>NC_084976.1:24960258-25614633 GCF_963691925.1 Scomber scombrus | reverse complement strand
ATTATCCTTGTCAAGTCAAGTCGTTGTCCAATATATAACACCTCCTTTGAACTTCAGCTCTGGATAACAAAATCTCAGCACTCAAAAAATATCCCAATAACAGAGGAGTGATCCAATATGTACAGAGTAAACACTACATAGTGAAACAAAGTTACAAAATTCAGTGAATTATTAAGTATACTTTTAAATAGATAAGTTTAAAGAGTTTCAAGAAAAGTGTTTCTTCTCTCCTCCAGATAAGCCACTCATCCTTCGGCTGACTTCCAGCTGTGTTGTAGAGGAGTCGGAGCTGCTTTGTCGCTGTTTGGTTGAATCCAACCCGAGAGCTGCAGTCACCTGGAGTGTTAATGGAACTGCTCCACCTCCTGATTACAATGTGTCAGTAACATCAGATTCTGAGATGCTAACAGCCACTCTGAGGGGCCGCATGGACAAACCTCAGACAGTGGTCTGCTTCGCTTTCAACGCACTTGGAAATGACTCCCTGATTTTGGTGCAGGGAGGAGACGGTGTGTTCAAAGAGCCTGTTTTTTTCCCACAGTAACAAACAACACAGCAGTGTTGCCTCTTGTTTATTCACTCTGATGTAGAGCTGATACTGAAACATCTATGCAACATGCCTGCAGCTTGAAACATTTAGTAGAAAAGAATACACTGAAGATGTGAATTAGGAAACACTGTAAAGAAAACCTCATGTTTTGCCTTTCTTGAACGCTGAGTGTAACTTTTTGTCTTGCTTAACTCTTCATATTTCTGTATTGTATTGCTTAAGATGTAAGTGAAACCTTTGAGCTTGAGTGATAAGCATTATAATTTCACATCATATGCTGACCCTCTGCTGTTCTTTTGTCCATATACAGAGACAACAACTCTATTGTGGTTGGTGGTACCTGCTGTGGCCATTTGCCTGGTCATATTCCTTCTCTCTCTTATTGTCTACTGTTGCCGAAAAAGAGCTGGAAAGTATGTTAAGCAAATCAGCACTTTTAATTTAACATTTAATACTGTCACAAATGTTTGCCATGTGATTTACATGCGGTCTTTGTTATGCTTCTTTCAGACATGGCCTGAGACGTCCAGCTGTGTACCCAGGGGGGATGGGAATTTATCAGGACCGGATGCCCCTCTACATTAATTGCACAGAAGTGACCCATATCTATGCCAACGGCAGCTACCAACTTGTATACCAGAACTGCACACCTCTTTTCGTCCGTACTAAGCAGGTATTTGAGTAAAAAGATTTTTTGAGTGTTGGTAATCTCCTTGGCAAGAGAGGGCATTGCATACTGTGGACAAAAATCTCTTAATTCCTAGAGTCGAGGATTAGCAACATCTGTGCCTTTTTCAGATCCGTCCAATGGGCAGAAGAGGCGGAGAGAGGCGGGTCGGGGAGAGAAGAAGAGCAGGAGAGGGTGGAGGTACAGACAGACGAGGCGGTTTGGGAGTCAGAGGCACAAGGGAGGTGCAAGGTACTGCTGTGGCTGATGCTGAGACAGCCATCTATGTGGAGATCCTCTGAAGGATCACTTTTAATATGATTCATTCTCATGTTTTTTTAGAGATGCAACGATTTAATCAATTACTTCCAACTATTATATTAACTGCCAACTATTTTGATATGACTCATAATTAACCATTTTGAGTCATTCTTTAAAGAAAAAAAGCCCAAATTATCTGATCAAATGTGAAATGTGTATTTAGTTTTCTAGGACAGTGAACGGAATATCTTTGCATTGTGAACAAGACATTTGAAGATGTCACTTTGGCCTTTAAGAAACAATAATTGACATTTTTCACAATTGCCTGATATTTTATAGACCAAACAACTCATAGATTAATCAAGAAAACAACCAATAGATTAATTGATAATGAAAATGATCATTAGTTTCAGCCCTGACAGTTCGACATTAATTTATGTGCCTTGGTTTTCAGGCTTTCTATATTGTACATTTAGTCACCAGCGTTTTGCAGCAATGTACTATGTGATCTCTTCAAGAGATAGTAGAAATCTTTCTTTCTCATAATCTCCATATTAAACAGTTTGTTTCTCTTGTGAGTGTTGGCCTGCAACCTACCTCTGTACTTTAAAAAATAAAATAAAAGATGAAATGTTCGATAAAATAAGTTTCATCTTGCGTCTATTCTACAACACACACAAGCATAGACCTGTCGGCTGCTCTCGCTGCTTTTGTAACACAAGCTGAAGTATATCTAACACAAAGTTTTAACATTGATGAGTGAAGTGTTTCAACATCAGCGTACACCTATTTCATGGCACACATTTTATTGCAGGAAATTATGGAATTATTTATATTAATGATGGATCTGACGGTGCTTCACATGCAATCATTGTGTAGTTGTGTCTCCTTGTCATGTTTCAGACGTCTATGAGTGGTTAGCCCATCTAAACATTGTTTCAAAAAAAAAAAAAAACCCAGGGAGGTAAAACTCTGTGGCAGAGTAAAAATGAGTTGAAATTTATGTAGCAGAACTTTGTTTTTTCTTCTACCTTTTGCATAGTGTATGCGCAGCAATACTATATTATGGTTATATCTCTGGTCTGTATTATATCTTTAGTTATTCTATTTAATGTCTTATATCTGAGTCTATCTATTTATCTATCTATCGATCTATCTATCTATCTATCTATCTATCTATCTATCTATCTATCTATCTATCTATCTATCTATCTATCTATCTATCTATCTATCTATCTATCTATCTATCTATCTATCTATCTATCTATCTATCTATCTATCTATCTATCTATCTATCTATCTATCTATCTATCTATCTACTGTATCTATCTATCTATCTATCTATCTATCTATCTATCTATCTATCTATCTATCTATCTATCTATCTATCTATCTATCTATCTATCTATCTATCTATCTATGGTGTGACTCCTATAATCATATCACCAAATAACAATACAATGGTGTCTATGCACTGTATCATCAGTGATGACAATAATCTACGTTATTAAAACATATTTATATAATACAGCCAGAGCTCAATTTTCTGCTTAATTCCTGGATTTGAGGATTAGCAACATCTGTCCCTTTTTCAGATCCGTCCATGGGCAGATACTCTCATTATTACTGTAATACGTCCCTGAAATTAACCTGGTAATATTTATGTACCTTTACATGTAATTTTATTTTTACTTAAGTAAAGGATCTGAGTTCTTCTCCCACCAGTGTTTACAGCTTTTCTCGGTTGCTTTGGAACTTATCTTAAAACTTTTTAAAAGTTATCTGAATTAAGATTTCTCAAAACAGCTCACGTGCAAAAAGACTATAAAACATTTGCAAATGGTAACAAAAAAAGAGAATAAATATTTCAGTTGTGAAAAAATGTTGTTCTGATGATTTCAAATGTTTTTAAGTCAAAGTAACTGTAAATGCACAACATACAAAACCGTATACATTCTGGGTAGGGTTAGGGTTAGGGTTAGGGTTATTTTTCTGTTTGCTATTTTCCATGTGACTAAACGATACGTTCTTCCAAAGTAAAATAAAACTTTATAATAAAACTTTAAATATTTTCAACAATAAAATCAGAAAGGTTTTGCCAGAATATCTTCAGAAATGGGAAATGCCAAAATAAATGTGCAATACTTTCTGGACATGCATAACAAAAACTACAACTCTTTTTAAGATAATATTTATCTGGGTAAACTTTATAAATTAGTTCAGAGGATATTTCCTTAACAACTGAATTAATAATATCTTCAAATATCTGCTCCAAACTGGCCTCATTTACAGGATTTCTTACAGGTGCATATTCTAACCAGCTGGTGGCGACGTTACCCCGGTGACACTCAGATTAAAACCGCAGAAGAAGAAGAAGAGCCGCTCTGATTGGATGGGAAGTGACGTCAGCCGGAAGTTACGTTACAGTGCGACAGTCACGTCAGGCTTTTTGGTGGGAAAATGAGTTATTGTACACATTTAACTTAAAATTAAAAGCAATAATATTCATTTTCTGGTGTTTGCTATAATGCCAAAGTAAGCGTATGTGTGTCAAGTTCATAACTGTGTGAAATATTTGCGCATAACAGCGCGTTATCCACTGTGCCTATTGTTTGCTAGCGTGCTATCACGTTAGCCAAGGGGTTTGTTGTTTTTTTTGTCGCGACAGTCACAGCCATTTAAAGTATATAAATATATATTTTTAAATAGTTTTATTACTTATTAGCTCGTTACGATACCACTCAGCGCAAGGCAAAGTGCCTGGTTGTTTTATTTGACCTCACACAGGCTGATACTCTGGTGTTAAAGCTGTCAGGAGTCCACAACAACATGCCAGAAATCAAACTCAAGCACGTTGTGTCTTGCAGCACCGAGGACACTGTAAGTTCATTTGTCACTTGTATTGACGTAGACATATGCAGAAATGCATGCTATCCGTGTCTCTTTTGACTGTTTCAAGTTATTTAGACAAATGTGAGCCTTCCTTCCACACATTAAAAATCACTAGGTCCAGTTTTTTACCCTGTTAATATAAGATGTATCTTTATTGATCCCCTTTGGGAGTTGTTCAAATTGACGTATTAGTAGTATAGTGGGGATACAAGTGATACAATAAAATATTATATACAGTAAGACATCTCTAAATAAATCTGCAATATATACATTTGCAATAAGGAGAAGTTCCTGAGATTATATACATGTGTGCAATGTTCCTGGGATTTACATAGTAATGACAGCATCAGTCTTTTTTTTGTGGGAGTGGGAGGTACTGGGAGCTGTGGTGTTGTACAGTCTGATGGCTGATGGTATGAAGGGGAACTTAAAGGCACATGGCTGGATGGGTCTGTGCTCCTAAGCAATCTGTTATTTTATGACTTAGTGTTACACACAACAAACTTAAACTCACAACTGTCACAAATGTTTTTTTTTCCATGTACAAAACGGTGATAACCAATCAGTAACAACCTGTAACATGTAAGTGTACAAAGAGTAGAGTCAATTTCAACAAGATTTATTCTGGGTAAATAACACAACAGTAAATCAAAACATAACATTATAACTGGGTCAATACAACCTGTTGTGTTGAGTGACTTTCTGGGTAACATTAACCCAGTATTGGTGCTATATTCACCCAAACTGGATAAGACTTTAACCCAGTGATTTTTCTTTTTTTTAGTGTTTACTCACTTTTGTTGTAATGTCAAACAGACTCACAAAGCAGACAACCTGCTGAGCTCGGACACCTACAGAAAATGGAAAGCAGCAAGATCAGGGGAGAAGCAAACATCAGTCATTCTGCAGGTATGTTTTGTTTTTTCACCCTCCTAATCACACAAATTATATGTTTCAGTGGAGTGGTTACACAAAGTGTTGTTTTGGTGTGATTTAGTTTGTTTGGTTGCATGTGATCCAGAGCTAAGCCTAATCAAAAAGTGTCCAGTGTTTCCCACAGGTTGAGAATTTACTTGTGGTGGTGTGTGATAGTTGGGTTCAGTAATAAACTAGTCACACAAATGTTTATGATTAACAAAGTAACATAGTCATAGCTCAAGCTTCTCTTACTGGTTACATTTTTAGAGCTTTGATCCACATCTTTTGACAATCATCAGTGGAGTTAGAGTCCAAATGTAGCCACATTTTGAATGCAGGAACTTTCCTCAGGCATTACGATCCTATTAAGAAACTCAAACTCAACTTGCGTTTCCATCGGTGGGACCAGGGTCTAAGTTAAGCTCCAGTGAGATTGTTTTACCTCCCTAATACGTCCCTGCATGGGAAGTAACTTTCCAGAGATACAGGAACTTGGGTGGTGGGATTTTCAGGGATGACTGTAGCTCATTGGTCAAACACATGGCGTTGCTGCTTCAACTTGTGTACCACTTCATTCATAAAAGAAGGACATTCTGTAATATCGATTTAGGACCAGTTTAGGACAAGGTGAGGACTTTCTCTTCATTTGATAACACTTAACATAAAGTTAGACTTTGTTGTCGGCTTCCTGACTAGTTTAATAAGAAAAAGAGAGAGCGAGCTGAGAGCCTGAGAGACAGTGTGGCACTGTACAAGAGAAGATAGGGAGCAGTGGCAGTGAGAACAATGCCAGCCAATGAGTGACAGAAATGTACGTTTTATGATTGTGTCATAGCAGTTATTACATCCAACTAACGCAGTAGTGAATACAAAGACAACAGATACAAAGAGAACACAAATCTGGGTTGTTTTGAATTTGGATTTTATCTACCCAGGTGGCCTATGTACAAGGAATGCTAGTGTCTCTCAGATTTTAGATGTTTACAACATAATGTGTTCATTCATCTTTGTTGCCCCAGTTATTCTGCCCATTGCTTGCACTCTTAACAGGAATTGTTTGTCCACTTTTGTATTTTTGGCCACTGGTATTTACCCAATTTTTTGTGTAATCTTAAACTTTGAAAAATCAAAAGAAGGCAAGATGTAATGTTGTTGGTCAACATTTTACAGGCACTGTGAACACAATCCAATATATTTAGTTTATTTATTTATTTTAATTAACTCAAGAATAAAATTGATGTATATAAAAAAGATTTAAGCAAGTTGTACTCATAGTACATTTGTGTGTTAGTGTAATATAATTACAAACGTTGGCATTTACGTAAGATGCTTCCCACTTCTGCTTTGTAAATATATTTGTGTCCTTTTGGGAACCCCCTTGTCTGAGCAGACCTTCCTCAACTTTGATTTGGTTTTGGTTGAGATTTTATTTCCTCTTTTTGACCACAGCTAAATTTGAGTACAGTTGTATTTTTCTTCATTATTTGGGGATTAGATTGAAGTAATTTTTCTGCCTGCAGCTTATTCAAGAAGCTCTGGAGTGCTGCAAGTTGTTTGCAGGCTATTCATAAATTCAAAATTAATTGTGCCTTTTCTGATGCAGGTGTTAAGCTTTAAAACTGCATTATTTTGTGTAGGAGAGTGTATTACAATGTTTTGTGTCATTTAGGAACAGTTGCTCCTCATCATTGCTCTCATCTTTTTTCTCAGTTCGAGAAGGAGGAGCAGGTGCACAGCATCGATATCGGAAATGAAGGATCAGCTTTCATTGAGGTGTTAGTTGGGAATTCCTCAGCTGTCAGAGACCAGGACTATGAGGTAATTTTGCAAACCAAACCAATAGAAATATCTCACTTCCTAGCCATCTTTATTTGTCATTACTCCATATTTTTGACTTAACTCTTCAATCTCTCCCTGTTTGTTTTAGGTTTTGTTGGTTACGTCTTCCTTCATGTCTCCCACGGAGAGCCGTAACGGCAGCAACCTGAACCGGGTGCGATTCTTTGGGCCCAACCAGCTGCAGAAGAGCACAGCACAGGAGAAGTGGGACAGAGTGAAAATTGTATGCAGCCAGCCATACAGCAAGGTAAGGGCTGGATCAGCCAGGAATTGTAGTTGTATCTGCATTTAGTAAAAAACAGTGTCCAATATAATCAAAAAATATTTCAGTTTTGTGCAAATCATGCATCCATCTAACTCTTAATCAACATGATCAAAAATTACCAGCAAGTATTTGAAATTGAGATCTTTCACTGCTGCAAATTAGTACATGGCATTCAGTTCAAAGGGTTTCTATACAAACTGTGTATTCAAGTTTCATGGTTGAACCTGTTGAGCAAATATTGTTTTTGTTTTTTGAGTTCCCGTTAACTACTAAATTAATGGTCAATTCTGTGAAAAGAATATGAGCATATCTCCATTGCTGCTTATAAAATGAAATATAAGATGAATTTGTTTGTGTGTTTTATAGAATATAGCGTACGGACTGGCCTTTGTCAAATTCCATTCACCGCCTGACAAAAATGATCCTCCAACATCCTCCCCAGTAAGTAGCGCATGGTCTTGTCTGACTGTCTTTTTTGTCCCTCTTTTTTATTCATTCAAGACCATGAGGAAGTTGTTAACACTGATATGATACTTTACTTTGAGAAATAAAACATGTTTTTTCTCCAATAAAAGGAGCTAAAATCCTCAAATGTTTAATATTGTCTGAACAAAAAAGAGCCATACAGTAATTCGGCCTAAATAGTCTAAAACTGGCAGAATTATGATTTAATTTAAACACTGACTGATAAAAAAATTAAATAAATCAGACTACGGATCTGACCAGACATTTGGTGCCAACTTGACACTTTAAAAGTGTTCTGACACATTTTGTTCGAGAGCAGAAAATTATTTTTAGGTTCGATGCCAAGCTCTGTTTTTGATTTGATCAAATACAGATGCATCTATTACTTATTGTACATAACAAACCAGTTGGAAAAACCTGACAGACCACCAGTAAGCATAATAAAAAGTGTGAGCGTAATAATAGAAGATTACATGTGACGATACATTTCATTTCATTTTTACTTTCAGTAATGCTTCAGTTAAAATCCAGTGCTGAGACCTGGCACATCATGTCACTACAGAGCGTTTGACAACTTAATCTACTTTTAAACTCTGCCCATTTTTATCATCTTATGACATCATTCATTATGTATTTATCTTATCTTTAAAAAGATGGTCCTATTTTATCATTATTATTATTATTATTATTTGGGTTATTTTATGGTTCTACCTTGATTTTGGTTTTACTGGGAAGAATGTGCAATCTCTTGATGCATGGCATCTGTGCAATATCCTCTGTGAAAAATCTTTATGGGGCATCTGTGCAATGAATTTGGCATGTGGAGGGGGGTGAAATGTCATGGCTTTTGTTGGGGGGAATGTGCAATATCAGAGTGCAGTGCATTTGTGCAATATCTTGGCATCATGTAATATTCTTGGTGGGTGTGTTCTGGTGTATACGGATCTGTATGTGGCACTGTATGTCAACTGTAGTTTGGTTGTAAATGTCTACGGATATATTGTGTGCATGTGGAGAGACTGTGTGCTGCTATGTTCTCTCAAATATCCAAGATATTTCTCCCAAGGGAGACAATAAAGGCTAATCTAATCTGATGTAATCTGAAGTAATAAAGAGACAGAGCACTTCGGTGTATCTTTTCTTTCAGCACTAAACTTGTCTTTCTTCTCTCTTGTCAGAAACTGACAAAGCTGGGACAGTTCCGGTTAAAAGATGAGTCTCCTTCATCCGGGACCAGTCTACAACCTGGCAGTCTTTTCTTCAATCGAGACAATGCAACAAAAGCCAGCGCTTCGCTCAAAGGTAAATCCATTTATTTAAATGTATCAGCTGCTGAAGCCCAATTAAAGTCTTTGAGGCCCTCGTAATAACAAAGTGGTAATCACTGAATAATATATTTTTTAAAAACACCAGAGCACTAATTAGGTTTTTATTTAAAGCTTCTTAAGTGTGCCAGGAGACATTACAAGAGGTGATTTCAAGGACATTCTTCATTATTATACTGTTTTGGTGGAATAATTCTCCTTTCTTCACTAATCAAGCATCTGCACTTTTTCTCTCTTTAGTGTCTCCTAAGAATGAGAAGTTGAGTTACGCTGCTGCTGCCCTGCAGGCTGGTGGCAGCTCGCATCCATCAGGCCAAGCTTCCTCCTCCAACTCTGCCTCACCACAGGTACTAAACATCACCGTCATTTTTCCTCACTTAACAGACAGCCAGCAAGCAGTGGTTCCTTTTGTTGTATTTTGCTTTATCAAGAGAACAGGAGTTTATAGTTATTGAGAAGTTTTAACTAAAATATAGTCTGCAAAATCCTAAGAAAATTTCTGGCAGAAGATTAAGAAACAATTTAAATTATTGATTCAGAGCCAAATAATGTCTGAACAATCAAGATTTTGCCCTGACCAAGAAATAGTCCAGCACATACCCTCATAAAACCCTCAAATAGTTGTTTTTAGAGTTTTTGTATGTAATAAACAGAGCTGAACAATTAATCGAAATATTATTGAAATCGCAATATGGCCAAGTGCAATGTCCAAATTGGAGGAGCTGTCATTTTTTGATCAAGTTAAAGTGTGTTACAACACATATTGAAATGAAACTTTGTGTTGCTACATAGATGCGAAATAATCACAGTTTGAATTTTTTTTCTTTGCACATCGTTCAGCTTTAGTACTAAACAAATAAGATATTTTATGTGGTAATAAGTGAGCCTCAGTGGTTCAGATTTTGTGCCTTACATTTAACAGACAGATACAAGAGTGATATCGATCATCTAACTCTCCACCGGAAAGAGAATAAACAGATTTCCCAAAACAATGAACTATTCCTTTTAAGCTATTACACAATTTCTCGTAATCACAAGAATAATAACTCCAGCATAGGAAAAGTAAATGTTGTCTTCAACAGCAAAGAAGACTTTGCTCAAAACTGTGGGCATCGTAATAATCAATAAGGGATGTATTACAATGTCTTGCTTGGATTGAAAATGTTTGGTGTCAGAGGTGCGGAAAATGTTAATTTCTGAATTATTTTAACCAAAAACCAGAAATTCCTGAATTCATCGAAAATCTTTAATACATTTCACTATAAAATAATGACTTTTGTACATTTTGTATGACAAGCTCTGAAATTTTACAGCATAGAGCTCATCTTATGTTTCTTAGTCTCTTTTTTTATTGAATGGTATTATTAAACATGCAGTGGCTAAACTTGATCAACTTTTAAAAACAGCTGCAAACGTTACATTGCTCGGCACAGATGAAACTGCCTTACTGTGACTCTGCTTGAGCCCAGTATGAGTAGGAAACACAGGCAAGTGGCTTTATCAGCTGCATGTCACTTTGACTTTAGAGAGGAACAAATAAATACACAAATATGTATTTGGTTGAGCTCCACCCAAAGATATCAGCCTGGTTCCAGTGATATGTTTCCAATTTTGTATTGTCATTGTTTTTAAGCTGCTTTTCAGAAGACTACAAATGTGCAGAATTGTTAGTGTTGATTGTTTGTTCCACTAGTCATCCAACTTTATCTCCTCCAACACACCTATTCTAAATATACAGGAGCACATTACCTGTTCATCTTGGCCTAAGCATGACATGGTGCATATTTTTTAATTATTTCCTTATAGCCACCAGCAAAGAGGAAATTTGAGTTCAGCAAAGAGCGCCAGTCTGCCCCCGTCCCTCCTTCCTCGAAGAAAACAAGCCCAGCTGGTTCACCTGAGGGCAAAGCTGTGACCCCCAAACACAAACCCAGCCCAGCGAGCACGCCCAGCCCCAGCACCTCAAAAGGTGACATCCACAAAATCACTCTTAACTTCAGAGTGTCAGAGTCTTGCCTTACAGGTGATTTCTTATCTGAAAACGTCTTTAACTTTGTGATTTATCTCACCAGCCTCACCAGCACAGAGGTCTGCTGACAAGAAGAGGGACAGTCAGTCCAAACCTGAGCCCAAACCCAAACAACAGAAAGCCAAACCCCAGAGCGCACAGCAGGTTCCATTCAACCGGTTGATGGAGGGGGTGGTGTTTGTCCTCAGCGGCTTCCAAAATCCCTTCAGAGGGGAGCTGAGGGAAAAAGCTCTGGATATGGGGGCCAAATATCGACCTGACTGGACACCTGACTCTACACACCTTATGTAAGCCCCTTCCTTGCTTTAACGCTTTCATTTAGGATTTGAACAATTTTCACAAATATATAAATCAACCTCAACAAGATTAGATTTTACATTCCACCCAAATCACACCATCGTTGCTGCAAGGAGACACTGTTTACTTTATAATAGTTCTCCGGTGGAAAGGCAGCTCAGAAATATCATTCCACAAAGAGAGTTGGAAGAGAAATGGAAAGCAAATACAAAAGAGTTTACAGATAAACCAAAAGAGTAAAAAATGGTGAAACTGCAGCTTGTTGGCAGATTATATGACTAAACAGAGATTGTGGTAAAGGCACCTTTATTATAGTGGATGAAACAGATTTTTACAGGTTTGTTGAGGGAGAATAATTTTCAGTATAAGTAAAAAACAAAGATATAATCCTGTTGTACTTTGTTGCTGTCGTCAAGTTAGGATATTACATTTGCAAAGTGAGGTGTAGTGTTATTTAACGTTGCAGGACCTCTGACACTTCTGCTCCTCTGACACTAATATTAAATATTTCAGTCATGACAGCTGTGCGCTACACAAAATAAATATCACAGTGAGTGCAGGAAATAATTTTGATAAATAACCAAATCACTTACATCAACACGAAGTGTAACGAATGCTTTTGAAGTGATTACTCTAATTGTTCCAGAGATGTCCGTCCAAAAGATATTTTTATTTGTAGTTGATTACAGGATTGTGTAACAGCCCTGTTAGCACTCACAGTAATTTAGTTTGATTGCATCTTGATCTCAGCTATGGGAGAAGACTATTACCCTTGTCAGCTTCTCTATAGTGATCTAACCATATGTGTGTGTGTGTGTGTGTGTGTGTGTGTGTGTGTGTGTGTGTGTGTGTGTGTGTGTGTGTGTGTGTGTGTGTGTGTGTGTGTGTGTGTGTGTCGGCCCATTAATCTCCAGCTGTGCCTTCGCTAACACCCCCAAGTACAGCCAGGTGAAATCAGCAGGGGGCATCATCGTACGGAAGGAATGGTTCATGGACTGCCATAAGAGGAAACAGAAGATCTCCTACAAGGGGTAAGAGAGAAAATAAACAAGTGAAAAGAGATGATTTCATAGCAGTAATTGAAAAGGGAAACTGTGTAGATGCTTGTGTGGAATTCACACCTGTAGAAAGGACTGCACTCTTGCTTGCTTGGCATTAATTTTCCTGTTAAAGGGCAATTCAGCAGTGTGACAGCCTGGTTTTTAGTGTGGGGCGTGTGTCCAGTGTATGAATCCACATCTGTTTAATAGTTTCTCTTAAGCCATGTCCGTACATAGTTTCATCTACATCTGTGCACAGCAGCACTCACGCTGATTGAAGCGTCCAAAAATACACTCCTCACAGCAGCCGTGCCCCCTTTGCCACAGAGAACATTGTAACCTTGTGCAACTGATGCCTGCTGTGCCAGTGCCAGCAGCTGTCTCATTATATGCCTCATTACACAGGGAGCTTTTGCAACATCAAGGTTTTCTGTCATTACTCCACGTAGATCTGTGTGTATTGAATAATGTAGAGCAGGATGCTGATCTCAGGCAAAGGAAATTAATTAGAGTAATATTGTACTTGTCTCATACTGTGTGAGGCTTTGCTTTATCATATAAGGAATTCCTTCGTATGTGTTGCTTCCGTAATGACTGTGTCTGGCATGAAGATGAATCAATTTTGGACCAGGATCCCATACTGCTGGGTTATCCGAGGTTACTGAACTTGTTAATTTCAGGCTTCTGTTGAATTCAGGCAATTCAAATAGAGTCAGTATGGAGAACTGGTTTTGTGGTAGATTTGGCACCAACTGTAAAAGTGTGGATTGTAATAAAACAAATCAATTTATTGAGTTTTTTAGCAAACAAAGAATCAGAACAATTGTAAGACTCTTTGTTTTTTAGACAAATGTTGCAAAATAGAGCCGCAGTGCTCATGTGATGTTCAACACTGAGCTTGCGAGAGAGAGATTTTTTCTTTTTTTCTCACTGCTGTAAAAGTAATGACATCAAGGAAGAGGAACACTGTTCACTTCGCAGTTCTGTCACAGGAGACTTCAGTGATGGATTTAAAAACATACCTTGTAGTCAGATGAGTGTGTGTCTGCATGGATGATTGACGACGGTCGCCCCGCCTCTGTAATGTCAAACCCTGCAGATACCTTCAATTAAATTTCTCATCATCTTCCTCCTTTTCACCCTGCTGCCTATTTTTAGACAGTCCAACAAGTCCAGTGTATAGTTGAAATATACTTGCTGGTCTCATAATACTGTACTAAATACTACATATGTAATGTACTGAGCTGCAGCTTCTTTAATGTGAAGTTTTCTGGTTTCTTTAGTCTTCTATGATAGTAGACTGAATATCTTTACTGTTGGTGGGGACAAAAGAAGACATGTCAGTAAACAATGATTGACATTTTTTCCTATTTTCTAACATTTTGTAAACCAAACAATTAACCAGTCAATCAAGAAAATAATCAATAGATGAATCGATAATTAAAATAATTGTTATTTGGATATGTAATGTAAAGTCTTTGGGCTCCAGTGGCAGATATTGTAATCCTTATTGTGAGGTTTTTTTGTCTTTTGCGCGGCACTAGAAGTTTTTATTCCCTTGTTCTTAAAAAAATATATTAAATGAGAAACGTGATTAGGTTCAATTCTGACTTCTTATTAATTGGCCCAAAACAATGACATCACCAGCACAACTCTTACAGACAAAAATAAGCAGTACAAAAAACTGGCTTTGAAAGTTTCTGCTGTTAACATTCAAGATATAATCTGTATTGATTTTGACAATAATCCTTATGTCACAGCCCTATTTGAGTTACATGTATAGACAGGGATGTCATTAGTGTTCCTTCCTTTGGCTAAAATTAGTTATTTTGATGTGACTGTCATTTAAAAGAGATAATTGTCATACAGTTCCAGCAGGATACATCTGGTGATGAGACCGAGTGCACAGAAATCAATTTTTGGTCACATTAGTCTTCAAAGCCAGAAATGAAAGCAGTCAGATTTATGTTTTGATGGGATTATTGTGGACAGCCACAGTGTGCATATGAGGCTTGTTAAGAGACAGAGAGAGAGAGAGAGAGAGAGAGAGAGAAAGAAAGAGGGTCATGTGAAAAGCTTTTTTAAATAAACGCAGCTTAAGGCCAATGCTGCATAACACTCACACAAGAAGTTCATTGAATTGAGAAGTTCACTACAGCCTGTGTCGTCATTCACGCTCACGCTCTCCTTTCTCAGTCAATATCCGATTGTGCAGATGATCCCTCATCCTTATCGTCCCCATCCTCCCCTCCTCCCCTGCCCCCCCTCTCTCTTGTTGTCAGGATAATCCATTCCCCTGCCCAGCACCGCTATTGTGCAGTGCATGGAGTGTGCAGCTTTGATGATGTACCCTTTATTTAAAAGCTGCATCTGCTATGGGTAATTAAAGGGACCACTTACTTTGATGATGACAAGTACCCAAACAAATACACACACTCACACTCTCAAACTGTTGCTCCATCATGCGCACAAACACTTTGTCAGCCGAGCATTTGGAGACAAATGCACAGCTTCACTAACGTCCTGCCATTCAAGCATACTGCGTAGTGTATATATTCATGAGATTGTGACATCAGCCAAGCACCCCAGAAATCCTTTCTTCATAGCTGTTATCCAATCAGTGAGGATCCAGAGACAGACAGAAAGAGAGGAGAGCAGAAACCACTCGAGCAGCTCTACAACGTCCAATCACAATAGAACGGAATAAGTAAACACATTTCTAATTAAAACCTGGTCTCTGTTGCAGCATCCCAAGGGGACTTGGGGAAAGAGTCTCAATGTTGGAGCCAAAATATCAGCACAATCACATAGTGATTCATCTATTGCACACAAAACTGAATCGCATACAACCCAAAAGATGTGTTGTGTCTAAAGTAGTAAACAAAACATCTTTAAAAAAAATACAACAATACTTTTTTAATTCAATGAGCAATGATTGGTGGTGAGTAGCTGGTGTAAAATTACCAAACTCATAACACTTAACTTCCTATTGTGTCCCCCTATTTAGCATTTATAAGCAGTATAAAACAGTTAAAATATGGTTTATAACACATTATAAAGTAGTTTTTGGCAGATATAAGTATATTAATTTATTTGTCAACAACTTCTGTATAACTCCTGAAGTGGGAACCCATAAGTGGAGGCTAGTGGTTAATGAATGACAATACAGTAAAATGCAGTCGTAATCATTTCAAATATGTTCATAGGAGAAGTTTTCATTTTTGCCAAATACTGTACATTAATAAACAATTAAAAAGGTCTTATTGGTTCTTATAACTAAATGTTTTATTTACTTTAGTTTTGGACTACTGCAGACAAAAAATGCTGCTATCATTTATTTATCTATTTTTAAAAGGTTTTTTCAGTGTTTTTTTCTGGTAAGTAATCACCTAACCCTAACCCTGCACATGTCCAGGTCAATACTTATACTAATCTATCACAGTGAAAATAACAGCTGATATGAGGTCACTGCTTTTGTCTGCTTTACAGTATTTCATCGCAAATTGAATAATTTTGTGCATAAGAACTAAAGGTCAGACAAGATAAAAAGCAATTTAAAGATGTCACAGTGCTTGATGGATGGTTTTCTCTGTTTGTTTTTTTTTGTAATTTCCAAGATGAATCCAAAAAGGAATCAATAGATTAATCAATAATGAAAAAGGCCTAGAGTTGTCAACATACATAATGTTGTGTTGAAAAATGGCACAAAAGACTTTACAGTACGTATCAGTCTGTATATTAAACTAAAAGCAGACTTTTAGTTTAGATGCTCCAACATGGAAAAAAATGCCATAACATTTCTGTTTCAGTCATAAATACTAGAACAGTAGATTTTCATCACTTAAATTTGTTATTTTCTCAGCATCTTTTTTTTATTTGGCCTTTTCATTTTTCAGTTTCACTTTTTTCCCCCTTGTGGAGTTTGATGAAACAAGTAAGCATATGTCGGTAAAATGTCTCCACCTAAAGTCTGAGTGGAAATGATTACTGGTATTTGGTATTTCACCTCACTGAGCTTTACACTTGAATTGAATATGTCCAGCTGACTTTATAGAGGGTTGAGGGAAACTATGGAGAATATTCTTTTCTCTGATTTTTTATTTGATTGTCTAATCAAATAAAACCTCCCATTGTTTGATATTTCTTTGCCATGAAACAAGTGGTTTGGTTTTGATTGGTGTGGGTCCAATCATTGGTATCCTTGTGAGTTGAAGTTTATTCAAACAGTTTTCTTATGTCTCATGAAATATTGCATTTACTTAAATCATTATTGTCTGTAACTATATATTTTGATGCTGATCTGTATCAAGATGCACATTAATAATTTCTAAAAGTTTTTATTACTAAAATATCCAATTGGAGAGATTGTGTAGCCCTGACAGGAGTATTGAATTTCATACTGTGTGTGAGTGCTTTTTATTTTATAGAATCAGTGAATGCATAGATTTGAAGACACAAAGCATTATTGATAAGCAATGATGTAAGTTCATGTTCTCTAAAATGACCAGTACACTGGACTTTACTGGCATGTGTCAGTGTGATGACATTTTCACCCCAAAATACCACAAAACACATAAAGTGTCCCTCAAAAGTTCACTGTAAATTTATTTTGTTTTACCTGATTGCTTCAATTGTCTCAAATATGAATCCAACTGGACAACTTCTACTAAACAGATGTTGTAGGATTGACAATATAATACATTTTAAGTTGGATAGGTTACATTAAGAGTCATGTTTGGGTTTAGTTGAGTTTTCTCTTACCAGTCAAGGAGGAGAGATATGTATTAAACCTAAAAAGAATGTGACCTAGTCATAAAAGATGGTGAACAGTGTATGTTGATTAAAAGACTGGCTTTTGAGAATAGCTATAAACCAGCTGCCAAACTGTTCAGGAATAAAGTTTACAGACAAGATTTGGGGTTTTATTTTTCTTCACTCTAGATTAGAGTTGTCTCCCAGCATGCAAACTTCAGCATATTTAATATAAAAGCAATGGTGATGTTTTAAACATTAGGACATTGATTGTCTGGTGAAAAATATTACCACACTGTGAACCTTGCTTTCTTTCCACTTTCCCTGGAAAAGGTCCACTGTACACTGTACAAGCAAAGCTTATTGGGAGGAAGATATATAGTTGTTTTCCCTACAGCTTTTAATCATGGTGAAACATTTTGTTTGCTCCTTTTCTGTCTTCCTCCAGGTATTTGATGGATGGAGCAGAATCGAGCTCAGAGAGCGAAATGGAGGTGGACGACCAGAGCGAAGAGGAAACGAACACCAAGGTACATTTGTTTTCTAAAGGCATACTACGCAGTATATGTTAGTTGGTGTGAGAGAGAGAGAGAGAGAGAGAGAGAGAGAGGTTGTAACTGAGAGGGTTTTTGACAGATTGATTATTTTTGTATGAGCCTGTACATTAGTTTTTATATAAATTCTGCATCGTATGCCTTATAAAAAATTATGAAATTCATTTTTTTTTCCAGTTTGTAGTCTGTCAGTTTTGATTGCTCTGTTCATGCTATGATTGCTCTTCTTGTAGACTCCACTGAAGCAGGAGAGACAAGTCACCCCCAAAAAGACACCAGAAAAGAGGAATGAAGATGATGAGTATGGCGGCTCTACTGATGTGGATGAACCAGGTTTGCATTAAACGTAGTTTAATAGAAAGTCTCACTGTGGAAAACAATTAACTGAAGTTTGGTTTAAGATTCAGCCAACAATATTCAATGAACACTGCTGCCTCCATGATAGCATAGTTCTCTTATTTGTGTACTAAACAAACTTAAGATACACTCAGTGGCAACTTTACTAAGTTCACCTGTCAAATACTGGATTGCCTCCCAGAATAGCCCAAATTCATTGTGAGCTGGTGACTGGACACCACTGAAGTATATTGAACTCATTCTCAGGTTTGTGGAACAAACTTAAGTTAACGTGCACTTTGTGACATAGCACATTATTTCTTTGGAAGTAGCCTTTGAAAGATGAGTCGACTGTAAACATAAAGGAATGCACATTATCAGCAACAATACTCACGCAGGCTGTGGCATTTAAAAATTGCTCCATTGGTAATAAGGGGCCTAATGAACTCCCAAGAAAATCTTCTCAAAGACATTACCCCACCACCACCTGAACCGTTGACTCATGGCTCCATGGATTCATGTTATTTGTGCCAAATTCTGACTGAACCATCTGCATATTGCAGCAGATTTTGAGATTTGTCAGACCAAACAAAGTTTTGTCCAATCTTTTACTCTCACCTCAGTTTCCTGTTTGTAGCTGATAGAGGTCTTGAGCTATCTGCTTGAACCAGTGTTGTCTTTTTGCCTCTGAAATCTCTCTTTAACAGGGCATATCAGCCACAGAACTGCTGATCACTGAGTGGTTTGTGGTTGTTTTTTTTGCACCATTCTCTGTAAACTCTGGAGACTGTTGTGCGTGAAAATCCTGGCAGATTCTCCCCGTCTGGCACCAACAATCATTCCACGGTCAAATTCACTTAGATCGCATTTGTCTTCCCTGTTGTGATGCTTGATCTGAACAACAACAACACCTCTTGATCGTCTCTGCATGCTTTAATGCATTCAGTAGCTGATACTTGATTGGCAGATTAGAGGTTTACATTAACAGGCAGGTGTTCA
Organism: Scomber scombrus; assembly: GCF_963691925.1. Lineage (NCBI taxonomy): Eukaryota > Metazoa > Chordata > Actinopteri > Scombriformes > Scombridae > Scomber > Scomber scombrus. Next base: position 25,595,444 of record NC_084976.1, on the reverse strand, counting down.
GGTGTACACAGGTGTGTGTCTTTCAATTGAGTTATAGCCCATGTTCACCCGAGACAGGCAGACAAACATGGTGAAATGATAGGGGAAGAAGTGGGCAGGCAAGTCAAGTATAGGAAATGGAAGGATGACAGCTAAGATCAAAGAGGCACTTTGAGTTAGAGAGAGGATAAAGTACAAGTGGAAACCAGCAAATAGAAAAGAAAATGAAATTCTCCAGCGTGTCGAAGGTTACAAACAACTTGTATAAGTTGTGCAGGGAATCTTGTTTATTGCTGTGCATTTTCACATTAAAGTGAGGTTGAACTTAAAAGTAACACCCTGGGTTATGTACGACAAAGGCTGGTATAGAAATAATAGCCAAAGGTAGGGTACGGTCTCTACAAACAACCGGTTCCAGGAAAGACGAGTAGAAAGGAGGAGGACAGAAAAGTACCTCGGCTGGGCTGCAATGGGGAACACTGGCAATAAATATATAATTTATACATAAAATGTACATTTCTACAGAATAATGCTGCCCCTATTCATCACTCCCCAAATAGTAAAGATTTAGTTGATCTGTCCACTTTTCATCTAGGTCCATTAGTAGGTCAAAATAAGGCCTCAGCTGTACTTTGTATTAAGTGCTAATTAATAAATACTAGCACACTAAACCAAGATGATGATGGCAAATATAACAAACATTATACCTTATATCATCATAAGTAAGATCAAGTTAACATTGCCAACTGTAATAGATCAAAAAAACTAGACAAATTCTTAGAAAAATGTCATAAATACAACTTATTTCTTTTGATGGTTCCTCTTTTATATGAGTGTGGGAATCGAGGCTTCACATTTTTCTTTCTCTGTTAACTCAATTTACATATTGAAACACTTTACCTCTTCACTGCCTCAGGGTTACCTACCCACAAAATGCAATGAGAGTAAATTAGAAGAGACGAGAGAACATCATTGCTCAGTCACAGAGAAGGAAACCTCTAACCAAATGGCCTTAAATTGAGTAAAGAATATATGATCATTAAAATCAAGTTAATATGTTGGCTATATATCTATATATATTTATGTAGAGGTATATTGTGTGTGTTATAAACATCCAAAAGGCCATGACTCATAAAAAGTGATTCATTGCAATTGGCTCAAATGACAGGATAGGGAGTGAGGGTAGCACTGGAGCTGAAGAGGACTGAATGAATTGAGAGGGGCAAGTGGATGATGTGAGAGCCCAGGGATTAGACAAAAGGAATCACCATTTATGAAGCACTTGGAAATGGATGAGTTTTCAAAGCCACCGTGAAAAGGACAAGGGAACAACATACTGTAGATGCTGTATGAGGGAGAAGGAAGAATGGAGGCAAGATATAATCATTGTGAAGGGACTTGTGCATGATTCTCATTTCTATGTTAATGTGAGGCCAGGAGTAAAGTGCTGCGGTGCATTAGTGAGGAGACACAACAGACACTGACCTACCAAACACGTACACGGAAACGGCATCTTAATTATTGCTACTTCTCTTCTTACCCCCTCAACAGCTCAGGATTGCATGGTAATAGAAAGTGTTAGCGCCAAGGTTACATCCTTTGAACTGCTCATATGTTTCATAGAGATGCGGGTTCACCTGGTATTTTTGTCAGCCCAGGATGCATGATGAAAGTGAAGATTCAAGGTGTTTTGGAGAGAATATGATAAAACTGCAAGATTTTTTAAACCAGAAATTCCAGTCACTTAATTCGTTTTTAAGATGAGAGTGAGAGCTATGAGAGCTAAAGTGTGTGTCATTAGTAAACTGATATTTTCATCAGTAAATAGTTTTATAATTTCCCTGTTCTTCTGTCTTTGTCAGAATAACGGTCCACAATTCATACACGACATACACTTCCTGCAAGGCCTTTTCTTTTTTTTTTAAATTGTTGAAATAAGCTGTACCTGTTTGTTATCACTGGTAAATTTCTCTGTATTGATGAATAAACACTTCATTTCACAGGAGGTGACGGTGATGAATCTGCTTTAGACACAGAAGATGAGCTGCAGAGGTAAACAGAACTAATGATGTCAGTGACGCTGTCGGTGATATTGGTTGTTGTGGTCATTCACTACATCTCCTTTCTCTTGTCACTCCAGTTGTAAAATGAGCACGAATCAATCCTTAAATTAGCATTCCTACTTTGTCTCAAAATGACGTTTGATGATTGAGAACACTGTACCTTTACTAGTCTGTCCTGAACCAGTTTTTCCTAATAAGGTCATCCCTGAGAACGCTTTAACTACTTTGGAAATCATCTCAAAGAACTATTAAAAACACGTCAATGAGCCACACTGCTGTACTGGGCGACATGTTTGTAGTTTGTTTAAAAACGGCTCCAAAGGCTAATAACAGCAATCCTGCTTCCAGTCTCAGAAAAGTAGTTTCATGGAAGACGCCAATGCGCATTCATGTTAACAGAGCTTTGCTAGCTTGTTGTGCTTCATATCACAACCTCTTGACTTTGTGCGGAAGTCCTTTGGGAAATTAAAAATGGAATACAAATTCAAGAGGTTGTGATATGTAGCAAAACATGTGCCATAAAAGGAACCACTCTCTGGAGATTGAAATCATGATTGCTGTTATTAGTGAGGCCGTTTCTAAACACCTTAACGTTCACATCCTCTTATGACGAAAGAAAAACAGGGAGGGCTACGGCACAGAGGAATAAAATATACCAGGCTAGTGATACATGCTACTTTTGTGCTTTCACTTGCAAGAAAAAACTCCCCTTTAACAGGAAGAAACCTCAGGCAGAACCAGGCTCAAAGAGGGCGGCCATCTGCCTCGACCGGTTCTGTGTCTGCTGGTTGTGTAAATAGAAACTGTTTCCTAACACACTCAGCTTTATGAGGGGATCATTTATCAATGTTGTGTTTACAGTTTGTTTCGCTGTCTCGAAGTGAAGTTAATAAATTAATGCAGGTTTAAAGTAGTTTGTAATGTAAACTGTAGACGTAAATTATCACATACCGTGAGGCTTTTGGGAATATTTTGTAAAAAGTCATATTTATTAAGTCACAAGTGCTATAAATAAAGAAAAATAATTAGGTTATCTTGATTCTTCAGCAAAACGATTCCCTGTTGATTTTTTCCAGTAGCAAAATGAGTCATTCCCACAGATACATTGATGATTTAATAACATACATGAGTATTGACACAAGCATCTGATGTATGATTTGTTTTGTTGGTTTACGATCTTCATTTGTTGATAATGTTACTTGTAGTTAATGAGGGTTTAGTTCATTTCTGCACAGTAACAACAACTACATAGTCATTGTTTGCACTTAATACTTTTAGCTGATGCCATGCATAGTGCTTTCCCATAGTACAACAATAGGCAAGTCTTCCTTGGACAAAGATTCATTATCTCCACAGAAAGGAGATCTGTAGTTTATATCCAACGTAACTGATCACTATTAAAAGAAGAACAAAAAAGGAGACAAGCAGGGAGTTTCTTCTTTTAAGAGGCAGGCATGAAGATCTCTGTACCATAAAAGATATAATGAATTCCTTCAAGAGACCTTCTCTGAATTTGCTATAGGGTGGAGAATGAGAGCAGACAGAAGAAAGCAGCAGTACAGAGGAAGGTGGTGAAAGAGGAGGATCCATATGGGGGGTCGACAGATGAAAACACAGACGCTGAGGCTGAAGAGGATCATCCCATCCCTGAGCTACCAGGTACGTCTGTCTCTCTTTGATCTTATCTGTGTGTCCTCCCGTCTCTTCCTTCTGTTCCTGTCGCCGTCACAGGAACAGATAGCCTCCCCTCCATGTCGGACATCGCACACACTGCAGAAAGTAATTGGATTGTGTTCTGCCTTTCAGGAATGGCATACACACACTCATACAAAGTGTGTGCTGTTTTTCTCTGTTTGTTTTGATGTTTTGCTCATTTGTCAGAGTGCCTATAATTACTACCACTACAAATTGTGTAGTCATCAATTGCACTTGTCTTCTTTCTCTTCCCGTTTTCTCATTTCTTCCAGACTTCCTGAACGGAAAGCACTTTTTCCTGTATGGTAAATTCCCTAACAATGAGAGACGCCTACTGTTGCGGTACATTATTGCCTTTAACGGGTAAGACAAATTTAACAGTCCTAGAAATAACACTACAGCTTCAACTGGTCATGAGAATCTATTGTGAAAAAAGCATGAAAAGTCAATCTGTGAAATTCAAACTGTAAAATACACTGTTGTCTCTACTTCAGAGTGATGGAGGAATACATGACAGAGAAGGTGCAGTTTGTGGTGACCAGCGAAGGGTGGCATGACTCGTTTGAAGACGTAAGTTGGCATCTCTTGTTTCATCAACATTACTCAGGCAGCCAAACAAATAATGATGTCTAACAACAAGCTTTAAAAGAGTGAGGTTTTGTTTTTTAGCGCGTGTGAAAGGTTATGGCTTCAATTATAGCAAGTGTACAGCTGAAAATATCTTTCAAAAGAAAAACACCATTTGAACAGGTCAATCCAAACACTAACAGCAGTTGGATGACTTAGACATTTTTCTAAGTTTATTAGTAAGCACTTGATATAATTTTGCAAGGTTTAATTAAATAAAAGCAAATTGGAAACCTGATCACTTCCAGTGAAAATACAACAGTTTTGGGACCAACTGGTTTTTGAGTGTTTGAAATTGTGTGTCAGAATTAGTTTTCAAATATGTTTAGCATCTGAATTAGTAGTTTTGGTTTCAGTTTTATGTGATTCAGCACATCTTGATTACCTCTGCCTCACTGTCACTCTCATTTTCATCACAGGCGCTGATGGAGAACAGCAATCTGAACTTTGTTAAACCCTCCTGGATTTACGCGATCAATGAGCGAAAGAAGATGCTGCCCTATCAACCCTACACTGTCGTCCCCTGAACAATAGACTGCATGGACACAAACCTAACATCCTTACAAAGAAACAACAGGGAAAGCCATAGACATGTTTTTCTTTTTTTTCAGATTCACCACTTCACTTACAAGAAGCAATAACTCAGTTATATTATGTTGACTTTAGACTTGCTATTCATGAAATGTCTTCAGTCCTTCATGTTTTCACTACAGATGTTCTCACCTTTTGGCCAAGCTAGAGAAACTATTTAAATGGTGTCTGTTAAAGTTAGGATTAGGTTTGGATTTATGCTTAGCTTTTTACCTGAAGGTTCGTAGTCCTAGCTTGGCCTCAAAGAAACATCCTCATCAGTGTGCCGTTCAGCCACTTTGGCCTTCTGAATGAAGAACACACTGTCTGATTCAGGACTTCATTTGAATTTCTCGGTTTCTACGCTGCAGTTTGCTGCCGCTCACCTCAGCTACCTCAGGCTCTGTCTGGAAATGAGTTATCACCATGTCCTGACTGCCAGTGGCGCTGATAAGACTCTGACTTGTGAAAGCAGGCAAATTTTTATGAGACCAGCCCAAAATCAGGTGAAAAAGTGCCAGTTATTTTATGAATGCAGCCACCACCAATTTGAACAACCAGGACAGCTTAATTCTAGAAATGAAAGCAAAAACAACTGAACTGTGTTTTTTTTCTTCTTCTTTTTATTTTATTAACTGCCGTGAGTGGTAAAGTAATAGATTTATGTGTGTTGTTAAAGTTTGATAAATCTGAGTTTGTGATTTCATTTTAGTCATGTTTGTGGAATAAATATTGCGAGAGATGAACTGGCTCGACAAATAAGAGGATGTAAAACAGACAACAGTGCTTTTTGTCACCTATTTAAGTCACGAGGAACTGTCAGGCTTTTCATCTGTTTTGTACATTCGCTTGTGCAAAGCAGCTTGTTTAAGTCCATTTCTTAAACTTTTTTTCTTACAGTACTTAATTATTTTGTCCAAATAAAAAAAAAAGAGATTTTTAATGTTGTTGCTTTCATTTTTATTCATAAAGCTATCTGTGTACTCTGCTGCCCCCATCCCTTCCTATACCTCTCTGTGTTTGCAGCTTGAGAGGCACTCTAATCCTTTTCATTCCTTCTTCATCTCTAGCCCTCTCTCTGTCTTATTTACTTCTGTTTTGCACCCTGGAGCCACCGAGTCCTCTGCTCTTCAGTCAAGGGGATTAGGAAGATGGAATGTGGACGATAGACAGGGACAGGGGTTATAGGGGCAGGAAAGATGAAAAGGTATGAATTCTCAGCAAGGATGCATTAGTAGCCAAGCACTGGATGGTGTCATTGTATTTCCTGTTACGAGTCATGTTAGTAATACTTCCTGCAACCTTGTATAAGATACTGATTTGCTTTTCGTAAACGAGAGAGCAAGGTCAAATACATTCAGCTCTGGAGGCAGGAAAATTTACAGCAGATAACGCTATCATCCTGATACAATGTCATATTTCATTTCAATGCATATCTGTCCTCAAGATGGGCTACATCTTAAATTGGCTCATTTGACATGCTGGTTTTGTTCAAACAGCAGAGTTTCCACTTAAATCTTGTCACTTTGATCTCTTGCAGTCAGATTTATTTTTTGCTTTTGGCATTTTTATGTCTTCAGTGAATCTTGACAGTGACCTTGCCTGACAGTAACCTTCTTGCTATCAGCCAAACTGTTAGGTGAGGTTTAATCCTCATTATCACTGGTACACAGTCAGTGTGTCTGAATATGTCTTTCTTTCATTATTTCAGTCATATATTCTTGCCTATCCCACAGTACTGATTTGGATGATGTCAATACTTATTTTATGTTTTATGTTTGAATGGAAGAAGTTTGGCTCTTTGAAAATGTAAAAAAAAAAAACAACAACCCTCAAACAACAAAATGAAATGCTATTTGCAATTAACATATTTTGGTATATTTATAAAGCATCACCAGCTTGAAAGCACGATTCCCATTAAATTCCAAAATGGAACATTTTTGCCATTAAAGGTAATCAATCAAACACTGAACTGTACTCATTGCTTCACATGAAAGTAACCTCTTTTAGGAAATTAATCTAACTTTATTTTCCCTAAAACTGTTCTTCATCAGTATGCTGAGAGGCAGTGAACTGGATTTATTGACTGTCGATTTACTGAGATTATATATTACCCTTGTCTATGACCAGCAAAAAAAATATTTAATTGTGCTCTAGCCAGAGCTAGACAGAGAGAACAAACAACTTATTTTACTCTGCCTGCTGTGCAAAGCAAAAACACTCACAGTGCCAGCTTGACTGGTGCTGCAGATAAAGAAATGTGTCACCTGCTGACTCAGCTCAGGCTGAAAATAGAAAAAACGTTTGAAAACCAAGCATTCAGATCCCCTGTAGCATGTGCTTCTTGCTCACAGGTATTACTTCTACACATGTTTACCTATTTGACACTTTTGCTATGTTTAATATGAACATCTGACATTAGGCTATATGACTGAAAACAAAGAAAAGCACAACAGGTCCCCTTTAACATTAACCCTGCAGCCACTGTTATTGGTTTGCAAGCAGTTTAGAAAAGGAGTCAAAAGAGAGATGGACAACACAAAAACTCCTGTCAACATACCACAGAACGTTGGAAGCCATGCCAAGTGTAATGACTGCTATGAGACATGGATTGGCATTTGGTTCATTTACTGTGATGTGTGAATATTCATGAGGAATGTCTTCACTGACCATGTTGGTCCATGCGCCATGCACTCAAGGCGCAGCAGGTGCAGCTGCCCCCCTGCAGACCTCACATACATGAATGAATGGAAGAAGGACCTCAGGGGATCCCACACTGAGAGGTGTCTCCTGCAGCTGTTTAAAAGGTGAGTCCAGTGATTTAAAACAAACTGTGGCTTTAGGTGGTGTTGCAGAGTGCGTTTACGAGGCTGTGGACAGTTCAGTTTTGGAATAAATTAACAATGCTCAAGCTTGTTAAGTTGTGTAATTTTGGTGAAATTATTAAGCTTTTGCTTCAGTGAAATTCTTGTTTTTGTTAATTAAGTCCAGCCTATAAAAATGACTGTGATGCGCTCTGACGCAGACATTGAGTCAAACCGTTTTCTGTTAAGTGTGAAATGAACAAGTTTGTATTGTCATTTTGTATTTAAGCACGGGTTGTTTTTTTTAAGTATTATCCTACTATGAGGGGTTCCCCTGTCACATAGTGGAATTGGCATGTTCCTCCTGTAGGGTTTCCAACGAAGTCCGTGAAAACTGAATGTCACCTGGTCAGTTTGTTCTGGCTACGAGTCTGTCTCGACAGCAGCTCTGGATGATTATTTTTCCTACAGTGTATTGAAACTCTGAAACCTCCTCCTCCTCCTCCTCTTCTCTTCTCCGCTCTTCTAACTATTCCCATCGTCGTCCTCCGCGGTTCATCTGTCAGACTCCCGCCGCGCTGACTCGGCCTCTGCAGCCGAGCAGCGACGCACCGGAGGAGGGGAACTATATGACTGAGGAGCGGCGTGTGGACTGACACTCACTGAGGTCAAGGTGGGTGGCTTGGCTATAAATTGTTGGATGAGATGCTGCAGCCTCACCGCCAATTTCTCCCCCGTGTTCCTGAGAGAAGAGCGGACCTGGATGTGAGCAGCTCTGCCAGGAGAGGGTAAGTGATTTAAAAGCTTTAAAGATGCTGAAAAACTGATTTTTACTGCTAAGTAGTGTTTAGATACATCTCAGAGCATATAGCCTACTCTCTGTGAGGAACTTATTACTGTGACTTTGTGACGTTTAAATTATTATTTTACTTTTTTTTTCTGGTAATGCATGGGTTGAAAACTTTCTGTCCTAAACAAAAAAAAATGTTATTGAATGTAATTGTAATGAATACAATTCTTAAATACTGCAACTGTGATTACTTTTATTAACGATTAATCTGTCGATAATCAAATGTGAGAAAATAGTCAAAATGTCCATTATCATTTTCCAGACATAAAGTTGACCTCCTCAAATGCCTTGTCCGATCTGCAGCCCAGAAACCAAAGATAGACTATTCAATTGACTGTCACATATGAAAAAGAAAATAATTTAATCATCACATTTGATATGTTGGAACCAACCAGCAAAGGTTTAAAAAAACGCGGCTGGCGTTTTATTTTCTGTCACTAATTGATTAATTGAATAAATGTTGCAGCTCTAACTCTGAACACTGAACAACAGGTTCAATTACAGTTTTATTGTGACAACAGGAACCTTACAATGAAATTCTTAAGGCGCTATTAATAAAACAAACAAAACAAAACAAAAAACAGCAAATCCAAACATACAGTGCAAATCAGACATCAGTGGGTCTAATGTGCAATGTATTCATTTATAAACACGTGGAAACTGCAGTGTCCATCCCATCCTAATGCTGGTTAACAGCAATAAATACATTTGAACTACAGGACTCATTTAAACAGTCCAAAAAACTACATTTTACAAAAAAACATGTAATAGAATTTAGTACAATGTTGTCCAATATGAGTAGTGTGCTTTATTTTTCTGCCCAAATATGTTCACTGAATATGATTAGGACACTCCAAAAGGGTCCATAGCATTTATTGTTACACCCATGAATCAAAGTGGTAATTATCATTACCTCACTTAGGGGTCCTACAAAGTATACATTTCACCTTTGTCTGGTTATGTTTGTGTGGAGATAGTCCAGAAATGTGCACAATTCCCCTTTGCACAAACATTTACATTATACTATTTTAACAATTTTCCATATTATGTTTTTATTTTGTGATGGTGTGCATTACATAGTTGTCCACTGAGGATTCAGAGTAATGATGTCTTGATAAAATGATAAAACCACCTTGCATCAGTTTGGACTATGAGTCCACAGGTATATTACCTTTTAATATAGTTCTCATTTTCCCTCTGGTTGCCAAAAGGCTCTGAATTGCCATCACCAGTTTGGATGCTTTCTCTCAAGATAAAAGAGCTCAGTTAAAGGAAAAAAGACTGAAATGTAGAATCTAAAAGGACAAGGTAAACATATTTGGCACTGATACTCATGTTTTACTTTGTAGAACCAGCCAACCTGGCTTTGAACGTGTAAACCATCTGTATCCTGACCCAAATTCGTCCAGTGCCAAATATGATGAATCAAACTGTCTTTTGAAGCAACACTGGAACACTTTCTCCTCAACAGCTAGTGTGTGATAATGTGTTAGTTCAACTTGACTTCAATGTCAAAGCTGCACACATCAGGCACACATCATTTGGAGCTAACTCCCAAAAGCTACAGTCTCTCATTTTAAATAAAAGATGGATAAGATGCAAAATTGCTTCTTGAATCAAATGTGTGCAGTGTGTGTGCGCGGTTGGTTTTGGAGCACAAGCCCGCGAGGGTTGAGGTCTCCTCATGTGAGTGGATGTTGACGTGATTCTGTCTCTATTTTGTTAATCTGTCAATGAGATATTGGATCCTCATTTAATCTCTCTGATCATTTTTTGGCAGGTTACTTATTACAGGAGTGATTAAGCAAACTCTTCTATTGATAACTGTTTGTCTCAATAGCTTGCCTGCACTTTTCCTTTATAGTTGTAGCACCTTTTCTTCACTCAGTTCTGTGATGAGATTGTGTGACTTGTCTTTCTATCGTTCTTTTTCACTAACACTAGAAGACATGCACCGTGGGTGTAGTATAAGGTGTCATTTCATCATAATTGGTGCCATTCCTCTACACAGGTTGCTAATCGAGTGTACATTTCCATAAGGGGAATGTGCAGTTTTAGAGCAGCTCATATCGCAGGTGTACCTCTGAATATCTGCAGTTGCTCGAAATAACAGTTGAAAGGATGATGTCTTTCGTTGTTTGATTGATTTCTCAAAGAAAAACTAAGATTACACCACTGATATATTTATATATTGCATTGATATAGTACAACTAAATACAACGCCTTGTAGTTTTGTTACCAAAAGTGGATCGTGCTTGTTAAAAAAACAGCAAAGAAATGGATCATGAGGAGTTCTGGGAGTGATTGAGTGCAAAAATGAGGTGGAGAAGTGTGAGACAACAGTGAATATTTTCTGCCCTGAACTCAACAGAGTGCTTATTATGCTGCAGCCGAACATCCACATCATTCCCAGTGGCTGCAACTCATTCCTGCCTCTCAGTAAAAGGAATGAAAGATTTATTGCAGGCCAGCTCATAGCCTTAACAGAACTGGGGTAAAAATCTGAAGGAGTCTTCTCTGTTTTTTTTTTCTTTCTGTGGTGTTGGGGCAGACAAGGCCAACAATGTAATAGACCTGTCAAGTGTCTCCAGAGAGGAGCTACAGAGGAGGAGAAAAAGGAGATTAAGCAGGAGAAGGAGATAAGAAGAGAGGATGGAGGGACATCAGCCAGTGGGGGTTATTGAAGAGAGATTGAGAACAGAATTTGACACTTGAAAAAAGGGCATCAGATGACACAAGGCTGGAGAAGTGTGGGGACATTTGTAGAGGAAAATGAAATCAAAACAACAAACTGTAGAGTAATTACACAGTGCAAAAATAAATTACAGTTTTGAAGGGAAAATAAGAAATTATTACTTTTTTCACATTGAAAAAGCACAAAACAAGGTTTTGGTATCAACTCCAGCTGCTTCTTTTTGGTCTTTTTGTTTTAATGGTCCAGAGTGTGCAGCATTTTCAATTTACAGAATTTCCATTTGCCATATTGTGCACTCCAACACATACATGTTCTCCACAGGAGTGCAAAATATTGCAAAACAGTTTACCAGCAAAGACAACCCTTGTTTTATTATGAATTTTCCCTCATGCATTTTTAAATGTGCGGGCTCAGAAAAACAAATGATGGATTCGAGGTGCGGCCTGAGGCAGTAATGGGGTCAAATGAAATGAATAAGGTAAATTGACTTGGTCTCAGTTCTTTGAAGGTAAGGATTTTAATGAAATGGCAACAATTTATTAAAGCGTGTATTGAGTCATGTTCCCTACACAACATCAAACTAATGTAACACCAAATCAATTATATAAACTAAGATATTTTTCACTTTTAGTGATTGCTTCTATTAAAAATAAGCAGAAACATTCTGGAGGGCAATTTGTGCAAACATTAGTGTTGCAATAGGACAACAGGTGTCAGCAAATCCACTTCTACGTTTGTTTGGAAGTGTCTCCAATTTTCTTAAACAACATGAGGAAGTGATTCATCATTCATTCATTCATGCTGACAAGGAAAGCAATCATGGTGAAGTGAGATGACCCTCCCTCTGTTCTTATATGGAAATCTCTGATATCCGAGGTCGTGACTCTTGAAAAATTGGGACATTACATCAATGGGAGGAGTTAAATACAATTTGAACTGAACTAACTGGGCACATGCTTGAAATGGGACATTACGGGAATCTGACCCGTGTATGTGTTTCACTAGATTGACTTTCATATTGTTTGAGTGCTGTGCTTCTCTCTTTTCACTTATGGACCAGTCTTGTAAACTTGCAAAAATTGTAATTTTGTAATTAGATTTTTTTGTATGCCTTTGGAAAATTGAATAAAAGTAAAAAAAAAAAAAAAATTAGAAACATATTTGTATCATTATAGCTTAATGTTTGTATCATCACACCTTTTTTAATCTTTATATCTGCCTCCATTAATTATTCAGTGATGTTATGGCTAAAACAAGACACGGAAGTGTTCAAGCATGCATTGAAAAGGGAAAAAGTAATGCATACGTAGTGAAGATCTCCCCTCAAGCTCTATTCTCAGGCCAAGCATGTCCACATAGCCATATGATCTCATGAAATCTGACCTTAAGAATTACGCCAAAGAAAATGTAATGACATCGGTAGCCATGACCTCAGGGCACCGGCTGCTGCACATGTGTATGTATGTGTATGTATCTTTGGTGACCATGTGTGAAATTGAATTGATTTCTCAGATCAGGGATCATTGCACCCTTTTTTGAAAGGAAACCAATAAACTAAACAAAGCCAAACAGGATGACCTATTTATTATTTAATCACACTTTGTGCTTGCGTATTTCTTTCAGAAGAAGTTATACATGTTGCCAATATTCATGAGGAATAAATTCTTTGTTATATGATATATGTCTGCTGTAGCGGCTGTAGATTTGTGTTTATCCTAATTGATGTTGATTGGTTGCAATGTTGATTCAAGAAACTTTGAGAGAAGTGTTGTTAATCAGATACAGCACACTTTTATTGTATCTAATCTCTTTTAGTGAATGAAGATGCTGTAGAAGGATCCCTGACCAACATGTCTGCATACCTTAACAACAAAATAGGTTGTTTGTTGGTGCAGAAAACAACCCATGTAACTTACAAAAATCATTCATAAGAGCGTTTTCTTATGCATCTGTCCCTTGCTAATGTTTGATTAGGTTTAGGCAACCATAAGGCAGGTTATAGAGAAATATCACGATGATGGTTCAAAGACACCAACACATAACTATCCACCCCAACCTCCTCCACAAAATGTTTAGCAGAACTTGAGAGGACAGTCATTATTTGCATGACCCCAAGGGTCTCATGTCAGGAAAATGGAAACATATGTCACTGTAAGAGTTAAGTAACCCATTGCAGCCATATTTCCAGTGAATTCACACCACAGACTTATTTGAATTTCAGTAGTCTCAGCAGAACCAAAAGTATTTCTTAGGGGAAACATCTAGCATCTGGCCTGATTAGTGACACTGCTGAACAACATTCTTAGGCTGGACTGATTTGTTTTAAATTAGAGTAGCAAAGTAAGCAGATCTAGAAATGTTAAGGTCAGCATTAAAACTCTTATGAAGAGACCTAAGATGTTTCAGCAATTTCACTTGCAGAACGAGATAAGCTAGTGGGCATATGGAAGGCAGAAATAAATTCAGAGGCCGAGGATGATTTAAGGATTATAGTTCTAGTTTTGGGTACGGTGATGTAGATAGCACAAAGTAAGTTGTTTACATTTTTATTTTTGCCTTTAACCAGTTGACATTAGCCACCAAGCCCACTGCACACTGCCACTCCTTGTAACGATTGGACTGACCTCTATACCATAATAATGATGTCTTTACTACTGAACAGTAAGTTGTCCACTGACTCAGATCAATACCTAACAGTGTGAAATCAATACATGTGCCACAAAGAATAATTTATTCTAGTGCTGTGGCCAGTGGTGGTCAACAGGTGGGATAGCTTATTGATTTGTTAGGCTCAATCCATCTAGTGATTAGAAATGCAGATCAAGGGTCAAAGGGCAATTACAGTGACATATTATGTGAGACTTGATGGGGTGTAGCTGGTGGTGTAGTTATCAGTATCAACTTCCAGTTACTGAGAAATATTTTATTCAGCTTGTTACATGCCATTATTCTTTGAGTGTATCAGAACAGAAGGAAAGAGGGATAAGACAAGGGGGAGGAAAAGATGTGATATCCCATCTCCTCTGCAGAAACATGCAAAGCATCAGCAGTGGGTCACTAATGGTGATCTTGCAAATGTTGCATTGCAAAGCCAGCCCACAAAATTGTGGCTTTTTTTATTCAATTGTTTTAGCCTTTTGATTTTTAAAGTCAGAATAACACATTACGTAGTTACAAATATCAAATTCCTTCTAAATTATACACAGAAATCAGTTTCTGGATATATTTAAAGTGAGTCTTTTGAGTATTAAGCAATACAGGAATACATGCAGATTAGAGGCTGTGGTCAGCTTGAAATTGTGTTGTTTTCGGTTGCAGCAGACAGCTGTTATCAAAGCTCTAAAAACACATTGTACATTACCTGTTCAGCACCAAAGGGCACAACAGACACAGTTAGAGACTAGCTGGTGAAAGTAGTTGAGTAATTGGCTGCTAAAGAGCCAGATATTTCCCCTAAGGAGTTGGTAAAGATCAACAACAGAGGTAAAAGAGAGTGAATAATGGACTTATATTCACCAAGTGGACAGAAAAAGACAAATTAATGAAATTAAATGTCAATGTTGAGGCCAACAAATCAGCCATTATAGGTTTAACTCACTCTAAATCAATTTTTACCAGCAAAACCTTGAGCTGTAGATTAGATTTAAGCTTTTATGTTTCAGAGGTGCGATTTGGGTTACAGTCAGCCAATGATAAATGCAACAAAAAAAACCATAATGATGAACTATACAACTGTAATAGAAACAAAGAAGAACACAGATTATACCCTTTGATCATTAGTAGTGCCATTTGCATCCTGCCCTGAGGTCCATGCTGTTCCACTGATGGACAGTTGGTGGCAGTAATGTGCCAAGAAACGTTCACAATTTAAAATATTTATAAAAATTGGTGTCGCAAATGTTTTATGAGGAGCTAAATCCATTCTACACCTTTGTTAGTACTCAAGTAACACACAATGCATTTTGGTGATAAACAGTTTATGTATCGATAACATTTGTTTACAATAAAATGACACAGGGCACCTTTAATGTCAGTGTCAGGAGAAGGCAGTTAGAAGAAGGTGGAAACATGAAAAAATTATAAAAGAAGAAGTCACTTTGTGTAACCAACCCGCTGAGTCTGTTGACTGTTTGAAGTACTGCAGAACTTTAACTGAAGTTAAGTTTTACAAGTAAAACAGAATTTATGTGTCAGTAGTTCACCTCTGCATGAAGTTGAGTTACTTCCGTTCAATCAACCTTTTACAGCACCAAAGGTGAAAATGAACCTGTCGGGAAAGATCTTTGTCTCAGTCAGTCAGTGGTTTAGACTTAATCAGGTGACAGTGTTGTAATGTTTGTAGCATGTCATGTTTGGTGTCCTGCTAAATTGTCTCGCTGAGGTGACGCCAAGGACAAACTTCCTATACCCCGGTGCCACAATTACCTTTTATTCTATTTTTCCTCTGTTGCCAGATTCGGAAGCCAGTCTCTGTTCGATATATTGTGTAATTGAGTGCACAGTTATCCATGAGGAGTGCTACGATCATTATTCTTTTCTTCCTCTTTCTTCCTATCAATTTTTCAGACTGGCCATGTCCACTGGAGCAAGATCATGACTGTACTCAACGGGTCAGATGGGACCTCCCCTCCCTCCTTCCCTCTCTTGTCCCTTGAGCACAATTTCTCCATGCTTGTCACCCATGACCCTTTGTACTCCTCCATATCCTTCCCCCCCTCCTCCTCCTCCTCCCCCTCGTCCTCACTGACTTCCACCAACTGCACAAGCTCGCCGTCAGCCTCCTCTCCGCCGTACAACTTCTACGCAGTGCTGCTGGTGCTTCTCATCTTCTGCGTGGTGTTCGGTAATGTGCTGGTGTGCGTGGCGGTTTCACGGGAGCGTGCTCTGCAGACCACCACTAACTACCTCATTGTCTCCCTGGCTGTGTCAGACCTGCTGCTGGCCACGCTGGTCATGCCCTGGGGCGTTTACATGGAGGTGTGTTAGTGCTTGCTTTTGTACGTGGTGTGTTTTTCAAATCAAATCAGATCTTTATGGCCATGTGCCCAGAAAATAGTCAGCTGCACTGTATAATAAAATGATTGTTTGTGTTCCCCCCAGTCAACACAGACCAAACACTTGAGAATTAACTATAAAACTATAGAAATTTAAACTACAAGCAGACTTTATATGATTAAAATACAAAATTTGATATAAGCATAATTCGTAGTAGTCAGTCAGATTATATATTAATTGATTGTACATTTATTTTTTCTGTATTTTATTGTTTCTGCTTGATACAGCGGGAACAAAAAGTGGATAAAAATGTTATTGACTCCCTGTTTATGTAATTTCCCATAAAAACAAATGCAGGAATATCAGCTCTCAGAACAGATTTGTATTAAATGTGACATTTTAGTGTTTTTCATGTTTTTATAAAATGTATATAACCAACTGTGTCTGCAAGTAAGAATAAGTTTTAATATAAATTAATTTTCCAAATATTTTATCAATTTTGGTCTTTAAAGTGTCAGAAAATGATTAAAAGTGTCCATCTCAGTTTCATACAGACTGCTTGTTTACTATCACATTAGACAAAGAAAAGCAGAAAATTGTCCCAGTTGAGAAGTTGGAACAAGTGAATTTTTGGTATTTTTGTTTAAAAATGTTTATAATAACTGTCTTATTGATTATTTCGAGATTCAACTCTCTAACAAACTACACAGCTTGCCTGAAGACAGAGAACAGAGGAAAGACATGAAGTTGAGGTTTAGAAAAAGCAGGCAAATCTGCTTATTAACTTTATTTGGTACTGTATTAATATGGCATATAGTCTACTGGAAGATAATGCATTTATATGCAAGGTTAAGCCCCATAATTTAACTGCCATATTCCCTATATTCAATTTCATACTCCAGAAATGATGGCAACTGTCTGCTTTTTTTCTTGCATCGTAGCAATTTTTCCAGTGCCTGCAACATATTGAATTCTACCCCTCCACTCCCTACAGAACAGTCTCTACTGGAGGTGCAACAAACTGTTTTTTTTAATACTTGATTAATCAATTTGACTATAAAATATTAGAAAATAGTTAAATCTGTTCATCATAATTACACAGCCTAAGTTGACATTACTTTTTGTCTGATAAACGATCCAAAATCCAAAGATTAATTCATTCATTCATCTAAAGACCATTAATCAATTAATCAGTGAAGCATTTCAACTGTAGTCTCAATGCAAACGCTATCAATGCCAATAATCAGTTCAGCACTTTCAACTGAGGCCAATAAACCTAAATTAATAGATAAAAATACTCAAATAATGGATTCACTCTGGGAATTACAAAACATGTCTCACAGATGATATACAATTAATGATAAGGGGCAAAGTACTAAATAGACCAGTCTTTGTGGGTAAATTGGGTCAGTTCAGAAGCAAATCATGTTGGCTTATGATAAAGGAAAAGTGAAATTAAATACTAAATATACCACTGAGAGATCCAGTCTGGTTCAAATGAATGCTGCTCCAACACATATACAAAATGAGTGAAGAAATGCAAGTCCTTGAAGCGTGCAGAACTTTAAAATGATCCAGTTTATTTGTTTTGCTTAAAGGTGGTGGGGGAGTGGCGCTTCAGTCTCATCCACTGTGACATCCTGCTCACCCTGGACGTCATGATGTGCACCGCCAGTATCCTCAACCTCTGTGCCATCAGCATCGACAGGTGCATTCTTCCCTTAACTTTACTCTTTAGTTTACTATTTGCAGGGTGTGTTTCTCTTTACTTGATGATCTTCTATCTTTCCATGTCACAAGTAATCCTTGCATCAAAAAATTCCCTTGTAGCAAGAGAAAAAGTTAATTTATGAGTATTTTTTATCCAGAACCAAGATAATAATAGTAAAGATAATACTAAAGGGAATCGATATGCCATATCGATATTTACTGTGTATTCTCTCCTAAACTTGATCTTGACTGGTGCAGATTGGGCCACACAAATGCACATTTACACACACACACACACACACACACACACACACACACACACACACACACACACACACACACACACACACACACACACACACACACACACACACACAGACGTCCACTAAAAACTTTAAAGATGTATCCATCATTCATCTGTCATCAAGCAGGACAGATCAGGACAGAGACACCTGTGTAGTAGTCATCCGTTTTTCCTCCAGCAGGTGCTAACAGGAATGCACTGTGACTTTAACAATGTCCTCTGCAGTCATTAGTGTTCTGTTTTTTCTTGAATCAAGGGGACTTTGTTCAATGATTTGGTGTCCCACTTGATGCCCTCTTCACGGGACCAGACACCCAGCGGGCAGGTCGTCTGCAGCTGCGTCCTAATTTCTCCGACAAAGTGACACATTGAGGCTGCAGCAGTTTAGACTTCTTAAATTTGTTTCAATATCTAAGGATAGAGTGTAATTGCTTTGTCAAAGCTGTAGAATACTGTCTGGACTTTATGCAACAGTGAGCTGAAGGATACAATTCTGACAGGTGTAATTTGAAGGTGCTTATACAGTATCTGTTTCACATAAAGAATCAAGGAAATGTAGCTCTATATATGCATAGTCCTCTAATATTGGTACAGTAGATATAAAACAAACACCAAACACCAGGAAAACTGCATTCCCATCAACCTCAGCAGTGCTTTATGTTTGGTTTTAATAAGCAAATGTTAGCACGCTAACAGGCTAAATTAAGATTGTGAACATTATGTATAGCATCAGCATATCATTGTAAGCATGTTTGCATGTTCATGTCAGCATTTAGCTCAAAGCTGTGCCTATACAGCCTCACAGAGCTGCTAGTTTGGTTGCAGACTCTTAGTTTTATTCATGTATGGCAAGTCAAGGCAGACATTCAATTTCCTCTTTGTCAAGATTTACACATTTTTAATTCTTAATCATTAATTTTGCAACAAAATTCAAATAAAATGCATTATTGTCCTCTAGCTGTGAGATACTTTAAAAACATTAAAGTACAGCAACAAGAACAGCTCCAACATTTCTAGACAATATATTGCAGATTTTAACACCTAAAACAACAAAGACATTATGAAATGGACTCTACTGAAAACTGAGTTTCATGTGTACAGTCTTTAGTAACTTTAGCTCTGTGTTTGTGTCCGTGACCCTCCGCCCACAGTCTGGATTACAGCAGCTTGTTGAAACTGCTCACACCTGCGCTTACAGCGGATGACAGTTAATTGGTTTTGACATTTTTGCAGTTGTGTGTTTTGTGTCTCTGTGGCTGTGAAATAGGCAATGACAGTCTGTCTGTTTCAGGGGAAACTGGGAGTTTGGTTGTCTGTTCTCTGTATCAAGTGCATGAGTTCACTTTAAAGTACAGTATGAGTGAAAATGACAATGGTCAGAAGATGCAATAATATGTGTTTACTCTGTATTGAGGAAGGTGTCCAACTGCATGAGTGTGTGAGAGGTATATCAATGTCTTATCTGTTTATGTGTCTGTGTGTGTACTATTGCAGATACACAGCGGTGGCCATGCCGATGCTCTACAACACTAGATACAGTTCCAGGAGGAGGGTGGCTGTGATGATTGGTGTGGTGTGGTTCCTGTCTTTTGCCATCTCCTGCCCATTACTGTTTGGACTCAACAACACTGGTAACAGCACTACCTGAACCCTCCTCTCAAGTTACTCCACACTTACCAGTTTAGGTGTTGTCAGAAAAATCCAGGTCAGTACAGTCAAGAAAGTGATACAGTGAAATTCAGTCATGCATTTCTACAAAATAGGTGCTACTGGAAGCATAGCGGTGGTTACCCTCCGAATTTGTTTTAGCAGCAGTCCCGTTGTGTGCGAGCAGGGCCCACACAAGCTAGGACCCCTTTTTGTGCACAACAGCAGGGAAATAACTTATGAATATATTAGAATTGTTCCAGATCAGTTCATGTTCATATAATCCTGTTCATGTGCAAAAATGTATTTAAAATGAATCTGAAGCTAATATGAATATTCATCCAACTGAGTCAAATCGAGTAGATATCTTTCAATATTACGGTCTTTTTAGTGCTAAAGTCTAAATTTAAAGTGCTAAATTTTTGTTACTATACTTCCACTGCAGCTCAAAAGGGAAACGCTGTCCAAGGAAACACGAAGAAAAAATGTGATGCTAAAAAGATTGTAAATGTGGCAGATATCCACTTGATATGACTAACAAATAAAATGAAAATGACAGTGTTTGAAGGTTTGGATTTTGGTCCCCATCTATTACATTGAAATCACATTTGAAGGGGATCTTCTAAAAACGCTGCCAGTATTCATATGGGCACCTGACTGTTGTTTTAAGTTGCTAAAAATTGTGAGCCTATCCTTTAAGTAGTGGAACAAATGAGGGTTTGCTGTCCAGAAACTGTTCAGGAAAATGACAGAGAGAGGATTTGTTAGTCTGGAGGTCTGTGACAGGAATAAAGTGTAGATTGGAAACACATTTTTAGGACAAGGTCCACTTACTGTAAATATTCCAAAGCTTTTAGCCACATCTTGTTTTTTGTCCTGGTTAACAAGTTTGACACTTTCCTAGTTGATTCTGTGTCCAGTTTGATCGTGATATAAATGTCATACTTGAGTGATGACTCCATGACAAAATCCATCTACTACAAAGGGTTGCAAGATGGGAATGAAATCTCCTGAAATTCAACACTGAACCTTCAAGTCTATATGTGAAATACAGCTTCACTGTCAAGACCATAACTGTTTTTCTGTTTATCACAGTAGTGTGAAAAACACTCAGATTTTACAGAGAAGAGAAGGTGGACAAGACAAGTTCTCAGACTGCTGTAGAAAAACATGTTACATCTGTGATCAAGGTACATAATCACAGCCATTAAGGCTTAATATCTTTTTAAGGACCAACACCGCTCATGGTTGCCACCGAGCCACACATCAAGAAAAGTGATATCAACCAACTTCTTCAGGGGGTGGGAGATTGTCCATTTTACTGGTTGCAAGTCCAGCATCGACTGTAGAGGCAACTGGAAGAAATGCAGATGAAGTGATTGCTGCTTCATCTGGTCATACATGGCCTGTTGTATACCAGTGCAGGTTAACAAATGTCTCCTCTTTTCATTTATGCTCATATAGAAAGCGAAAATGGGGTCATTCATAGTTAGTGTAGTCCACAGCTGTTAAGGGGTTTTCCTGTGAGGTGTCATTTAGAAAAAGGAAAGACTCAAGTCACTAATAGAGCACCATGCGCACACAAGGCCTCTGCAATATGCTAGTTCATCTGTCCCTGAATTTGATCGTCAGTCCTTAATGAGAGTGTAAAGAAATCCCATATGTTTGCTCAGCCAACAAACCTCTTCATGCAACAAATTGGCACGCTTTATACTAAAAATATCCACTAGCACAGACACAGACCAATCAGTAAGATTTCCATATGTTGTACTCCTTGAGGCAGTGCCAGGCAGCGTCTGCCTAGCAAACAAGTGGGCACACATAATCCTCAATTTGTGTGTTGCTTCACAAGAGGAGCAAGAGTGAAGATGCTTAGCAGCTAACCTCTACTTTAATGAAGGCTGCTTAGAGCAGGGACTTAAGCTTGGAATGTGCTCACATTAAACTCAAAGGAAACCCCTTGAGTTAGAAACGAGAGCGAATGGGAGAGTTGACATCCGGTAGCATCACTTATGGGTCCAAACACAGCAACATAGTGTATGATGTCAAACTGATCAAACTGTTTCTCCAAGTGAAAAATATTGTCTTTCTCATAAATTATAACACACATATACTTGTGTACATTTGTAATTAATTCCTGTGTCAGTGTACTTAACCTGTACATACTGTTCCCATTGTGGCCCTTGACAGTACCCCCTCATAAGTAGTCTCCATACCAAACTTCTGATACACAGATCTTTTTTTTTTCATTCATAATTACCTTACCATTCATTACCAAATGTGTTACTAATCTTTAATGAGGCTTTCAGAGAGCAGAGAGAGGTTTGTGTATGGAGAAAAACACAATATTAAGTTACCTAAGTTACCTAAAACCGACAACAGAACAGCCATCATGATTTCAATGGATGTTCATTGAATGTGAAAGATGCAGCTAATTTTGGAATTGAGATTTTTACATTTTTTAATAAGTATCACTCAAATTTAACCTGGAGCATACTCTATGTACAAAAATGTGTTTCAGCTGCACACAAATTAAAACAAAATTAAAACATTTTGATTATTGTATATTCTGGGTTAGATAGGACCTGAACAGTATGTAAACAGTATGAAAGCCCTTGCATTTGCAGTGTTACAAACTGGGTGTTGGTGACATTCCTAGGTAGGCTTGGCTAACGCAACAGACTCGCTCTTCAGCTCACTTGTGTGTGAAATGGCATACTGTTTATTTATGGTCTCTACTAGCGTTGCCACCTGCCAACTGACTGATGTCACGCAGGCGACACTGTTTGGATCTCTGGGAAGCGAGATCCAAAAATATACCTGCAATTTCTGCCTACAGCCACAGGTGCCACCAAAGAGAATGAAACAGAGATCTTCAAAGTCTTTCTGTCCATATTGGCTAAAAGGTTTAAAGTCCATTATTGATCTGGAAACAGCAAAGGTCAACTTTTAAGGCAACATGGATGAGAGCTCCTTTAAGTGCTCAGAAAAAATGGGAACGTGAACGTCTACAATTACATGATAACTGGGCATCTGTTGCAGAAGATCATGCGATATGATCAAATGGATCAAAAGCTCTACAACAGCTACTAAATGGATCATGTGGTGAATTTGTTTGCCAACTGCTGTTTCCAAGGTCAATAATGGACTTTAAACTTCAGCATTTCTGTAGTTTTGCTTTTATAATTTGACATGTTTCTGATTAAAACATGATCTTGGGCCATAAAAAACACTGAATTCTTGTAAGATTCTGTGAAATCCTGAGTCATATATTATTTCTGTGCATTTTTGTTCTTCATTTTTCTCTTTTCTTTCTCTCCTCCAGCTAACCGAGAAGGCACCACATGCTCTTTTGCAGACCCAGCCTTCGTCGTGTACTCATCTGTGGCCTCCTTCTACGTTCCCTTCATTGTAACATTGCTGGTGTATGCACAGATCTGCGTGGTGCTGCGCAAACGAGGCAGGCGCACCGCACCACCGCGCAGACATGGCCTCCACGCTCAAGGCGGAGTTGAAGCGGGAGAAGGTCATCGACGCAGGAAGGTAGAGTGGTAAATCAGGGCGTCAATTGAGAACAACCCCTTTTTGAATTATTTTTAAGCCCTTCACTCCACAAACCATTTCAGACTGCATGTGTTCTCTCTTCTTTTGTCCAGTAATCATTTTGATAAATGATGATCCTACTGGCCTCCATCAACCCTGATTGTGCCATCAGAAAAGTTGACATGAAGGGAGTTTTAAAAAGGGAACTACTAACTTTCTTATATCAGTTCTGATGTGTCTAAAGCTGTTTTTAAGTTAATGGTTGCTTTGCTATAATACAAATTAAAAAATCTATGTCAAATTTGGTTAACTCTGACACACTGAATCAAATACTCTGTGTCAGCCAGTTCCAGCTCTTCATTGAAACTGCATGATGTTTACACCCAAACCAGTCCATCCATCTATCCATCTATCCATCTATCCATCTATCCATCTATCGATCCATCCATCCATCAATCCATCTATCCATCCATCCATCCATCAATCCATCAATCCATCTATCCATCCATCCATCCATCAATCCATCAATCCATCAATCCATCCATCCATCCATCCATCCATTCATCCATTCATCAGTCCATTAAATAGAAAATATACTTAAAAGTAATGCGCACAATTTTGAAAACATTTCCCTCGATCTCAGTGGTATCTTTGGAAACTTTGGAATTTATGCTATAAATCTAAATAAAGATATTGTTGTTTTGAACAATGTCTGGCTGCACAAATTGAGTTTGTAATGACCGGCCTGCAGAGTAGTTTTTATTGAGCAAGTCAGGTTGAAGGCTAAAACAACAGTATCAGGTAATTTTTTCCATGGCAAGAGACATTTTTCAACTTGATATTTAAAGAAGCTGAAACTAAATTACAAAAGAAAATCTGAAATGATTGTTCAGTTCTGACTAGAGGGCAAACCAAGGCCACTGTTCATTTGGCCAGTAAAAGCAGGAAGAGCACTTCACTGGGATTTCTTGACTTTTTTTAACTGCTGTATTTTAACTGCTGTCTTTCTCTGCAGTATACAGTATGTGCTGTATATAGTATGTAATTAAAAACTGAGCCCAATCAATACACTGGTGTGGTCAATATATATATATATATGATTTTAATGTATCATAAATCTGCATCTGTGTATATTTTGGCTAATATGTAACAGAAAATCTAACTAAATGTATATGTTCCTTATCAAAAATACTTGTTTATGACTAAGCTAAAAGCATCAGCCTCAAATAGTTGGGATATTCACCAATATAATTTGTCTTTTTTCTATGTGCTTCCTCCTTTGTTCTTAGAATAAGTGTACACAACCAGAGGATGTGAAGTTGTGCGCCCTGATCCTGAGACCCACCACCGCTGCACCCCAGCGCAAGAAAGTTGTGAGTCTTTTAATCAATCGATTCAGCAGCACACAAAGGGGTCCTCTTTCTTTACTGTCACTTCTCTGTCTTTTTTTTATACAATCTGCTGCATCTGCACTGGTGCTCTGCTTGCTTCCTGTTCCCTATTCTCCCTCTTACATCCATAAATGTCACTCTGAGTTACATTTCCTCCTTCTCATTACACATTTACAACCAAGCATCCACAACTTTGTTTGGCCCCTCATTCCTACCTCCCTCACCCATCTTCCTCCCTTTCTGTGTGTCAGACACTGGTGAAGGAGGCAGTGGTTCACCCCCTCGAGGTGGAGCCGGGTCGGTTCCTGCCACAGACCGAGCAAAGCCTTGCCCCGCCACCTGTTCCCCAAACCTCCTCCCGATCTGGAGGGGCCAAGATTTCTCTGTCCATCTCTGTCGGACCCGCCCCGGTTCTTCCCTCAACTGTGACACGATCGGCTTTGATGCCTCGCCCCGCGACCCTCGAGGATGGCATGAGGGGACGTGAGGGATGGAGGGAGCGCAGCGGAGGTAGAGAGAAATGGGGGATCACCAAGGAGAGGGTGAGAGGGAGGCTGTCACAGCAGAAGGAGAGAAAGGCTACGCAGATGCTCGCTATTGTGCTCGGTGAGCGGAGGGAAGTGCAGACTCATTTATGAGGTGTTCATCATTGTAACATGCAGACATACTCAGTACACTTGTAGCCTATCACTCTGTATGTATGTGTGTGTGTGTGTGTGTGTGTGTGTGTGTGTGTGTGTGTGTGTATAGACAAACAAACTCATGTTCATGATTAAGTAAGCATACTAAAATAGTTTCATATATTTTCAAATCAGACAGAGATATTGAACTTGTATGCACTGTAGTCACACAAGACAAACATTATTCGGTGCAATTATGTTGCAGCGGCTGTGATGAATAACCCCATGCAAATGTGACATAATTTAATTTCTGAAATTCCACCTCAAAGAACGTTCCATATTCTGTTCAAATAAGTAATTTCTTTCTCATCTAGATTTACGATTAATTATTTTAGATGTTTATTCTTCATAATTTTTTATTATTATCATAAATTCAATCATAACTCAATAACACAAAGGTCTTTGATAAAGTAGGATTGTCTTGAGAAAAGAACATCCCACACTCACAATGTATTAATCATACTAACGCTTAGTCCTATGGGATGAAAATATGAAGCTGAGAAAGAGCAGAGTGCCGGATCTTCTTTTCTCAAGACTAAAGTGATACTTTCCAATGCACCTGAATATGAGACAATGGGATGTGCAAATATCTCCTTTGAAAAAAGAGTAAATTAAGATTGTAAAATACCCTTTTTAGTCTATTTCCTGCATTAAACTCTGGTGGTGAATGTCTTCTCAGAGCAGCTTTGTGTTAATCCACATTCTGCTCCTGTTTCCAAGGTGTGTTTATCATCTGCTGGCTGCCCTTCTTCCTGACCCACGTGCTGAAAGCTCACTGCAGGAGCTGCTGTATCTCACCCACTCTGTACAGCGCCGTCACCTGGCTGGGATACCTAAACAGTGCCGTCAACCCTGTTATCTACACCACTTTCAACATTGAGTTTCGCAAAGCCTTCATCAAGATCCTGCACTGCTGAGAATTGGAGTGATGAGAAGCATCAACTGAAAAAAAATAGCCTGACGTTGGTTTGAGAGCTGAGGTGAGAGAGTGTAGGAGTAGAGGAGATAGTAAAAATAATGTAGTCTGAGGCCAGTTTTGATAGCCAGCTGGGGCTATCAAAGCTGGGTGAAAATTAGAGATAAGGGAAATGTAACCAATAGGGTTGAAGAAAGACAAAACATGCAATACATGAGGAATGAAAACAGATAAGTAGATGATAATAAAGAAAGGAGTCCTGAATGTAAGAGAAGTTAAAGACAGCAACAAGAAACACAAACAAGCTGGAGATATTTATGAAAAAGTAGACATGCACATGCACTGTGTTGTCTACATACAGTCTGAAAAGGGGGACATGTTGGGATTGAGAACCAACTGAGAGTCTGCTGCATGTTTGGGAGACTCATCGAGACACGACTGCTTTTCCAATTTATTTGAAGACTTGTTTTGTGTCGGACTCTGGCTGTTGTGTTTTCTTGTAATCTAGACAAGAATTATCTTGTTATTTATTTGTTTGTGCTCATCGTTCTCAGAGGAATGGAATAAGTTGACCTAAGGATCCAGCGCAAAACTTTTATTTTTATTCTCACGCTCGAGGCTCCGATCATTTTTCACACTTTTTGACAACCAATCGAAGTTACATCAAGGTAGTTATTGCTTTGGTGATTGATGGCCTATTCAAAATCAGTAGACACTGAAGAGAGCTTTCATCCAATGAAATGTGTATTTTATTTATTTTTTTGCTTTAAATAGTGTGAATACATGTAAAATTTGGTGTTGTAAATAATCATCTTAGTGGTTAATGGATAATGATAATAATAAACATTTGCTGTCATTACTTGTTTTGTTTTTAAATAAATAAAATATGAAATAAGATACAACTTTATTCATTTCAAAGGTTTTTTTTCTAACCTCAGTGATGCTCAATATATGTAGTAAAAAAAAAAAAGTATGATTGAGATAAAGATATCTACAAAGTACATATAACTGGCGTTATAGTCAACCAAAGAAAACCTTGGTCAGCTGAAATCCTACATAATCTTCAACTAATCAGTTTGTTGTTAGAGGGGAAATAAAATTAAAATAAAATATTCAATACCATTAATACATTTTAAACTATCAAAACGCAGTCTACGGACTTTGAATGTAGAGATATTTTTAGGTACCTGATTTGGAAAGTTGAGAGGGAAACCTACAACCTGTATTACTGAAGTTGATTCAAGCTCCCAAGTGCCTGAAAGTTTGACTATCACACGAAAGGATAAAAAAGCTTGATTTACTGTCTGTGTCTGGTACCTTTTTGACAGTAACTCTGCTGTTCTGTCAGTAAACTACACCGATGTGCTTCACTGTGCAGGATAAAACAAATGCTATTACGTTGCAAATGCAGCTTCTCCTTGAGGGATGCTGTGGAGAGGCTGAACCGGGCTGAACCCCAGACTGATGCCACAGGGAGGAGAAACTGACAGAGCTTAGTGTATCTATGGAGTTCAGACTGGTGCAAGTTGTCAGTCAGCGTGATTGGAGTAAACAAGAACTCCAGCACCAATACCAGAGCAAATAAAGCCTGGGCGCTTTATTTATTCATTCATTCAGTCAATGTCATGAGCGGGTGGGGAGGAAACAACTATGTGCTCATGTTATAAACAACAAGCAAGCAACACTCAGACATTTGCACAACCTCAGCATGGATATTTGTGTAGTTTTATTAGATAGTTTAGATTAGATCATTTATCTGAGGTCACACTTAAGTGCACGAAAAAAACATCTGGCAGAGTAAATAAAATCAATTCAGCAGCAGCTCAGTAAATGTTTTAGCAACAGTGAATTAGAAAACAGTGAATTTTACATAACTAAATAAAATCTAAATCATTTCGAAAAACAGATATGAAAAAACAGAAGGTGGTAGTTTGTGGAAACCTTTTTTCAGGTAGTGAAATGTCTCCTGCTTTTATTTTTATTGGTCAGTCCACCATGCATGTCCAAACTGAAATATCCCAACAACTAAAAGATGTAATGACATAAAATGTGGGACAGACATCCATGCTTTCCTACTAACTTTGGTGATCTTCTAACATTTCCTGTAGCAACGCTAGCAGGTTGATATTTGTTGATTTGAGTGAAATGTCTCAACAACTATTAGATGACTTGCCATTAAGTTTGGTTCAGACATTGATTTCCCTCACAGAATGAATTGTTATAGAATTGGTGGTCCCTTAACTTTTCACTTAGTGCCTTTATCAGGTCAAAAAGTGAGTGGTGCTGTACTGCTGTTTAAGACCAAATACCTGCAAAACCTTCCATCAGCCTCAGCTGCACTTCATGTTTATTGACAAAAGCATCAAAGAGCATCAGCAGGGCTATAGACTCAAATCTTTGTTTAATTTTCTCTTTTTGTTTTATGAAGCATCACTGTCTTTTCTGTCTCGTGTTTTTGAAGTAATTTTTTACATAACACTGTTTTGTTGTTGTTGGGAAGTAATTAGTTTCTGTTTCATTTTTTCTTCTGTTTATTTTTTTGTGTAAAATATATTTTTATGTGTGGTGTTTCTGTTTATTCCTTTGTTTTGTAAAATATTGTGTTTGTATTTTGTCTAATTTAATTTTGTAATATTATTTTATGCAAACTGTGTTGTAATTTTTTAATTTTATTTCACCTAATGTGTTTTTTGCATTTCACGGCTACCACGTTTATCATATTTTAGACTTACTGACTAATCCACCTGCAAGTGAAGCAGTCGTGTCTCACTCTGTTTGATCTTTGAAGTGACCTCAGCAGTGTAACCTAGAAGTTGCTGAGTAATACCACCTCTGAGGTTCCTCGTCGCTGCCGGCCCCTCACACTGCTACAGTAAAGTGATAGGATGAACAAAATACTCCTGTGAAGACTGGACACACACCCACAGAGTCATTTGCACAATTATGCCTCTTCAAATTCTTAATAATAGTTTGATTATTGGATACATTTCTTTCATCTATCTGAAATTCAACTCTTTCACTGTGTGTATGTGTGTCTGTCTGTGCTGCCATTATGTAGCTCCTGAGTATCTGTGAGTGGGAGCGACTCAGTGGTGTGGTATACATTACCCTCTGTTGTTAAATTCTGACCCAAGCTCACAATTATCCCCATGCATATTTCATAGACGCCCAATGACAAGAGTGCACGTATCCGTTACTGACCTGACTGCCTGAGGCTCACCTGCTCTGACCAGAAGAGAAAGAATAAGTTGGAGAGGGAAGAAGAGTAGACTGGGAGGAAAAGGAGGGTAATGAAGGGGGTGACACAATGACAGGATTAAGTGGTAATTGAGGAGAGGAGGAGATCGGCAGAATTGCATGAGAAGAGGTGACAAACTGCTAAAACCTGTCCAAGCTGAACATGATGGATTCACAGTAACGGAGCAGATATCTTTGGATTAAAGATGCACCAGAGCAAGCAGGCGTCTTCTGAGTCTTGTCACTGATGGAGCAACAGTGATGCATTTCTTGTCCTCGCTGTGGTTCAAGCTGCTTTAATGAGTGGATGAGATATGCTCCGGATGAATAATCCTGCGCATACAAATGACGCCAACACATGAAAATCTGTTCGTCTGACATTCAGGTGAGGGATCTTGAAAAATGTTTGTTGGAAAAATCACAGGCCTTTTCCACAGTTTTATCAATAAAGGCTCAAATAACTTCATTACACTAAGTGATACAGGATAATTCATAATTATTATGCGAGTAATGATGGTTGCCTTAATTTTAGTTTAGCTTTCCTCAGAGCAAACTTGAATTTGGATATTATTAAAGTCATATTTTCATTTCTTTTGGGAAAATCAGTTTAATTCCTTCTTATAATTCAAACCACTTAATTGCTTAATCGCTTAAAAAAGAAAGTATTCAAAAAACACTTCTTTGAGTAATACTAGATGATCAATTGTGGTTGAAATGAGCCATATAAACTTTGACCTATTGTATTTGAAGGTATCAGCACTCAGTATCTACAGGTTACTCACAGATGCTTTTTCCAAGCTCATGTTTTGTTGTTGCCTTTGTTTCTGTCGCAGGTCTCTGGGTTTCTCTCCATCTCTCCGTCCTTCCTCTCGACTCAGCTATGTCTGAAATCCAGCTCATCTGCTCCAGAACAACACATGTATATTGCTAGTCACAATCCACAAGTTTCACACCGTCAACCCAAACTTTAAACATACTCTGCATTTCATGGAAGCTACCAGCGACTTTGCAAGCATGGATTTGCATGTCCAGACCGGCAGGACCAGCACTTATGATGCACAGTTACCAGTCGTTGCTTCCATCTATCCGTCCCTTGAGCACTGGACATCTACATCTTTTCAAAGTCCAATCAGTCATGAAGTACTGAGCATATCCTCTCTTGTCCCTTCTACAGTCATCACACTCATGCCACTCTATCAACCTGCAGTTAATGGAAACCTTTACCCAGAGCTCCAATCTTTTTCTGAAGTAACATCTCAGCCTCAACTCCCAGAAACTTCAGCTCCTCCCTCTGGTTCTTCAGAGACGCAAGATCAAAAAGCTCTGACTTCACCTCTTCCTTTTGGTGATAATCCTCAAGATGTTCAGCAGAGGAAGCCATCAGATGGGGGCCCACTAGACGAGGGATCAGTAGGTCTCATGTTTCCCAAGGACCTCCCTGAACAGGAGCCAGGTATGGAAATAGATAAGGGTTTTGGTTCAATGTGGAATTTTGATGTAGCCCAAAACAATCAGGCCGAACATGGTTAAACCAACCTTGGCCCAAACAACTGCATCATTCAACCCAAACAACAAAATGCACTTAACATTTGAGTGACACCACTATGAGGCCAAAGGTTTGTGTGCACCCAAACATTACTCTTAAATGTGTTTAATGAACATCTCATACCAAATCCTTTGAAACCTGGCTGCAGGGATTCGCTTCAGCCACTAGAGCTTTAGTGAGGTCGGCCACTGATATTGAGACATAAGACCTGGTTCCCAGCTGATTGTTCAGTTCAGGATAGAGTTGACATCGGGGCTTTATGAAGGCCAGTCAACATTTTCTGCTCCCAACTCAGAGAAGCCTGTCTTTATTGACCTGTAGTATTGTCATGTAGAAACAGTTTCACAGTTTTTTTTAAATATAAGTTTAATAGTAAATAACGGGCCCAGCTCAAACCATGACAACCAAAAGCACAAAAAAGTATGCAGAAAGGTGTGCCCACATACTTTTAGACATACAGTGCATGCTCATATAGACTCAAACATAAGCACATTTTTGCCCTGTTAACATTAACAAAAGACACAGAATATTATCACTGCTGACAATAATGTCAGTCATTATAATATATTTGCTGCATTAATATTCATAATGTAAGGCAAGCTGACAGGCTGCTAAATGTCACAGGACGTGCTGTCAGAGCTGATGTGTACTTATTAACACAATGCATTGTTCAATGTGCTTTCATTACAAAAGTTAATGAAAGTTAGTTGAGCCTCGCCTTTGGATCAAGGCAGAGAAAATTAACATCATTGATTCCAGACTGAGAATCTTGACTGTAATTCTAATCCAAAAAATGGTTTATTCCATGTTTGCCTCAAACTGAAATAAGAAAACAGGCAGACCGTATTTATGCTCGACACACAGCTTTATACTTGAAGCGTAACACATCTGATTAGCAGTTTTAATGTTTCTTTTGAAGTAAAACTATGATGAACATCTCTAATACTCATTCAGCTGCTAAATTCTTTAGTCTTTGCAGAGTTGACAGGAAGCAGCTACATTAATTAACTAATTTGCCCTGCACCACTGAAAGTTTGATCAGTGCCTGCAGATAATTAATCCCTGTGGTTGAATTATTCAGTCTGTATCTTGACATAAAAACACATAACCAACAGGCTGTAAGAGTAAAGATGTTTTTTAAATCAGAAATTAAAAGATATGAGGTAACTATTCCAGTAACCACAATCACAGGTTCTTCTCCTGTACAGACAGTCCTGTACATCCTGTTCCCCTGGCTATTCTTCTCTTTCCAAGAGATGACATATGTGTTGTTTTTTTCTTTTATAGTCACTATAATGAAAAAAAAATTTGGTCCAAGATTTCACCAATGGAGTGATTATTTGTCTGTCAAGTTCTTCTTGAGGTGTAAGAGACACATCTCCTTTTAAGATCGTATTGATAGTGTGTCCCATGGATATACAAGCTTCATTTCACAAACTAGGCATCTTGTCAGACATTTTCATAAAGATAAGTCATTGGTACCTTCCCTAAAGGTCTATCTCCATCACACACTTTCAGAAGTGCCTGTGATTTCTTAATGCATGCTATTTTTTCAGCTTTATTTCACAAAATAATAAGCTTCCTGACTCCAGCTTTCACTTTAACATCCAAAGTCCTTCACAGAATGATTTCCTATCAGCTCATGGATGTGATACACAGAATAACATTTCTTACTTTTCCCCAAAACAGTGTTGTGAGTGCTGAAGCAGCTGTTTACAGCCATAGTAATAACATCATAATATGGGATAGTGCTGCTTTGCAATCTATTTTATTGTCATCCATCTTTGTGCCATTTTATATTATAAGTCATGGTATGTTTTAAAGGACTCAGGCTGTGACCATGGATTTCTTACACCACCTTAGATTGGATTGCATCACATCTAACAAATAGAAGAGCAAATTCATTTCTACCAGTGAAAGTGTTTCATCATTGCCCAGAGATCTCTTCTTGGACATGTTGTATGAACTATCCCCCTCAGGTACATCATCTGTCACTCCTTTTTACCAATAGCAGCCATGTGGACAGTTTGATCTATCTAATGATAACTAATGATTTAGGTAGATGAGTTTCACTTTTAAAATGAAATTGGCCCACACCATTTAGTAAAACAAACTATCAAGCAAAATATTGAGCAGCAGTTCTCCTCTTGTCTTCTAGAGATTAAGACTCTCTGCCCTAATCTGATCTGTTGATCTACTCATGATTTATAAAGAATTAAACATGCTATCATTTTGTCTCTCCTTTATTTGTCTCATTTGGGTTTTTTTACCATTGTATTGCTAACTGAACCAGTAAATAAAATATGGCAAAAATGGAATATAATATTGTTACGTATATTTTAATTCTATCATCACCTAAAAATATGAAAAATGGTGTTTTTGTTACTTTAGAATGAGCACTTTATGTCTACATAGGGAGCGGTTCCTCTTCCACTGAGGCCAACATGTTGCACCACCATGTGTCTAGAACAGACAAACCAAACACTGGCTCTAGAGAGCACCTTTTGTGTTTTCTGGCCACAATAGGTTCTCCTACACGCTTGGAAGGGGAGGGTGCAACCTAACCATCAGATGCCACTAAATCTTACACACTGCACCTTTAAAACACAAACTTAATAATGGATTTACAAAAAGCTGATGCAACCCAGTCCTGGGCCAAAAAGCTGAAGCTCTAGGCCTTCTATATGGTTTTAATATTTATTTATGTGTTTGTTTTATGTGTTTGTAGATGCAGAGTCTCAAGCCTGTTCATTGCGTGACATGTTACTGATTGTGGGCTTTCCTATCATCATCAAACTGGTCATCACCTGTGCTCTCCTAGGTAACCCACCTGCCTCTGTTCGCAGAATTTACTCGTACACTGGTTTTGATGTCATGACCTAATAAATAATGTGCTACTAAATTCTGTTTATACAGCAGTAATTCATTGAATTTGATAGACTCTTTGAAATTGTAGACTCTTATCTTATCCCATTGTTCCTATCACAAAAAGACAACATGTTATATACAAACAGTATACTCAAAGTGTTCATTTCTAATGTCTTTAATTGGAATACACCACTTCATTAGAATAATCAATTGTTTTCACTTGTTGGTTTATTTTAATACAGACTGGATTTTTAATACCACCACAGTAACCATGTGTATATCAGGAGTGTCTCGGGTCGTTGACAGAGAGGCTGCCATTTATACTGTCCGCCAGATCTAATCTCCTGAGGCTTCACTGTAATTACTAATAATATGAGGATGAAAAATTGAATGAAGAGACAATCTAACTTCATTGGTTTTGATCTTTCATTATGGCAGGAAATATCTCCTCTGTGAAGCTTTCTTCTGAATTTTAAATGAATTAAAATTATGTATAAGGAAAACTCAAAGGGCAGAATATTTTGCAACCTTTGTTCTGGGATCAAATAATTTGCTGAGGCTCTTATTTAACCAAAGGTGCCTCACTTGTGTCTTCATGTATAAAATCATCTACTATTTCTAAAAGTAGGTCTTGGGAGGCATATATTGGGAGTTTCTGGCTTTGATCATTTCAGTTGTGTGAAGTGTAATTTTCAACTTACTATGCCATCTTGTCTCACTGTTTTCTTGTCTTTTAAAATAGTCAAGTTCCTGGTTTTCCCATCTGATTTAAAAGACTCACCACCTCTCTGTGGTGTGAAGGGGAACTGCAGTGTCCCAACTCAGCCACCTTTACTATCAAAGAATCCTGTCAACCAGACAGGGAACATCACTGCAGGTAAAAATATATATGTAATAAATAATAATAATAATCATTTATGTGTGGGTGGTCTGGGGATTGTAATTTTAGTGTCAGTCTAATTCCCTGCTTATCTGTCTTGGACTGATGATGATAATACATATCCATCAACTGTCTGGCGGGCTTTACAGGAATATCACCTTAATCATGAAATATATGAAAATGCTAATGTTCTTTTGTAGAATTCAACAATCTTTGAAGTCTGTCTTAAAGGTAATTTTAGATGCTTTCTAAGTTAATTTCAAAGCTTTTTTCCCAACAATCATTTCCCCACATCCAGACTGCCCAATTTTGGTTAGTGATGGTCGACGCATCGTTGGGGGGACATTGGCGGCCAAGAACAAGTGGGGCTGGCAGGCCAGCATGCACTGGAAAGGGAAACATGTCTGTGGAGGTGCCATCATCTCCTCACACTGGGTCATCACTGCAGCTCACTGCTTTGTTGAGTAAGAGGTGGACATGGGGAATGAATGTAAGGGACAGAGGACATCAGTTAATGGAGAAAACAAAGTGTAGTGCAATTAGAGGGGTAAAAGTTAGATCTACACAATCTGGTCAAGTTCAACTAGAGTGCAGATGAAAAAGCTTGTCGAAGCAAATTGAAGACACCCAATAAACAATGTCATAGATTTCCCATCCAGATCCAGAGATTATTACACCAGTGTAGACTCAGTAAGATTAGTAAGAGTCTTTATCTTACTCAGCACACACTAATGTTGCTTGAATTGAACTCAGACCTGAAACATCTCTGTCACACTGCTGTGTTTCTGCAGGAATGGCATGCTTGAAGTGGCTAACTGGCTGGTTGTGGTGGACACAGTCAGCATTGCAGACAACTCTCTGGGGAAACGCTACAGAGCGCTGCAGGTGCTCTACCACCCCCGCTTCAACAGATACAACAATGACTATGATGTGGGCCTGCTGCGCACCGTTACTGACATTAACATGAGAGGTAAAAGGAGATGGCCCCATCTGTTGGCCGGACTGAGCAAAAACACATTATGTGCCTGTAAGCTACTTGCATGTTTTAAGATACAGAAAATAAAAGTGATAACATCTTCTTTTAATGCCTATTAATGCTATAATAATAAAATAATAATATAGTACTACAAATACTAATACTATTAATAATACTACTGTCAATACCTCTTACCAAGACACTTGCTAAATAAGTGGAGTTGGTCCTGGGTCACTTCACTGCAGCTGCCCACTCCTATTGTGTGTATAGGATTGGTCAAATGCAGAAGATCAATTTCCCTACAGGGATCAATAAAGTAATCAAGTTCAATATTTGCCTCATTGATAAGACCTGAAGTAAACCCTCCAGATACTGTACATTTCCAGTTTTCTCCACCATAAAGGTGTGCCTGAAGCTGAAGTTAGTCTACTGCCTAAATAGATATATTGAAAGCATCCTAGACTATTTTGTATACATATTCTTAAAAAGGACGTTGACACAAATAAAATAAAACTGTAAATGTGAACTCTAGTCAACTATATATGTACAGACACATAATTCTGCAGTTCTAAGTATGTTTTTCAACTGTATCTGGTTAAATACAGCTGATCTCTGTTGGCTTTTAATTTCATTGCAGTGCTGCAGTATTTCTCTCATGCAAAATCTGACAAGTGATTACTGTCTTTCTGTATAGCAATTTAAAAACACAATTGCAAAATAGTTTAGGAGAAAGCAAAAGGACAAAATGAGATGTAAAACTGTTACTTATTTGTATGGGAAAGCCAAAAGAAATTACACAATGTATGTTTGTACATGGTCTCATAACTGTTATGCAATGAAATAACCTTTATCTCTTCATTGCTTTGCACGTAAATGTTTCAATCTGATTATTGTGTGTTGTTTGTAGATGGGGTGCGACCGGTCTGTTTGCCCAGTCCGAATGAGTCCTTTCCTCCCGGAGCATCCTGTTGGATCACAGGCTGGGGATTTATTCATGAAGGAGGTGTGTTACACTGGCACAAACCCTCTCTGAGTGTGTTATTTAGGTGTGTAGCACCTTCTTTGGTGCCAGTTCTTCCATGATCTCTGTTTCCTTGTGCCAGTTCACTGTAATAATTGACTCCTATCATGAGATATAAAGCATAAATTACAGTTTGCTCTATGTTCCTTCAGCAAGCCCTTTGGGGGTCTAAAAACAATTTGACTCTTCTAGTCATCATTAACAATTTAAACAAGAACACTAAATCATTTGCCACTTAGCTTCAATAATAACCTTCAGTTTTTTTCCCCATTGCTTTTACCAGAACAAAAACTATCAATAACTTGACAATATGCAAATACAGGAAGCAACAATCAACTAAAATTTTAATCAATGAAGAAAACAAAAAACATATATAAAAAATACAGCATGAATTTTTAGAATGAATATCATTTAAAATGTTAAATGATGAAATAAAGTGAAAACATTCCCCTCAAGGTGCGAAGCAGCTGCTTAGTTTGTAAAGGCGCTCTTTCAGCTTATTGTCTAAGGTATTTCTGAGGTGTTTTAGACACATTATAGGGCATTTTCTCACATCCTCACATCACAGTCTTTCTTTAATACTTTCACTCTCTGTTCTCTGTCAGGATTTGTCACAAGTGAGCTGAGGCAGGCTCAGGTCAAGGTGATAGCTCAATCTGTCTGCTCCCATTCGAGCGTCTATGGGGCGCACCTCACTCCTCGGATGATTTGTGCTGGCACCATGGACGGAGGGGTGGACTCCTGCCAGGTGACATAAAATCTCCACATAAACCTGCCTGATAAAGTTTTATGAAGGATGTTTGTCACCAGGTCAAATTTGCACTAGTTTAACGTCAGTCACCATTAAATGTTCACACACAATTCAAAACCTGATCTATAATGTTTGATAAATCATGTGTCCTGTGTTAAGGGAGACAGTGGTGGACCCCTGGTGTGTGAGACAGCCAGTGGGGACTGGAGGCTGGCAGGGGTGGTGAGTTGGGGTGAGGGCTGTGGACGACACAATAAACCAGGCGTCTACAGCAGAATAACCCAACTTGTGCATTGGGTTGGAAGATATACAGAGGTACTATAAAGTGATTCTTCAACAACAGTTACACCCTTCCAGACATAAAACATTTTTAATATATTTCCCCTGTATGCAGTTAGATATTTACCTCCATGCAAATGTTCATCACACTTAGTGGCTTTGTTTAGTGATGGTGCTTATAGATCAGAATAATTTAAAATGTAAACGTAAATGACACCAATGACATTGTTTTTATTTTGAATCATGAATTCAGGGGAGTGAACAATTTTACTTTCTTTCTAAAGCTGGTTATAGGAATACAATGTGTTGCTTTAACTGATAACTGTTCGGATTGTGATATGAAGAAAATAGTTTAACAAAAGTGGAACGTATTGTCTTTTATGTGCTTCTTCTGCCTGAGAATTACTATTAAGCAATATGCTGAAGTGGAAAGAGAAAGAAAGTTGCCTCAGTAGCATATATTAGGTATAAAGATCAATAAACACTTTAGACAATAAATGCATGTAGCATGCTTCGATTAAGGCGTGCCACAGTCACTGTAACTTGTGATAACTTACTGGATTAGTTTTATTGACATAAGGCCCTCTAACCATACAATACATTTACATTTGTTTCATTCATGGAAATATATTTGACTATATTTTATGGTGATGCTTTTTTTTCAATTTTTGCAGCAAAGCAAACCGGAGAACTTGGAGGAGACCACAACAGCTATGACTGACACCTCTTCAGAACCGGAGACCTAACTAAAAACTGAGATAACTGAAAATAAAGAAGCAGATCACCTGTAGTTGCATGTCTGTGTTGTTGGTTATAAAGTAAACCAAAATTACTATAATAGTAGTACGCAGTAGTAGGTATACTGTGATCTTCGCCAATATTAGCTTATCTCAGGTATATCCATTTTAATGTGCTCTGGTTGTTGAACAATACGTTACAAGAAATGTTAGTACAGAAATGCCAACAATGTGTGTCACAAGGTGATTTAGATTAAAAAGGCATTAAAGAGATACTTCACACTTAAAGAGATCTACAATGTTTGTTGATGGCAAAAAAAACTGTGAACAACTTGCCACTGTAAACATTAAGGAATTACTTTATTTTAGGGTCACAAATGTTTATGATTTGAAAAATCTGCGCCTTCAGATTCTCTGCTTTGGGGTGACTACATGAAAGACCAAAGGGTCAACCAGGTATTGACAGATAAAGTATTAATACTGTAAATAAACTAAATAAACTGATGCAAGAAACAAAGACTCCATATTTGAATCTAATCAAAAACACTGACCAGATGTATCAACAATACCAAACAATAACACAAAAACACGAAAAAAGTCAGTTCCCGCCTAAGGCCGCAGAAAAGAAAGAATAAATAGTAGAACTGCAACTATTTTAATTAATCTGTTGATTATTTTTCTTGTTTAATCAATTAGTTGTTTGGTATAAACTGTCATTAAATGGTGACAAATGTTGATCAATGTTTCCCAAAACCTAAGATGCAATCTAAAATGTGTTTTGTGTCGGCCAATGCTCCATAATCCAAAAATATTGCATTTATCATCATAGAGGATTAAATGAACCAGAAAACATTCACATTATGAAACTGGAACCAGAGAGTTTTAGCATTGTCTCTTTAAAAGTAATCCATCAAGATGATTCATCGATTATCAAAATAGTTGACGATTTTCTGAATTTTCTTTGGATCAACACATTGATTAATTGACTAAGTGTTGCAGTTCTTATACAAAAAACAATGTTTGTTTTTTTCATATGATAGAGATGTACTATTTTTGGTAACAGCTATAAAGATAAAGTATGTGTTAAAGTATGTTTTTTGAAGTTTGCTGTAGCAGTAGTAGTCTATTGCTGACATGAAGGTGACAGAATCTGATGGGTCAGATAGTTTGGTGTAATATTGGCCACAAAGCTGCAGCATTGACTGGGCTATAACATGCACTGTAGTCCTCAGTAATGAGAAAAGATCTTCCCAAAATATCTTTATTTTGGTCAATTCTATTTTTCTTATTAATGTGATTTTTCAGCTAAGGCATTTTATTGTCAGATGACAGCAATTTATGTTTCTTTGTAACTTGGCTTTAGTTTGGGTGGTATGAGTCGAACTGATTAGCAGATGATAACAGTCACGTAGGCCATGCTGCCTGACTCTATTTCTGTGTGTGTGCGTGCTGCAGACAGTGCGTGTGTGTGTATGTGGTTGTGTGCTGCAGACAGTGTGTGTTTAGTGTCCTATGCATGTGTAGTAACAGGTCTGATCCGCTTATGACTTTGGAGGAAGTTGACCTGCAGGACTATACTGGACTAGCCCACATGTTACTCAATAACAGAAACATTGGCAATGGCACTATTTACAGCTGCTGTAAATGTGACTGACACTGTGTCACACCATTACTGTTTCGGAGTTCAGCCAAGGTGAGAACTTTGCTTCAAAACAGCACTGAAGAGTATTATAAGGAATTTATCTTCCTTCAGCTCAAGGCAAACGCAGCTAAAGTTAGCGACATATCTTTGCACGCTCAGGTGCTTGAATGCGTCTGAACCTGCTGCTGATTTTCAACTTGTTCCCACTTCTGATAATAACCTACCAGTGCATCATTACCAGGACATTGCAGACGAGCGACAATGTGTTCAGTAATGAGCAGTGTGAAGCCAGTTCAGCGGGCTCTGGCTCTCACGCTTCGCCTCCGAACGAACACCGAGGCCTCGAGTTACTCTGCAGCCCAGAACAGGCGCGTCTGTCCCGGCGTGAGTGCTGGCGAAGCCCCGCTAATACCTTTCAGCAGGTCGTACTGCTCCAGGATGGCGCTGCACAAAGGACTGCTCTTCAGACAGGTGGCATTGATTATTAATAGGAGTGTTTTCTTTGTTTTGGTTAAACTCTCTGCTAACATTCAGAGTTACCCGAGATGATGGTTAAATATTATTTTGCATTTAAGGTTCAGGAAGCGAGCGAGCTAGGCGGTGTTAGCCATTAGCTTCAGTACTGGATTTTACACACACACACACACACACACACACACACACACACACACACACACACACACACACACACACACACACACACACACACACACACATACACACACACACACACACAGCTGTTTGTTTATACTGAGATAAAAAATAGTTTACAGGTTCGTGTTTGTGGATTGTGTTGGTGCAATCAGTCCTTTCAATTTGTTTTGCTGCAACAAAATGGCAAACGTGATGAATGTAAAGTTACTGTAATGTTATTATGATGACACTTATCTCGTCCTGCCTTAAACAGCCTCACAGTACAAGACAGATGTTTTTGGGGCTTGTCAAGAGTATATGACAAATTACTGCCACTCAAGGTCTACTTACTTGTTTATTCCTCACTTTCGACCATGTCATGTTAAGTTTGGTAATGTACATTTCCTTGAGAGGAGGATGTGGTATGCTCAAAAGCTCCAGAGCAAGCAAGAAAGTGGACCTTGAGTTGAGATAGTTTTGTTAACAAGTCAACATCTCCCTTTAAGTATTGAACAGGAAAAACTGCAGTTGTAAACATGATGACTACCTGTGTCCATGCTTTGTTATTTATTGCTCCGCCCTAATCTGTTTCTTTTTAGCTGTTTGAGACGGAGAGCAGCACCTACACCTACCTGCTGGCTGACACAGAGACCAAAGATGCGATCATCATTGATCCTGTGCTGGAGACCATTGACAGGGACCTGAAGCTCATACATCAACTGGGTCTTAATCTAAAAGTAGCAGGTAGCTAACTTCTGCAGCGTGACAAAGACATATGGCTTTATTCCAGATTCTCTAATGAGCCATTGAGCTTTTCCAAAATCTTGTTGCTTGTCCTGAAATATTGGGGCTAAAATTTGCTTTGGATTTACTAATCATGGCACTGTGAGGCAGCATGATAAGCTCAGTCTTCCCAAAACTCTGAACTCAGCCAGGCCAAACTCACGGACAGTTGTACACTGCAGATTGTGGTTAACTAATTTCAGAAGAGTCCTAGTAGACAAGAGCTGGATCATATATTGTACATCTACAGTATGAGTCAAAAGTTTGGACACACCACCTTACCATTCACCTTAATGAGACAGTGTGTTCAAACGTAGTTTTTCCAATATTGTTACATTTAACACATTATGAAAAATGTTTGCAAGTGTATCACTTACATCAGACACAGAAAAAACACTAAAAAGGTTTGTTTTATTAAAATTAGCTTGGATTCAATAATTGGTAAACCACACCATCTTCTTTTTCTGATAGTAAACACCCACTGTCACGCGGACCACATCACAAGCACTGGGTTGATGAAGAAAAGATTGGTTGGGCTGAAAAGTGCCATCTCCAAATTCAGTGGTGCCTCTGCAGATATCCACCTGGCTGAAGGAGATAAGATCACATTTGGAAAACATGTAAGAAGAAGATATGTGTAACGCAAATTCAAAATCCATAATCCTAAATTTAGAGAGATTAAAGCTGGCTAGTAGGGCTGGAACTAACAATTATTTTCTCTATTGATTAATTGGCAGATTATTGTTAATCATTTTTTCTATAAAATGTCAGATCTGGTCTTGTTTTGTCTACTCTTCAGTACAAAACACAGAGTTTACTGTTATGTATGACAAAGAAATACATAAGATTATTACATTTTTAAAGCAGAAATCTGGCACATTTTGGGGCATTTTAGCTTAAAATGTGACTGAAAAGATTATTCAATAATCAAAATAGTTACCGATTAATTTTTTTTTGGTGATTGACTAGTCAATTAATTAACTAATAGTTGCAACTCCAGTGGTTTTGTTCAGATCTAACAGTGTGTCAAAATGTAAACTGGAAT
This sequence comes from Scomber scombrus, assembly GCF_963691925.1. Classification (NCBI taxonomy): domain Eukaryota; kingdom Metazoa; phylum Chordata; class Actinopteri; order Scombriformes; family Scombridae; genus Scomber; species Scomber scombrus. The sequence goes on along the minus strand of NC_084976.1, from coordinate 25,552,577 downwards.
ATAGTAAACATGACTCTTTGTCAGCCTGGTAAACTTTTCATTTTATCAGAGCACCTTTTGTTGATCTGTAAATAACTTGCCTTATTTTGTTGAAACTACTAAAATAGACTCAACAGTTGACTTCTGTCTGTTCTCCCATTTAGTATCTGACAGCGATTGAGACACCGGGACACACTGACGGTTGTATGACGCTGGTGTCAGGGGATCAAAGCATGGCTTTCACTGGGGATACTCTGCTCATCAGAGGCTGTGGCAGGACAGACTTCCAGCAGGGTAGACCTATACTCTTGTCCTAATATTCTCAGCAAATATGGAATTTCATGATTTGTTTTTCCTCAACCGGGCTACAGTGAAAGCCATTATTTTTGTAATGCTGCTAAAAGGACACAAGATGGCAGTATTACACCTGTCTACTTTTGGAACATCTAATCTTTGCAACATTTTCTCTCTTATTTAGGCTGCCCTAAAAAGCTCTACAATTCAGTCCATCAGAAGATTTTTACCCTGCCTGACCAGTGCCTCGTCTACCCAGCACATGACTACTTAGGTTGGGTGAATATTCTCACATTTGTACATTTATGTCATGTCTCTTGGACTCACTGATTTGAAAACTGGTTATGTAAATAGACAGATTTTAAGCACCAACATAGAAAAGTAAAGCCAACATTTATCCCCCCCCCCCCCCCCCCCCCCCCCCCCCCATTGTCTGTCAGCAACATGTGATTTCTCCGAATTTTCTGAAACTAATATTTGCTTTGATTGACGAGTAAGGTTCAACAGCTGACAAACATTAAGTTCACAGTTGCCATAGATCACATATCGAGCTGCGTCTGTCTCTGTGTATCAGGTCAGACGGCGTCTACGGTCGGTGAGGAGCGCAAGTTTAACCCGCGCTTGACCAAGAGCCTGGAGGAGTTTGTGAACATCATGAACAATCTTAATCTCAAAAAGCCTGCTAAAATAGGTATGAAACACTCAAAACCTAACAAGAACCCATCATCTACATTCCAGCCACCAGAAGTCAGATTCCTGTGCCAAAATATTTTAAAGGCTTTGACACCTCACTGCACTGGTCTTGCACCCAAATAATTGAAATTTCTTGCTTATCACCACGCTCATACTTCTGAAAACAGTCTGTTTTTCTTCTTCCTTTGCAGATATTTCAGTGCCTGCTAATCTGGTTTGTGGAATACATGAAGTGTGAATGTTCTACAAAAGGGAGGCTGTTAATCAAATCAACTAAGTCATCACAAAATGATAAAACTTTACACATTTATGTACGCACAGGATTAACCAAATCTGCCAACCATTAAGTGCTTTATTGTATTGTATATTACATGTAAATTTAAAGATGTATATTTGAAAAGCTGTCATCATTTGGAGTGCAACCTCTGACATCATTGAGATCATGCTTAAAATAAAGATGCAATCTATTTTTAAAATGTGCGTGAGGTACATGCATTTCAATTTGGATTAAATTTAATTCTGAGCAATTTAAGTCTTTATTCAGCTGTGTTTTTATTAATAGCAGAATTGTGGAGGGAATTTACATTAAGGAAAGCTCAGATAGGAATGTTCCTGTAAAGATTTGGTTTAGTATTCATGAATGCTTAACTTAGACAATTGAGCTCTTCCACACAGCCTTTTCAGTGATTCCGGACACACAATCACCTAAGACTGCTGCCAGCCGACACGGCTTTTTTTTTTGCATAGCAGAAATGAAACATGCATACTACATCACTGAGGGCTAATGTTTCCATTGCGAAAGTTGAAAGCATGTCATGACCATGTGTTTGTGTTCTCAACTGTTTCTCTAGAAGAGACAACGGTGTCTCATTATCACAATAAGATCCATGCCAAGTATCACCAATGACGAGTGCCTCTGGATTTCCAGATGTTCCGTACACACTGCTCACAGCATTTAATTGCTCACTAGTACTGCCAGTAAGACAGGTTTGTTTGGGAGTGCCGGCCTCTGACTCAACTACATGTACAACTACAGTATATGTACATGTATCCTGTATGATAGTGAAGGACTGGCCAGTACCAGTTAATATTTTTACTTTTGCCATGAAGCAGATTGGGTATTGACCATGATGTGACCAATCCATATTAAATACAGTTTTTTGTTTGTTTTACAGTTAATGCTATTACAGAAGTCTTTTTCTACATCTTGCTTACATTTATTCAATCACAGTGGAGCGCTGACTCAGTTTTTAGAACTCATCCTCATATAAACTTTTAAACACATAATGACTAACATGATCAGTGGTAGAATGTAATGAAGTGCATTAAGTGTTGTTCAAAAGTGCAACATTGATGTACTTTTACATACCAAAAATGATCCGTTAACAAAACATGAATTGTTATAGAATAAAAACACAGTATATAAAGTAAGTAAAAGTAGCTTCACGTTGACCTGCTTTAACATGCAAGCTGATAAAAACAGTACTTGTAATGGAGTATTTTTATATTGTAGCATTGCGACTTACCGGTACTTGTGTGTAAAGGATCTGAATACTTCCTCCTCTTACTAGTGATGAGTTTCTTGCAGCGAGCTTTTAAAATTGTGAACATTATTATATGATAGTTGTACATGGTATCGGAAAAAACGTATGAAACTATCGTGGGGAAAAAGTTGGATTTGCGCATCCTTATTTATAAGGCCATTAGATATGCAGTATACCAAACAGCTGTTATTAATCTGACTACAGCTGCATTTCTTATTGTTATCTGGGTAAGTCAATACATGAATGTATTTGATGTTTTAGCCGTGAAATAAATTCCTGTCACTCCTCAGAAGATGCTCAGTAACTTTGTTACTGAAGAAGACGTGTCTAACATTAAATAAAGCGTGGGTCAGAGTTCTTTGTTGGTGCAACCTGCATACACACTCACACCATCTACCAGCTGTCTCTGTCAGCACTTGAGACAAACAACATTATGGGGCAGCCCTTCTGCTTCACCTACTGCACTCACTAACAGACACCTGTATTACTTTCCATTCTAAACAGGACGTGTGTGACCGTTGCTAAAGATATGTTGCTTTAGTGGAACAGTCACTTCCACGTAAAATGGTCCTATTCTCTTGTGTTTTTCTGCTGCTTTAGAGTTAAGGTGCCAGCTGTCCTTTCACCCACTCTGTGTCACCCATCTGCCAGCCCTCTTTCAGTCTCTCCCTCGACACCACTTACACTGCGCCACCACGAACCTGCTGCCCATTCTCTCCCACACCGGCCACATGTCACTGGAAAGAATCTATTACACTACCAACTCATTCAGAAAGAGCTGTAAAGAGGCCAGTCAGGGCGATACAGCCCTCAGAGTGAAGAGAGCAGATTTTGCTGTACAGACCTTAAAGAAAATACTCCTATAGGAACTTTAAGTGTATATGTGCTGCTTAGTTTGGATTTGTTTTGTACTTTCCACTTTTTAGTTTCTATTATACCAATAATGTGTATTGCTTTTGCTAGACTTATTCTTAACTCCTTAGTAGAATCACTAACTAACATTTCTACAGGAATTTACAGTGCAGTGTTTCTCAACGCTAGCTTTATAGTGATGTGTAATACTTTATGGTATTTTAATCTCTTCTGGGATCAATATAAGACCGCCATAGGGACTTACAGTGTTTGTGGTAATGTTAAAGCACTTTGTATATGTACATATTCCCAGTCATCTATGTCATGGGATTTCTAATAGTAGTAAGTCACACAGCCTTGACGGTCATGGAATATCTAATAGCATATTTCATGATGTCTATATTACCACTCTAATTTCCTGCAGGGACTTTTGATGAGTCTACTGTATTATACAGAAACAGTGTGGCACTTTTGAATGCACTGCTATATACAGTATTTATGTTTTTACCTTTATGCTATCATTGTTTTCTAAGTAAGACACTCAATAGTATTTAATGGCTCATGTGTTAGCATAATTTTTGCGGTCTTACAGAAACACTGGAAATGAATCTGTAAGGAGAGAATGGGTTCAGTTGTAACACTCCAGTTCAATGTCTTTTCAATTAAAGGGATCTAAGGATAGAGGATGTTGTATTGTTGTTAACATAAACGCCCCCTGAGGCAAATTTCTGCTTTGTGATATTGAGCTATATAAATAAAAACGACTTGACCTGAAACATGCTTTCATCACTCAGACTCTTCTTACAGCTGCATTTCCTGTTTCATGCCACAGAGAAGCGACAGTCATTTGATTCTAAAGAAAGACTTGGCATTTGAGGTAGTTTATTTCCTCTTGAGCCATCTTAGTTTTTGTGACACTTTTTTAAAATTGATTTTTATCACCATTTACCAGACAAGTGTTTATTGTGTCAGATGTGTTACAAGGGAAGTTTTTATTATTGCTGACATTGTTGACAGTTTTAATGTTGTAAGCACTTAACCCACCAATCAGCACCTCCAAAGCTTACTAAGTTACTCATTATATCTTATTTGTTCAATCCATACAAACACCAAAGGGCAAAGACAACAATTTCCTGAGGTTATGGGTCGTTTCCACTTATCCACTTTTCCACTTTTCCACTTTGCTTTTTATGTGGATTTAACAAACACGATATAATGTGTTAGCAGATTTTGTTACAATTTCACTGTTTTTCCTGTGTTTCCAGTTTTGTGCTATGCTAAACTAACAGGCTGATGGGCGTTACCTGTTATCCATCTTCACATGGGGGGCTGGAGCCTATGTTAGAAGTGGCTATTGAATAGGATATTAGTTTATTATTTCTCATTGCTTAACTAAAAGGGAAAGTCCTCCGCCTAAACATTCACTTTGAGGTTGTGTCGAAAGGAGTTTATCCCCTCAGTTTATCCCCCATAGTGCACTAAACACCATGCTTTATGGGCTCTGCTGGAAGAAATTACAAAATGCATATCTGAGGTCACTTTTAATGGACCAAATGGCTGTTTTCTAAAAAAAAAAAAAAAAAATGCTACAGATAATAGCTGCTGCTTTACTAAAAAATGAGCTATAATGACCCTGATGAACCTGATGAAGTTCTGTATCACTACAATATTAAAAAATTCCCATGTGGTCCTGTCATAAAAAGTCTTTAAGTAGCCTTTTACATCACAGTGTGCTGGCAATGTGCCTGGATGACTTGAGCGACTCCACAATGAGAGAGCCCCGTCAGTTCCCAGAATAGAAATCCCATTTCAGTGCAGGACTCCAAGGGGACCCAGAAACCGGCGGCGAGGTTTACTCAGACTGAACGGATATAAGGGCATTATATTTATGCCTCGGACAAAAAACAAACAAGTTTTATGAAGATAGTTGGTCAGTATCCGCCTCTGTCGCCCTCCTCCTCCTCCTCCTCCTCCTCCTGGGCTGCATGCTTTCAACTCAGTCTCACCTGTTGACGCCGACAAGCGGCTCTGTCACAATTTGGGAGGGATTGAATCAAACCAAGTGAAGATAAAGCGGACATAAAGAGTCTGTCCGCTTCACAGACAACAGTTAGTAATCTCGGAGTAGCTTTACACCGCACAGACTCGTGTGTCTCAAAGTGAAAGCGCTTTAAAACTTCGCTTAAGTGACGTTTCGATACAGTTTTTTTCTCCGCGTTTCCTCTCTTTTATTGTAGCCCGGCTTTGTCACAATGGTGTGAACTGGAGGACTTTGGTAGGAAGCAACATTTCCAGGTAAGAGTTATTGTTTACTTAAATTGGCTTTCCTTGTCTCTACAAGGCAGCAGAAACGGCTTCTGCCTCTAAACTCACAGCTTCCTCTTGTAAATACGAGCCAAAAAAGCAATTTCTCATAAGCCTACAGGACAAAATATTTGAAGTAGCCTATATGGTGTAAGCCCCAGGCGTTATTGTTGGTGTAAATGGAAAGATGAGGAGTTCCCCTTTTGTAGACTAACTCATCAACTTTTTTTCATCCGGCTGCACCTTTAACAGAAGAGGAATTAATAGCCTATAGCTTCCTGATGCTGAATGCATTGAAACACACATGTAATACCTCCTTTTTTTTTTGCTTGTAACTGAGTGAGAACCTAAGATGCATGTTTTGTCCCACCCTTTGGCCCAAATACAGACCTGCATAATTGTGATTATTCATTCCTTATCAGTGAACATATTAACAGTAACTCTCTTTTTGAGCTCAGCTGCTGGTTTTTTAGTCAATATCCCATGGCAATAACCTCAGTTTACACAAATTCCCCTTTTGTTTACAATGACCTTGGGATATCTTGCCTTTTATCCCTCCATCAGGGCGTTCGGGGTAAACAGTGTGGGTGGGGGTTAAGTTTGAGGGAGTCTTGTGAGGGAAGTTTAGGAAGGGTTTGCTGTCAAGGGAGTACAGCCTTCAGATGTTCTCTTTCTCTCTCTCTCTCGTGTATACACGCCCATTGCCTTGTTGTGACCAGCATTGGACAAATCTTTGTCTGAGCTCTTGGTCCTAGGCTGTCATTAATGGATCACTCTTTCTTGCATCACAATTCCCAGAGATTACTCAGGCCAAAGGAAACTGTTGTCAGTGCAGCTGAACCTGTACCGATGCCAGGAGTTACAAACGGTAGCAGGATTACAACTCATTAATGCCCTGAGAGATTTTCTCACAATATTATTTCACCTCAGCATTTTCTCGTTCCTTCAGTGAGATGTATTGACCAAGTTAAAGCCTATAGATGTATGTGTGCCTTAAAGGGGACGAATCAAGCACGTTTACAGGTCTAGATTTTCCTTCTGGGTCTGTAGTGGATTATCTTTGCATGCCTTGCAGTTAAAAAACCCTACATGCAGCCCCTCAGTTCAGCGTCTGTTTGCAACAGGTAGTTTTAGCTCCTGTCTCTTTAAAGCTGCCCTTACACTGCAGGCCAGGAATTATTTTGTGAAGGAGCATTACTGTGTTTTGATGTACCTGTTTCCTGTATTAGCCAGAATGCCTTCCAACCTGAACAGACAATGTTGAAGCAATGTTGAATGATGAAGTGGAGCGAGACGTTGATTTGCAACCTTTTAGTGCCACATGTGTGCATTGTGTAGCTGTCAGCTGGGACTTCTCGTTGGTATCGAGCTTGGCATCAAACCTTATTTTTGGTATTGACCGAAATTTGTCTGCAGCCAAGAGTGTAAAAAGAAAGAAAAGTATTGAAAAGTTGGCATCAAACGTCTGGTCATATTCATAATTTTGGCTCCTTTTAGCTGATTCAATCCCTCCCTGATTTAATGAATTTAACAGATTTAAACAATTTTAGATTTTATTCAAGCAAAGTTTTTGTATAGCTGTTTGTAACATTTGAGAAAGATGTCTTTGTTGATATTCCTTAAATCAAAGGATTGAAAAAACATTATTTTTGTAATGGTACCTAAACTCTAGTATCATATTGGCATTAGTTTTAATAATATGAGCTTATTTTCATACAGGAAACAGTATATTAGCTTCCTCCGAATTTGATATATTTCGCATTTTTGAGCTTAGACCTGGAGAGAAGTCTGATATTTGATTCTGTGAGACAGATGCCAGTTTCTAATATGTACCAATAAGGATGGAGATTGCAGGAAAATATTATGAGCATAAAGCTGCCATTGTAGTCACTGCAAAAACGTTCAAACTACACTCTCTACTCAGCCAATTTTCCACATGAATGATTAAAATACAATACGAAGCAACAGAATGGGCCCAGAAATGCAAAGTTCATTCCTAATAGCTGACGTTTTCACACTGTTTGTTTTCTTTTCTTTTTATAGCCTGATACAATGTCACTACTCTATGAATATTTAATTTATAGGCCTATGCTGTTGCTATTTTATTAGGTTTTGTCAAATGCGTTGCCACCCCGGCGTCAGGAGTTTTGTCACAGTCATACAGTGACAGCTGGGTGACAGCCAAAACTCCCTCCTCTCACCTGCTCCTCCTACTCACAAACTTGTTGTGTGATGACAGCTTCCTGCTTTTCGGCGCCGAGCCAGCAGAAGCCAAATACAGCGGGTCCAGAGGTTGCTGGGTGGTCATCCACACCATTTAATCAGTCAAATGACGATGTGCTCTTTGGTCTCGAGCGTAGATAGGCACATAAAAATGTCAGCTGTAATCTATTTAGAGGAAGCAAAGTCAGAGTATAGGAAACAATTAAACATATGTGGGTGAACACAGTATGAACTCACATCTTCCTCTTTTATCAAAACTTGTAGAAATTGATAGTGTACTCTAGCACAAAACAAAAGGTTTGCCAACCAGCAGTTTAAATGATCAGCCCTTTATTTTTCTGAAATGAGAGCAAGATTTTACATTTTTTCCCCCTTAAAAAAAATCCCATTGTGGTTGGAGCCAAAGTGCAGCAAAGCCTCAGCAAAGAAGCAGCACAAAAGAGAGACTTCCACATGTCTTTGTGCCTTCGTTTTGACAATAAAAATAAGGAAAATTACTTTTATTCTGGAAACATTGTGTGCATAATATGGTGATGTCAATGCTGATATTGCATAAAAGGTTTTAAAGCCTGGAGATTGGTCTGTTTGATTGAAACCACAGCCTGTAATTGCTGCCCACAAAGGATCTGTGACTGGTCCTACTACTGTAGTTCACTTGGCCTAATAGCTGGTTTTGGTCCCGTGCCTTCTGCAGATGAGAGGCAACCACTTATAGTAAAGCATTTTATCATCTGGATTGTGAGATGCCCCCCTGGAATGTTTCATGCTGCAGCGCTCAGGGCAATGCAGTACAGTATACAGTATAGTCCAGTGTATGTTATGGTGAGCATGACTGCTTTCACAACTTTACTAATGCTCTAAAAGGGTTTAAGTCAACAAAACCTCTAATGATTGTTGGGTCAAGTAGATTTGTAGAGTTAAGTTTCAGTGTACTTCAGTCATTCTGTTTCTGGTCAGTTAAACTTGTAATTATACAAAACAGATTTTATGGTGAGATCAGTCATTCTCATATTGTGCCATATTGGAAATTCTGCTTCAGCCCACACAGCTAACACCCCCCCCCCCACTGTTTACATTGGTAGTGCACAGTAACCCAGAGATAAGTCTCTGTCAAAGCTGGGTCAATTCACTTTCCAAAAAAAAAAAAAACTACTCTTTTGCCCACTTTTTTCTAGTCAATCATTAAATAGAGATGAACAAGCTTAATATTGTTGACATAATACATTTTGCAGTTCAGTGCTGATAGATTATTTTTGTCATTTGGCTATAGTTGTATGAGCTACTGTGATGGTGACCTTTATTTATACTGTATCATAGATTTTTTTATGCTACTGATTGCATCACTATCACTCGGATCAACCACAGTGTAATTCAGTTCTACAAGAAGTCCATGAATATCCTATGAATGATCATATCAGCTATTGATTTGAATGACCTGAGAGTCACTTGACCTCTAAGCCCGGCCTCTGTGGATTAATTTGGTGTTTTGCGCTGCCCCCTTCTCTATAGGGCAGTTTTGCTCACGCGCTACATGTGACACATTTTTCCTATAGTGCTCTTGCAATGAACGCATAGTGACAGGCTGTAATCAGCATTCACACCCACACTGAGCATGCCACTGTCAGAGCCCTTTGTCCTGTACGTTGCTGGTGAAATATAGCTGTTGTCAGTGTTGACTTTATGGTTTTGTGCACACAATGCTTAGCCCCAATTTTCCCTTTGAGCGGGGGTCCTGACAGGGACAAGGACATGTTAGAGTTCTGCTTTGTGTTGTGGCCATAATTTAGGTGGTATGCGTTTTTTGTTGTTAAATAAAACAAAAATGTCTCATTCCTAAAAATCTTAAATTTCCACCAACAATAATTAATACACGTTGACTACAGCATGTTGCTGCCACCTGGAAGAAGCAAAGTCTGCTCAGTTTCAAGTTTCTCTCATTAGAACAATATATGTTTATTTTACAAAGACATTTTTCCCCCCGTATGACATGCCAACTGATTTCACTTGTATGTCTCCTTATGTGCTGTAATATCATCATACCAAATATTTTCCTTTTAAAATGAGAGAAAATCATGATAGTCTTATAATTTAGTGTCTGTGCTATCAAATTTATAGGTTGTCACTGAATGGTCTTTAGTTTGCATCTCTGTTATTCAGAAAACAAATAAAATAGCATGTTTAAAAAAAAAAAGATAAAATCTATCTGGACAGTGGTCTGACCACTTATTCAGCAATGAAAGTGGTGATATTTTTGCTATTAACAAACAGTAAAAAAGGGGGGGAAACTGCTTTGATGAAGCAAAGGCATTGAAAAGTGTGCATAAATTCAAGTGGTAGTCTTGTTTGTATTTACTGGACTTTACTGAACTGTATATTGAATGACTTTTCTCTGGATTAGTTGCGATCAGACACACGAGTGAATGAATGGAGTTCATCGAAACGTCACAGTGGGGCCTCGGGTTGAAATAATTAGTGCTCAGACTTTGCTGATTTGAGCACATGGTGATATAATATGTAGCATTCTTCTCCTCTCTGCTTGTTGTGTTTGTTGAACATGCATAACTCTCTCACACTGGTCTGCCTGTGAGCATGTGTGTGTGTTTGTGTTTTAGAGAGTCAGCTGTTGCTGGTTATTGCTGATCTGCGGTTGATAATTAGCATTGCAGACTGATACAGAGTATTTAAGTCTCTTATTATCAGCTTAAGAATTGAGGGTTATATCTTGTGGTACCTCTGGGTCGTCATTACATAACATACACACTTGATGTTCGACTGCTTCTCCGTTCATTCACGCTCTGCTATCTTATTCTCCAGAGGCGTCCCCCTCCCCTGCAATCAAGACCAATTATTTTGGGCACAAAACTTTGTTTTGTTCTTTGATCTGGCTCTCAGGCTGAGCACTGCCCTCTTTTCTCTTTGTCTGCATCTGCTGATTTTTGTATTCATAGTTGGTGCTCCTCTTACTGCCTCTTGTCTTCTCTGTGCATTGTGTTTGTTACATTTGACAAACCGCTGTGTTAACATGAATGCATGGACTTTACTCCTGAATTCCTCTCTCTCTTTCCCTCTTTCCCTCTCTCCCTCTCTCTCTCTCTCTCTCTCTCTCTCTCTCTCTCTCTCTCTCTCTCTCTCTCTCTCTCTCTCTCTCTCTCTCTCTCTTTCTCTCTCTCTCTCTCTCTCTCTCTCTCTCTCTCTCTCTCTCTGTGTCTCTCTGCCTCTCTTTCTGCTCTGGGCTTGATAATGTATCTGAGTGGACTTTAGCTGGAGGTCAGATAGCAAACGCTTGCACTGCTGTTTGTTTGAATAAAAATGTTCTCGCTATAAAGCTCTCTGCCTTGTTTGTTACTTAGAAGTTAACTTTTACTGGAGAGCAGAATGTCATAGCACACAGTGGAAATTATCTGAGATGGAACAAAAGATCAACACAGTAAAATATATTATGTTCTCATGATAAACTGGGGCAAAGGTGTAAAGTTTCTATACTCCAGATATTTGACCTCTGAACTCTTCTGATTTCTGACAGTTCAACATTTTTCAGATGAACATTTGAACAACACGCAGCATTTTTACACAAAACACTTGGAGGTGTGTCTGTCAGCTTTGTTACAGATCATTAAGTCTTTCATAACGCTCATCATGAAGTGAGTAAACTTTGCATGTGATCAGATCAGAAACAAGTATTTACCGTGAATCTTTATACCACACAACAGAAAATATCACATTTTTACTTTGAGGAAATCTGGTGCATTGGCATCCCAGCATTTGCATTTTTCTCTGGATTTTTTTTCTTCAGTTGCTATTATTGGAAACATTTCTGAACTGTCCTTGTGGCAAGGCAGCCTCATTTACTGTAAACTACAGTGGTCAGCATTTTCTTCGAACGGAGAACATTAATTTTCAGTGTACGGGTTTAAACCAAACTGTTCTGTTGTTTTTTCCGTTTTTTTCGGTATTTGTTTCTGCAAGGCAGACTTCTTTATGTTAATATGTCCACGGAAAATATACATTATTCTTTTTAGTAGCTTCCACGTCATGGGAATTGTGTATCAGTATCTTATACTCCTACTATATAGACCATAAAAAATTGCATGACTGATGGACGATTAATGACTTTCGTTTTCTCTTTCATGTCATTTCAGTGACATTCATCCTTCTTGTACAGTAGGTGATGGCCAGTTCAGTCACATGTCCAAGCACAATCTCATTTTTAGTGTTTTCTTGAACACGCAACACTTGATTGTTAGTTTGTTTTGTCATGGCACAGCTGAAAAAGAAGAATTATAGTACGCTGTAGTGTTGCACTGTCTCATTAGGAATCAAGAAATAGCTCAGGATGAACTTAACCTCTTGTTCATGTTAGACCACAGCACAAAGACGGATATTTTATGAACAAAAGTCTGATGTTCATGTTGGTTCAGACTGTGTTTATAGATACTGATGATCAACCAGTTAACATGATTGCTCACCAGTTTGTCACTTAGCTTTAAAAGTCATGTTGAAAATATGTATTCTCTGTGAACATCATTGTTTTATTTATCCATGGTCACCTCTGTCAAGCCACTGTTTGTGCATTTGCTGCACCAATAGAAACAAGACACTGGCCTCTGACATTTTGCACCCCACTTCCTACCCCTCTCTCCCATCTCCCTGGCTATCTCGCTCTCTCTCTCTCTCTTTCGATGTCACTGTGCCAGTCGTTGTTTGGAAGCCCTCACTCATATCTGGGCTGTATATTTATCTCAGCGCTTCCACTCTGACTGCATTCCCTGCAGCCTAATAAGGTCTTGATGGAGGGAGAGAGAAAGAGGGCACACAGGGCAAGGGAAGATGGTGGGAAAAGGTTGGACAATAGGAATCAGAAGTATTTTCCCACAAACAGTTTTTTTGTCTGTGCAAACAAGCAGGTCTTTGCTGTATGCATGTTTTTTGTGTAGAGAGGGACTTCACAGACGAGGTCTAAAGGGCACAATAGGCTAAAGACAGCCGGATAGTATAGGCCTTTAAGTTAAAATATTCCAGTGTTGGTAAGCACTTTGATGTAGACGAGTGTAAACCCAGTGTAATGAAATTTGCTCAGATAGATGCCCATGAACGATATAATAGCACTTCAAAGTATAGCTTAATGTGCCTCAACATTTTTTGTGGGCAATTTCTCATTGTTTAGTATTTCATTGTTTGATTGTTCTAGTTGTAGTTGCTGATACACATCAGAGGCCTCAAACAGAAAAGAATATTATTCCATAACGCTTATATCCACACACGCCGGAGTCTTTCACTAAGACAGACCCTGAAACACAGCCACAAACCACCACCCACATCCTGCATTCTCTCCTCTCTTTTGCTATTGCTTCCTCTGCACTGTGAGGTGTTTTCTCCATCACAGACTAGTTTCTGGAATAATCCTTAAGCCTGTGTTTTTAAAGTGCTTCTGCAGTATTACTCAGCTGTGATATCCCCTCTGTGAACTGTCACCTGATCCCTCATACGCCTTCAACCGTGCAGCAGATTAGATTACCACAATATTCACTAAAGTCGGTTAGACCCCCCCCCACACACACACACACACACACACACGCACACACACACACACACACACACACACACTGTGTACCTCTCATTAACTGCCTCCCCTGTTTCGGCCTTTAGAAATGCCCCAACATAATATGGAGAGCTCCAGGAGCCAGTGGCAACAGGGGCTGCGGTCGCCGTGGATCAACAGAGTGGCTTGTCAAAGTCCCGCCTCCTCAGGGGCAGAGTCAGACACAGAGAGTAGCAGCACGGAGAGCGAGAAGGTAAGAGAGTGAGATAAAGCTGTTGATGATGATGCAGTAATTTCTGGAGGAGACACATGACACGAGCATTGGTACTGTAGCTGCTGAACGTGCACAAAGAAGAAGAAAAAAGTCTCCCTCCTTGCAGTTAAACTCAATGAATCATCAACTTTTCTAAACTGTCTATGGCAAGCTTTAAAAGCTTACATGTGGTGACTTTAATGTTTTCTTTCCTTTTCTGTCAGTCCTGTATTAAAAAGTTGGAGGTGGGCTCACTAAGGATTCTGCCATCGCCATCAATGCTCCAACAACGAATCACAGAGCTTGACCAACAGAAGGAGGAGCTAAAGATTGAGGTGAGGAGAAGCTGATTCTTGTTCGAATGAGTGGCACAAAAAAATCAATTGTCTGATTGAGGAAAACAACAGATTTACTTCCATTCAGTGCAAAATGTTAAGCGGACCATTGAATGAATTTGGACTGAAACGGTTAGTTGTTTATTTGAACCTTTTAAAGCAAAACAAACGATTTGAAGATGTCACTATGGGCTTTGAGAGGTTGTGATGATGTTTTTTCACTATTTCTTTTAACATTTCATAGGTTTGAGGATTAATAGATTGATCAAAAAAATAATCTGCATATTATTGATTAATTACCCTAATTGTAAATAATTTTAGAATAATTTAATGTACAGTACCAGTCAAAAGTTTGGACACACTTTCCCATTCATATCAATGAGAAAGTGTGTCCAAACTTTTGACTGGTACTTTACATACATAAGTGGAAAACTTGAGGATTTTTTATACACTGTGACTGCTGAAAAATGTAACATATTTGCACGCTTAAGGAAACACAAATGATTTTCATTTGGATTCTGCTGAAGCTTGCACATTTAAATCTCCACAACATTTCCAAACACCAACACAGTCACGGTAAAGGAATGCATATCTCTGACTTATCCAAGCCCTGGTCAATATGATTCGCCTCGGCGGCGTCTGTTGTCCTTTCAGCTGCAGCTGGAGATCGCCCTGCTGCAGGGAGAGCTGCATACAGAGAAGAACCAGCTACACAAATGCACACAGAAGCTGAAGGCTCTACAGCAGGAGGCCAGACAAAGGGAGAAGCACAGACACACCGACAGACAAAAGGTAAGAGATACGCACTGTATAGTGTTGTGTCATAAAATGAATTTTAACCTTTTGTTTCTCATTGTTACAGATGTATATGTTTTGCATTTGTGATGTTTGATGCCTTGATTGGGTTTTTCTGTCTTCATGATTCACAACCAACTGAATTTCTTTCTTGGAGACAACGAAGACTAAAATGTGTTGATGTAACATTTTAATGGCTTAGCGTGGGCATCAGGATCACAACAGAAAAAGTCTGCTTAAGGGATTTCACCTGTAGAAACATGTGGGCCCAGTAATGGTCCACTAACATCAACACAAGATCTTATCAATGATGAGTAAATTCCCATGTACTGATTGTTGGATGTTAAAGGCTACAATACAGAACTGTTTTGATGATAGATATCTCCAGTCATCCTGAGCAAACTCTAAAAACATACAGTTGTGAAATCAACTTGCCTTGTCTGTTACTGCAGGAGCGAGAGAATCTGGAGGAGGAGAGATATAGAGTGGGGGAGCTGAGGAGGAGTTGTGAGGAGAAGGAGAAACTTATCCCCAGTCAGCCGGAGAGCCAGAGGGAACAGCTAACACTGCAGCTGCAGCAGGTGAGTGGCTGAAAAATGTACCGTATGAAGCCATGTCAGAGTGCAGCAACATGAAACAAAAAGAAACTTTAAATTATTAATGGATGATGATGGTGATGAAGATGAAGCCTGAAACATTTCAATATGTTGTTCAACTCTTTTTTTCCCCTGTTCCTCAAATAGCAATGAAAACTCTTTGAACACAAATATACAGTGACAACACAACTGATCTGTATGCAGTAGCTTGACTGCTAAGCTTCCTAGGAGTTGTGGTAATCTAACTAGCAAAGTTATATTACCTAAATACAAAATCAGATTAGAAGTGATTCAGTTACAAGTCAAAACCAGCACAAAATAATGTACGTGTCTTTCCAGCCTTTGAGAGAGTTTGGGCTGTAAATCATATTTAGAAACACATAAATATATTGCAGGGGGGTTTTTTTGTAGGTTTTTATCTAATCTTGCTGAACTTGTTTATTGAATAAGATGATGCAGATTAAACAACTGATCACATCTTGATGGCAGCTATCCAAATGAAACTGCAGCTGATACTTGATGACAGTGTGTCTCAGATGCAAGTTGTTGACTGACTGACTGACTGACTGTATATTTAAAGCTGTTTTGTGGTTACACACTGTGTTATTGTTCAGTACTTGTTCGACCTGATGTGTCAATGTGTTAGAAATTTACACAGACCCTCACACACATAGCACATACATTAGGGTGTGCATTGTTTCTTGTGAATGTGACAGGACAAGATTTGACACCACCTTGTTTCGAAAGCAGTGTTCAATGAACGGTTTAGCGCAGTCCAGCAGCACATTGTAACTTTTGTTTTGACATGTCAAGTTTGTCACAGACGAAACCACACAAACAGAGAACTTAAATACATACTGTGCAAGAACACAAGGTTGGGTACTCCAATAATGAAACAATGAAGATAAACAAGTTTTTACTTTGACCTGTGCTCGCACTGTTTTATTACTTGCACGACTCGTCTTCTTTTTAAGTTGATTCTATGTGTTTTTTGGCATTTCCAAACAACACAGAACATTTTTAAAGCATAGAAGAAACTTAAACAGTTTCAGTTGAACTTTCCAGCCCTTATTGTCTACAACAAATTCATACATCACTGTAAAAAAAAAGAAGTATACTTTATAATGCTAGAGAAAACACAATAAATACTTATTACATAATCCATCTTTTACTTTTCATGCTTTTGTAACTGTAAGTTAGCAACCTTAGATTTGTTCTATCTGTATAAGGTCTAACTCAAACCTTTGATTCCAGACTGCATGTTGAACATGTGCATGACAGTAAAGAATCGGGAGATTATCTTTAGATTGTTACGTATTTTGATATTATAATGTTATTTTGAGAAATGGTTCAGGTTTGTTTTTAAAATATTGGTTGAGATATTAAAGGAACCAATTCCAACCAATACAAAATTGCACAGAATTTATCACAAACTTAGACAAAAAGAAATAAATCAATATCTTTACCGTAAGTAAATGAGAAAATACCAATGGAAAATACTACTGTATATTAATATTGTATATTTACTGTAATGCATATGATCTTCTAATAAGGCATTGCAGCTGTAAATGAGGTGTTAACTTTCTGTTTTGGATTTCCAGCATTTTAGATCTGAGTACTGTCAATGAAAACCAGGGATACTAAAAACTGGTTAGATTAAACTAAAGTAGTTTCTGTTTTCAATGCAGGAGAAAGAAGTGATGGAAGCAGCAGCTCGGGCCTTTGAGGACTGGGAGTTTCGCGTTCTGGAGCGCGAGAGCGGCATCGACGAGGAGGACGAGAGCGTGGTGGACAAAGAGAAGAATGGAGAAAAAGAGAGGGAGATGGATAAGGACATCTCATGTCAGCAGCATGCGGTCAACACAGCACAGGTGAACAACGTGACATATAGGAGGCATTTTTCAGAGAATTTCACAACTGCCTCTAATGTGTTACACAGCTTTGCAGCTTTTCTGCATGTCATTTGGTTTAAGTCGGTGTATAACACTTGCACGCTGGTGGAGATTGACTGTCACACAAACTTCCATTCAATACCGACATATGTGTCACACAAGGAACACATTGCAATCTAATTAAATACAAAAAAATATAAATAAGTGAAGCTTTCAATGTTCAGTATCACAGACATGTGTTCTTCATTAATGTATATTGTAAACAGTTCCTGTTAGTTTGTCCACCATCTGGACACACATACAGTGCAAAATAAAATGATATTATATTACTGTAAACTATTTACATTACTATTTACATTACTGTAAACAGTAAGATAACTCATCAGGGCATCGGTCCAACAGAGGCCTTCACTAAAGCTGCTTTTTCCTTTTGAGAAAATAAGTGTTTTTTTCTCTTCTTGATGCAAGTTTAGCCCCATAATTCTATTGGGAGTTAAATGAAACTCATGTTCTTCTTTTGAAAGTTAAAATAAGGAGAGGTCAGACCAGAAAGTGAACTCTAAAGCCACAAATCTGAGCTCCTCCTACAGTAATCACAGAGTTGTTGGCATTGATTAACAAAGCAATAAAATATTTGCTTCTTTCTTATTGGCCTTAAAGCACTCCGTACCACATTAGATGGCTTGCTTGGATGGAGTAACAGTAGACATGCGCACATGTAGAGTACACTCACTCTCCTCTCCTGTCACAGTCCATGGTTATCAGTGCAGGTTAAGTCTTGCCCTCCTCCCACCTTACCCCCACCCTGATCTAATGGTGACACGAGAATGAACTCTTTACCTCACACTCACCAGCACCACCCTGACACTGTCACATGACTTCTGTACAGCCAGCTAGTAAATTACATCAGAGGCCACCATGAGAATGAAAGGAAAGAGCAAAACAGAAAGAAACTACTGTGGAGACGATGGAAAGATAAAACACATGAGGGGATTTGGAAAATTTTGACTCCCCAGTCATGGATAAATTATAATCCGGATTTTTTAAATTAGAAAACTATTGTGATTATTATTTACAGGTTTAAAGAAAAATATCTACGTGAAATTGAAGTGTCTCCTGAAAGCTAAATACTAAATATTAATTATGAATATTGAGGGCTTGGTTTGAAGTGACACACAAAGCACTGTGGCAACCAACCAATCTGTGAAAAATGTGGGAGCCAAGACAATGATTACAGTTTTTAAACAATTCATTTTGTAGCTCAGCAATGGAGAGAGTCAAGAAATGTCAAGAAATGACAGTAGGAGTCTTTAGATCAGGAGTCGCACAATAACCTAAAGAGGCTTAGATCATGTTGGCACTTGCCTGATAAATCCCAAATGTGTGACTACAGTGAGGCACCAACTAATGTAGCATTGAGTATTTTGTTAAGATAATGATTTAATGACCTGAACATACATTTTTTTCAATATCTAATTCAGTGACTGAACTTTAGAAACAATTATGTATGCAATCACCAAGCATAACAGTGGTGTGTATTTTGATGCTGACTTCACATTCTCATAGTAACATATTCTGTGTTGTTAAGTCATATATGCAAATACATCACAATCAGGTGACTCAGGATACAGACAGTGATTTGTAAACTGTTTTGCATGGAAAATGTGTGTCATTAATGCTAAGAGAAGCTTTATCAACAGACTTTCAATATCTCCCATTTGTTGAATACAAAGGCACTAAATCATCTTTTAAAACTTGCGTATCTAAATTATTTCCAAAGTTTCCACTTTTATCATGAAGAGACGTTTGTGTACAGCTTGTAAGTTGTTCTGATTATAGGTGAAACCAACTGTGAGACTGTAAAATATTTGAAATGTGGTCTGACATGGGAACTATTCACAGGCCAGATTCCACAAGAGCGTATGAATATGGACAAAACATAAATAGTGACAATAATATACAATTGTTCCTCAATTAGCTGGAGTATGTAGGAGCAGGAGGAGTGCCGGGTGAGGGATGAAGAGAGGGATTGTGTTAGATGGATGGTAGTTGACTCAGCTGCACTGTGGCCTCGATGCAGATGACAGCTTATCTCTATAGCCTCTGTCTCACTTTCTGCCTCTCACTTTTCTCACACTGTCACATTTGCTGACTTTACATCAGTCCATCATTTCTTTGAGTTACAGTCTCGGCTCTGCTGTCGTGTGTCTCTCTCGTCTCATTAACTTGCAAAACGGGTGTTTGATTTGCATCGTGTCTCGACTGAAGAGATCAACTCAGCTTGGGGTTCTGCATTTACTCACACAACACACACAGCTTCACATCGGAGATATTTGTCCATTATTACATCACAGCATAATGAAAAGATTAAGTAAACTTATGCCAGCCACATGAATCAGTCACAGTACGTGACATTTCTTCTGAGGAAAGGAAACCATATAGCCTTCCACTCTGAAAGGAATTATGTTCTGGGTTTTCAGGAGAGAGTCCAGCAGTTAGAAAAACAGCTGAAGGAGATGGAGAGGGAGAAGGAGAGGGAGCTGACCGCCTTGAGGAAAGAGAAGAGAGAACTTGTACATACTCAGTATCAAACGGTAAGAGGACTTTATGGTATTGTGGATGTTTATATTAATCTTGAACTACTATTTAATGATAATCAGTAATAGTTTGTTGTAGTTTTTTTTCATTTGCTCATTGATATTTGATGTACGTGTTGGAAACAGTATATGAATTTTACTAAAAACAGGCAACCTACATCTCTTTCTGAAGGTGATGACTATTTGCTACGTATATTACAGCATACTGACTTTGTCATTTTATTTAAGCATTTAAATCCTATACTACTACTATATTACTGTAATAATACTACTATATTCTTCAGTTCCCATGAAACAAAAAATGTATTTGCTTTAAGATACTGTTGGTGATGTCGAACAATGATGATAATTTACATTTTACAGAATCTCAGTTTCCTGCAACATCTTCAGTAAATTTTGAGTGCCTATTACAGGGAATAGTGAATGGTGGAAGTGATTTTAGATATAGCTTAACATTTCTCAGATGTTTTGAAGGTATGAATAATCTGCCAGGTTAAATTATACATCAGTAGGTGAGAATTAATCATTTCCACATAACAGAGGTTATCTCAGGGAACTATTCACATAGAGCAGGTCTAGACCATTTGCATTAATCTACAGAGACCCATTATTTCCCTATGAGCAAGCACTTGGCGACAGAACAGACAAAGAAAAAAGCTCCCCTTTAACCGGAAGAAACCTCAAGCAGAACTGGGCTCTAGGTGGGCGGCCATCTGTTTTGACTGGTTGAGTTGAGAGAGAAAGAAAGCAGAGGAGAGACACAGAGAAATTCAACAGTTTGAGAACCCTTTCTTAAGGGTTACTTACTAATTGCCATACGGATTTCGCAAACAAAATACCATTTCCCCAAATAATTGATTAGCCAGCTGATTATCATAATGTGGATCAGCTGTGGTAATGCTTCATTGATCAATATTTTCATATTGATAATGGAAAAGAATGATTAGCTGTAATGTCACTTGTAGGGACACACCTGCAGAGAATTATCCCCTGACTCTGAAGTTCCCCTTATGGGTTTGGAGCAGGAGGACAAAGTTAGTCATTAGCTGGTTTACTAACTGATAAACTTAGTGGAGCAGCTAAACAGCTAGATTTTTTTTCTCATTGGTAAAGAGCAAAACAGCTGGAAAAAAGAGTATATATTGAACTTACATTTGCCATGTGGTAGCTTGTTATACTGCCCCAAGTGGTAATTAGAAAAAAGAAAAAAAAGAAAAAAATATATATATAGCAGGTTTAACAAGCTGCAGTAACTGTAATTATGTTACCTAGATCAGCTGTGCTAAAGAGCTAATTTACAAGTGATGCAACAATATCTAGCATTATTAATACTTGAGCTGAATGTGTGTCTGAAGTTGTTAGTGGTTGTTAGAAAGTTAAAGTTGCCCTGCATTCAACATGTGTTTTGCATGTTGTTACTTTGGTTGGATGTTTGACTTTCAATATACAGAGTTTACAGAAAAACTGGAAGGCTGTTTTAAAATTCATCTGCTGAAAACTACAACTAGTTTGGAGCCAGTTGTAGTCCAGTATGCAACTTACACAAGTGTGATGTGGAAACTTGAAGCCTCCCGTTCACAAACACTGACTATGGACTTTTCAGTAAAGTAGAATAATTCTTGTGTCAAGCAGATTAATCTTTGAATTAATCTATTACGGTGATTGAACTTTTTGTGTGTTTCTGTCAGACACAAATTATTATTCAAAGCAGAGTATTTATATATGTCTACAAACATGTCCGTAGGGGATTTTTAAATTATCCCACACTGCAACATAAATAGTAATGACTTGCCTCTAACCAAGATATATATACCATGATACACTGTGCAGACAGGAAAAAAAGGCAATTTCCCGTTTTTTCCCTGTACACTGCGCTACATAATGACCTGAGTGTCTGAGATTTTGCTGATGCGTTATATGGTGCTCAACAAAATGTCCAATGAGTATTGCCTTCCTCTAAAATGTTATGGACATCCTACACTACCATGTGTTATCAGTGTTTATTATGAATACTTGCTAGTATTTGATTTACTCAGTCACTAATTAAACCATGCTGTGGCTGTTTCACACAGCCAGTGGTTTGTCTTTGATCGGCCTTAGGACGGCACCATTGAAAATGAGGAGAAGACAAGATCTAGACAAGGGAAAAGCAAATCAGACATGGAGGGAGGGGGGTGAGAGAGCGAGAGAGGGAGAGAGAGAGAGAGAGCGAGATAGAGAGAGAGAGAGAGCTGGCTTAACTCTAGCTGGAGGGAGGGTGAGGAAGGGACAGAGGGAGGAGTAAGTACTTTGAGGGAGGGTTCTGCGCTTGTGAATGTGTGTGCACATGTGAGTGAGTGAGTGTGTGTGGATGAGTGAGAGGGAGAGAAGCTTGAAGAAGTGTCACATCTTTGCAGCGAGCGGTAAGCTTAAAAAAAATTGATCTGCACGGCTGACGAGCGTTAAAATTGTGTTTGTCAGAAAACTGCCCTATTGTTGAGTTCATCAGCTCTTGTAAATGAGAGATTAGAGATACAGCTGGAGGGAGGGCAGAAGGGAGTGGCGGTACAGAGGAGGAGAGAATGTCAGTCAGCATGACCAAGTGTGTATGACTACAGTATGACGATGTGGTTTACCTCTAAGAGATGTGGTGTGAAGCCAAATGGTGTGAGCTTGTAGTGTCTGAGAGAAAAAAAAAAAACATTTGCTGTTTAGGAAAAATGAATCTGAATGGGTCTCTAAATAGAAAGCAAGAATCACTTTACTAAATCATAAAAAAACACATATAAAAGATCAGTAATTGTTGTGTAAAAGCTTTTAAATCTTCACTGTTCCTCGTGAGCAAGTAGATTTATTTATACTAGATTAGAGTAGGGAAATATACAGACAAGGGTTAAAGAGTGCACTGCATGTGGCGACTGAATTGCTCATGTGTCTGTGAGTCAAGCAGTGAGGGAGGGTTAGAGGGGAAAGATAGTGAAGCAATGATAATGTTTTAACTCATTACGATCCCATCTTGGGGGTGGAGACGAGTTTTCATTCTCAGCCAGCTGTGGTATGTCTAACGCAGCAGATCTGTCAGTTACCGTGTACGTGTTTGTCATCTTCCCACCTGCTCCAGTTCATGTAAACTGTTAGTATTTGTACTGTGCATCCAGTTTTCTCAACAGATAACTTACTGAATTTCAGACGAAATGTAATCTCGCTTTACAGGTTGTCAAAGAGAAGAAGCCGCTCACAGATTGGTCAAACATCACCAGCTCAGCCCCCTGCATGATGTCCCTTTCCCCTCTGACCGTTCACAAGCCTCCTCAGGTATGCAGTGTGTCACCATGGATACAGCATGTTTTGACAACTTTGATTAAATGATCACCTTTTTTTTAATTAAAAAAAGAGAGGCGATGCATTCTTGCTTTCCCTGGTCATTAATATCCTAGTTTCTAAACTTATTTGATCATTTCTATCAAAGTAAAGACAAGCTTCAATTCTACCAATTCAAGGCACATACAATTGAACAACCACTTTAACTAATCATGCTCCTAACAGGGTGTTCAAGAGTCTGCATCTCCTGGTGCACGTTGCCTGTTTAAGAGTTAAATGATTAATCAGTTGCCAAAATAGTCTCGGATAAAAATTTCTGACATGAAGTTTAAAGATTAACTGATTTGCTTTTAGGTCTGTTGTAAAAGAGAGATGACAGCGATTCAATAGAAATCATTGTCATACAGATCATATGAAACGCTGCAACACACTTCCACTGTTTCTTTTTTCCATGTAGGAACCATGCAAAGAATCCGCCAGTTTGCCCAGAAGACGGAGCTCACATCGCAACAACAAACATGACAGGCCGCTCTCAGCACAGGGTGAGCTTTTATCTGCACTCGATTTCTATTGTGCTCTTGATTGCTCAAGCTGAGAGCACCATGATATAGGACAATAAACACGCTCTCTCTGCACTCATGCCCTCATTTTGTCTGAGTGTTTGTTCAGTTCTCTCCCTTGTAGTCAAATTAAAGGTGTGTCCGTAGAATTGGTACGTTGTTAGCACGTTGGGAGGAAACAGGATTTACCTAGACGGACCGGATGAGCCAGAGGAGCTCCCATATGCTTAAGCCTACAATCTCTCCAGTAATATCTCTTTTCACAGACACACACATATCTATCACCAAACATCAAAGTAGCCAGATTTACTAGGTCATGTCAAGTCTTGCTTGGTGTTGTGTGCCTCTCCTTTATGACCTTTTCCAAACTTTCACTGCTTATATATGCTGTAACTGAAAATCCTTAATGTACTGTGATTTATCAGCTTTACTTGCATGATCTCTCTCACTTCACATCTTTGTATAAAACTGTTGTTTTGCATGTTGTTCTAATGTGCCTTCCTCTGTCCCTTTCCTCTCTCAGGGTTGGTGAGGACAGTTCCAGACAGCCAGACCCCAGAGGCTTTCACTTCCCCCCTCCCCTCCCATAGACTAAGCAACGGCCACAGTAGCAGGCACAGACCTGGGACCAACAACAGTGGCGGGCTCCTCACTCCATGCAACAGTGCAACAAGCTCTCGTGCTGCCAGGTCAGTTGCTTTACAGTTCATTTGATGAGCACTTTTTTTTTTGTAGTGAGTGAAGTGAGGAGAGCTTTTAAATGTGCTTTACTTAAGAATTGAGAATTTACATGGAACAGAAAGAGAAGCGATACATTTATTATGCTGTAGTTTATACCTTGGCTCAAAGAGTGGATAAATCTGGTGTGTGAAAGGTTTAATTTTAGTAGACCATTGTGATGATCACTTTTTATGTAAGGTGTGTGTGTGCAAACAATGCATAATGTACGTATTAGTTTTATTGTCCACCTTCGTTTAACCTTTCAAAAAAATATTTAGATATCTGTTTTTGTGATTGGTCTGTGTCATTGTTTGACCTGTCAAGTTTTTTTCCTCACTGGGTTTCTTTTTTATCATGGTTGACATATTCCCAGGTCTTTGCAACTAACTTGAGTACAGTGTTATTATTAGTCCTAGGAATAATGGCCACAACTACCAGTACTACCACCTGTAAAAGGTGAACACTGTGTCTTCATCAGTCATTTTGACACACAGCAGAAGAAGTAGCTAAGTGTAGTGTAGTAATAGGGTGGGTGCAAAGCTAGTCAGTAACAGGATTCATTACATAATGAATTCTGGGTTTGCACAGCAGTATTAGATGAGGTTGGGTGTGAATACATGATAGTACAAATAGAGTAACACAAAAAACATTTGTATAGCTATTGCACAGTAGATTTCAAAATGTTCAAGTACATTCATTGCACCATCCATATGGGTGTTTAACATATGATTAACATTACATACAGTGTCATGTAAAGCTTCAGTGTTGCAAATGTTGGATTTTGAGGTTTTGCTGTCTTGGACACATGATTTGACATCTTTGTCAAAGTTGTGTTCAACAGGCCTCCTTTCATAGCTGACAAACTAACTCATAACTCAATTTTTTAGTTTTGACATTTTGTCAACTTGCCACACATTATCGTGTGCTGTCCCGTATATTGTCCTGTGTGTCTGTAACTGCTGCATAATACTGCATATTCTGTAATACTGGCTATAATTTGGCAAAAGTAAATGCGGCTAATTTTGCTAATTTCCTAAATATTAAATGTCTATCTAAATGACTGATTCTCATTGCCATTTTTGTATCTTAATTGTGACTGTGTTTGGTTGATGCAATGATGAATATAACTCCTCTTCCTTTCGTAGCCCGTGCCTGTTGGATCTTGTGGAGATTGAGAAGAAACTGAGGGAAGCCAAGGCAGAGAAAGAAAGGCTGCTCCGAGAGAGGGTGAGTCACCTGCTGTGGGAAACACTAGCTGGCACCTCTAATCACTAGCGACACACTGCATTAGGCATGGTTGTCTGATCACTGACACCCACTCAGCTCGCACACGATGGTCCAAGAAAAAAGCAAGCAGATATGTGGACGTTTGTAATGCGTGTTTGCAGCATTGAAGTCAAGCCTGAAAAAATGTTGAGCCACATGACTGTGAATTTTAGACAAATTACAACAAGAAAGGGAAACATTACCTATACATATTGATTTCAGCGAATGATTTTCTATGTTACATGTGTGCACCCAGGAAGAGCGACGGAAGTTGTTGTTGGAGGAGAGAAGACAGAGAGAGCTCAACTCTCCCAGAACAGAACCAGAGTCAGAGAGTCCACACAAGCCGGAGCCAGAACCAGAACCACAGGAACAACCAAAGGCCAGTTCTCCCCCAAACTCCCCTCAGGTATCTATGAAATTCAGAAACTGGCTTTCATTTTCACAGTAATTTTGGATTATGTTTTTGATTAAAGTAGACTTCAAATTTCGTCATGTTTAGTAAAATGTAATTTTTTATGTAATTTTGTAAGACAAGTTAATAAAAATAAACATTTTTTAAGTTTAGATGCTTTGGTATTATTTATTTATCTTCCAGTTTTTTCTGTGTTAAACACTACCTGTAACCATTAAAAGCCTCTGGACCCTCAAAAATATTAAATAACATCTGTCATGTTTTTTGACACTCCGTGTTGAATATATGAATATGAATATTATACTATTTTAAACCAGGTTTGAATATGATCAGGTGCACATTAGGACTAATATTATTCATACTCTAAATGCAGTTTTCTCAATCACAGGATGATTTGGGAAATGTATAGCAGACATATTTAGGAAGGCCCACATGTACAAAAACATAATAGGTTTATTTAGGCCACAGAGACATTCCTAATAAAATGAACTCACAATCAAATTCATAGTACTTCCTTAAATACACCCAGTGGATAAACAGCTGTGGTCCTATCCTAAATAAATCTGGATACTAAATAAAATGGAATAACTCTTTTAAACTCTTGTTTGTCTCCTCAGCAGCGCAGCCTACCCCTCTTCCTCTCTCCGAACTTTGACCTCCGGGCCCACGTGGAGTCTCTGGGTCACGGGTTGACTGGTTGCACGGACCTGCGGCTGACGCCTCGACGCTGTGCAGGCTTCCTGACCAAACGAGGGGGAAGGGTCAAGACCTGGAAGAAGAGATGGTTCCTGTTTGACATGGATCACAGACGGCTAGCCTACTATACAGGTTAGACAAGCTGGGAGAGTGGTGTAAGTGCACACTGACTCTGCATGTTTGTGGTTGTTTGCATGAATGAAGGCCCTCTTTGTGTCAGGCTAGTACACTAAAGGGTCTTCTGAATAGGTGTTTATTGTTTGTTATTGAGAGAAATAGACCTTTATGGCGCTTTTCCACTACACAGTTCCAGCAGGACTCGCCTCGACTTGCCTCGCCTCGCCTCGGTTTGTTTTGCGTTTCCACTAGGGAAAGTACCTGGTACCTGGTACTTTTTTAGTACCTGCTCTGATGAGGTTCCAAGCGAGCCAAGCCGATACTAAATGTGACGTCAACAGACTGCCGGCCACTGATTGGTCAGAAGAGTTGTCGCTGGAAGAGTCATGAGCCGTCCCACATAAGAATCAAACCCGGCATTTTTAAATACCGGCAGCAGCGTTACAGCTATACGGCTCAATTTTCAGGCTCAATGTCCTCCATTGTTTATGTGTTTTGTGTCGCGTATAAAACGAAGTCACGGCAGTTTCGCGGAGCCGTGCTATGACGAACCCGCCCACGTTGAGTACGTACTTTTTTGTAATGGAAAAGGTCTGTATTGGAACCGTACTGAGTCGAGGCGAGTCGTGCTGGAACTGTGTAGTGGAAAAGCGCCATTAGAAAGTATTTTAAATTCATAATATACTGTGGCTTGAGATAATTCGATCAAGTCTTAATGAGTTTATTATAGACAGTTTTTAAAAACTTGTCACTTTCTTTTGTTGCAGATTGTGATGAAAGGAAGCTAAAGGGAGTCATCTACTTCCAGGCCATAGAAGAAGTTTACTACGATCATCTACGAACAGCCACTTCTGTGAGTCTTCAGACAGTACACAGCTTATTTACAGAACAAACGGAATCTGTTCCAAGGTGTTGGTCTCTTCATCCACAGGGACAAATTCAAGAAATACAGTTAAAGCTGAACTTCAGGGTAAAACCCCTTTGTCATGGTGAAAAGGGCCTAAATGGGCCAGTGTAGTCATCCTTAAACCTATATTAACTGTTTTTTTGGGCCACTTGGGGGCAGCGGATGCTCCATTATGTTCACCAACTAGTCGCTAACTGTTACCCTGTTTGCTGTTTGTTGCTGAGCACGTAGTGTACAGTGGGGTTTTAGAGCTTTTTCTCTGAAAACAGCAGCTAGCTGCAGCCGAAAAACAAAGCTATGAGAGCTGTGAGAGTGAACCAAAACAGTAAAGTTGCAGCCATACAGCTGAACAATGAGCTGAAACTCACTATAAAACTCTGTAAAGCTGGGGAGCTGCAGAGTTGAGTGATAATTCTCTGCAAGTTCATCACTATGAGTGATGCCTCTCAAATTATAAAATATTGACTATAGCCACTTAAAGCATATTGTTAAAGATAATGATATCAATGCAGGAAACATCCTAGAGGGCCCCTGTGTGTATTTTTCACAATTGTCTTGTGACCTCATGTGATTTGGGAATGTACCACCCACAGATTTTGTGGAGGTTTTCCATTACATAAAGTTTAATTATTAAATCTTGCTACTTCTCCAAATGGCTCAGTTGAACATTTTGCTGTATTTACATGGGATCAAAGACAGGCGACCTCTACAATTTGAAATAATTACATAGATGTCCCGCCTTTGATTTAACATTTAAGATAATTGCAAAGGGAAGTAACACTATGTAACACTAGAACTGTTAAGTAGAGCTTTATTTGCTGGTGCCAGATCTCAGCACTTGAGCAAGTGTCATATGACACCATGGGTTTACAGTTACACCACGGGAAACCCTGTTATTTATATATTCTGTCATTATGAAATGTGAGGATTATTGATAGTTACTTAAGTAAAACAACTAAATATTTGCCTGCAAGACATTTGAATGTGCACAAAATGTTACATTCTTACGTTAATTTAAGTTGTATGAAACAACTAATTATCAGTCTTATCTAATGCAATCAAGTGTGCTTATATAGAAATATATGCTGTAGTTTGTTCTTAAAAAATACTTTTAGATGCTGCATTGCAATAAAAAACAACAAAGACTTCTTTCAAACCGAGGCATCAAAAGTCTGTTGTTCTGCTTCTCAGGAAAGATGCAAATGAACGCTAAAAATGCTTCAAATGAACTATTGTACCCGAAATTTTATGGTATCTCATGGCTATTTAAATAAATATAACTCCAGTGTGGGTTTGTTGAGCATTGGTATTTTAGTAAGTTTTGGAGTGTGAGGAATTTGAATCTCTACAATGAGATGTAGTGATACCTTGAACAAATCAGTCACCATAATGCTAAAACCCTTCAATCATGTCAAAAAGATTCCCCATCTTCATCATGGCTGATCACATTACTACTGTTTGTCTCTTGTCTTCAGTCTCCACGGCCCAGTCTGACATTCTGTGTGAAGACGTATGATCGTCTTTTCTTCCTGGTGGCTACCAATGCAGTATCTATGAGGATTTGGATGGATGTCATCGTCACAGCAACAGATGAGCACAGCCGTTATTGACTTCTCATGTGTGACTGTAAAACCCTCAAGTGACGCTACTGAGGAGGCAATAAATGCACTGAGTCATTTTTCTGCCCTCACTCAGGGGCTTTTTATTTGGCTGAGATCCACCTCAGGGGCTCATTTTGTACCTGGATTCATGAATCTGTGGATAGTGTTTGTGAGTCACAGAGGTGCCGAACAGATGTTCTCGAACACAGTGGAGGAAACTGTTACTGAAAGACCGATGCTTCAGTGGTTGTAGAGATTCACCACTGGTTGAACCAGCTGCAAACCCACATGCAGCTTTACACGCCATCCTGCTGCTACTGGGAGGTTTTACTCTTTGAGCTTGAGCTCCCCCTGCTGGTCACAGTCCAGCATTACAGGACTAGTATACACTATTACAACCTACTACAACAGGGATAGCAGCACCCATACAATATAAAGCAGTCCGGTATAACAGCCCAGCAATAAGTATGTATTTCTCAGACTGTCAGAGAGGTATTAATGAACCTCTGTGCTAATTTTTTGAGCTGCATTTTGCATCAGATTGTTTTATATTGTCAGGTGTTCCCACTAATGTCTGCATCCTGCATCTTTATTTTCAGGAAAGACAGATTGTACTTGTAATTTTTCAGGAATTAAGTTATTTGGAAATTTATATGGGTTTGATGTGCAAATAAATGAAGGTATACACTGTTATGAATGCACTATTAAATGTTTATTCATAAAAAATGGACTTTAGTTGGGTCTCTTCTTCTTCGTCTTATTGTTATTATTTGTTCAACTTTATTAATGGTAGAAATCTCTATTGGCAAGACATTTACAACATTTAATAACAGAAAAAGCTTTAACCACAGCGCTCCAACACTTGACCACTTGAAACCTGTGAACTCTAAAGTTAATGATAATGCTCATATAGCCTTCAGTTACCTTTTTTCACACAGTGTTTCCACTGATGGTAACACAGGACAACTAAGGTTAAATTACCTCTTTTTTTTCCTGCTTCATTATGTCCTGTTGTGTGCGTTTTCTCTACCTGGTCTTTGTTTAAAAGAGCTGACACCAATCATTGATCCTGTCCAGTCAGTAGCAGCTGGGCAATGTACAAAAATGTCCTTCCTCCACATCCTCAGTCTCTGTCTCAAACAGCAACTCCTGGGAGTTTGGAACAAAGCGGGAAAGGACCTATGCCCCCGTAATATCTGCAGGTCCTCATTGGAGAGGGTGGACAGCTTCGAGTGCCTTGTTATCCAAATCACCAAAGGCCTGACCTTTGCGCTACATACTGACTCAGAAAGGTCAGGCAGAGTCTGTTTTACCTCAGACACCTGAGGAAATTCCGATTATCCCATCAGATACTGAAGAATTTCTATTCCTGCACCATTAAGAGCATCCTGATGGGGAACATCTCTGCCTGGTACGGAAACAGCGGCGAACAAGCTGCAAGGCCCAGCAAACAATAGTTCGGCTGAATATACAATAGGAGGTGCTTTACCCTGCCTAAAGGATATGTACACTAGGCACTGCAAGAATAAGGTCAGGGAATTAATTTAGGCCTGCCAACTTGGATAATGGCCTTCTCTCCCTGCTGCAGTTGGGTGTATTTAAGATTTTTTTAAAATGTGAACTTGCACGTGAATAGTATTTTGTCCATTGTGTATGTTTATTACTCATCATGGCGTTATGGAAGCTAATTTTTCTAGTCACTTCCTCTTTACATGCAAATAAGCTGCGATACAACAGTAAGCCTGTACTATAGTTTGTTTTACATGGATATGCAAATAATAAATGGATGCACAGCTCTACTGTAAGTCCTTTATTCTATACGATATTATTATCTTCCTTCCAAAAATATGATTATCACATCATGTATTCTATTATCAAATTCTGCTTATGGTAAAGGATTGTGTGTATTCTGGAGAGACTTGCATCTGTATGAAGAGAGAATCAAAACCCTGTTGTTGTGCAAAGCCCCACTCCCCAGACAAATCTTACAAAAACTCAGTGTGCCATCAAGACACAGCACTAGTCTGACATGACTCAGTTGCTGGATTATTACCACTGATCCTTCAATGCTGGTAAAACCTTTATTTTCTCCTTCATCAATTTAATAACATTTAATCAGTAATCAGTGTATATTGTATTACTTCAAAGTCAAGTCAGGTTGTTCTTTTTAAATATAATATGTGCTCTTTTTCCAGAAAGTAAAGACACTCTATGCTGAACATCATTGTTGACTTTAAGGTAAGACTTCATTTTCAGAACAGGGGCTGTAAAATCTTGTTAATTACAGTAATGCAATAGATATCTTTACAAAACTATATGTAGAAATAAATACTTTGCCACAAACTTACATACATACAATACATCTAATTACACACATTTCTTGAAAACAATGTTAAAATATTGATTAAATAGTTAAGTAATCATAACTTACCAGGATGCATACTTTTACTTAATTTAATCTCATGTGCTTAATCATGCTGTTTTTCTCGGCTGCGTCAATGATCTGACAGTTGTAGCTGTTTTTTACTAAACATATGTAAAACATCTGGTTGTGTTAAAAGGTGTGACAGCTGGAAATTTACTGGTTTTGTTATCATAACAGCAGTAGTTTTTAGTAAGAAGAACAGTCACACTATTGTCACACTGTGCAATAACTTAATTGCTAAGAACCTCTCATTTACTTTCTGTCTAAAATTTACTTGATGAATTTTTTTTTTATATATATAAATTATCCTGGCTGCGTAACTATGTTTAAACTCTTTATAGGATTATCAACCCAACAGAAAAGCATGACAGGTGCTGTTACGGTATTCCTCATATGCTGTCTCCTTCAAGGTAGGCTATTTATTTACTTTTGGTGATTTTTGGATGGTTTGGGTTATTTTTGTGTGTTTGTGTTGAATTTTAAAGGATATGTTCACAATTTGTCAAGTTTGTTATAACAGGTTTTTCTCACTGTGTGTGTCATCACTCCTGTTCATTCTGGCCATTAGAAAATCCTCTAATGTACTTAAAAAGAAATTCTACACACCTTGTTTTGAGCAGAATGTATTTAAAGTTTATCTGAAGATTATGAGTTAGTCAAATAAAGTGACACTTACAGTCTTTGTCGATGGACAGTGTTTTTCTGTTCCGCTACATGGCAAGGATCATAATAAAAAGAGGGAAATAGGCACTAAAAAGACAGTAACTTTGGAAGATATTTACTTGATTTGATAGCTAAAATAAACTTTTAAATACACTTTTGCATGAAAGAAGGGCCATGGATTTTGTCCCCTTTCACTTGTATGAACAGGAGGATTGATTACAGCAAGAAAAATGTTTAAGTGTTCATTCAGGCACCTAAATATGTTTGTTAACCTGTGTCTTTAAATTTGTGACATTCAATACTTATTGTAATATTTCATTTTTGTGTTATTATTAATGTTCCACCTCAGGTTGCTTGTGCCAAAACTGGGCAGCCTTCATGCCTCAGTCTGTACAGGGACTGAGTGGATCCTGTGTGATCATCCCCTGCAGTTTCGAGTTGCCCTCACAATGGGAAACATCGCTGGATGATTCTTGTAAAGCCATATGGAAGAGAGGCAGCTGGATAAGAACGCAGGTGTTTGATTCCAGCCTCACTGGAGCCAGTGCAAGCGCAAACATCCTGCAAGGAAACCTGACGGGGACATTGCTTAAAAAGGACTGCACCACCATCTTCTACAACATGCCATCTAACCATTACGACAACTATTATTTTAGACTGCAGTGTGACAACATGCTGAAGTACAACTTTCAAACGAGTGTTGTTATTAATATTCAAGGTGACTGTTATGTCTTGCTACTCACATGTAAAGCCACTTTTTTTAAAGCATTGTTGAGTCCCTCTTATCATTTCCTCACTGTTTTACTCCTCAGATTCACTGCCCAGACCTACCATAACTCCATCCAGACTGGAGGTAGAGGAAGGGACCACAGTGAGGTTGAACTGCTCGGCTACAGCTCCATGTCCCAGTGTGCCTCCAGCTCTGACATGGACACCCAGTTTAGGTGACACAGAGGAATATGTGGAAACTAAAACAGTGACCTCTGTTATAAACTTCACCGCTTCTTACGTCCACAATGGCCAGAAGATCTCCTGCGCTGCGCTCTACAACCGAGAAGTTGGCGGAAGTGACCTTTTATATGAAAGAGGTTTCACCCTCCGTGTTCTTTGTGAGTACGCTATTGATATTTTTATATCTTGCTCATGTCGTGCTGTTGTGTTTTGACTCAAATCACATCATGTTATATCATTTTATGTAATGTGACATGTTAGTAACTTTCTAACTGGCACTACTAAAAACAACTTTTGGGTTGCCACTGTAGGTTGTGAAAAATGTGTGTGGTGCTCATCCTCCACTAGCATAACTTGCTTTGTCTTTTTTGTATAGCTCCTTATTTAATCATGAACAAAAAGACCCCTGAAATGAATAGTGTGACTACTACTGCACAGTATCTCAACCAAACCTCACATTCAGTTTATTAACACATGCA
Organism: Scomber scombrus; assembly: GCF_963691925.1. NCBI lineage: Eukaryota > Metazoa > Chordata > Actinopteri > Scombriformes > Scombridae > Scomber > Scomber scombrus. Next base: position 25,518,581 of record NC_084976.1, on the reverse strand, counting down.
GCCTTGATGACTTAAAAATGAGAAACACCTCATCTGACCAAAATTCTCTTCCAGATGCTCCAAATAACACATCAGTCAGTTACTCTGGTCCTGTGAAAGAGGGCAGCTCAGTGACTCTGACCTGCAACACCAATGCAAACCCAGCTGCGGACAGCTACACCTGGTATAAAGTGGACGGAGATCAGGTGACGCCTGCGGGTTCTAGGAAGCAGCTTTCACCTACAGTCTCAGAAGTTGACAGCCAATTTTACTGCACAGCCAGTAACAGATACGGAGCCCAGAACTCATCCATCACTCTGATAGATGTACTATGTGAGTGAGAATGATACAAAAAGACAAATTACATGTACTGGACAGCAACGTGGGCCTGAACCCATACTTGTGTTTGTTTTTTCTAGTTTCTCCCAAGGAAACATCAGTAATCATTGAACCTTCTGGTCCAATAGTGGAAGGTAGCTCTGCTACTTTGTTCTGCAGCAGCCGTGCCAACCCACCTGTGACCAACTACACCTGGTATAAAGATGCTGAGGAGGATAAGGAGCCTGGGCCGAACCTGGTTATAGACAGTGTCGAACTCAGCCACCGTGGTGACTACCACTGTGAAGCAAAAAACGACCTGGGAGAAGAAACATCTGCAACGATTCAGTTGGACATTGAGTGTAAGTTCCTTTAACACAATAATGACATTGATTAGCACCCATGACAACAAAACTGTATGTTACCAGTGTGTCCGTACGCTGAATATGGCTTTACTGTATATTTTGTCCAGCTGTGGAAACCCAAACATGATCTGGGGCCAAGACTCAGTGACAGGGCCTCAGTAGATGTCTGGACCGTGGACAGTAACCCATTGTCATGTTGCGTGACAACCTCAAAATCTTTTCTACATCAGTGGTCCATCACGACTGAGCTCTGTTGTATGTCCACATGTCTGCCAGTGTGTTAATTTATGTGTAGATGTTTTGTTTGGTGTGTGTCCTCATTAAGGCATCATTTCCAACCCCTGAAAATGTTTGGGTTGTCTCGGTTTACTGAAAAGACAACTTATAATTGAAAATTAACTTGATTTAAATGGTAGAAGTATGTGTAAACCTTTTATAGTGTCTAACATTATACAATTTATTTACTTAATTTGCTATTTGCTTAATTTTACTGAAATTTCAAATAGCCTAATTGTTGAAAGGTACAAAATATTGCAAGAGGTTTGGAGCTTATTCTTGACTTGGAAACAGCTGTTGTTACCAGAAAGTCTATTTTTTTCTAACTTTTTAGCGGTGTGAGCTTTCAATCATATCACAGAGTTTGCCTTGTTGTCACAGAATTTTACAATTTCTCTTCTTTCTTTCTTTTTCTTGAGATACTTTCCTGAATGGGTGCTCAATTTTTTTTTTCATTCCAGCATCAAAAAGGAAAAAAAAAAGGAAAAAAGTAGATATTGTTATAAACTGAAAGTGAAAATGTGAGGCACATTCCAGGAATTGTTGTATATCACTACACCCCTTAAACCCACAAATAGGCAATAACCTTGGAGAAAGAACTAACAGGATTAAAATTTCTTTCAGATCCCCCCAAGAACACCTCAGTGTTGGCTGACCCCTCTGGTCCGGTGCAAGACGGCAGCTCTGTGACTCTGACCTGCACAAGCGTCGCCCATCCAGCAGAGTTGAACTTCACCTGGTACAGAGTGGCAGAAAGTGAAAAGGAGATGGTGGGGACTGACAGAGACTTCACCCTCAATGTAACCAAATTTTCAGAGGATCAGTATTACTGTGAAGCTCTGAATGTCCACGGAACTGGATCCTCTGAGTCTGTCATGATGGATGTCACATGTGAGATTTACTTATTTACTTATTCTTAAATGTGAGCCTTTATGTTTCCCGAGAAGCTTGACAAAAATATGTCCAAATAGCCAAATACCTTCTCCTCTCCTCCTCAGTTGCTCCAGAGATCCTGCCTTCCTCCTACTGTTACAAAGTTTTATCCATGATCCGATGTTCCTGTAACAGCCAAGGAAACCCGCTTCCCTCCCTGGTTTGGGAATTGGCCGGGGAGCCTGTCAATCACTCAGACGATCTGCCAATCAGAGTAGTGCCCCTGGGGAGCATAGACATAAGGAGTGTCATCACCCTGCGCCATCTGGATGAAGACATGCCCTCTCTGATCTGTCTCAGCATCAATTCACTGGGCTCTGATAGTTTCACATTCAACGTGTCGGCCAGTGAAACTCAGTTAGGTCTGCATTTATATTTGGCTTTTTTTAATCATAATTTGGTTCTTTTAGTAGTACTGATCATATGTATTGTGGCTTTTCAGGTATCCATCTTGAGTCTCTGTTGATTGGTTCTGCAGCAGGAGTGTTGGGGATGCTGCTGTTTTGTGCTCCTCTGCTGCTAGTCCTCTGCTGGTGAGGGACATGAACTAACTAACATTACTGTTAACAAAATGACATGTTGGAAACGGGTTGCAAAATTGCAAAGAGACGCAGCTAGACGTTGCTGTTGCTGCTGTACTCACCTTATATCTGAGTCCAAAACAGGCTTCCACTAATTTAACATTGCACTTCTATTTTCAGACTAACCATGGACAGTTTAAAAAGTATATCAAAAATGATGCATGTTTTTGTGATTTCACAGCTAGTAACTATTCATTGTCCAATATAGAAGTTAAACAAATGTGGTGTTTTTCATCTTGTGTTCCACAGTTAAACTTTTTTTGTTGTCATTTTTTTGTATACTGTATTTTTTTAATGAAGTAGAAGAAGTAATTATCATTATTAAAACCAATGTTTTATGTGTCTTTAAATCTAGTACTCTAAATATAACAATGACATTTTGTGTTGGTCCTTCAGTAAGAGAAAGAAAGGCAGCCTTTCACCTGACAAGGATGTGGTGGACGTTTCAGACATTTTAGTTACTAATGGGGTGAGTTTTTGTCCTTACAGACATACTGTATGTGTATGAAGCATAATAGTGAACATTTACAGATGCATAATAACATAACCTTCATGTGTCCCACTTGTACAATACCAAAAATGTCAAATGTAAAGGACCAATTTTTGCTTTTTGCAAATAAACCTGCAGTCAGATGAGAATATCGATAGGAATCATCTCTGTGTGATCAAGAGAGAAATAAGTCTTGGTGAGTTTAGCGTAGCAATGACTAGAAGTGAGAGGAAAATGTCAGGCTTGCTCTGTTAAAACGGAAACAATCTGCCATCCAAGAACAGAAGTCTTTTTTACATAGACTTACATAGCCTTTGTAAGCTTGGAAGGTGTATGTAAAAAGGCAGCTTTACAAGGTTTAAATGTGCAAAAAGTATCCAAAGAAACTCTTTAACTTTAATCCTGCAGCATCTCCTTCTCTGTTGTCTATCTATATGTCCCAAATACTGTTTTTGCTAATTGTGGAAGCAATGTGCATTACACTCCACTCATTTCTCATGGTGATCTGGGACACTGAGTGCACATCTTTGCAAAAAACATAAACAGTTTGTAACTGTAAGATATAGCCATTATTTGAAATTTGGTTTTTGCACTCTCTGCTTTGAACAAGCAAACAAGTATTTTTTCCCCAGAATGTTGGTATGTCTTTTAAACAGTGGATCATAAGTCAGCAATGCCAACATGACTGACAATCTATCTAATTGAGCCTAAATGGGTCAAGAGAAATGCTATCTCTTCTCAATTTTCTGAAGCAAATTGCTCTTGTTTTTTCCATAGACCAACCCTTCAAAAGTGGATGTAATTTTTGTCAATAAAGCCACCATAGAGGAAGGAGTAAAGGAGGACCCATTACTCTATGCCAATGTGGACTTCACTAAACACCAGGCGAAGTCAGACAGTGGAGGGGAGATAAGAGGCCTTGCCTCCAAGACTGCCGAGTATGCTGAGATTCGCCTGCACTCCAGAGGAAGCAATGGAGGAGAGGCAAAGGATGAAAGAACAATTGCAGACACTCATTTTGGACAAGGTAGTGTTTCATAGGACAGGTCAGTGGTGAGGTTATAGCTTAACAGTAGTGAAATGATATTCTGGACTTTACTATGCCGCACTTGTGTTCAGCTCTCAGTGGCGGCCCAGCTGAGATCAACCTCTGAAAGCCTGCACTGTGGGCAACTTTATTCAAAGTCAGGATAAGTGATGTCACACATTTGTGACTTCAAGTTCAGCTCTCAGCTGTTGTCATTATAACTTTTCTGTTAATCTTTCTTGTGACTGAAAAAATGTCTAGCAAAACAAAAACACCATAAAAATGATTTTAATTACCTCATGTTGCAGATGCTGGGGATGAAACTTTAACCTCCTCACAGTAAACCATAACAATAACTGTTCCCTCCTAATATTAGACTCACAAAATGTATCCTTTATTGTGGTACTGTTGATAAATTATGCCACATCTATTATGTCTGTCCATGTTTAATACTTCAATGCTAACTTTTGTCTTACAGTCCAATTGTAAATTCATTGTTTAAAAGCTTGCATAGACAGCAGGTAGACAGTCATATATGTAAAAAAAAAACAAAAAAAACAACAACAACTATTGGTTACCTTTATTCAGTGTGACTTTATAATACATGAATATGTTTGAGCTTGATTATAAAAACAAAGGAAGCCATTCATCCTGCAATGGAGCTGGCAGTTACACAAAAGTGGTAGTTAAAGCAGTTTATGCATATTTTATAACAAGCCTCAGAAAAAGGATTTGCAGCTTTACAATATTACAGCCATGTCATTCTGTGCTAGAGCACATTCCCAAACACTAAACAATATCAGTAAATGTGTATCTAATATTTCATAATGTGGTATTTGATATTTATAATATTTCATACATACAATATAACAGTAGTATTAATAGTAAAAAAGCATGATAGTAGACTGATGAAAGTCTCATTTAATAAACAAACCCTGATGATTTGATTATGAACATGTTAGCTCAGGCACAACTTGGCTATACTTTTTAACATAGGATTAGTATATATACATTGATGGATTTATTATGTGTCTTTACTCAGATTTTGACTTCTGAGTATTGAGTAACATATTCCTCGTCAGAGCTGCTGGTGTCTGTGTTGGCTCTTTGATGTCCCTGCTTTGCGTTAAAGATCACCTGTGTATAGTTGAGCTCTGCTTCATCCTCACTGGTGTCTGTGTTGGCTCTCTGATGTCCATGCTTTGCGTTAAACGTCACCTGTGTGTAGTTGAGCTCTGCTTCATCCTCGCTGGTGTCTGTGTCATAGTTTAGTGGATTTGGAGATTTGGCTGCTCGTGCTTTACCCAAGTTCTCATAGACCTCCAGCGTTTCTTGTTTATTCTAAGAGGATAGCAGAGAGTGGTACATGACTGTTGGTGCTATCATTTCTGAAAGTATCTGAATATAATGCACAGCAAAATTAATATAAAAGACTCATTTCATCTGTATTAGACTTGAAGGTGTTTTCCTTGATTATGTCATTGTCTTTCTACACCGAATGAATTTCCAAACAGGAAACATCCTAAAAGTAGCTCTATTGTAATAATTTACTACAGCAGACATCAAATATTAAAATTAGACATTAAACAAAATGAGGTAACACTTTAAATTATTGCCTGCAATGTAGAGCGTAATTATTCCCAGTTTACAGTGTATTTTGTCCTGGTTTACAATTCAGCTCTACTTACTGTACTCAGATTTATTAAGTGCTACAGAACTCATAACCCCATCTTCCCCAATACATCCAGCATTGTTGCTCAATAATGGTCATACTGTATAATAATAATAATAATAATAATAATAATAATAATAATAATAAGTAAAAATACTTATATGTAAAGTCCTCTTAAGTTCCTTCCAAACAGCCAAAAAAATTCATTATGAATTGGTAATAGTGACGCTAATACAGTGGGGCTTAATCTAAAGTGTTAACCACAATAAATGCTATAATGTTATAAAGTCCTGAACAGTATAAACATTAAATGAACATGCTGGGTGGGTGGCTGACCTTTTTGGGTAGCTTTGGCTTGGATACCACAGCATATGTGTCATTTCCCGTTTCTGACTGCCTGTTAAAAAGAAAACAAATTATCACACAATTTGCCATGTTATCAAATATTTTGTGACATTACAAAACTTAAAAAATTAACAAAAATTCGTACTTTTTCTTATTTCCAAAGTGTAAAGCAGTGTTGTTGAGGGCATCATGGTTCATGTGTCCACCTTGTGTTCGGTTTGGATTTTGTGTTGAGGAACCCTGAGCAGTTACAGACAGATGGCTCCAGTAAATGTACAGAAGTAATTGAATCAGCATTGATGCCTTAAAATGGATTGTGCTGCAAGACATCCGGTGATTCATTGCTCCACAATACTGAATACTCAATGATTACTGTACCAACAGACAGCTATTGACAGGACAAACTGTGAAGACTCAAATACCACACAGCGGGCAAAGCAACAGCTTGATCAGTCTCAGACACATCTGCTCATGTAAAGTAGGATGAGAGTAGGCCGGTGCAGATGTTTGCACAGTGGTCTGGCAAATGCTACAATTTATGTTAAAGTTAAAAATATACAGAGCTGTCAAAGTCCTATAAGATTAAAAAAAAAAAAAAAAAAGATGTATTCCACCCAAATTAGTAGGTTATTTTGTGGGAGTAAGATACAGTGCCAGTCAAATGTTTGGACATTTTCTCATTCAAGAGAATGGGAAGGTGTGTCCAAACATTTGAATGGTACTTTATAAATAATATTCAATATCATGTTGACACAAATTAACATCTTCTGTGAACACAATACATGTTTTCAGTTAAAAAGAAACAATAGCTCAGCCTTTTTATTATTATATTAATTGTAATAACAAGGATGCAATACTTGTTTTTCTAAATTTGAGCCTTTACAGTATATTTAAAGCCAACATATTTATAAGTAGGTTGGAGGAAACCTGGGATGCAATGGGCCTTTGTTCAGTAAAACATAACTGAAAAGTTAGTTGATTAGTTAGTTACAGTATTTGTACATGTTTTATGTGGCTGTCTTTAGGAAACAACCTCTGTCATATCAAAGTTAAACAACACTGAGGGATGATGCCAGAGGCTCTGATGTGCTGACTTTCAGTCCCTAGACTTAGTTAATCTCCATTAACACTGGTTCCACCAGTTTCAATAATAACAAAATTTAACTTCTGGTCTTTCATACTCATCTTTCCAACCCAGGCTTTGTGTTATAAATGAATACATAAATAAATGAAGTATCCAGCTACAATAACCCTGAAACATCATTAGGGTTTTTTTCTCTCATACTCTCCTCAGAGCACAATAAATTGTGCCATGCTTTTCACAGTCTGAGTAGTACTCATTTTTGAGTGATTGTACCTTTTAATAAATGACAATATCATTCCTACTTCCTAAAAAGGGATTTTTTTTGTAATTTCTGTAACTTACCTGGATGACTGAGAATCTTCACAGACATCCTTCACTTACTGTTTTCTTAATGTGGGTGTTGTGCAGCTTGCTTTGAACCACTTGACTCACCTGTTTTGCGGGCAAATTCAAGGTGCAGTAAACAGTGTTGATGTTGGATGCAGCTCTGTGGAACAATAATGACAAGAATAAAAACATGCATACTCAATGACTGACTGTAATAAATGACAGTGCGGACTCTCATCGAGCTATTCATGTCTGAGGGATCTTCAATAGATGCTTTGACTACACCACGAGCAGCGGCCCATCTGGCCAACTTTCCTACAGAGTGTCCCTTGTCCTGGGAGGAGACAGTGTGTATGTGTGACTGCTGTCTTACGTTCTGTCTGGAGGAGGCTGGCATGGTTGGGTCTTTGGCTCGCTCGTCAGATTCCTCCTTATGTTGTCATTCCACCAGGCCTGAATGGGTTTTTACACACACACACACACACACACACACACACACACACACACACACACACACACACACACACACACACACACACACACACACACACACACACACACACACACACACTTAAAGATATGCCATTTTTGTCTAGATGTGTTCAATAAAGAGAAGAAACGCTGCACAAATGAGTCATCACCAAAAAACTGAAACGGGTCCATCCAGACCGTCTGTTAGAGGTTCCTTGTTGAATTGATTGCTTCCTCCTGCTTCTGAAATCATAATGATATGCGCTAGTTATACATACCGATTACACACATGTGAAATACATTTTATAAAATCAAATTATTACTCATTCACATTTTACCTGATAATGAAGACAAGTGCGATAATTATAAGAATAAAAAATAACACGAAGATCAAAATCTTTGTCAAGCGTCCTGTAGAGGGAACAGAGCGTCAGTATATACAGTAGATACAGAGTTGTACAGTACACATACAGTCATAACTCTATTCTTACATCTTTATATCATATCCAATAGGCTACAGTGTTTTCCTTCATGCCTAAAATTATACACCCCCTAGAAATGCACTCACTGTTGAGAAACAGCTCGACTGGATCGGACATTCTTTTATCTATTTCATTTTCTGCAGTGCAGTAGTAGACTCCCGGTTTGTCTGAGTTCACTGTGTAGTTCTGATGGTATGAAACTTTGATATATCCCGGGTAATCATCCTTCTCCATGTACCATACATATCGTTCAGCTTTGGGATAAGAGAGACTGCTGCAGCTCAACGTCACAGCATGCATCCCGTCCTCCAGCTGCTGCACTGCTCCTCTTGTGACCGTTGTGTGTTTTGGAGCATCTAAGCAAGAACATTTGGGAGAAACAGATTTAATTAAATGTATTCACTTAACATCTCACTCTAGACAGTTGAAAGAATGACAGCACAGAATAAAAAGATGCTGTCTCTACCTTTAAAGCCACTATGTGTAGAATTTGAAAATATATGACTTTTGCGCCCACCCAGTGGCAAATAGCAATGCACTCAGCCTCTTACACACTGATAACACCTCGTGACACAAACTGATGGACTCAAGTAGATCCCACCAAATTTCATTAAAATGTCTCATCTTTCTACAAAAATGTGCATCATCAGACTTACTTTAAAGCTACTATAAACCCCCACCACCCTTGAAAAACAAGGAGCACACAGCTGCTTTTTTTTGTGCAATGGAAGAATGATTAATTCATGTTTGAAGGCACAAAACGTCCATGCTTCACATCAAATATCACATTTCAACACTTTCCCAGCAGTAACTGCTACCATGTTGACTGTCCAAATGCATGTTATAATGACTTTTAAAGGCAGCAGATGTGCACTAAATTTATAAGGACAAAATGTTAATGTTTAACATACTGCATGCTTCACATGTTCTAATGACACTTTTTTTTTATTAGAGTGTGTACATTGTGTCCAAATTCAATTAAAATAGTTGGATGTAAACATTTTCTTATTATTTTTTGGGGTAAATATATTTTTAAAGTCTAGAGACTCCTGTACAGTGTCATTTTGGCATCAGACAGTCCAACAAATTTTCCTATTCAATGATTTATTGTATTTCCTACTAGTTCATCCATACACCTTGATGAATGCAGTCTACTCACATTTGACATGAACATAGACTGGCTGTGATTTTCCAGATCCAAGTTCATTAGTGGCTGTACAGCTATAGGATCCACTGTCAGATGGAGTGACAGACTTTAGAGTGAAAGATTGAATCCTTTTCACAACGACATCTTTCCCATCAATCACCTTCATCCAGGTGACAGACGTCACTGGTGGCTGGGAGTGGGCACTGCAGTCCAGCGTCAACGTTTGATTTTCAATTACTTCAAGGCCCGGTTGAGCTTTTATGGTCACATTTTGAGGAATATCTGCATTTACACAGAATATGGTAAAAAAGAGAAGAGTCATATATAAACATGTTCTGTATATACAGATACATACACATATAAGATATATTTCTGTTTAGTCAGAGGGGACCAGACAAGGTAAGTCTTTGTCCATAAAGGGAGTAAACTATAAACTTTATAAAAGCAGGTAGACAATGAGCATGTGTAAAATATAATGTATTCTAATGCACAATAACCCAGCAAATGAGAGACAAGGGGACTCAAATGTTGTGGTTATGTTTAACACTTTTTTTAACCTTCACTTATAATGAAGTATTTTTACATTGTTGTATTGGTACTTTTACTTAAGTAAAGGATCTCAGGACTGAAAATGAAAATACTCAAATAAAGATTCCTCAAAATTTCACTTAAGTACATAGTACAGTACTTGTGTTATATACAGTACCAGTCAAAAGTTTGGACATACTTTCTCATTGATGTGAATGGGAAAGTGTGTCCAAACTTTTGACTGAAACTCTATGTAGGTACATTCTGACAATAATCCAACCCATGTTTAAACTGTCTAGTGCTCAATGTGACTCAATTTTACATGCAAAAAATAAATGATGAAGATCTACTTTTTCAATTTGAAATAAAGTAAAGAGACAATTAATAGAAAGTTTTAGTTAGATATTATTTCTTTCATGTTCAGACAATAAAAAAGAAAATACACCACTGAATCACTCACATTTCACCACCAACTTCCTCTGTGTGCTTCTCTGTTCTCCTATGCTGTTGTTGGCGTAGCAGGTGTAAAAGCCTGCGTGGGCTGAAGTTACGTTAAATCCGTGGGAAAAAATGTTCTTGTGCCCATCATTAGCTGACTTAGTCATATGCCACTCTGAAGACCGAGCGCTCGATGTGGAAGTCCTTGTCAAGGTGAGACTTGACGGCGGGAAACTTTCAACGGTGCAGCTGATGGTTATGAACTCACCTGACCTGACCTCGGTATCCATAGTCAGCATGACGTTGGTGGGAGGATCTGTAGAGAGGAAGCAGCTGTGTGCTTGATTTTTAGCAAGATTCATTCATTATGAACACATTATATTACAACCATGAACATGAAGGCAAACTGCTCTGAAAACTTAAATAGTGCTTGTTTATTGATTGAGTCAGTCGGGTGTAAATACTGATTTTTATAATTCTCAACTTGATGAAAAGGTTTAGAGAATCTTTGATATTATAGAAGATTGAACAATCACTTACAAAGTACTTGTATCCATAAACTCTCGCTATTGTCCCCTGTACCGATGATGTTGGTGGCGTTGCAGGAGTAACATGCTTCATCTGCCCTTTTCACACTCTCGAAATATAGGCGGTTGTTAGAAGTTGTGTTGGACGTCCACTGCAAGGAGTCAGTCCATTTATTTTCGCTGTAACGGTACCAGGAGTACTTGTTCGGGGCAGGATTGGCTTCAGTATTGCAGATGACTGTGAGGCTCCGACCAACTTTCACACTTTGTCTGTTTGTTTTCACAGAGCCAGGGATTAAAATGTCTGTCTTCCTGGGCCTGTCTGAAAGAAAGAAATAACTTTCAGTATGCTTTCAGTGGTGATACACTCTGCCTGACAAACATGCAGTGCAAGGAGCTGCAAAACTTACATTCAACCTCAATTAGAAATGTCTCAGATCTTCCAGAACCTGCAGTGTTATTGGCTTCACAGCTGTAATTACCACTGTCTTCAGGTTTGATCCACGGAACATAATACGTTTGTTCCTTTTTAATGCATGCGCCATCTTTAAACCAAGCATAACTGCTTGGTTGTGGGTTGCTTGACTTCACACTGCAATTTAAAGTCATTTCAAGTCCTTGTCTGATTGGAGGCCCATGTGGTGTCATCTCTATCATAACGTTAGGGGCATCTGAAACAGAAGATTCCCTCAAATTGATTAAACATTATAATCTATGAAGACTAAAGTATTGTAATTCAAATTAAGAATAAAGGACCCAATTGTCAATGTTTTTTTCCCCTTTTTTACAAATACCAAGTAAAACATCAAACTGGTACTGTAGGTTAAAAAGCACTACAGAAGTATTATTACAAGTTAAAACTAGAGCCCAACCAATATATCAGTCAGCTGATATTGGCCTATCACAGCTATATCGGTATTGGTGTTTGTCTGATATGGGCTGATATTATTTTTAAAGTTATATAAATGCAATTTTATGTATGTTTCATCCTTTTTAATTAAAGTTTAATATACACATACTTTATTTTAAATGTAGTGAGTTATAATTATTAAATTCCCAGTGAAGTTTACTGTTAATGCACTGATATCATTTTATAAAATAAACTGTAGAAACAATTGTTAAACTGTAAAATATCCTGTCTCCATTACATATCTGTCTCATAACCACATTTCAGGGATCACTGTAAAACATGTGCTTATGTATATATTCTGTGTACAAGATATAGCAATCACTTTTTTTTTTTTAAACTACCTAATATTGATATCTGCATCGGCCCCTAGTCAAAACCACTGAGAATCACAAACACACATGCATTACTATCATTCAAGTAAAAACATACTAACATGTGACATCAATTAAAACCGGGTTCGATCTTGTTTCCCCATGCTCGTTTTGAGCTTCACAATAGTATTCTCCACTCTGTGAAGCAGTAATTGATGATATCTCCCAAATGTCTTTACCCATCTCCATCTGTTGGACTTGGGCTCTGGCTTTTTTAAACCAGGTATATGTGGGGACAGGGCGTCCTTTGGCGGAGCATGTGAAAGTCACAGTTTGTCCTTCTGTGATGCTTTTAGGGCTTACCATAGCGGACGTGTCTTTAGGAGCATCTGTGTCAACAAAATGGAGAGAAATAAGACAGCCGGCATAGATGGATTGCAGGTCAAATATTCAGAATTCAGTTGTGTTTGATTTTAGACCTCGTAAAGAGTTGGCTATAACTATTCTGAATAATGTTATGAGTGTAATCTTCAAGTACCATTACAAATGAGTTTAGCTAATTAAAACAATACAACTGTGAAACTGAGTCAGACTATTTTTTAGATACCTAAATAACATTTTATGTTGCAGCACTGCCACCCAACTCAACTGCTTGATTTTCAAAATACATTTAAAGAAACAGCTGCTGAAAATGTACTTAATTTACAGTTATTTACCTCTATATTACCACTAAAAGCACATGACTGAGTAATGCTACTTGCTAATTCTGAAATCTTACTTTAAGCTTTAATTTCTTCAAGGTTTCTTTTTCAAAAGATTACAAATTATAGGCCTTTTTTTTTTACTACTAAATGTTACTGATGTTAAACATTTCACATCATCACAAAACATTAATAACTTTGATTGACCTGTCAATTACTTGACTTCCAATCTTTTGACTTGTGATGCAGGCATGACCTTTAATTTACAGTTGGATTATGAATTGTTCCTTTATATAGTAAATGTATACTGCTGTAGTAAATATAACCATTGTAATATAACATAAATATACCCTCCACACCTAGTAACTTACATTCTACTACTACACTGATATTTCGAACCATACATCTGTCTGGTTTATCGTGTGTTTGGCATGAAAACTCTTTCCCATCATCCATCCAGTTGGCTGTAAAGCTGACCATGGTGCTTTTTATGCTTTCAGTCGGTGTGATGCTCTTTGTAGGTAGATGTGTCAAACCTTCAATTTGTGGGTTTGATGGACATGAATTCAAAGTAGAGCATGTCAGTGTTACAGTCTCATTTTCCTTTACTGTGGGTGGTTTTTCAAAAATGATAGGGCATGGATTTTCTGGGGGGGGGGGAGAAAAAAAATTGGGACATCAGCAGGAATGTAATGTTGTTTTTGTTTGCAAATGATGAATACAGCAATAAATACATGTTTATATGCATGTCCAATACTTAAGCTGAGAAAATATTTAGTTAAAACTAATGACATTACCATCAGCCCCAGCTGTAATTAATGTTTACTGATAATTAGTAAATGTTAACACACTAAACTAATTTGTTAGCATTCAGCTCATAGCATCACTTTGCCAGCACCTCATCTAATTTTATTCTTGATTTATTTTTATTTTTATTTTAACTCAACCAATTAGATCATTTATCTCTCCAGACAAATTTCTCTATGTTTGCATAAAACCTTTTATTATGTCTTCTGATTGTTTTACTTACCGTGAACTGTGAGGTTCGTCCCAGTTTTGGTGAACCATTTATCTTGGAGTTTGCCTACATATCTCAAAGAATAGTTTCCACTGTCCACTTTGGTCAGGTTGTTGATCAAAATACTGCATTGTGTTTTTGGTGTTAATGTCCATGATGAAGAACCGATATATTCTACTCTGCCTGCATATTCTGCACTGACAGGACGTTTCTGGATATTTGAACTGTAAATAACAGTTCCATTAAAATCAGTCCCATTCCAATTTGCATTCTTCATCCAAAACCAGTACACGGATGAGCCTATTTCCACGTCTGTGGTGATGTTGCATTTTATTTCAATGCATGACCCCTCTTTAGCTTCCACTTTATTTTGTAGTTGAAAAGGATTGTCACGTGTTCCACAAGAAAATTCTGTGGTGGTGAAAACATAAGCAGAAAAAGTCAGATAATATACATGACGTCAATGCAAAGCTTGTAAAAACGAAACATTGGTATCAGAGTTGAATAATAAAATTCCTACTTTTTATCAGGGCCAGAACTATCAACCACCCGACTGTCTGAGCTTTCATTTTTCTTGCAAGATTACAGCTTGATATCTGAAACTGAAGAAATAAAAAAAAGCAGAACAAAAACAGCCAATTAGATGAAAATGTTCAATGTGACCCAGCCGGTCTCAACATTCTACTTCTTCCTCTTTTTTTCTTTCTCTGATAGTTATTAGAGTAGTCTGTGTTTTCTTCTTTGTGTCAGGATGGTAGAGTGCTTTTGGTGATACAAAATCAGAAGCATTGCCAACCAATAAATTCATTTTTCTCACAACACTAGCAGAATTTTGTTTTGATAAAAATAAGTTAAAGAAAAATAATTTGAGGCTGAATAACAACAACAACAACAACAACAACAATAATAATAATAATAATAATAATAATAATAATAATAATAATAATAATAACAATAATAATAATAATAATAATAATAATAATAATAATAATAATAATAATAATAATAAATGTATTTGTATAGCACCTTTAAAACTCAAATTGCAGCTCAAAGTATTTTACATTTGAAGCAATAAAACAACAGCAAAAAGTACTGCAGGTAAAATTCAACAATTTTGGCGCAGCGCTTTGGACGCAATTAAGCGACCAGCTGTGGAGAATATCAGACTTTTTATGTTTGATAAGATATTAAAAATTCTGAGATGTATGAAGGTGTTATCCCATTTAAAGCTTGTAGGGAATTAAAACCCTAAAATTAATTATAAAAGAAACAGGAAGCCAATGCAATTAAAATAAAAACAGGAGTGATGTTCTCTCTGTTTTTGATTTTAGTTAAAGGTCTTGCTGCAGATTTCTGTATGATTTGTAATTACTTTATAAAGTTCATTGGGAGATCAGTAAAAATTCCATCTATCCTGCTAGTAGCAAAAGCATGAATTATTTTCCCATCATCCTGTTGGGTTAAAAATGTCCGTACTTTGACAACATTGGGCTTCATTCACAAACAGTGTGTTCGCACAAATCTGTGCTTAAACTGTGCATACGAACGTTTGAATCTGGGATTCATCAATGTGTTCTTACCTGAATTTGTTCGTACTCTGCTAAAAAATGTAGAACTTCGTCAGACAATGCGTACACACAAATGATGACAGGGCTGCAGTGCTCTACGCCTTAATGCAGCATCTTTAATGATGCGAAGTTAAAATGCCTCATCATTATACAATGTATACTGCATACATTTGTAAAAATAATTCACTTTTCCTTAGGGGTTTATCTTAATTTGCGCGCACAACACACACACACACACACAAACACACACACACACACACACACACACACACACACACACACACACACACACACACACACACACAAATTATATTCTTGGCCTATTTGCTATTTTCATTTAAATAAAATGTTGTCCTGATTGTGAAGACACAATACATTGCAAATGTCATCTTAACAATTATGAAATAAGTGACCTCTGGGCAATGGTTGCCCAGAGGTTGATCGCTCTCTCCCTCATCCCTTGAACAAATTCCTCTCAATGATAACTGTCCAATAATTGCTGCCAGTCTCTCATCCTGGACTGTTAGATCTGGTGCTCCTTGTCCTCCTTCTGTTTCCATATTATTTTCTGGTCTGTGATTCGACTTTGATTCATCAACTTTGATGTCAAAGCATGTTTTCACTTGTGCCACTGTCTGATCCTCAGGGGGACACATTATTCACCGCCTCAGTTATTGCAAGCCTTGCAACCTAGGCTTCGGATTTTTTTTTCTTTTTTTCTATTTATCCGGAGTGACAATGGGTTTTTTTTAAACTCCGGAGGACACACTACGTTTATTTCAACCTCTGTTGTTGTTACATTTTTCTGATTTTTTTCCTTATGGGTCATCTCTTATAACTCAACTTCTTTCAACTTCTCTGTTCAGCACAGCAGTTTCTTTATGACGCACCACACTGATGTCCTTGCACAAAGAAATAGTAAATATTGTGTCTTGATACAGCAAAACCCAAAGCAACCATGTATTTCTTGATTCATTAGAATGTCAGGCCTACAGCTTGCAGGTTTCTTTTTCCTTTAGTAAATATAATATGACTTGGAGGAACATTGCTCTTATTTGACTTCAGCTGTTTGTTTAAATCACTTGTCTGCATTACCAGACCTGCAATTAAACCCACAATAACACCAAACACAATATATTTAATAATAATTAGTGCAATGTCTTTATTTTACAGTTTTGCTCATTTATCAATACAAAATTTAAACGTAATATTGTAAAAAAATAAATAATATGCTTTAACGGTTCCAAATACAGTATAGTATATAATCACTACAAGTCGCTACATATCACAGTATTTGTGGATAGAATAATTTTCATGGAGAAAGTTGAAGTTTCTCATTCAAGCAAAAGGTTTCTTAAGAAATCGAAACTCAACTTTCTCTTTAAACAGACATTGTAAATGATTGATGGTTTTAATGATTGAGATAAACCTTTACAGACAGAGGACGACTTATTTAACTTGAATTAGGCAGTCAAATAGAAAACAATATTTTAGAGTTAAAAGTCATTCAAAAATAAGCTTGTTCTTACCTTGGAGGACCAACTTATAGCAGTCTGTAGCACACACTAGTCCTTAAAAAATATTTAAATCAATAAAAAAAGGAAGTTTTCACAGATGACTTCAAATCTTAAAGAATTTGCATGCCCAATCATGTGAGACATATAATACAAACTTTGATAGTTGCACTGCTAAAGGAGACCTCTCCCCATCCCTACAGTATGCATACACACCCTCTCACTTCCTCTATTTATTGCTTTTGTAAAGAGAGAAAGCTAGTGTTCGGGGTATGTGAGCAATGTCTTATGAGCAGGCACAAAGCACCATACAGTAATTAAGATCTATATGCAGAATTCAAGCTTATACAGTGTTTACACCACCCTTTACTACTTCATGCTCATTAACAAGAAAGAAAACTTTATAAGGTCATTTTAGGTAAAGTGTTAAAAACAGGATATAAATTGACAGAAAGCCATCCTGACCATTGGCAAACTGGATATCAGTCCCTGAATAGTGAGAAGGAAGAAATAGTTGTGTGAAAGATAAACAACTGCGTGCAAAAGCTTTACAATGTCATAAGAACAGGAAATGTTTGTGTTCTGGCTGATGTGTGTATACATTTTAAATGTACGATGGGTTTCTTGGGTTTCTTTCAATAAACCACTTTAATTCTACAAGTCGATGCATAAGTCTGATGTTTAACCCCCTGGGACACAACACAATATCAAAAGATTTATTGTAAAAAACAGTGTTTTTTTTAATATATCAAATCATATGAGTGTGGGTGAACCACAAAAACAGGAAACATCACAGCAAGAGAACACCTCATTTCCCCTCCCCAAAAGCAGCAGCCACTATCTTCTCAGCATCAGCAGCCATTTCATCTATGGCGCCATTTAATGCCTGCAGCATGGCAGTGAAGGAGCGGCTGACAGAACGAGCATGTCTGGGCATCGCCATCTCCACCAGCTTTGTTGAAACCGTAGTCAAGTCCTTTTCTGCGGCCGCCAACCGCTTTTTGACCTCCCCTTTGGTGACCTCTATTGACAACGTACAAGTCCGTAGCTCTTGAAGTTTCGTGGGTTCCATGCCTCGCTGTCGGGCCAGTCGCTCAACCGATTTATCGTCCAAGCACAGAGATATTTGTGCTTTACTTAGGATCCGCACTGCTATACTCGAGTCCACCATGGAGGCCACAAAGGGAACAGGGATAGCAGACATCCCACCAGAAAGCGAGGCAGCTGCCCAGACTAGTGCTTTGAAAGCCTCCTTTTTCTGAGTGACCAGGGTGGAGGAGAGTGTTGGTAAAGCTAAGAGAAGGGCGTGGGCTCTGATCTCTGGAAGGTCTCTACCCATATCCTCCAACAGGCTACAGAAGTCAAATTTCTCCAAGGTTGAGGGTCTCACCAGGTAGACTTTAGGCTGTCTCACACCCTGTGATTTCAACACTTCCAGGCTGGCTTTCCTCTTTTCTTCTAGGCTCTTTTCTGTGTCTTTTGCCAAAGCAAAGAGAATAAAGTACACCGTTTCTCGCTGCAGGGAGCGAGCCTCCAGGAACACCTCCACACTGTTGGCTTGAGGTGTCTGTGTGAATGTCATGAAGACCGCGTTGTAGCGAAGAAACTTAACTCTATCCATGTATCCTTCTGGTTTAAATGGAGAGGTGTTGGGGACAGGCGGCAGGTCCCACAGGTGAAAGTCAGGGTGTTTAGAGTTTGCGTAGTCTGCCACTTCCTCTGGGGCAGCAGGGGATGGCGACGGAGCTGCCCCTTCATCTCCAGGACAGAGGCCATGCAGTGAGTTAATGAAGGTAGCTTTTTCATCGACACGGTCCCCCACCACTGCTAAATTGATCCTACTGATTAGGAGATCTTCCACTGCATCCTTAACATCTGACAATTTGTTGTTCTCTATTGACTCTTTTAGGGTCTCAAGGAGGTTTAGGCTTTTGAAAACATCAGCCATTTCTGTAGAAAAATAAAAATTGCAATTACTCAAAAAGTGATGACAGTTCTTTTAAAATAGATTAAGGTTTTATGCAAAAAAAAGCATCTTTCACCCTTATAATTAAACTAAATAAAACTGGCAACATTGCAATGGTAACGATTTAACATACAATAGCAGAAACCTGAACATTCCCAGAGAGCTAAATAATGTCCAACAAGCACATGTGTATATCATGTCATCATCAATTAATAAAATAGATACTGTATCAAAATAAATGTCAGGACCTAAGGATGCATCAGATAAAAGCTCTTAGATATATAAACCAGTCAAATCAAATTTTGGCAACACAATACTGAACACTCTTACCCACAGGTTTTCAGTGGAAACGGCCCTCTCGTTGAAATATCTGTTCCCAGTTGTCAAATGCTGATTCTTCGGCAGCTCTGAAGCACTGACAGCGTCAGGTTGGTCTATTTAAGGAGTCCGTCCTGCTAGTGGAACATTCTAATCCTGTAAGCTCAGCCTTAATCCAAAATCAGTTTAGGCTACATGCCTACACATAAGCCGTCAACAATGCACACACATTAACAGGCACATAAATAAACATGCAAGTTCACAGGTTTTTAATAAAGCATTTCTTACAGTTCAATATCAAAAGAAAATCTTCATTAATAAAAAAAAAAGAAAGAAAGTTTGTCTTTATTTGTAGAGCACCTTTCATACCAAATGCAGGTCAGTGTGCTTTAGATTACATCAAAAACATTAAACAGGAAACACAGATTCAAAGGAGGCAACAAGAACAAAAAAGGGCTTTGTATTAAAAGAAGATAAAGATAACTTAAAAAGGGAACGTGAAAGTTGCTTACATTTTTATTTTTTAATTATAGGGGCTGTTTCTCCCTCACAGTCCATATCTCAACCATATGTAGCAGGTCTGAACAGGTGTGTATAACATTAAAGTACATATGTTGTTATTTAGGTTTGAAGGCACCCTATAAAGAAGTCTCTCCGTCTTTCCTTGGATGCTGATACACAGAAAAATCAGTATGTCACTTATAATAAAGAGGAACCGTAATAATGAAGGTTAAGCAGGTGACAATCTAATATTAACCAAGATGCAGTTTTTCTTTCTTTTCAGTATGCAAAACACCTGCTTGGTGTTTCAGATCCTAATTTAAGCTCACATCCTCTCACACAATGATGGTTTTCACAGCAATATACGATTGTTATTCACATATGTATGCAACTGATACAATAAGTATGCTTTAATTCAGAACAAATAACTTTTGATAATGGCTATAACCACTGTGAAACTTTTATAACATTGTCTTGCTATTAGTAACTTGGTCAAAGGTTCACTGATCTTCTGTTCATCTTTATTCAAATGGCTTTAGAAAGTCATGAATTTAGTAATTACTTTATTTTTTTTTTAATACTATTCTGAGACAAAACAGTTTTGACTGTTCTGTGACTCTCAAAATATCTGAACTGTAATGCTTTAAAGGGAAGACTCAACACTAAAACAAAACTCATCTTGTTTCATATTTTCTCAGCTGTGACTGTTTCTTGGTAAATCACGTGCAGAGACTTCCTGGAGTCATTGGCCTGAAGTTGCCTGGCAACCAGCAGGCCGCACACAGATATGCCTAATCTTTCCTTCACAAATCACAAATTGTAAATTTTACATTGCTGTGTGTGTACATATGAAACAAACAAGATATTTCATTTCAAACCTTTATTTAAACTCAAAGACTCTCAAAGATTGAGGTCGGCCTAATTTACAATGATGTCAAGTTACAAACACATTTCAAATGAAGACAAAACAAAACAAAAAAAACCCCAAAGCAAAACCAAATAAAAATCAGTTAAAACAGTTACAGTGTGAAACAATATACATTAAATAATGACAATAAGAGTTCCTGGCAGGTGTAATTTAAAACCAGGCCAGCTGTTTTGGTTCTGCTTCCTTCTTCCTGTCTGTCTTTATACTAAGCCAGTGGTTGTCAAAGTGGGGTCCTTGAGAGGTTTTTTTTCTCACTATATTTCCATCGATAAATAACACAATGACAGAATGTGTGACCACTTTGTTGTTTGTGTTTCATACACTTTCTGTAATAAAACATCTAAAAAGCTAAAACCTTATCAGATGGGGGTCCATGGTCTGATTTGTGTCTGTGTAGATATCCTTGACATGAAAAGGTTGAGAACCACTGGTCTAATTCTAATTAAGCTAGCCAGTTCTGGCTTTAGCTCCACAATTTATGAACAGACATGAGAAAAAAGAGGAAAAAATAATAGAAGAAAAAAACATGTTTGCAAAATGAAGTGTTGCTTTAATATTGCATGAACATATTTAGCGAAACAAAGACAATATATTTCTATACAAACTATGTTTATAGATGTCAATGAAAAATCCCAATATGGTTAATTTAATGAGATTTCAGCTTCCTGGCATTATTTCTCGAACAATAATATTTTACAGTATGAAATAATTCAAACTTAAATTGCTATATTTTTAATATTAATGTAAAGTAATCCGGCGTTAACATTATCAAAACCTGTTTACATGCTGATAGTAATATTGCAGACAGAAAATGTTCAGATTAAGTGTGAACATATTCTCCCCCTTTTATTAAACCTTTAACCCTAACCCCAACCCTAACCTTTTTCCTTTAGTTCTCAGCTCTCACATGCAGTAAATCACAGGGAGTTGCAATGCTATGGATTACATATGAACTGCACATGGGATATGTGCCTGTATGTCATCTGATGTAATTGTATCTTTAACCATCTGAACTAAACTATCCTCATATCTAATCCATTATATCTTTCACACTGGAATACAGTGCCTCCTCTTCACCTTCCTTCTCCTCTTGTATATGTTTTGTGTCCTCATCCTCCTCTATCATTACCTCCTCTCCTTTGCTCTCTCCATCTAGCCCCACATCCACTTTTTTTTTCTTTACTTCAGCGTACTCTGTCTCTGCAGTCTCTTGGTGATTCCCCGCCTTTGCTGCATTATTTCTTTTCAACAGGGATATGTTGATATGGGAATACTCCACGTCTGATTTCCCCACCGCCCCTCCTTCAGCCACCTCTTGGTCGTGGGTCTGATCATCTTCCACTTCTTCACCAGCATGTATCTTTCAGGAAAAATGTAGAAATGAGTTATTCACTAGCTGCTAAAACAGTAACAATTTTAATCTTAATTATATGCCAAAAGCCCCTGTTATGGCGTTCTTTAACATGAAGGAGAATAGAAACACCTGCTCTGCTGCTGCCTGTGTTTGTTTTTCTACACCACTAGATGTCCTCATAGTATAGTAGAGTCAAATACAGCAAATTAGGCATTTAACTAATGTATAATATGACTAGCTATATAAATATAAATACCAGTCGATCCTGTTGACTGTTCACCATCTCCAGGGTCTCATCCAGATGTCTATCGGTACTCTGTTTTTTCCTGGGGAAAAATGTTTTTAAATATCAACAGATGTTATAGTACACATGATAAGAAAGGCTTATTCAATGTAAGTCACTATTGAACAAGCTTCCACTGTTGTTTTGTTCAGTGCTTAACCCTTATACAACAATTGATGATGTTTTTTTAATTTCTTTATTTGTATGATTTTAATTTCTTAATATGTTTCCTCTTATTATCCATTATGAGTTAACATTTTGCATGAACAAAACCTACACGTCATACTGAATAGACAAACAATAAGAGTACAAATAAGAACTTCATAATGTACCTGTGGCATTTCCTCACAAAACAGCAGACAGTTGCTGAAATAAGTCCACCAATAAAAAATGCAACGATGATGTCCAGCCGAGTAACAGTTGTTAACCATGCTATGGTTTGACCTGGAATCAAGAGGAACAATTCATACAAAAGAGGCCAAAACTGGTCACCGCTGCTCCTGGCTTAATAGTATATGGCAGTAAATTTACTTTTCATGGATAGTGGATTTTCACCGTTTGGTTAAGGGTTGTCCAAATATAAAGTAGATTAGAGCACTTACCCTGATGTTTTTTCTCTTTGATGTTGAGGTTCCATTTTTCTTCTCCATTTTTATTGCTGCAGACACACTCAACAGCAGAGTTGTTGTGGTCTTGTAAAGTTAAGATGAAAGTGCTTTTGACCGTGTGCTTTAACACAGTGGTGTTAACAGAATAATCAGTGTGGTTCTCCAACAGCGGCCATTTGATGGTGGGTAAGGGATACCCCTGACTGATACACACACAGGTCAGGACCCCTGAGTCAACCACACATTCAGAGCCATTTAGGACTTTTGGAAGCACTGCAAACAAGCAGAACGATAATATTACATCTCATCTAGTCTACTTTCAAGTCACAGTCACTTTGGCATACATAGTCAGATGTGTGCTCAGATGTTTTGCTTCATGATGTACGGACTACAATGCTTTGCTGTCATGTTAGAGATGATGAGAGTGGCTGTTTCACTGTTGTTCTTCATGTCAGCATTGGCTCCATTTTTTAAGTTTGTGTGTCTCAGGAGGTAGAATGGGCGTTTACTTATTGGACAGTCAGTGATTCAATTCGCGCCTCCTCCATTCTGCATGTTGAAGTGTCCTTGGGCAAGATACTGAACCCCAAATTGCTCCTGAAGGCTGTGCCACCCATGTGTGTGTGTGAGTGTGTCCGAATGAGCAGGTTTGCACCTTGCATAGCAGCCTCTGCCATCGGTGTATGAATGTGTGTGTGAATGGTTGAATGTTGACATGCAGTGTAAAGTGCTTTGAGTGGTCGGAAGACTAGAAAGGCACTATATAAATGCAGTCCATTTACCATCTTCATGTCTTTGAGAAAACATTTAGGATCATTTGAATTATCCTTAACACATGGCTCTAGTGCGAGGCTCAAAAATACCACTAAGCTTTCACAGCCTTAAAACAAATAAGTGAATGATGTTGCTGAGAAAGCAAATTCTCAGAACATTTTTTATGCTCTTAAATAATTACCAAGGTAAAATCAATGAAGTAATGCATGTTTCACGACATGTTTTTTTTATGGTTTTGTCTGCAGCACAATTGATTTGAAGTGAAACTGTGAGAAGCAAGGGGGAAGGAAAATGAAGATGTGATCTTATAAATGTTTCAGCTAATCTATAATAAAGAGTACAACGAGACATTTTTCTGT
Source organism: Scomber scombrus (assembly GCF_963691925.1). Taxonomy (NCBI): domain Eukaryota; kingdom Metazoa; phylum Chordata; class Actinopteri; order Scombriformes; family Scombridae; genus Scomber; species Scomber scombrus. The sequence continues at coordinate 25,494,478 of NC_084976.1, read as the reverse complement.
CTGAGATCAGTTGAACATATACTTACATGCCACTGTCACATCGACTCTTTCTGTCAGAGTGTTGTTCGGATGCTTCGCTGTACAGATGTACTGTCCAGAATGATCTGTAGTCACATCAAGTATGACCAGAGTGGCCGTTCCCATGTTGCTCTTTAGGGTTTTGTTCGAGCCGAGTTTAGTCCACGTGATAAGAGACGACGGGAAACTGCAGGTCAGATTGAGAGCATCACCTTCTCTTACAGTTGTCTTCCCGGTGATTCTGGCTTTCTCCACATCTTTGGGACACATTTTGAAAGTTATTTAAATATAGCCTCAATATGACACTCTCAACATTGATAATTAATATTGTACATTAGCAGTTTTTGCACCTCACTGTACATTAAAAGGCAGAGAATGTGAAAGTTATTCTGCATGAATTTTATGTTATAAAAAAGGGACTCTGCTTTGAACTTGAACTTGAACCCCACTAGTAATTACTTATTAAAGAACATTTGTACAAACTTACATTTCACTGTCACATTTTTTGTCTGGGTTTTGTTCAGATGTATTGCTTTACATATGTACTTTCCAGAATGCTCTGCAGTCATGTTAAGGATGACAAGATTGGCCGTTCCAGTGTCATTCATCATTTCAATTTCTTTGTTGGAGCTAAGTTTAGTCCAGATGATAAGAGACGGAGGGAAACTTTTACGACGGCATGTCAGATTCAGAGCCCGACCTTCCTCAACAGCTGTACTGCCAAGGAGTTTAAGGTCCTTCACATCTGAGAAGAAATGACAAGAGACATGGACAGTACAGTACATCAAAACACATGGACATGCTGTTGAAGAGTCAACGAATACAAAAAGATGTGACAACACCTGCTGCTGCTTTGGGCCTCCCCCTCAGTCATAAAATATATAGCAGGAAGCATATTGAATATATTCTGTGCAAAGATTTTAACAGAAGAACTTTAAAGATAGTTCAAAATTTCAAGACACAGTACAATTGTATGACGTTAAACTCACGTATTTCAGTTGAGTTTCAGAACCTCAGCAAAGTAAAAAGTACATGTCAGCATACATTGTTTTACTCACAGATCACATTCAAAGTCACCGTCTCCTCTGTAGTCTTGTTGCCTGTGAAGCCGACCTTACAGGTGATCTTTGTGCCGTGGTGTTTAGCTGAAGCATTAAAGGTCAAAGTTGAGCTGTGTCTCTGAGTAACAGCAGTCAGATTCTCAATTGTTATCTTTCCTGGGATTTCAGTGGTGTTGTGTCCTCTTCCTCTCCACGTCCAGGTGATTGTAGGAACTGATCCAGAGCAGAGACCAGGAGCAGTGCAGGTCAGTGTGGTCTGCTGTCCTTCTGTCAGCGGAGGAACCATCACTGTGGGCTTCTGACTCAGATCTAACAGGAGAGATAAACAAGAAAATATGGGTGATTAGTGGAATCAGAAGAAACAACAATAAGAAGACAATACTGTTGGTGTTGGCTCAAAGTTTTTAGAATTTTTGTGAAATGTTTAGTCGCAGTTCCTACTGGTCACTTACAGGGCTCAATAAATGCCAAATATTATTTAATTCCACATTATTTGTCCAGCTATTTTACACATTCAAGTCTGTTTATAGGTCTTGGAAAACATGACTGCATACAGTATGTGAAAATGTATATATGAATTAGATAAATTGGGGCTGAAGACTAAAAGTTCATTACAGGATTGTGCCAGGTTTTTACAAGGACAAAATCAATACAGTACAGTACAATCATAGAGTACGCTTTCAGGAGTTCATAATTCTATTAATGGAGTCGATGTTGATGTTTGTTGTATACTACAGCAAATATACAGTCTGCTGCTGCTCTTCATACCTTTGATGACGATCGACGTTCTAGTGGATGATTTCGTTGCTCCACTCAGACCACCCTCAACTCGGACTTGATATGATCCAGAGTCTGACTTGGTGAGGTCATTGATGATGATGCTGCAGCTCATATTATTCAGATCAGGCTCCAAAAGGGAAACTTGTCCCCTATACCCAGTCTGAACATTTGGGTTGGTCTTGTTGGAGTTGAAGATTATTTGAGAATCATTTCTGTTTTCCTCTGATGGAAATTTGTACCAAGTTAAACGTTCAGGAGTGGAGCTATGATTGGTAGTAAAAGAACATGGTACAACCACACAGAGTCCGACCTCTGCTGTTAAATTTGCTTCACTAAGGGTGATACAGGATCCATTATGACAGTCTTCTTTGGCTGTTAATGAAAACAGGGGAACAACAGACAATTATAGAACAGATGATATTTACACATTGATCTATCTACTATAATATCAGATGAAGAAAAACTATATTTACTGAAGCAATGTTGCTGAAATGATACTGAGCCTCTGTAATGACACAGATATGTGTAATAGTTTGCTGATGTGTGAGGCTGATGGTGGCAGCAAGTCATAGTGTCATATTCCTCTTTGATGACTTTGATAGCTAAGCCCAAATTAAATTAGACAAAATAATTTAATTGTTACATTGATTTTGTGTATGTTTTGTTGTTGTTGTTGATTTTACATAATGTATGCATATATAGATGTATTAGAGTTCACAAAAAGGTAAAGTGATGTAGGTCATGGTAGTTTTAACAAGCCGATCAGCTTGGATTTAAAGGACAAAAAGGACAAAACTATAGAGCATCTATTAAGACTGTTACCAACACAAAACATACAATTTTTAAGATCAACGCTGCAATTGACTAACTAAATTACATTTAAGTGGGATACTCTACCTGCATCAGCAATGCTGCATCTCACAGAGAGGAGCAGAGTCATCCAGATGAGAACAAACATCCTACTTTGATGATTGAGACAGTCAGTCTGTCTTTCCACAGGACAAAATCTCCCTTTCAGAAGACACTTTACAAAAAAAGTACAAAAAACATACAGGAAGTTCAGTTGATCAAACTGGATCAGAAACAGCTTTGCAGCTGACAGCACAGACTTAACACAGGATGTGGTATGTTTTCTAATTCCTTACTGGTGTGAATGAATTTGACTACCACTTTCCCCCAGAGGCCCCGTTTTGGTTCCCTGACAACAGCTTAAAAGGAGCTCTGATATAATACATATCTTTTGGATTATGTCCCTCTCTATCTGAAGTCAAAGACCTTCACTCCTGCAGTCTGTCATACTGCACAAACAAAGCAAACAATTCTAAATATCAATGCATTAGACTAATATTTTATTTACATTGAAAAATATGTTTAAAAATAAGGTAAAGGTGTTTTACCCCTTGTTTCTTCTTTCCTCTGTGATCTCCGCTGAGTGTTTCTGCTCTACTCTTCCTCTCATCACTTTTCTACCTCTTCCCCATTTGTGCAAAAAACCCTAATGCTGTTTCCCCTTGCTGTTCATCGATGCACTTCGGCTCAGACTGTCACAATTTCATACAGTTGTAATCCCTTACATTATGCATCATTTACCCTTTTGGGATTTTGGCACCTTCAACACTGAATAGCAATAGAAAAGGAGGATTTTTGTTGAATTTTGTACCACTCCCAAAATTGTGTAATACAAATTGTGTAGAAAAAGGAAGTTGAAGGCAGTTACACAAATAAGTGTGAAGGAAATTATCTTGAGAAGCAAAACAACCAACTAACAAATGGGTAGATGTACAGTGTAGTTTTCTTCATGCAGATGTGTAAATGACATGTGTATATGTTTTAGTTATGAGTATGCTGGTGTTATATGCTGGTGTTATATATAACTTATATATAATATATAGCTTCTTTTCATTTTTGTTGTACAGTATGATATATAATTCATTCTTTACAAAGTGAATGATCTTTATTATTGACAAATAGCCTACGTGCCAGTGGATAAATGATTATCTAAGGAATATTTGTTTATTTCTGTTTAAACTAAAGGTTTTTTGTCACTGATGAAGTGCAACACCTGAAGATTCAAACAGAGAAATTGTGAACTTCCTCTTTCTCTATTTTAGCCTTGTGCAGCCTCTTGAGAGCACTTCTGTATTTGTGTATTGCATAACATTTGTAGGTGCAGTTCTCTTCTCAGCAAATTCACCATAGTAATTATGTTTTTTCTTAGGTGGCATAACTATATTCTCCATGTCCCTGATAATTTACAATTTAGTTGTTGGGCTTGAACTGTTTTTGGCGTATAAACTGCAGTTATTTCTAAATTAGTTTGCAGTTCTGCAACTTGTAAATGAAACATTATCATGAAGGATGTAAAGGGTTTTTTTTTTGTCACTTATAAGTTTATCTCAAAACAGCCTGTGTGTTTCATATTTAACAGCCCTATACCACATACTGCTCACTCTTAATATAGCCAGTCACGTCTGCATCACAGTTTTAACAAGAGGAAGTAATCTATGACTTGATGAATTGCAACAAGTTGTACTTCTTTTGTTTTCACAAATAAAGTCCTGTGTGAATCCATGCAAATTTACACCCCCCCCCCCCCCCTCCACTAAAAATGTGTTTTTCTTCTTGTTCCTACAGTTGGATGTTTGAGCTTAACTGTGCAGAATGATGTATGTGCAGAGTTTGACGTCTGAAGGCTGTGTCCACATGCCTCTGTTGAAACTATAAATTATCTTTTTGCTAATTGAAAATCATTTTTAGAAGTGGGCCTTTGAGCAGGATTTGTTTTACCACAACTGCTTTGGAAACTAATCCTGGTCCAGTAAACCATTTAGACAAGACTTAGACTTTAGGCCTCTAGTGCACAAACTCTGAGAAGGGACTTTATTGTGAAGTAGGATGACATCTTGTGTTCAGCAGGTAAATTTAAAGTAGAATATATTTACACATTTATAGATTCTGGATTTTTGAATGAGGGAGACGGTGCAGATTTTTTGTGCAAACTTCATATATGGCACACATTATTGTTCCAAGAAGATTATTTTTATATTTCTTGACTTAATACATATAAGTTTCCTTATGTTTGCGCGTAAAGAGTGACATTTTTTTAAATGAAAATGAAAGAATACGTAAAAGGGAGCTTGTCAGATGGTTGAACAGCTTTTGAAACGCTGATGTCTGAATACAGAGGGGTTGCCACAAACATTATGTAAGTTTCCAAAATCTGCTATTTGACAATCACACGTACTACACAAAGTTTGATCTTTATGAACAGATTACATACTTTTGCGTTTCATTTGGGTCACACAAACTTGGTCTTTTCTAGCATAAGTTGCTCCATTGACAAGAATATGGGCACTCGGGGCACAGACATGACTGAACCTACCACCACCAATAAGAGGCACCAATGTCAGAACGTTTCATTTTCCACATTTATTGTTTAAAATAATGGTTTCTAACAAATATGCAGTAATTCAGTACATCAGCAGAAGATGCATGCCATCCTGCAATCTCTGGTCACATCACTGCCTTAATGGCATGGTTAACTTCTCCATGAACATAATATAAACTTGTGTGAAACAAGAAATTGCATTATAGACACAATAGCATTTGAACAAGGAAATTATGTACAAAAAGTCATATTACAACACCTTGATAATAATTGCCAGTATATTTAAATGTAAATCCAGCTTAATTTAGGTCTTAAATAACAAATGTCTTGGTCTTGTCACAGTCTGCCTCTATGTCCCTCTACCAGTCAACCAAATGCCATCAGACTGGACTGAGTAGAAAGGCGGACAGATAAAAGAGGTTAAAGATTATATATGCTTGCTGCATCGACTCTCTGAACTAAGTGCTAAAGTGAACTGAAACACTAGCTTTATTATTCAGAGCTACAGTTGTCTTTCGGTCCTATTTATGTTTTCAAATGTTGCCTTAAAATGCAAACCACTCCACTTGACAGATTGATGTATTCAGGCTTTTGTCAACAGCAATGAATTCTAAGGCTGAGCAATTATTCAACATATTATCGCAAATCGCAAAATGGCCTACTGCAATTTTAAAATACCAAGAGGTACAATATTTCTGAAATGTAAATAAGTATTTTCATGCTGTAGACATGTCCTGGCCTACACATCATATTCTATAGACTTCATTACACCACAATCATTTTAATAAATTTGTCATCGAGAATGAGAATACTGATGTAAACATTATAATTCTCTCTAATATCGTAAATCATATTGCAATTACAATAATCATACTTTTTCAAAATCCTTCAGCTCTAATGAATGCTGAAGTTTATTTTTACTGTGTTTTCCCCAGCCAATCAGCTCCTTTCCCGTTCTCTGTCTGGTCACCTGTTCCCCATTCCCTTATCAGTCCAGTTTGTATTTCAGTCCTGTGTTTCAGTTCAGTCTTGTTGGCTCATTTTGTTTTGTTCAGTTTTGTCTCGCATGCCTGAACTTCTGTGTCCTGTTCCTGAGTTGTTTAATGAATATATTCTTCGTTATGCCTGCTGTGTTCTGCATTTGGGTCTATCTGCTCTGCACGTCATAACACAAAAAGCATAACTGAAACATGAAGCTGTAAATTCTGCCTGATACAGTACACATGAATCCTGTAGCGCACATCAAGGTCTGTTTGCATGCAAAGCCTTCTATGGTTGATACAATGTACAAATATTTCCTTGAATGGAAATGTTCTTTAAAAGCTTTTTACGTTTTCTACTTTTTACTGTCCTTATGTTTTGAGTATTTAGAGACAGAATGGCTTGATGGAAGTGAAGCTGCAGTGGTGCATATTAAACATGTTCTGTGCATGATATATACAGTATGTCATCAAATGTTCAGGTTGGAATTGGACAGAAGCAGCATGAATAATGTTGCACAGGCCGTAAAAGACAACACTGTCCTCGAATTTCACTCAGTCACAGTCACATTGGGATACATTGCCACATCCTCTCCTCCTTCCTCCTCCGTTGCCGGGATACTTTGGCTTGTCTCCTTATCTTTCTCTATCAGCGCCTCCTCCTCCTCCACATTGCTCTCCAACATGTCACCTTCGGCCCCACCAACGTCTTGTCCTTCTTCTGTTTCTTCTCTCTTAATTTCAGCATACTCAGTCTCTGTGTCATTTTGTGTCTCCGCTTCGGGACTCCTCCTTTTTAACATGGAAAAATCAATGTCTGAGTATTCCACCTCTTTTGGTTCCACATCACCGTCAGGGGCCGACTGCCCAGCAGCCTCTGCCCCACCTTTAGCTGCCTCTTGGTTGTGAGTCCCATTTTCTTCCACTGCTTGACCACCATCTATCTGTCAGGTACAACGTGGACACAATGAGTCATCCACAAACTGATAAAAGACAGACAACTGTATGTACACCATGCATGAAATCTCTTCATCAGCGACATTTTATATTTTTAGCTATCTTGAAAGATAATAGTAGTAATAATAGTAGACATGATGTTCACTGTGATGGATTATGGCTCTCCAACAAGCTTCATCAGTCAATAAAGTCAAACTTTATTGGAAGTAGCACCGTTTCATACAGGTCAGTGCAATCAAAGTGCTTCACAGATTCCTGATAAAAAAATAATAAGACAGAGCAAATGTATACCATTAAACAACTAGAGACTACTTATTATTAATTTTATAATAATGAAATAAAAGAAAATGTTTTTACAACACAAATACAATAAAATAAGTGAATAAATTAAATGAATTCTATAAATAACTCTTAATGTAAAGCCATACTAAAAAGGAAGGTTTTAGGTTTACATTTAAAGATGTGAACACTACACTTCCAGCTGCTCTCAAATCTCTCAGGCAGACTGTTCCAGCGGCTCGGAGTATAAAAGTTAAATGCTGGCTCACCAAAGGTTTCAGTCCTGCTCTTTGGAACAACTAAAGACCCAAGGAGCCTTTCATGTCCATGCAATTTAATTTGTAGTAATTAAATTCTAATAATGGGCTAGTTTGTTGGATTTTTCTAAACAAGAGTCAAATGTGTTATTATAAATACCAGTACAACAGCTTCTATGGTCGCCATCTCCATCTCCATCTCAGCCAGATTTCCAGAGCTCTTCTCTTTTTTCCTGCAGGAACTTAATGTTAACAAATAACAATTGATAAGCAAGAGTTCTTGAATAAGAACAGGGTTTTAAAGGACCACGAGTGACTCTGAACATCTTTGCTCACACAATTGATTAACTTCACATTACAACCTTTTGAATGTATTATTCCCAATTACCAGGCCATTATTGTATTTATTAATTAATTTACAGTAGGGGGCTCTGTTGCTTAACAGTGTGGCTTTACTGCAACAATGCCCTGGGTTCAACACCATCAGGGCCGAGTGACCTTTCTGTTCGGTTTTCATCTTCACCTGATGTTTGTACCTACAGACCAAAGGCATGCAGATTGGAAGAACTGAAACTGAATTATCTTAATGTGTCGATGTGTCTTCCTATATGTGTTGTCCCCTGTACCATGACCGAGAATGTGATCATTGTTTACACCTCTCACCTCTCTCTCTGTCTGCTCGCTAGGATATGCTACAAACCCTGAAACTGTGAGGCAAGCTCTCTTCTTGAAGATTATTTAATAAACTATTTTGGATTGCAATGTATTTTCAAGGTCAGACTGACTTATGGAAATCTGCATTTTGTTCTCAGCAATGTTTAAAATTAGACACGATATTCACTGCGGTGGATAACCAAATTCAAGCAGCTTTCTAGTCTTTACAAGATTTTTTTTTTTTTATGCTACTGCACATGGACTTATGCCTGCATATAGAAAGAACCCATTCAAAAATATAGTATACCTTGGGAATTGGTTAGGATCAATGTGACAATTTCATAATTGGCAGATCATTTGATAAAATATTCTAAAACAATGGTGTGATCCTTTATGACTGATCAATATAAAAACTGAAACTATTGTTTAAAAAAAAAAAGCAAACAGCACATAAAAGTCATTGCATGGATTTCAAAAACAAGACAGGATAACAAACTTAATAAGATATCTACCTGCAGCATTTTGTTGCCAAACAGCAAATGATAGCTGAAAGAAGTATGCCAATAAAGAACGCAATGATGACCTCTATCTGTTGAACAATTGTTAACAATTTCCTGAGTAGAATCGAGAAGGGCGAATCATTCTGTTGTTCTTGATGCTGTGTTTTGTTATCTGTGATAATAAAAAAAATTAAAAAAACACTTTTAAGACTGAGTTACTGAAGATGTCATAAAGCAATGTTCAGGAGAAGGAGAGGTATTTTAGCTGTTAACACTCACCTGTTTTCATGGCAGTGAGGTTTTCTTTTGCTTCTCCATTTCCATTACTGCTGACACACCCAACAACAGTGTTTCTGTGGTCTGTTACAGGCAGGGTGATGGTGCTGTTGACTGTGTGGTTCAACACAGTAGTAATGACAAAGTACTGAGTGTGGCTCTCCAACAGTGGCCATTTGATGGTGGGTAAGGGAACCCCGTGACTGATACACACACAGGTCACAACATTCGACTGACTGGACTTCTCACACCCTGAGTTATTTAAGATCTTTGGTTGCCCTGAAAAAAACAGAATCACATTAAGCAAACATATTTTAAGCTGATAGGAAGTGTATTGATGAAGTGATATTTTATCTTGTTTAATATGATCAGTAAACAGTACTTACATGTCACAGTTATGTCAGCATATGTGGTCAGAGTTGTGTTCAAGTATTTTGCTGTACAGATGTACCGCCCAGAGTGATCTGACCTCATGTTACTGATGAAGAGAGTTGACGTTCTATTGTTCAATTCTGTACGGGTAACATTTTTGCTCTGCATGTCGATTCCACCTTTGTTTTCTGTGTCGTTCATTTGGTTAGTTTCTGTGTTGTTCTTTAGGTTGGGTTCTGTGTCGTTCTGCAGGTCAGTTTTGGTTTCTTCTTGACTTTTCTTGGAGCCAGGCTCAGTCCATGTGATGTCAGATGAAGAGAAACCTTCAACACTGCAGGTCAAATTCAGCGCATCACCTTCCTTCACAGATGTGTTCCCAGTTATTTTGATAGCTGAGAATGAATATCAAAGGCATGTATAAATGGTGGTGTAAATTCATCAGTGTTCATTCATCATGTTTTAACTGTCAGGTTATTGATTTAATTGGAAAAAAAACAAACAAAACTAATATGTTTCCTGTTTGATGAGCCATGTGGATTATACAGTCTGCTCAGTCCTAGTACAGTTTAATTCATGCAGCACATTTTTAAAAAGGGAAGTGACCTATAATAAGACCACCTAGGGTGAAGATATGATCAAATTACTTTGTCAGCTTAAAAAGCTAAAAAGACTGGTTTCTTAGTTTATTTAGGTATTGTATTGTAAGCAACAACAAATAAGAAAAAATAATAATATATCAATAATAATGTGTTTAAACTGCCACATAGTCTACAGCTGTTACTGCAACCTTGTAATGTACATACATTTTGCGATAAGATGTGTTTGCATACAAAGAATACATTAAAAAATAGCAATAGATAAATGTCAAGATGTTGATTGAGTTGTAAGATTTTAAATGTAAGCTGACTGAATGTGTGTTGCACTGTACATGGTTTATGTATTCGTGTATCATCTCTGTCCAATAACAAGATGGGGACGGGGGGTCCAGATATTTTTAGAAAAATGATCACATAAAGTCATAAATTGTGAGATAATAAAGCATAGTTTGAACTATACTTACAGGTTACATTCAGTGTCACCGTCTCCTCTGTAGTCTTGTTGCCTGTGAAGCCGACCTTACAGGTGACCTGGGTGCCGTGGTGTTCAGCTAATGGGTTAAAGGTCAAAGTTGAGCTGTGTCTCTGAATGACAGCAGTTATATTCTCAGTTTTTCTCTCAGTTAGATTTCCTGTTATTTCAGTGGTTTTCTCTCCTCTTCCTCTCCACGTCCAGGTGATTGTAGGAACTGATCCAGAGCAGAGACCAGGAGCAGTGCAGGTCAGTGTGGCCTTCTGTCCCTCTGTCAGCGGAGGAACAATCACTGTGGGCTTCTGACTCAGATCTAATGAGACATCATCCTCACAGGTCACATTCAGTGTCCTTGTGTCCACTGTAGTCTTGCTGCCTTTGACCCCCGCTAAAAAGGGACAAACAAGAACAGATGTTTAGATTTTGATAATATGTGTTTAACTGTTAATTAAACACATTGGTTTCCTGATGACTGATAGCATTTCACCAAAGTTAGATTAGAGACACAGTAGATACATTATAATAACTTTATTTTTGTCTCCTAATATATTTTGGTAAATGTAAGTTGCTAAATTTAAAACAAACTTAAATACTTGTGTGAAAGGACAGCAGTTAAAAATACATGTATTATCATGCATAATATTTAACTTAATATTCAGGATGCCATTACCAGCATTTATATTCAATATTTACAGTATATAACAAAACTCAGTACACCCTGGTCAATACTACGAAGGTTTTAATTACAAATCCTTTTTTTAGACTACACCCAGGAAGAATTAAGCCAATTCACTTGAATAACTGAATGTTGACTAATTGAATTATATGAAAGATCCATATGTAAGAACTAACGCCAACAAAAGTCAGAACACCCTCATTAGTGAGACTTTTTTTTTTTTTGCCCGCCTTTGTTTTTGATGATAGATTTGAGTTTTAAATAAGTTTAGAGATGTTCAGCCATACTTCTACAGACATACTACTTTTTTGCTGCTCTTTATGTTTTTGTTCTGTAAAATACTCTGAGGGTGTTCTACTGGATTAAGGTCAGGGGACAAACTTCCGATAATAGTTTTCACTTCTTTCTTCCTTAAAAACGCTTATGTAATGTTTCCTCCATGTTTCATGGTCATCACTAATCCGTCACAGCGGTAGTTCTGGCCATGTCCACACCAATATTATTTATTTTGGCTTCATCTGACCAAAGAGCTTTTTTCATTTTCCTTAGCAGTTTAATCTTGCTTTTTAGTGAGTAGTTATTTCTCTTGGATATTGTTCATGGATCTTTTCACTGTCTGGGCAGTCAGTAATACACTAATTTCTACAGATAATCTTCATGCCAAGTCAGAAACATGAATAAATAGCGAATTGTGCATGCTGTCATTTTTCGGTGACAGCCACTGCACCTCCTGTTATCGGTAGTATTGGTCCTCCTGTACCTCCAAGCCACTGCTGCAACTGTGTTTTGGCTTCTGTTCAGTAGCCTACTGATGATATTTAACCCTCTACCATCTTTACGAGGTCTCATAATCTGGTTTCTTACTTATTCAGCAGTGATGAGCAATGTTGCCTGAGACACAACCAAGCCCAGAAAAGTTGTGATGTTCACAGGTTCTTTTATAACTTTTCTCAGGCAATTAGTCTTAACTGGAAGTCACAGATGTAATTATGTTTTGTTTCAGTGGTCAGAGGTGTACTCACTTTTGTTGCATTGAGGTTGTACTTAGAGGCCTGTCTTTTCAATTTAGTCCATGCAACCTTTTTGTTTTTACAAACAATTACAATAAAATACACTTCTCAATATACTACAATTAGTATAAGATGATACTAATTTGAATCATTTAATGTCATTGTGATATTGCACAGGCATGTACTGAGTTTTGTTAAATACTGTATATCAAGATTACAATTCAGTCACGTACTCTACCTTCGTCAGCAATGCTGCAGCTCACAGAGAGGAGGAAAGCCGCCCAGATGAGAACAAACATCCTAATTCGATACTTGAGACAGTCAGTCTGTCCACAGAAGACACAGAAGTACAAAAATATTAAATGCAGTGAACAAACAGGAAGTTCAGCTGATGAAACTGGATCAGAAATAGCTCCACAGATGACAGTTGACCGCATAGTTTCAAATACTGTATGTTGCACATTCAGCAATTTTGTTAGATTAATACATTTACTTCTACAAGGTTTTTTTTAAAGCACTGTGTGATATGTGTTCGAGTAAGCTGCTAGATAAAGCATCCCTACAATAAATATCCACAAACCCCCTAAACCCAGACTTTTCCAATTAATGGTCCACCCAGGAATTTCAAAAGATGAATTTCAAAAGAAGTAAGAATAAAAAATTTCTGTAATTTCAGTTTATAATTTAAAGTGACATTTAAAAAAAAGAAAGGTTAATATTGTATTTTACCTCGTTATAACCAAAGTTGTTATTACAGCTGCTGTCTTCTCTTCACAGTGATCTCTCCTGAGTGTCTCTACTATGAACTTAGTCTTCCTCTCTTCCTCCTTTTGTGTACACCTTCCTATTTTGCATATGACACGTTCCCAGGAAGTGTCTCTACACCACACTGGCTATTATTTCCTCTCTTCATAAGACTTAACAGCCTCTTATATCACATTACAGTACACACACACATTGAGAAATATTGCACATGCAGATTTTTATTGATTAATCTTCTTAATAAATTATGTGCATAACTGGATGTGCAAGATTTTGAATGGGCTGCATCACTGGATATCTGCTGTGTCAGTTGAATAATGATGGTCGATTGTGAGAGGAAGATAAAAGATGATAACTCCTCTCATTTACTAAATGCACTAAATACCTGCAGACCCATGACAGACATATCTGCATTCATGTAAACTGCATTAAGTCTGTTAGAAAGAAAATCATTTGTGGAAGTGTGTTATGGTTCCTGGTTTTATGGTTTATTGTGAGTCGTCTTTAAGTTCTCTTCTCAGAAAAGTTGCTGAACTGATCACTCATATTAACATCGCCTTATATAGTATCATTGCATTCTGTCAAATAACTTCCTGTTCACACATTTACGTATTAGATTATGAGTATTTTAAGTAAGAACTAGCTACAGTTTGTTCTTTATCAGTTAGTACAAGCCATATTGAGCCTTTAAACACTTCAGAGTGTACAGAAAGAAAGAAAGGCTTTGTTGTTACTGACAACTCACCTTTTGAATTCACAGCAGAAACAAATGCATTTTATATTAAACATCCACACTGCTCTCTCTTATCACTGTGCGCCTCGCTGCTTCTTGCAACACATTTTAAAAAGGAGAAGTGATCTATCGTATGTGTTATCCATCTGTCTTTTTTCAACAACAGCACCAACCTGGATTATACAAATAAGGTCCAAATGTTTTAACTTGAAATGTTAAGTTTAATCTAAATCTAAATATCTTTGTGAAAATGATTGCAAGTGATATGTCATCTTCATTCATTTCAGGAAAGTATTAGAAAACAACTTTTATTTTACATTCATGTAGAGATATATAGCCATTCCATTCAACATGTACAGTCCTCATACTGGCCAAAATTAATATCTGAAGTCCAGCTGAAGCTAATAAGAGGGTTTCTGCAGTCAAATCCAGTGTGTATCATCAAAGGTTACAGCCACTTAGAATTAAAATCCCTCTTCAATGAAAATCATGAATGACTTTACAAAATTTCATAGCAATCCAACCAATAGTTATTGAAATCTTTCAGTCTGGACCGAAGTGGTGGACTGACCAACCAACTGTAAGCCTGAAGCAGACCCTTGAATAAACCACAAGGAAATTTTGGAACACATACAGTTCTTATCCTAGTTAAATTAAGGTATATAACATAATTCAAACAGGGGAATTCTTTACAACTTCCAGTCCATTTTAGTTGCATTAATAGATTTTTTCTACAGCCTTCAAGCGTAGAGGTGTGAAGTGTCCCGATTACTTCAGTTTACCCGAGGTCAAATTTCCCTTTGAAGATCACTGCCCTGTGGTAGAAAGCTTACACACTGCTGTCATTTACACATCAGAATAATAATCCATCACATCTGAAGAACAGAAGACACTTTGTCCTTAAGTGACTCCACTAAGCTTTAAAGACTTCACATCTCGTCCATTATATCCTTCACATTGGAATACAACGCCACATCCTCCACTTCTTCCTCTTTGGCCACACAATGTTTTATCTCCTCATCGTCCTCTGCCATGGCCGCCTCCTCTTCTTTGCACTCCAACATTTCATCCGGCTCTCCATCATTGTCTTGCCTTTCCACTTTTTCTTCTCTCTTAATTTCTGTGTACTCTGTCTCCGTGGTTTCTTGCTTCTTTGCTGCCCCCCTGAGACTTCTTCTTTTCAACACGGAGAAGTCAATGCTGGCGTACTCCACGTCTTTTGCTGCACCGTCGAGATCAGGGGCTCCTCTCTCCACTCCTTCAGCTCCATCTTTTGGTGCCTCTTGGTGGTGAGTTTGATTATCTTGCACTGCTTGATCAGGATGTATCTGTCAGGTATAATACAGAAAGCATGACTCAGTCAGCAGCTGCAACAAGCCCGAAACTGTGTACACCATGCATGAGATCTTACATTTACATTATTGCTTAAGTCATGTTTTAATGTTGTTATTAAACGCTACAACTGGTGTCCATTTATTTTAATATAGTTTGGAAATAGGGTTGAAGCAAGTCTTGAATTTTGTTTGAGATACTGCAATCCATCACAATATGTATCACCTCTAATCATAGTTGCACAACTGTAATTAGTATATGGCAATGTAGTGTAGTCTTTTCAAATCAGTCTGTATTTACAGCTGCACTGCAAAAGGGAACTTGACCATTAAAACAAACATGGTGTTGACTTAGTTTGATAGGATTTAGTATCTCAAGTTTGCATGTGTGCAAGTTGATTTTCACATTGAAGTGAAATAAATGAAGCAGAACTCAGGCAGAGCACTGAGGTTGTGCTTGCATGAGTTGATTGGCATCAGTTACTTCACACATGCTTGACTACAAGTGGCTCATTCATCATCTGCATCACCAGCTGCCTGGTGGCATATCGTGGCAGGTGTGCAGGATGTTAAAAAGTTGACACTTCTCACCTTCACTCCACCCATGTATTTCCCTCCACTGACCCAACCTCCCCCTGTTGGCATTTTGATCCAACTAGGCTTTAATTTTCATGTTTGGGTTTGTTCTTGAGAGATCCTTCAAAGAGGAATATTTTCCAGCAAGTAAACTGTTTAATATGCCATATATACACTGAAGTTCAATGAAGTGTGTCTGACTGAATTTGCAACCACATTCATGCATCTTAAATATTACAGCATTCATAAAAAATAGCAGTAAATAATAAATAAATGAACCCAAACATGTAAAAATACTGTGATCATTCACAAAAAGAGAAATCTTAACCAATTTACAGCAATATATTAGTATAAAGATGTATTAGCTGGATAAATAATAATAATACCAGAGGATCCTCCTGGGCCGTCACCATCTCCAGGGTCCCATCTAGACTTCCAGAGCTCTTCTGCTTTTTTCTGGAGAGAAATACATTTAAACACATGTAAATGTCTGTATGAAGATTAGCCACAAACAAAACCAGGAATTAATGAATGGATTCAATAGATTACCTATGGCATTTCTTTGCCAAACAGCAAAGGGTTGTTGTAAGAAGTACCCCAATCAAAAATGCAATGATGATGTCCAGCCGTGAGACAATGCTTAGTAATCCTGTGGATTGACCTGGATGAAGAAGGAACAGAAGAAAAATATTTGTTGTCCATGTTGTTCTGAACGATAATCAAATTGTGGAGATTGTTAACTGTTTTAAGTATTTGGGTACACACATTGATGATAAGCTGAACTTCACTGATAATGTTGATGCTATATGCAAAAAGTCCAACCAAAGATTGTTTTTAATTAGTAAACTAAAGAGATTTGGAGTCAGCTGTAACATTCTTGAAAGGGCATATGTCAGCCTGATAGAGAGCGTCCTTAGTTACAACATCTCTGTCTGACTTTATTTAACAAGAACAAGCTGTCCAGAATTGTCAAAATGGCAGGGCAAATTATAGGAAGACCTCAAAAAACACTAGAAAACCTACACAGCACTGCATTACACAGAAAAACTACACGGACATATGTCTATGTGAAATGGAATGAATGTGTTTATTTTAAGTACTCTATGTGTTATATATACTATTCTTACCAGTGACAGCAAAGACAATTTTCATGCAAGACATGACAATAAAGTATTTTCTATTCTATTCTATTCTAATATACATGAAGCAGCTTATTTCTTTTTGACATCTTGCCTAAGGTCACAGTACAAAAAACAGGTAGTAAACATCATTAAGCAGTGGTCTGAAGAAGCAGAAGTGTTTTAGTTAAGAATACTTACCTTCTTTTTTTGGCGAGAGTTTCTGGATGGTGAGGTTTTCTTTTGCTTCTCCATTTCCATTACTGCTGATACACTCAACAGCAGTGTTTCTGTGGTCTGTTACAGGCAGGGTGATGGTGCTGTTGACTGTGTGGTTTGACACAGTGGTAATGACAGAGTACCCAGTGTGGTTTTCTATCAGCGGCCATTTGATGGTGGGTAAGGGAACGCCCTGACTGATACACACACAGGTCAGAACTGTCGACTGAGCCACACATCCAGAGTCTTTTAGGATCTTTGCAAACCCTGCAAACAAACAAGTAGAATCACTTTACAGCAAACATACAGTGAGCTGATAAAGACTGTGAACATAATCTTTATTTTTAAGGAGATTATTACAGTCTACTTACGAGCCACAGTTACATCAGCATGTAGAGTCAGAGTATTGTCCACATGTTTTACAGTGCAGATGTAACGTCCAGAGTGTTCTGTTGTCACATTAGGGATGATAAGTGTGGAAAGTCCAGTGTCGTTCTGCAGGTCAACATCGATTTTACTGTGGAGACTTGTGTTGAGGCCAAGTTTAGACCATGTGATCAGAGATGGAGGAAAACTTTCAGCATTGCAGGTCAGATTCAGAGTGCCGCCTTCTTTAACAATTACATCCCCAGTGATTTCAGGTTTCCTCATATCTGTGAAACAGATTTAAAAAAAAAAAAATTAAAATAGTATTTTTGCAAAACAAGTGACTTCTTAATAGTCATACTGAAATAATAAAAAAAACTAAAAAGAATTATGATTGCATTTTGATACTACCACTTGGGGGCGCCAAAGTCTCAAAAAACTCTTGAACACTAACAGACAACCCAAGATATTTTATTCATATTCATAATGCTTCTATGAATTCAAGAGCTCAGAGCATTTTTTAAGTTTCCGAATTAGAAAAAAAAACAAATAGATAGCTGTGCACAGTTATCAAATTAAAAGAAAAAGCACAGACTGTAAGATGACCCAATATTTATTGTCAATGGTCAAGTTGTGAAAGTTATTCATGGTGAATATGTCAGACGTAAGGACAGATTTTTTTATGAACTGATAATAATGATAATAATAAAAGTGCTTTGGCACATGACAGAGAAAGTATTACCTAAACCGACAAACTCGTGGATTTTCAAGTTTCAGCTACCCGAATAAAGATGTAACTGTCTTAGAGCATAATACAGTATACTCACATTTCACTGTTACGTCAACTTCTTTTGTCACGGAGTTATTCAAATGTTTTGCTGTACAGATGTACTGTCCAGCGTGTTCTGCTGTCACATTATTGATGATAAGACTGGCTGTTTCAGTGTCAGTCTGCAGGTCAGTTTCTGTGCCGTTCTGAAGATTAGTTTCTCTTCCATTTGTTTTGTTGGAGAGTTTAGTCCACATGATGGAAGACGGAGGGAAGCTTTCAACACTGCAGGTCAGATTCAGAGTCTCACCTTCCTCCAGACTTCTATTTGCAGTAAATTTAATTTCTTTCACATCTATGAAACAAGGACATGTTATAAAATGTTATAACATCCCTTAATCCCAAAGTTTCCTTTAGAAAACCATCAAAAATGACTTCAGAGAACATATCTTCGCAAATATTTTAGATAGTGAAAGTTCCTGATTAAAAATAGGACAGTATGTGTTACTTACAGGTCACATTCAGAGTCAATGTCTCCTCTGTAGCTGTGTCACCTGTGAAGCCGACCTTACAGGTGACCTGGGTGCCGTGGTGTTCAGCTGAAGCATTAAAGGTCAAAGTTGAGCTGTGTCTCTGAGTGACAGCAGTTAGATTCTCAGTTTTTCTCTCTGTTAGATTTCCTGTTATTTCAGTGGTGTTCTCTCCTCTTCCTCTCCATGTCCAGGTGATTGTAGGAACTGATCCAGAGCAGAGACCAGGAGCAGTGCAGGTCAGTGTGATCTGCTGTCCTTCTGTCAGCGGAGGAACCATCACTGTGGGCTTCTGACTCAGAGCTAATAGGAGAGATAAACAAGAAAATATTGGTCATCATAATGAGCAGCTTGAAGGTTGTAATTGACTTCACATTGGTGCCTTGAGATGACTTTTTTGTGATTGGGCACTATATAAATAAAGACGGATTGATTGGACAATTATAATTCATACAATATAATAATATATATATATATATATATATATATATATATATATATATATATATATATATATATATATATATATATATATCGTTCAACTGGGCAGAAATGTCTGAGAAGCTTCATCAGTGTTTTTGTAGTTCAACAGCCAGACATGAATTTATGTCTCATTGTAAGATGAGTTCACATGAATCACACAAGAAATATATTCTGTCAATACATCAAAACATGTTTTCAATACAATACAGCATAGTTCTGATAAAAGCTGTGAAAACTCTGCATTATTCTGAGTAACCAGATTTTGTACGTTTTATTTTGGAAAGACCTGCTGCTGTTTTATTTGGGCTTAAAAAATGTATATGGCAAATAATAATAAAGCAAAGATGTCACAAATAGAATAATGTTTACATTTATTGTAGCACAGAGGTGGCAGAAACATCGCAGGTGAATGTTTCAAAATCACAGCATATAAAAAGTAAAATGACTCAGTGTATAACTCAGTACCATTATTTGTTATTGTAACATGGGTGTACCAACCCTTTATGCCCTTTTTTTTAAAGAGCCAAACATTTTGGTGCATATTGTAGCTTTAGCAAATAACACCATCACTGTTCTTATAATTCTGTGTATTTGTTACCTGTAACAGAAATAGTTGCTTTAGGAGAGAAGGTGAATCCACTCTTCCTTTCACCATTAACTCTGAATTGATATGATCCAGAGTCTGACTCAGTGAGGTCATTGATGATGATGCTGCAATTCTTCTTACTCAAGTCGTCAGGCTCCAACAGTGACACCCGTCCTGTCTGTTTTTTGATGCTTTTACTTGTAAATATTTTCTTAGAACCACATTTTGCTTCACTTTGATTACATTGGAACCAAATTATGTTTTTGACAGTGAAGGCATCAGCAGCAGAGAAAGCGCACGGTATCACAACACAGAGTCCAGCCTCTGCTGTTATTTCTCCTTCAGTAAGAGTGATACAGTATCCTTTGTCATCGCAGGTTGGTTTTCCCTTCACTGATTCACCTGTTAATGCAAAAAGGATAAAAAGGGACAAACAAGACCAGATGTTTAGATTTTGATAATATGAGTCTATTTTACTTCACTGCTATTTTTAACTGTTAAGTCAACACATTGGTTTCCTGATGACTGATAGCATTTAGCTTAAGCTAGATTAGAGACACAGTAGATACATTATAATAACGTAGAAAACAATTAGTGTTTACTTTTGTCTCCTAATATAATTTGGTAAGTGTAAATTCTCAAGCTGCTAAACTAAAAATGAAAAATAAATACT
Source organism: Scomber scombrus (assembly GCF_963691925.1). Lineage (NCBI taxonomy): Eukaryota > Metazoa > Chordata > Actinopteri > Scombriformes > Scombridae > Scomber > Scomber scombrus. The sequence goes on along the minus strand of NC_084976.1, from coordinate 25,474,056 downwards.
TGCATGATGGGACAGTGGTTAAAAATACATTTATTATCATGCATAATATTTAACTTAATATTTAGGGTGCCATTTTCAACTTTGATATTCAATATTTACAGTATACAAAAAAACTCAGTACATCCCGATCAATACTACGAAGGTTTCAATTAAAAATCCTTTCTGTTTGATACCATTTTTTTTAGACTACACCCAAAAAGAATTAAGCTAAATCACTTGAAAAACTATAATGAAAGATCCATATTTAAGAACAAACTGCAACAAAAGTCAGCACACACTTTCAGTAGTGAGATTTTTTATTTTTTAATATTTTGTATGCCTGCCTTTGTCTTTGATGGCAGATTCAAGCTGTCTGGGCATGGATGATACCAGTCTTGACTAAATATGTTTAGAGATGTTCAGCCATACATAACTTATTAATTTTAATTTTAATTTTTGTTTCAGTGGTCAGAGGTGTACTCACTCTTGTTGCATTGAGGTTGTACTTAGAGGCCTGTCTTTTCAATTTAGTCAATCTAACTCATTTGTTTTTACCATCAAATATGATAAAATACACTTCACCTTCAATATAATACAATTAGTATAAGATGATACTATTTTGAATGATTTAACATTTTAGTGACATTGCACAGGCATGTACTGAGTTTTGTTAAATACTGTATATCAAGATTACAATTCAGTCACAGACTCTACCTGTGTCAGCAATGCTGCAGCTCACAGAGAGGAGGAAAGCCGCCCAGAAGAGAACAAACATCCTAATTCGATACTTGAGACAGTCAGTCTGTCCACAGAAGACACTCGTCCTTTCAAAAGCACAAACATATTAAATGCAGTGAACATACAGGAAGTTCAGCTAATGAAACTTGATCAGAAACAGCTCCACAGATGACAGTTGACCGCATCGAATGTTGCACATTCAGCAACTTTGTTAGATTAAAACATTTGGTTAACATCTTCTCCAGGGTTGTAAGTGCCCTGACTTTTTTAAAGCACTTTGTGATATGTGTTCCAGAAAGCTGCTAGATAAAACATCCCTACAATAAATATCTACAATCCCCCTAAACACTGACTTTTCGAATCAACTGTGCACCCAAGAATTTCAAAAGATGTATATCGAAAGAAGGAAGAATAAATCACTTCTCTCATTTCAGTTTACAATTTGAAGTAGTATTAAAAAATGTAAGGTTGATATTGTATTTTACCTCCTTATAATAGCTGCTGCCTTCTCTTCACAATGATCTCTGCTGAGTGTCTATGAACTGAGTCTTCTTCTTTTCCTTCTTCTTTTATACATCTTCCCTTTTTTGCATATGACACGTTCCCAGGAAGTGTCTCTACACCACACTGACTATTATTTCCTCTCTTCTTAAGACTTAACAGCCTTTTATATCACATTACAGTACACACACACACTGAGCAATATTGCACGTTCAGATTTGTATTGCTTAACCTTCTTAATTCATTATGTGCATAACTGGATGTGCATTATGTTGAATGGGCTGCATCACTGGTTATCTGCTGTGTCAGTTGAATAATGATGGTCAATTGTGGGAAGCATTTAAAAGATGATTTCTCCTCTCATTTACTAAATGCACTAAATACCTGCAGACCCATGACAGACATATCTGCATTCATGTAAACTGCATGAAGTCTGTTAGAAAGAAAATCATTTGTAGAAGTGTGTTATGGTTCCTGGTTTTATGGTTTATTGTGAGTCGTCTAAGTTCTCTTCTCAGAAAAGTTGCTGAACCGATTCTTCGTTTTAACATCGCCTTATATGTTATCATTGCATTCTTTCAAACTTCCTGTTCACACATTAAGGTGTTAGACTATAAGTATTTTAAGTGGGAACTTGCTACAGTTTGGTCTTTATCAGTTAGTACAAGCCTTATTGACCCTTTAAACACTGCAGAGTGTACCGAAAGAAAGAAAGACTTTGTTGCTACTAAGTGACATTATGACATTAAAACCATGACAAAATATGTAGGATGCAAGAATGGGTTCTAAATATAAGGCATATACGGTATGAGCATTTGTGCAAAAGGAATTAAATGGAGAGTAAGAGGCAGTTATTCAAAGGGTAATGATTGTTTTGTTATTATTAGCAGTGATACAGCATAGTGAGACACATCATCACAAACATTTAACATCGTGGCATACACAGTAACTAGATAAGAGATATGAAATTTTAAAATACATTTTATAGAATTTATCACATTTTTCAGAATGTATCAAAGACTTGACTCACAAACCCTCATCTATGGGGAACAAAATATCCTACAATATTCCTCTTAAACAGCATCATCTTATACAGCAAGGATTGAAACTTTTTAACAAGCAACTTTTGCACAGGCTACAAATCACTAACAACTGAGTGGGTGACTTCACAACTTTTACTGTAGTACACCAAATGTAATGTAAATAATAAATATACAAATAAAATATGGTGCATTGTTATAGATTCAAATATCCACCAATATATTAGATGTAGCTCTACAAACATATTTACAACCACAGTAAAAGTCACTTAACCCCATTCAGTATGTTTATGGGGTGGCAAAATAATAGTAACACTTTTAAATATAATGCACTCCAGTACAACACCGCGACCCACTACGGCCTCAATAATTAACATAAAGTAGAATTATCACCTGTTTAATAATGTAAAAAAAATGAACATGTGTGGAGAAGAATTTATGTCAGAGCTGTTGTATTGGATTGCACAGGTGTTCCTAATAAAGTGCTCGGTGAGTGTATGATTCAGCAGATGAATCTATTTCCTCACAGACATAAGTTGAACCACTAATGCAGACATTCATACAAACTTAATGATGATGGTTGAGGAGACAATTTATGAATCACAATGCAAAAAATCCTCCAGTGAAGCTGACTGAAAGACACTGTCAGCTCTGAGGGTGGCCAATTACATCGTACTCTGCTGATTGATCTCTCTTCTGCAATGACATGTACGTTCTGTCCTCTTGATGTGGTTTCACCTTTCTTCTTGTGCTCCTTTGGAGAAGAAGAAAAGAGTCAGCCATGTTTTGTTGTCTTGAAATCTTCAGTGCATTAACAAAGGCTTCAAAATACAGATGTAGTAACATGCCAAAGGAAAATCACGTAGATGATGCTGAAGACATTCACACTTAAAGATACACCCAGGACCCAGGGAAGGACTGCACTCCCAGGTCTGTAGTGCTGCACAGGACCTACTATAAGAAATGACACAATGTGTATAACTGTTTCAGTGTTATGGTTATACTGTATACTTTGAATAAGTTTCCTCCAACATGCGATCAGGCTGGTTAACATGGTCCCATTTCTCTCTGATCAACTGTAGCAACAGACTCTTAATTTGAACACTTAAATCTGCACCTTTTTACCTCAGGATGATTTATTTATCCAGACACATATTTATTTCTTCTATTGTATTGTTTTTAACTGCAATATCTGTGTTTTTTATTCAAGTTATGTCCCCTTGCATTTTGATCCCCAGAACAATATTCTTTCATTATGTCCTGCAGAAATGTATGGTAAAAATTACAATAAATGGATTTGATTTGAATTAAATTAGCCACATAACCCATTGGAGGCTATTTATTCATCAGTAAATTTGCATATGATGAAGGTATTATAGATAGCAGCCGATACAAAAGCCCAGTGGGAAAAGGGACATCAAAATGTGATGTACTGTGTATTATTATTATTAATCAAGTGCAGAGAAACATCTCTCAGACATATTCACCCTGAAACTTTCACAGCTTGACATTTGAAAATAAATATTGGGCCATCTTACAGTCCGTGCTTTTTTCCATTTCATTTGAAAACTACATGAATTTTTATTTGTTTTGGTTTCTAAATTAGAAACTTAAAAAGAGGACCAGAAGATAAATATTTTGTGAAGTTCACAGTATACCAAAAACAGGTAGTAAACATCATTAAGCAGTGGTCTGAAGGAGCAGAAGTGTTAGTTAACAACACTTACCTTCTTTTTGTGGCGAGATTTCTTGAATGGTGATCTGTTAACACTCACCTGTTTTCATGATGGTGAGGTTTTCTTTTGCTTCTCCATTTCCATTACTGCTGACACACTCAACAACAGTGTTTCTGTGGTCTGTTACAGGCAGGGTGATGGTGCTGTTGACTGTGTGGTTCAACACAGTAGTAATGACAGAGTACTGAGTGTGGCTCTCCAACAGTGGCCATTTGATGGTGGGTAAGGGAACCCCGTGACTGATACACACACAGGTCACAACATTCGACTGACTGGACTTCTCACACCCTGAGTTATTTAAGATCTTTGGTTGCCCTGAAAAAAACAGAATCACATTAAGCAAACATATTTTAAGCTGATAGGAAGTGTATTGATGAAGTGATATTTTATCTTGTCTAATATGATCAGTAAACAGTACTTACATGTCACAGTTATGTCAGCATATGTGGTCAGAGTTGTGTTCAAGTACTTTGCTGTACAGATGTACCGCCCAGAGCGATCTGACCTCATGTTACTAATGAAGAGAGTTGACGTGCGGGTAACAGTTTTGCTCTGCGTGTCGATTCCACCTTTGGTTTCTGTGTCGTTCTTTAGGTCAGTTTTGGTTTCTTCTTGACTTTGCTTGGAGCCAGGCTCAGTCCATGTGATGTCAGATGAAGAGAAACCTTCAACACTGCAGGTCAAATTCAGCACATCACCTTCCTTCACAGATGTGTTCCCAGTTATTTTGATATCTGAGAATGAATATCCAAGGCATGTATAAATGGTGGTGTAAATTCATCAGCTAATGTCTCACAGATTGGAAAGGCTATGTTTTAACTGTCAGGTCATTGATTTAATTGGAAAAAAACCTGTTTGATGAGACATGATGATGATACAATCTGCTTAGTCCTAGTACAGTTTAATTCATGCAGCACATTTTTAAAAAGGGAAGTGACCTATAATAAGTAATAATAAATATATTAAATATAATAAAAATATGATCAAATTAGTTTGTCAGCTAAAAAAGCTAAAAAAAAGACTGTTTTTTTAGTTTATTTAGTTATTGTATTGTAAACAACAACAATTTAAAAATAATAATAATATATCAATAATAATGTGTTTAAACTGCCACATAGTCTATAGCTGTTACTGCAACCTTGTAATGTACATACATTTTGCGATAAGATGTGTTTGCATACAAAGAATACATTAAAAAACAGCAATAGATAAATGTCAAGATGTTGTTTGAGTTGTAAGATTTTAAATGTAAGCTGACTGAATGTGTGTTGCACTGTACATGGTTTATGTACTCGTGTATCATCTCTGTCCAATCACAAGATGGGGATGGGGGGTCCAGATATTTTGAGAAAAATGATCACATAAAGTCATAAATTGTGAGATAATAAAGCATAGTTTGAACTATACTTACAGGTTACATTCAGAGTCACCGTCTCCTCTGTAGTCTTGTTGCCTGTGAAGCCGACCTTACAGGTGACCTGGGTGCCGTGGTGTTCAGCTAATGGTTTAAAGGTCAAAGTTGAGCTGTGTCTCTGAGTGACAGCAGTTAGATTCTCAGTTTTTCTCTCTGTTAGATTTCCTGTTATTTCAGTGGTTTTCTCTCCTCTTCCTCTCCACGTCCAGGTGATTGTAGGAACTGATCCAGAGCAGAGACCAGGAGCAGTGCAGGTCAGTGTGGTCTGCTGTCCCTCTGTCAGCGGAGGAACAATCACTGTGGGCTTCTGACTCAGATCTAATGAGGCATCATCCTCACAGGTCACATTCAGTGTCCTTGTGTCCACTGTAGTCTTGTTGCCTTTCACCCCCGCTAAAAAGGGACAAACAAGAACAGATGTTTAGATTTTGATAATATGTGTTTAACTGTTAGTTAAACACATTGGTTTCCTGATGACTGATAGCATTTCACCAAAGTTAGATTAGAGACACAGTAGATACATTATAATAACTTTATTTTTGTCTCCTAATATATTTTGGTAAATGTAAGTTGCTAAATTTAAAACAAACTTAAATACTTGTGTGAAAGGACAGCTGTTAAAAATATGTTTAAAAATTATGTATTATCATGCATAATATTTAACTTAATATTCAGGATGCCATTACCAGCATTTATATTCAATATTTACAGTATATAACAAAACTCAGTACACCCTGGTCAATACTACGAAGGTTTTAATTACAAATCCTTTTTTTAAACTACACCAAGGAAGAATTAAGCCAATTCACTTGAATAACTGAATGTTGACTAATTGAATTATAATGAAAGATCCATATGTAAGAACTAACGCCAACAAAAGTCAGAACACCCTCATTAGTGAGACTTTTTTTTTTTTTTGCCCGCCTTTGTTTTTGATGATAGATTTGAGTTTTACATAAGTTTAGAGATGTTCAGCCATACTTCTACAGACATACTACTTTTTTGCTGCTCTTTATGTTTTTGTTCTGTAAAATACTCTGAGGGTGTTCTACTGGATTAAGGTCAGGGGACAAACTTCCGATAATAGTTTTCACTTCTTTCTTCCTTAAAAACGCTTATGTAATGTTTCCTCCATGTTTCATGGTCATCACTAAGCCGTCACAGCGGTAGTTCTGGCCATGTCCACACCAATATTATTTATTTTGGCTTCATCTGACCAAAGAGCTTTTTTCATTTTCCTTAGCAGTTTAATCTTGTTGTTTAGTGAGTAGTTATTTCTCTTGGATATTGTTCATGGATCTTTTCACTGTCTGGGCAGTCAGTAATACACTAATTTCTACAGATAATCTTCATGCCAAGTCAGAAACATGAATAAATAGCGAATTGTGCATGCTGTCATTTTTCGGTGACAGCCACTGCACCTCCTGTTATCGGTAGTATTGGTCCTCCTGTACCTCCAAGCCACTGCTGCAACTGTGTTTTGGCTTCTGTTCAGTAGCCTACTGATGATATTTAACCCTCTACCATCTTTACGAGGTCTCATAATCTGGTTTCTTACTTATTCAGCAGTGATGAGCAATGTTGCCTGAGACACAACCAAGCCCAGAAAAGTTGTGATGTTCACAGGTTCTTTTATAACTTTTCTCAGGCAATTAGTCTTAACTGGAAGTCACAGATGTAATTATGTTTTGTTTCAGTGGTCAGAGGTGTACTCACTTTTGTTGCATTGAGGTTGTACTTAGAGGCCTGTCTTTTCAATTTAGTCCATGCAACCTTTTTGTTTTTACAAACAATTACAATAAAATACACTTCTCAATATACTACAATTAGTATAAGATGATACTAATTTGAATCATTTAATGTCATTGTGATATTGCACATGCATGTACTGAGTTTTGTTAAATACTGTATATCAAGATTACAATTCAGCCACGTACTCTACCTGTGTCAGCAATGCTGCAGCTCACAGAGAGGAGGAAAGCCGCCCAGATGAGAACAAACAACCTAATTCGGTACTTGAGTAAGTCAGTCTGTCCACAGAAGACACTCGTCCTTTCAGAAGTACAAAAATATTAAATGCAGTGAACATACAGGAAGTTCAGCTAATGAAACTTGATCAGAAACAGCTCCACAGATGACAGTTGACCGCATAGTTTCAAATACTGTATGTTGCACATTCAGCAATTTTGTTAGATTAATACATTTGAATTTCAAAAGAAGGAAGAATAAAAAACTTCTGTAATTTCAGTTTATAATTTAAAGTGACATTTAAAAAAAAAAGAAAGGTTAATATTGTATTTTACCTCGTTATAACCAAAGTTGTTATAACAGCTTCTGTCTTCTCTTCACAGTGATCTCTCCTGAGTGTCTCTACTATGAACTGAGTCTTCCTCTCTACCTCCTTTTGTGTACACCTTCCTATTTTGCATATGACACGTTCCCAGGAAGTGTCTCTACACCACACTGGCTATTATTTCCTCTATTCATAAGACTTAACAGCCTTATATATCACATTACAGTACACACACACATTTAGCAATATTGCACATGCAGATTTGTATTGCTTATTCTTCTTAATTCATTATATGCATCACTGGATGTGCACGATGTTGAATGGGCTGCATCACTGGATATCTGCTGTGTCAGTTGAATAATGATGGTCGATTGTGAGAGGAAGTTAAAAGATGATAACTCCTCTCATTTACTAAATGCACTAAATACTTGCAGACCCATGACAGACATATCTGCAATCATTTAAACTGCATGCAGTCTATAAGAAAGAAAATCATTTGTGGAAGTGTGTTATGGTTCCTGGTTTTATGGTTTAATGTGAGTCGTCTTTAAGTTCTCTTCTCAGAAAAGTTGCTGAACTGATCACTCATATTAACATTGCCTTATATAGTATCATTGCATTCTTTCAAATAGCTTCCTGTTCAAGGTGTTAGACTATAAGTATTTTAAGTAAGAACTAGCTACAGTTTGGCCTTTATCAGTTAGTACAAGACATATTGACCCTTTAAACACTTCAGAGTGTACAGAAAGAAAGAAAGACTTTGTTGTTACTGACAACTCACCTTTTGAATTCACAGCAGAAACAAATGCATTTTATATTAAAAATCCACACTGCTCTCTCTTATCACTGTGCGCCTCGCTGCTTCTTGCAACACATTTTTAAAAGGAGAAGTGATCTATCGTATGTGTTATCCATCTGTCTTTCTTCAAAAACAGCACCAACCTGGATTATACAAATAAGGTCCAAATGTTTTAACTTGAAATGTTGAGTTTAATTTAAGATCTAAATATCTTTGTGAAAATGATTGCAAGTGATATGTCATCTTCATTCATTTCAGGAAAATATTAGAAAACAACTTTTATTTAATGTTCATGTAGAGATAGATAGCCATTCCATTCAACATGTACAGTCCTCATACTGGCCAAAATTAATATCTGAAGTCCAGCTGAAGCTAATAAGAGGGTTTCTGCAGTCAAATCCAGTGTGATTCATCAAAGGTTACAGTCACTTACAATTAAAATCCCTCTTCTATGAAAATCATGAATGACTTTACAAAATTTCATAGCAATCCATCCAATAGTTATTGAAATCTTTCAGTCTGGACCGAAGTGGTGGACTGACCAACCAACTGTAAGACAGACTCACACTGACATCCATAGAGCCACTCTGCCAGCTAATAAAAATGAAACAAGGTTTTCGGAAATGGTTAATTTTGCCTGAAGCAGACCCTTGAATAAACCACAGGGACATTTTGAAGCACATACAGTACTTATCCTAGTTAAATTAAGGTATATAACATAATTTAAACAAGAGAATTATTTACATCTTCCAGTCCATTTCAGTTGCATTAATAGATTTTCTACAGCCTTCAAGCCTAGAGCTGTGAAGTGTCCCAATTACTTCAGTTTACCCAATGTCAAATTTCCCTTTGAAGATCACTGCCCTGTGGTAGAAAGCTTACACACTGCTGTCATTTACACATCAGAATAATAATCCATCACGTCTGAAGAACAGAAGACACTTTGTCCTTAAGTGACTCCACTAAGCTTTACAGTCTTCACATCTCGTCCATTATATCCTTCACATTGGAATACAACGCCACATCCTCCACTTCTTCCTCTTTGGCCACACAATGTTTTATCTCCTCATCCTCCTCTGCCATGGCCTCCTCCTCTTCTTTGCACTCCAACATTTCATCCGGCTCTCCATCATTGTCTTGCCTTTCCACTTTTTCTTCTCTCTTAATTTCTGTGTACTCTGTCTCCGTGGTTTCTTGCTTCTTTGCTGCCCCCCTGAGACTTCTTCTTTTCAACACGGAGAAGTCAATGCTGGCGTACTCCACATCTTCTGCTCCACTGTCGAGATCAGGGGCTCCTCTCTCCACTCCTTCAGCTCCATCTTTTGGTGCCTCTTGGTGGTGAGTTTGATTATCTTGCACAGCTTGATCAGGATGTATCTGTCAGATATAATACAGAAAGCATGACTCAGTCAGCAGCTGCAACAAGCCCGAAACTGTGTACACCATGCATGAGATCTTACATTTACATTATTGCTTAAGTCATGTTTTAATGTTGTTATTAAACGCTACAACTGGTGTCCATTTATTTTAATATAGTTTGGAAATAGGGTTGAAGCAAATCTTGAAGTTTATTTGAGATACTGCAATCCATCACAATTTGTATCAGCTTTAAGCATGATTGTAAGTAGTGCATAGTGGCAAGATAGTGCAGTCTTTTCAAATCAGTCTGTATTTACAGCTGCACTGCAAAGCAACAAAAAGGGAATTTGACCATTTAAGCAAACATGGTGTTGACTTAGTTTGATAGGATATAGTATCTCAAGTTTGCATGTGTGCAAGTTGACTTTCACATTGAAGTGAAATAAAGTTGCTTGCAAGAGTTGATTGGCATCAGTTACTTCACACATGCTTGACTACCAGTGGCTCATTCATCAGTTGCATCACTACCAGCTGCCTGGTGGCATATCATCATGCATTTCCCTCCACTACCTCAATTTCCCCCTGTTGGCATTTTTGATCCAATTAAGCTTTAATGTTCATGTTTGGGTTTTTCCAGGGGTTGTTTGTTCTTGAGAGATCCCTCAAAGAGGAATATTTTCCAACAAGTCAAACTGTTTAATATGCCATATTTACACTGAAGTTCAATGAAGTGTTTCTGACTGAAATTGCAAACACATTCACAGATTTTAAATACTTCAGCATTCATAAAAAATAGCAATAAATAATAAATAAATGAACTCAAACATGTAAAAATACTGTGATCATTCACAAAAATAGAAATCTTAACCAATTCACAGCAATATATTAGTATAAAGATGTATTAGCTGGATAAATAATAATAATACCAGAGGATCCTCCTGGGCCGTCACCATCTCCAGGGTCCCATCTAGACTTCCAGAGCTCTTCTGCTTTTTTCTGGAGAGAAATGCATTTAAACACATTTTAATCTCTGTATGAAGATTAGCCACAAACAAAACCAAGAATTAATGAATGGATTCAATAGAGTACCTATGGCATTTCTTTGCTAAACAGCAAAGGGTTGTTGTAAGAAGTACCCCAATCAAAAATGCAATGATGATGTCCAGCCGTGAGACAATGCTTAGTAATCCTGTGGATTGACCTGGATGAAAAAGGAACAGAAGAAAAATATGTGTTGTCCATGTTGTTCTGAACAATAATATACTGTACACGACACAGTTGATTTCTTATGAAATCTTGTCTGAGTGCAAGTTCACGGTACAAAAAAAAGGAAACCGTGGTCTGAAGAGACAGACGTGTTTCAGTTACTAACACTTACCTTCTTTTTTTGGTGAGTGTTTTTGGATGGTGAGGTTTTCTTTTGCTTCTCCATTTCCATTACTGGTGACACACTCAACAGCAGTGTTTCTGTGGTCTGTTACAGGCAGGGTGATGGTGCTGTTGACTGTGTGGTTTGACACAGCGGTAATGACAGAGTACTCAGTGTGGTTTTCCATCAGCGGCCATTTGATGGTGGGTAAGGGAACCCCCTGACTGATACACACACAGGTCAGAGCTGTCGACTGAGCCACACATCCAGAGCCTTTTAGGATCTTTGCAAACCCTGCAAACAGACAAGTAGAATCACTTTACAGCAAACATTCAGTAAGCTTATAAAGACTGTGAACATAATCTTCATTTTTAAGGAGATTAGTACAGTCTACTTACGAGCCACAGTTACATCAGCATGTAGAGTCAGAGTATTGTCCACATGATTTACTGTACAGATGTAACGTCCAGCGTGTTCTGCTGTCACATTATTGATGATAAGACTGGCTGTTTCAGTGTCAGTCTGCAGGTCAGTTTCTGTGCCGTTCTGAAGATTAGTTTCTCTTCCATTTGTTTTGTTGGAGAGTTTAGTCCACATGATGGAAGATGGAGGGAAGCTTTCTACACTGCAGCTCAGATTCAGGGTCTCACCTTCCTTCAGACTTGTATTCCCAGTGACTTTAATTTCTTTCACATCTATGAAACGAGGACATGTTATAAAATGTTATAACATCCCTTAATCCCAAAGTTTCCTTTAGAAAACCATCAAAAATGACTTCAGAGAACATCTCTTCGCAAATATTTTAGATAGTGAATGTTCCTGATTAAATACAGGACAGTATGTGTTACTTACAGGTCACATTTAGAGTCACTGTCTCCTCTGTAGCTGTGTCACCTGTGAAGCCGACCTTACAGGTGAGCTGGGTGCCGTGGTGTTCAGCTGAAGCATTAAAGGTCAAAGTTGAGCTGTGTCTCTGAATGACAGCAGTTAGATTCTCAGTTTTTCTCTCTGTTAGATTTCCTGTTATTTCAGTGGTGTTCTCTTCTCTTCCTCTCCACGTCCAGGTGATTGTAGGAACTGATCCAGAGCACAGACCAGGAGCAGTGCAGGTCAGTGTGGTCTGCTGTCCTTCTGTCAGCGGAGGAACCATCACTGTGGGCTTCTGACTCAGAGCTAATAGTAGAGCAGTACATGAGTGGAATCAGGTCAATAGTCTCAAGATTATCATTCAGTTAAATCTAGGCTAAAATATCAGATACTTTATTGAGGCAATAAGTAGGAGACAGTGTATCAGGAACTGCTTAACGCTTACTAGTCTCCCACAGAGGTCGACAAGTGCCTCTGTGGAGTAATACCAAACATTACTTAATTCCTATTTAATACTATAGATGCATATTATATGTTGGTGATGTTCAGAGGTCCAACAATAAACATAATCACTGTATATATTTTGTCTTCATACCTTTAACAGAAATGGTCGCTTTTTGAGGGAATGTCAATCCGTCCGTCCTCCCAATAACTCTGAGCTGATATGATCCAGAATCTGACTCAGTGAGGTCATTGAAGACGATGCTGCAGGTTTTTTGACTCAGGTTCGTCTCCAACAGTGACACTCGTCCTCTGAACTGAGGCTGAACTTTTGTGTTGTTCTTGTATGTGTGGAATATTATATAAGACTCACTACATTTTTTAGATGGTTCACATTTGGACCAAATTATATGTTGGGGTGTAAAGGTATCAGGAGTTGTGAAAGAGCATGGTATCACAACACAGAGTCCAGCTTCTGCTGTTATTTCTCCTTCAGTAAGAGTGATACAGTATCCTGGAACAGGACAATCTTGTTTTTGCCTCACTGATGCACCTGTTATTACAAATAGGGAGAGAAAAATGGGACAGAATATATTTAGATGACATTACCAGATAATATATTTGATAAATCATGAAGACTACAAGTAGGATTGTTTCTGTGTTATATAACTCTGTCTTGTCTTGTGTTGTCAGCATCGTTTAGCAGAAAACCCAAAAATGGTTCAGAATGTAATGTCATTTCTTAATCCACCGTTTCTTTGGTAATCAAAAGTTTAATTTCAATACTATATCCCAGAGTAGATGCTGTGAGTAATGTTGCTAATTAGTTGCTGAATTCAGCGTGGGAAAACATAAATACTTGTCATTGGAAAACACTTCAGTAAAATATATTTATGCATTTATTATAGCTGTCCTGTTAATATCCTTAACGCTGGCATTGAAACAAGATGATAATAAAGATGTATACCTTCATCAGCATTGCTGCCTCTCAGAGAGAAGAGCAGAGTTGCCCAGAAGAGAACAAACATCATAATTCGATACTTGAGACAATCGGTCTGTCCACAGAAGACACTCGTCCTTTCAAAAGTACAAAAATATTAAATTCAGTGAACAAACAGGAAGTTCAGCTGATGAAACTGGATCAGAAACAGCTCCACAGATGACTGTTGACGGCATAGTTTCAAACACTGGATGTTGCATATTCAGCAATTCTGTTAGATTAATACATTTGGTTAACATCTTCTCCAGGGTTGTAAGTCCCCTGAACCCAGACCCAAACCCAGACTTTTCCAATTAACTGTCCACCCAGGAATTTCAAAAGATACATTTCAAGGAAGAATAAATCACTTCTGTAATTTCAGTTTATAATTTAGAGTTGTATTTTTAAAAAGTAAGGGTGATATGGTATTTTACCTCCTCATAAAAGCTGCTGTCTTCTCTTCACAATGATCTCTGCTGAGTGTATCTACTATGAACTGAGTCTTCCTCTCTTCCTCGTTCTTTTATACATCTTCCCTTTTTTCACATGACACGAACCAGGGAGTGTCTCTTCACAACACTGATTTTATTTCCTCTCTTCTTAAGACTTAACAGCCTCTTATATCACATTACAGTACACACACACATTGAGCAATATTGCACATGCAGATTTGTATTGCTTATTCTTCTTAATTCATTATGTGCATAACTGGATGTGCATGATGTTGAATGGGCTGCATCACTGGATATCTGCTGTGTCTGTTGAATAATGATCATCAATTGTGAGAGGAAGATAAAAGATGATAACTCCTCTCATTTACTAAATGCACTAAATACCAGCAGACCCATGACAGACATATCTGCATTCATGTAAACTGCATTAAGTCTGTTAGAAAGAAAATCATTTGTGGAAGTGTGTTATGGTTCCTGGTTTTATGGTTTATTTTGGGTCGTCTTTAAGTTCTCTTCTCAGAAAAGTTGCTGAACTGATCACTCATATTAACATTGCCTTATATAGTAGCATTGCATTCTTTCAAATAGCTTCCTGTTCAAGGTGTTAGACTATAAGTATTTTAAGTAAGAACTAGCTACAGTTTGGCCTTTATCAGTTAGTACAAGCCATATTGAGCCTTTAAACACTTCAGAGTGTACAGAAAGAAAGAAAGGCTTTGTTGTTACTGACAACTCACCTTTTGAATTCACAGCAGAAACAAATGCATTTTATATTAAACATCCACACTGCTCTGTCTTATCACTGTGTTCCTCGCTGCTTCTTGCAACACATTTTTAAAAGGAGAAGTGATCTATCGTATGTGTTATCCATCTGTCTTTCTTCAACGACAGCACCAACCAGGGCTATACAAATCAGGTCCAAATATTTTAACATGAAATGTTGAGTTTAATCTAAATCTAAATATCTTTGTGAAAATGATTGCAAGTGATATGTCATCTTCATTAATTTCAGGAAAATATTACAAAACAACTTTTATTTTACATTCCTGTAGAGATAGATAGCCATTCCATTCAACATGTACAGTCCTCATACTGGCCAAAATTAATATCTGAAGTCCAGCTGAAGCTAATAAGAGGGTTTCTGCAGTCTAAGTTCATCAAATCCAGTGTGTATCATCAAAGGTTACAGCCACTTACAATTAAAATCCCTCTTCAATGAAAATCATGAATGACTTTACAAAATTTCATAGCAATCCATCCAATAGTTATTGAAATATTTCAGTCTGGACCGAAGTGGTGGACTGACCAACCAACTGTAAGACTGACAGACTCACACTGACATCCATAGAGCCATGCTACCAGCTAATAAAAATGAAACAAGGTTTTCGGAAATGGTTAATTTTGCCTGAAGCAGACACTTGAATAAACCACAAGGAAATTTTGGAACACATACAGTACTTATCCTAGTTAAATGAAGGTATATAACATAATTTAAACAGGGGAATTATTTACATCTTCCAGTCCATTTTAGTTGCATTAATAGATCTTCTACAGCCTTCAAGCCTAGAGCTGTGAAGTGTCCCGATTACTTCAGTTTACCCATTGTCAAATTTCCATTTGAAGATCACTGCCCTGTGGTAGAAAGCTTACACACTGCTGTCATTTACACATCAGAATAATAATCCATCACGTCTGAAGAACAGAAGACACTTTGTCCTTAAATGACTCCACTAAGCTTTACAGTCTTCACATCTCGTCCATTATATCCTTCAAATTGGAATACAACGCCACATCCTCCACTTCTTCCTCTTTGGCCACACAATGTTTTATCTCCTCATCGTCCTCTGCCATGGCCGCCTCCTCTTCTTTGCACTCCAACATTTCATCTGGCTCTCCATCATTGTCTTGCCTTTCCACTTTTTCTTCTCTCTTAATTTCTGTGTACTCTGTCTCCGTGGTTTCTTGCTTCTTTGCTGCCCCCCTGAGACTTCTTCTTTTCAACACGGAGAAGTCAATGCTGGCGTACTCCACGTCTTTTGCTGCACTGTATAGATCAGGGGCTCCTCTCTCCACTCCTTCAGCTCCATCTTTTGGTGCCTCTTGGTGGTGAGTTTGATTATCTTGCACAGCTTGATCAGGATGTATCTGTCAGGTATAATACAGAAAGCATGACTCAGTCAGCAGCTGCAACAAGCCCAAAACTGTGTACACCATGCATGAGATCTTACATTTACATTATTGTTTAAGTCATGTTTTAATGTTGTTATTAAACGCTACAACTGGTGTCCATTTATTTTAATATGGTTTGGAAATAGGGTTGAAGCAAATCTTGAAGTTTATTTGAGATAATGCATTCCATCACAACTTGTATCAGCTTTAATCATGATTGTAAGTAGTGCATAGTGGCAAGATAGTGCAGTCTTTTCAAATCAGTCTGTATTTACAGCTGCACTGCAAAGCAACAAAAAGGGAACTTGACCATTTAAGCAAACATGGTGTTGACTTAGTTTGATAGGATATAGTATCTCAAGTTTGCATGTGTGCAAGTTGACTTTCACATTGAAGTGAAATGAATGAAGCAGAACTCAGGTAGAGCACTGAGGTTGTGCTTGCATGAGTTGATTGGCATCAGTTACTTCACACATGCTTGACTACCAGTGGCTCATTCATCAGTTGCATCACTGCCTGGTGGCATATCATCATGCATTTCCCTCCACTACTTCAATTTCCCCCTGTTGGCATTTTTGATCCAATTAAGCTTTAATGTTCATGTTTGGGTTTTTCCAGGGGTTGTTTGTTCTTGAGAGATCCCTCAAAGAGGAATATTTTCCAGCAAATCAAACTATTTAATATGTCATATTTACACTGAAGTTCAATGAAGTGTTTCTGACTGAAATTGCAAACACATTCACAGATTTTAAATACTACAGCATTCATAAAAAATTGCAGTAAATAATAAATAAATGCACTCAAACATGTAAAAATACTGTGATCATTCACAAAAAGAGAAATCTTAACCAATTCACAGCAATATATTAGTATAAAGATGTATTAGCTGGATAAATAATAATAATACCAGAGGATCCTCCTGGGCGGTCACCATCTCCAGGGTCCCATCTAGACTTCCAGAGCTCTTCTGATTTTTTCTGGAGAGAAATACATTTAAACACATTTTAATGTCTGTATGAAGATTATCCACACAAAAAAACAAGAATTAATGAATGGAATCAATAGATTACCTATTATATGTCTTTGCCAAACAGCAAAGGGTTGTTGTAAGAAGTACCCCAATCAAAAATGCAATGATGATGTCCAGCCGTGAGACAATGCTTAGTAATCCTGTGGATTGACCTGGATGAAAAAGGAACAGAAGAAAAATATGTGTTGTCCATGTTGTTCTGAACAATAATATACTCTACACGACACAGTTGATTTATTTTTGAAATCTTGTCTGAGTGCAAGTTCACAGTACCAAAAAATAGGAAACCGTGGTCTGAAGAGACAGAAGTGTTTCAGTTACTAACACTTACCTTCTTTTTTTGGCGAGTGTATTTGGATGGTGAGGTTTTCTTTTGCTTCTCCATTTCCATTACTGCTGACACACTCAACAGCAGTGTTTCTGTGGTCTGTTACAGGCAGGGTGATGGTGCTGTTGACTGTGTGTTTTGACACAGTGGTAATGACAGAGTACTCATTGTGGTTTTCAATCATCGGCCATTTGATGGTGGGTAAGGGAACCCCCTGACTCATACACACACAGGTCAGAGCTGTCGACTGAGCCACACATCCAGAGCCTTTTAGGATCTTTGCAAACCCTGCAAACAGACAAGTAGAATCACTTTACAGCAAACATACAGGGAGCTGATAAAGACTGTGAACATAATCTTCATTTTTAAGGAGATTAGTACAGTCTACTTACGAGCCACAGTTACATCAGCATGTAGAGTCAGAGTATTGTCCACATGTTTTACAGTGCAGATGTAACATCCAGAGTGTTCTGTTGTCACATTAGGGATGATAAGTGTGGATAGTCCAGTGTTGTTCTGCAGGTCAACATCGATTCTACTGTGGAGACTTGTGTTGAGGCCAAGTTTAGACCATGTGATCAGAGATGGAGGAAAACTTTCAGCATTGCAGGTCAGATTCAGAGTGTCGCCTTCTTTAACAATTACATCCCCAGTGATTTCAGCTTTCCTCATATCTGTGGAACAGATTAAAAAAATATTAAAATTTCAGATAAGATCTCTGCAAGACAAGTGACTTCTTAATAGTCATACTGAAATGTAAAAAAATATATTTTGATAGCATGTATACATACAAAATATATTTGTGTTACTACCACTTGGGGGCGTCTAAGTCTAAAAATACATCTCTAACACTTTAACAGACAACCAAAGTCATTTTATTCCAAACTTGGGTTCAGTGAGTCTAGTACAATGGTTCTATAAGTCCAAGAGCTCATAGTATTTTTGAATTTTCTGAATTAGAAAATAAATTCAATAAAAGGTTTTGCAGTCTTCAAATGAAATGAAAAAAGCACAGACTGTAAGAGTAAAGTTAGTCAGGGTGAATATGTCAGGGAGATTTTTCTCTCCACTGATGATAAGAATAAGAATAAGAATAAGAATAAGAATAAGAATAAGAATAAGAATAAGAATAAGAATAAGAATAAGAATAAGAATAAGAATAAGAATAAGAATAAGAATAAGAATAAGAATAAGAATAAGAATAAGAATAAGAATAGAAAATATTAAGACGACGACAGTAGAAGACAATAAAATCCCATGGATGTAACTCAAGTTTCAGCTACCTCAATGAAGAGAACAACTGTATGAAACCATAATGCAGTATACTTACATTTAACTGTTACATCATCTTCGTTTGACAGGGTGTTGTTCAAATGTTTTGCTGTACAGATGTACTGTCCAGCGTGTTCTGCTGTCACATTAGGGATGATAAGACTGGCTGTTTCAGTGTCAGTCTGCAGGTCAGTTTCTGTGCCGTTCTGAAGATTAGTTTCTCTTCCATTTTTCACAGTTTTGTTGGAGAGTTTAGTCCACATGATAGAAGATGGAGGGAAGCTTTCAATGCTGCAGGTCAGATTCAGAGTCTCACCCTCCTTCAGACTTGTATTCCCAGTGACTTTAATTTGTTTCACATCTATGAAAAAAGGACATGTTATAAAATGTTAAATCCCAAAGTTTCCTGTTGTTGATGTAAAATTAAACACAGTTCAGACCTGATCTTTAGAAAACCATCAAAAATTACTTCTGAGGACATATCTTTGATAGTTTATACAGTAAAAATGACTGATTAAAAACAGGACAGTATGTGCTACTTACATGTCACATTCAGAGTCACTGTCTCCTCTGTAGCTGTTTCACCTGTGAAGCCGACCTTACAGGTGACCTGGGTGCCGTGGTGTTCAGCTGAAGCATTAAAGGTCAAAGTTGAGCTGTGTCTCTGTTTGAAAGCAGTCAGAGTCTCTGTCACGATGTTTCCTGTAATGTGAGAGTCGTCCTCTCCTCTTCCTCTCCACGTCCAGGTGATTGTAGGAACTGATCCAGAGCAGAGACCAGGAGCAGTGCAGGTCAGTGTGGTCTGCTTTCCTTCTGTCAGCGGAGGAACCATCACTGTGGGCTTCTGACTCAGAGCTAATAGTAGAGCAGTACATGAGTGGAATCAGGTCAATAGTCTCAAGATTATCATTCAGTTAAGTTTGGGCTAAAATATCAGATACTTTATTGAGGCAATAAGTAGGAGACAGTATATCAGGAACTGCTTAAACATTTACTAGTCTCCCACAGAGGTCGACAAGTGCCTCTGTGGAGTAATACCAAACATTACTTAATGCCCAATTAAGACTATAAATGCATTGTTTGTGCAGTTCAGAGGTCCAACAATAAACATAATCACTCTATATATTTGCTTTGTCTTCATACCTTTAACAGAGATGGTCGCTTTTTGAGGGAATGTCAATCTGTCCGTCCTCCCAATAACTCTGAGCTGATATGATCCAGAATCTGACTCAGTGAGGTCATTGATGACGATGCTGCAGGTTTTTTGACTCAGGTCCGTCTCCAACAGTGACACTCGTTCTCTGAACTCAGGTTGAACTTTTCTTTTGCTCGTGTACGTGTGGAATATTATATCAGAATCACTACAGCTATATTGTTCACATTTGTACCAAACTATATGTTGGGGTGTGAAGTAATAACCAGTAGTGAAAGAGCACGGTATCACAACACAGAGTCCAGCCTCTGCTGTTATTTCTCCTTCAGTAAGAGTGATACAGTATCCTTGAACAGGACAGTGTTGTCTTTGCCTCACTGACGCACCTGTTATTACAAATAGGGAGACAAAAATGGGACAGAAAAATGGGACAGTATATGTTTAGATCACATTACCACATAATATATTTAATAAATCATGAAGACTACAAGTAAAATTTAATTTCATCCACAATTTCTTTGGTAAACAAAAAATGTATTTCAATACTATATCCCAGAGTAGATGCTGTGAGTAATGTTACTAATGAATTGGTGAATTCAGGGTGGGAAAACATAAATAGTTGTCATTTGGAAACACTTCAGGAAAACATATTTACACATATATTATAGCTGTCTTGTTAACATCCTTAATGCTGGCATTGAAACAAGATAATAATAAACATCTATACCTGTGTCAGCACTGGTGCCTCTCAGTGAGAAGAGCAGAGTCGCCCAGAAGAGAACAAACATCCTAATTCGATGACTGGGACAGTCGGTCTCTCCCTCCACAGGACAGCTTTCACACTAAAAATGCAGTAAACATGCAAGAAGTTCAAGCAAAGGAAACTCCAGAGCTGACGTCACAGATCTTAATACAGGATGTTGCACCGAAAATATTCCACAGTTGCGAGATGAACATACAGTACTTTACACAGGGATGTCAACACACTAAACATTTTTTATTGCTAAAAACTTTGTGACATATGTTCGAGAAAGATTCTGAACAGATTCTGAAGATATGAACTTTACTACATTACAGTAATCTTTTCTTAAAACATGACTACTAAACAATAAGTATTTATAATCCCTGCCATATTTAAGGGCCCTTGTCAGCTTTTGGCCCCTCAATCCTTTACTGAACACACTAACAAATACACACTGTCTTTTATCCTCCCATCCTCAAGCACCCTTTATCCAGTACAGTCCAGCTTACTTTACTAAGGTGGACTGTGATGTGATTTACTTTCTTTACCAGAGAAGCCAGGAATGTGGGAACACATTTTAAAGAATTTAAATTCAGAAGTTAGGAAAACTTCATTTTTACTCCAACTAAGAGTTTAAAATACATTTTAAAAATGTGTCCAATGTTGTGTTTTACCTTTTTCTGTCTGCGGCAGTCTTCTCTCCACAGTCTCTGCTGAGTGTTTCTCAGTTTTCTCCGCTCTTTGTGCAACAATGAGGTTTCAGGAAGTTTAAGAGCAAAGCACTGAGCAACATTTGTCCTCTACTGAGACTGCCCACCAAATAACGTTATAGTGTCATATTGTATTTTAATTTAACTAATGACAATTTTTCACCTTCTAAACTGAACAATACATAACAGAAAACATTTTGATTTGCCTGTTGTTATTGCTTGTTTGTTGTAATGTTTTGTTTACCCTCTCTGTGATTAAGTAATGTGCACCCTTTGTAAAAGAGGGAAGTACTGCAAATGTGCAGTTTTTTTCCCCAAAGAATTTTTATCTTGAGAAACCAGAAGCCAGTACATGCAATAAACCATGTGTTTTTTTGACTTGTGATTTGTTTTGAAGTGTTGTTGCTGTATGACTGTACGTCATACTGAATTTTTTTTAAAAAGTTGCTTCAACAGTGCACAATGTGAATAATAAAAACTGTGCATTGCTGTAAATGGTCTGTGTTACTGGCTAATATCTGCAGTGCCAGATCAGTGAAGATGGTCAAATGAACATTAGTCATGTATGAAAAAGAAAACTCTTGTCTCTGTCAAACTGCATTCAACACCTAAAGACACAAATAGAAAAGTATAGGTATTCACCCTGTTTGCTCATTTTAACAGCACGCAGCATCTTAGGGAGCACTTCTGCATTTATGTTTTTATGTTTTTATTGTGCAGTATCTATAGATACTGTTGTCAAAGCAGCAGGTCAGTCGGTTTTAGTGAGAGAAGTAAATACTAAAGTCACAGTTTCTTGTTGCGATCAAACTGCCTTTAATCATCACACAAATCGTACACACACTATAGCAATGAGAAGCCCAGAATGAGATACGGGATTAATTTTATACCAAAGAGGTGGTCACACAAGTCCATTTACTTGGTAACATTTGATAAGGAAGGCTGTGTTCAGCTATGACCAGTCATGTAGGAAACAGGTTCTGAAACCTCCAAGGACAGAACTTCTCAACATACACAAATAGTACACTGATTTTAAAATAGGTTCAATGACATTAAAACCATGATAAAATATGGATGATACAAGAATGGGTTCTAAATATAAGGCGCATATATATAATATCAGTATTTATGTCAAATGAAGTGAATGGAGATTAATATTATTATTATTATTATTAAAATAAGGGTAAATATTGTTTTGTTATTTCTAGCAGTGGTACAGTATAGTGAGACACATCTTCAAAAACAGCTTACACTGTGTCCTGTACAGTAACCTGATGACACTACAAGCAAAACTTTGCAAATTTCAGGTGCCTTTGCATGCAACATAACATCTAGAGAATATATTTTTCAGAATGTATCAAAGACTTGACTCACAAACCCCCAAAATATCCTACAATATTCCTCTTATACAGCGTCATCTTATACAGCGAGGATTGAAACTTTTTAACAAGCAACCAACAGTTTGGCAAAGGCTCCAAATGACTCACAGCTGAGGGGGTGATTTCACAATTTACTCAAGTACACCAAATGTACTGTATTATAAATATATAAATAAAATATGGTGCATTGTTATAGATTTAAATATATAAATGCTCATATTAGATCTAACCCTACAACTTTACTTTTTAAATTTACTGCAGCAATAAAATTCAGTATGTTAATGCAGTGGTAAAATATTAGGAACACTATAATATAATCAATATAATGCAATCCAGTACAACATCACCACCACCACCCACTACGACCTCTATAATTAACATAAAATAGAATTATCACCTGTTTGATAATATCAACAAAACTGAATATGTGTACATTTTGTAGCAGTAGAATATATGGCATAGCTGTTGTATTGGATTGCATTAGATTACACAGGTGTTCCTAATAAAGTGCCCAGTGAGTGTATGATTCAGCAGATGAATATATGTCCTCACAGACATAGATACGGTATGGAATTAAAAATACAACAAAAAACTGATGAAGTAACATACCAAAATAAGTGTGCTGAAGACATTCACACTTAAAAATACACCCAGCACCCAGGGAAGGACTGTAGAATAAGCAGTATGGAAAATGAATGCATATTTATAGTGAAGCTAAAATCATATTAATGTTATAAGCTACACCTTTTCAGTCAGAAACTGCCTTTTTTTGGTTTGTGCTGTTTCTAAAAGAGATGAAGAAAACAAGGACATATGTTTATTTATTTCCATGTGTATTTGAGTTGAATACATCTGAAATGACTAAACTAAACTGACCTAATAGAGAAACTACAACTAATCTCTCCTGTATACAAATTGGTCTTTTCTGTCACCAACAATAACACATGCCACACTTCAAAGATAATTTCTTCCTTTTCTAGGAAACTATTCAGTCTGCTTTCCACGTGTTGTCAAAGATAAAGGTACATATATGAGAAAATTCTCAGCTGTTCACTTATTTCAAGCCACAAACTTTAATCACATTTCAATCCTACTCTGATCTTCATCAGGTCAAATGCTGATGTTGCTTTTTAATATCATTGCATCTAATTATTCAAATTGTCAGAGTCAGTTTTGAAATATGGATTAATTTGACATCACAATCACAATTTCAGATCTTCAGACTGGTTGAAAAATCAGCAAAGCAGATGACCGTGGTTGGAAATCTCTCAGGAAGGCTTTTGGTTTGATTTATTTGTGGGTCAACAAGACTCACTAATTCAAAGGATAAGAACACTTATCTCCAACGTGCAACGTGAATACAATAGGATAAGTGAAAAAAGTAAATAATGTCTATAAGTCATTCTTTATAAAAAGCCAGGCGAAATAGGAAGGTTTACATTTACATATCATTTAATAATATGAAATAAGCTTGGCTATATAAAGATAACTGGATACACTGTTGGAGGCAGGGCCATGTTGCTCAGTGCTGCATGAAGCCAAAAAGGCCATTTCCTGAAAACCTAATGCACACACTCATATGACCCCCATGCACCCATGAAGCTTGCACACTAGAGACTTCCTGTTTTGCCCTCCAGTTAACTTGAATGGATTCTTTCAAAATGTGATCGGACTGAATGGATCAAATCCTGATAGTGAAACGTTCAATAGCGTCAGGTGATTTTGGCTTCAAAGCCTGGCACTGTTCCTGGGGGCTTGGCTCTGAAGCCTTTGGTGCTTTGACTGTTGCCATCTTGGATTTTTGGAGCCAGAAGTGACCTCTATTTGGAAGAGAACATGGAGCTGACTAACACTAGCTGGTATCTTGGTTAGCACAGTGCATTTATAGGCAATGGTAACTGTGATAATGACAATGCTAATGCTAAATTTGCTTGCAAAAATGGGCTTAAAAACAATAACACTAAATGTACTTACTAGAAATACTGAACAGCCAACTCCTTATCGGGTCTTTTAGTACAACCAAACGCTGAACAAGACTTTTACATGAGCAAAATGTTACAATTAACTTTCATGAACTGAAAACACACTGAAATAACTACAGCTAGAGCTACTCTGTGAATCTGGGGTTACGCTATGGTTACGTTACCTAAACAACGTTGTTACCGTGGTGCTGATTTGTCAATCACAACAAGCCATACCCTAAAGCATACTCTGCTTTATCATCAAAATTAAATTAAATGGGACCATAATTAACTAAATGAATATCATGTCGAGAGCAACGTTAGAAAATGTTGCACTCCTACAATTTTCTGGCAAGACCTGAAACAATCTTCATAACAACTAATGAACTAAACATATTATACATTCACTGAACGAAAATTATGAAAATGATATGCACATTTCTCAATGGACATGTTATCAGGTCAAAAGAAAATAACAGGCCAAAAAAAAAACTATTGGCATCTAACAATTTTAGAACTGTGAAAGAGATGAAGTTTCTCTGTGCTTAACTTAACTCTCAGTACATACCTACAAGCATGATATGTGAAAGCACATCTGCTTACAGTGCATTATGCTGTTTACACAAATATGATGCAGAGAATTAAAGCCTTCAATGTACAGACACTGAGTTTTCAGTAGGCGACAGTTTGTTTGCATTGGTGTAATTTTAAGGATTTTAACAACATAACTGAACATTTTTAACCATGTTAGAAACAAATTATTATTGAGGATTTTCATGTACTTTATAACATGCCTGGGGGAATCTTTAATAGCTCCTATGACTGGCTTTGATTCAATATTGGTCTCGTAACATCATTAGATTAAAGTTTCATACTCTACCTGTGTCAGTACTGCAGCCACTCACAGGGAGGAACAGGGTCACCCAGATGAGAACGAACATCCTAATTTGATGGTTGAGACACTCCAGAGGACAGTTTCTTCCTTCAAGAAGCAAACTACAGTAAAATAAACAGTATTGCATTGAATATTAACAAGATGTTGCATTTTGAACTATTCTGGAGATGATCAGAAGACTTAACACAATCATCAGGGGTGTATATATATATATATATATATATATATATATATATATATATATATATATATATATATATATATATATATATGTTACAAAATGCTAATATTCTATATTAATTAAATTAAATAAATATCTGCAATTATCTCAACACACCACTATATAAATATGTAAAACATGCAGATTTTACCACTAGTCAAAGAAGAATCAATCACGACTACAATTTAAACTCATATTAAAAAATAAGACATGTTTTGTTTTACTACTTTTTGCTTTGTTCTCTTGCTCTCTTCTCTCCACAGTGATCTCTGTTGAGTGTCTCTGCTCTGAATTGACCCTTCCCTCTCAGCATCCTCCTTTTGTGCCCCTTCTCTCTGCATATGTGTTGAGTGGCTGCTCCTTTCATTAGACTGCAACACTTTTTATACTGAAATAACAATATTTACATTTGCACATTTGGAAAAATACACTTTGTTAACTAAATTCAGTAATGAAAGGGAATAAAACCTTTTTTTATTTTTGTGTTTGTTTTATCTCCTCTCCGTAACTGCTAAGTTGTTTGACATTTTCACAAAAAGGGAAGTACATTTATGAATATGACATCTTCACAAACCAACTACCAACTACAGTAATACTGTAGATGTACTGAGCACTTCACCTCATGCAGTTTTTGGGGTGAAATTTATTATGCAGAGGTAATGCAGTGTCATGTGAGTGATGAGGGTCAAATGAACATTGTTGTATTCATGCATGAGGAGAGAAAACTTCTGTTGCTGATTAAGTGAATTACATAACTACAGATTCAAAGAGAAAGAATCTGCATCCATTATTATCTCCATTGAACTTAATACAGCCTCTTATAAAGCACTTTTGGATTTTTAATGTCTTTTATTTATTGCTTAATATATGTAAGTACTCTTCTCCACGAAGTACCTTAAACATTACCTCATGTGGCATGACTGTATTCTCAGTGTATCTGATAACTTCCTGTTAATATTATTTTTAGCACAGAACTGACTGAAAGTTAATACAGCAACTCATTGAAAAGGTTGTGCTGAAACTGATAATTCATTGATTTAATCAGAAACCAATGAAATGGCACCAGTTTCAAATTCTTCCAAAACATTATCTGCCAGATTTTGGTAATTTTATAATGTATTCTCATTCATAGAAACAGTATTTAAAGCTATAATATGTAACTATTCTGTATTAACATTATGTTAATGAGATCTAAGTGTCAGTTTCTTAAATCATTCTAAAAGAAACATCAGAGAAAGAGGCCCAAATCTGAACTCTGAACAGAGAGCTGGTGGGACAAATATCAAGAGACGCCCTTTGTTCTGTCTGTGAACGTCTCATTTAAAAATATTCAAAGTTTTGACTATTGTACTAACAGTTAGCAGTGGCTATTGTTGAGAATACACACTTATGCTTTGATTAAACTTTCTATGAGGTAATACATATGAGTGTCTGCAGAAGCCCAGAATCAGAGGGTAACCTCAGTATCAGGCTAAGTTTGGCCTAAATAATCATAGTTGTGTGTTGGTTGAGCTTTGGGAATTCCTGCAAGGAATATGGAAAAACACAAATCTAAAAATCTAAATCTTTATTGTCACCAACAATTACACATAAGAAGCAAATTATCCTGATCATAAACTCAAGGCACTTGTTAAAATATAAAGCAGTTAATCACAGGTACATCTAATGAACATTTTCAAAATAAATGTTAAGATTAATATTGAAATGTACACAGTGTAAACTACAGTTTCAGTCCAAACTGGCTTAGAAAATTGTGTCAGTGGAGCTTCTCAGTACCCACCACCAGACAACTTTGTTCTGAAAATCTGTCCCTGAGTTGTGAATGTGTTTATTGTATGAATGGGAAAACAGCTTTGCTAAAGAATGTGTGCACAGTTGACTCTGAATAAAGTAAGGTTTCATCAGAAACATAATGTACCTACATATAAATCCCAGTCATGGACACATTTAAGCCACTTTGCATGTTGAAAGTATAACTCCACAGATCAGTCTTATGCTCCTTCTCAAGGTATCGAAATACCATCTGCCATTCAACCAGACTGAATAATGCTGGAACCCTAAACTGAAGATGTCTGATAATATTTGGATATTTGAAAGATGTCTGATAGTTATGACTTAAGCCTAAAGACAATGTCAGCTCTGAGGGTGGCCAATTACATCATACTCTGCTGATTGGTCTCT
Source organism: Scomber scombrus (assembly GCF_963691925.1). Classification (NCBI taxonomy): domain Eukaryota; kingdom Metazoa; phylum Chordata; class Actinopteri; order Scombriformes; family Scombridae; genus Scomber; species Scomber scombrus. The sequence continues at coordinate 25,446,049 of NC_084976.1, read as the reverse complement.
TTTCTGCAGTGACGAATACGTTCTGTCCTCTTGATGTGGTTTCACCTTTCTTCTTGTGCTCCTTTGGAGAAGAAGAAAAGAGTGAGCCATGTTTTGTTGTCTTGAAGTCTTCAGTGCAATAACAAAGGCTTCAAAATACAGATGTAGTAACATACCAAAGGAAAATCACGTAGATGATGCTGAAGACATTCACACTTAAAGATACACCCAGGACCCAGGGAAGGACTGCACTGCCAGGTCTGTAGTGCTGCACAGGACTCACTATAAGAAATAACACAACGTAGAGTGTATAACTGTTTTAGTGTTATTGTTATGCTATATATTTCCTCCCACAGGCTACCAGGCTGCTGAACATTTCTCTCTGATCAGCTGTAGCAACAGACTCTTAATTTTCTTTCACATCTATGAAACAAAGACATGTTATAACATTTTATAACACCCCAATACATAAAGTTTCCTGCTGTTGATAATGTAAAATTAAACACAGTTCAGACCTGAGCTTTAGAAAACCATCAGAAATGACTTCTGAGGACATAGCTTTGATAGTAAATGACTGATTAAATACAGGACAGTATGTGTTACTTACAGGTCACATTCAGAGTCACCGTCTCCTCTGTAGCTGTGTCACCTGTGAAGCCGACCTTACAGGTGACCTGGGTGCCGTGGTGTTCAGCTGAAGCATTAAAGGTCAAAGTTGAGCTGTGTCTCTGAGTGACAGCAGTTATATTCTCAGTTTTTCTCTCTGTTAGATTTCCTGTTATTTCAGCGGTTTTCTCTCCTCTTCCTCTCCACGTCCAGGTGATTGTAGGAACTGATCCAGAGCAGAGACCAGGAGCAGTGCAGGTCAGTGTGATCTGCTGTCCTTCTGTCAGCGGAGGAACCATCACTGTGGGCTTCTGACTCAGAGCTAATAGTAGAGCAATAGTCTCAAAATTATTATTCAGTTAAGTGTAGGCTAAAATATCAGATACTTTATTGAGGCAATAAGTAGGACACAGTATATCAGGAACTGCTTCAGCTCTTACTGGTCTCCCACAGAGGTCGGCAAGTGCCTCTGCGGAGTAATACCAAATATTACTTAATGCCCAATTAAGATTATAAATACACCTTATATGTTGGTGCAGTTCAGAGGTCCAACAATAAGCATCATCACTGTATTTATTTACTTTGTATTCATACCTTTAACAGAGATGGTCGCTTTTTGAGGGAATGTGAATCCGTCCATCTTCCCAAGCCACATACCATTAACTCTGAGCTGATATGATCCAGAATCTGACTCAGTGATGTCATTGATGACGATGCTGCAGGTTTTTTGACTCAGGTCCGTCTCCAACAGTGACACTCGTCCTATGAACCCAGGTTGAACTTTTCTGTTGTTCGTGTACGTGTGGAATATTATATCAGAATCACTACATCTTTCTTTCAATGGTTCACATTTGTACCAAACTATATGTTGGGGTATGAAGATTCCAGTAGTGAAAGAGCACGGTATCACAACACAGAGTCCAGCCTCTGCTGTTATTTCTCCTTCAGTAAGAGTGATACAGTATCCTGGATTCGGACAGTGTTGTCTTTGCCTCACTGATGCACCTGTTATTACAAATCAGGAGAGAAAAATGGGACAGAAGATATTTATATATTGATAATATATGATGAGGAATAGGCTACTATTATGTCTGTGCCTGTTTTGTATAACCTGCCAACACAACATTGATTCAATACATATTTCATAACCTACAATATCGTTGGTAAACAAAATGTCAATTTCAATATAATTTTATCTCAGTAAGTCAGAAGCACTTGAAATCACCTCAGGAAAATGTTCATAAGGATATTTATCATTGAAAATTATCACTATAACCATTTTGTTGATTATTATCTTTGATGTTGGTATTGAGACAAGATGACAATAAAGCTATATCTATACCTGTGTCAGCACTGTTGCCTCTCAGAGAGAAGAGCAGAGTCGCCCAGATGAGAACAAACATCTTAAATTGACTTGAGACAGTCTGCCTCTCCCTCCAAAGGACAGCTTTCACAGTGAATCTGCAGGAAATTCAGCTGATGAAACTGAAGCAAAGGAAGTTCTTGCAGGACATTGCATGTTTAGTTATTCCATTGTTGCTCAATAAAATTTGACTATGACTTTACCCTTGGTGTGACTAATCTGATTCTTTTATTGTTTTTACACCCCCTGAATTATTGATACCCCGAACACCAGCTCCTATAAAATATCTTATTGTCCTTCTCTTAAGAACCAGCAACAGTCCACCTCTGGGAATTCAGAGAGACATTTTTTCCAATAACTTATCATTCAAAAACATAAATTGAATAAGGTAAATGTTTGTGTTTCACCCTGTTTCTTCTCTGAAGGATGTATTCATAAACTCATTTTTCTATTTCTTTATTCTTTGTTCAACAAGACTTTCTGCCCAGTGTTAGGAATTATGTCTCCTCTTGTGAGACTGATATACATGATTTATATCCACAAAGTGTTTCAGAAGCAACACACTTTACAGCTCAACAGCACTGACTTTTACATTATTCAGAAAAGGATGAATGACTTAAACAACTTCAACAACATTTTCAGATATTTATAAGATTTGTTAAATGTTGTGTTTTACCTCCTTATGTTTTCTCTTTACAGTGGTCTCTGCTGTCTGTCTCCTGTCTGAACTGTTTCTTCCTCCTTGCATACTTCTTCCTTCTTTGTGCAAGTGTCAAGAAATAAGAGGAAAAGCAATGTCTTGTGTGTGTGTGTGTGTGTGTGTGTGTGTGTGTGTGTGTGTGTGTGTGTGTGTGTGTGTGTGTGTGTGTGTGTGTGTGTGTGTGTGTGTGTGTGTGTGTGTGTGTGTGTGTGTGTGTGTGTGTGTGTGTTGTATGTTATGAATATTTTCAGATTTAGTAACAGCTACATTCATGCTTTCATTGTCTCATTTATTTAATATTCTGAACAAACTGGAGAAACTCCTCCATGAGGTACGTGTTTCAATTTCATTTCATGTTTCTTTTTTCCAAACTGATTCTAAGAAACACACATCCCTTTGTTTATAGTGCATACTTTTTATATTTAGTTGATTCATTTTTTTTACAGAGATTATGTCTCTTTTGTGTGTTTGATTTAGACTCGCTCAGTCTGCTGTCCTCCACCTAAAAAACTGGAGGAGAGCAACTTTGACACCATCAAGAGGGTCAGTGGTGGCAGCTTTGGGTGAGTAAGACTCCTTTAAATTCTAACCACAGGGAGTTCAGTCCAAACACAGAGAAACTGCAACGAGGATTTCATACTTAAGATTTTTTTCAAATCAGAGCTGATGTTCTGCAGTACAAGCTGCTCATGTTTCCTTTTCCCTCTTGTACAGATCCACAAGCAAACACATAAAGTTGTTGCCATGAAGGTAATAAAATGGCAGAATTTAACCACAGAGGGAGAGATCCAGCAGGTGTTGGTGGAGACAGCCATCCTCACCTATAGCGAGAATTCCTACTTAATCTCAATGTTTTGCATATTTGAGATGAAGAGAGACCTCCATGTTGTAATGGAATATATAGCAGGTAAGGAGGTTGTTTGTTCAGACGGGGATGGAGCAGATAAATGAGCTTTAAACTGATTTTTCTTTATTATCTATGGACTCCCCATCCATGGTACCCACCCAACACACACTGAGAAGATCTAAACATGGTATCTTCTGTCTTTATATCTCCTCCTGACCTTTTAGGTGGGGATTGTGCCTCCTTGCTGGAAGACTGGGGGTATTTTCCTGTCAACATGGCCAGGACGTACATCACATAGACCACCATGGCTCTCGAGTACCTCCACAGCTACGGAATCATCCACAGGGACCTCAAACCTGTGAAGTGAGTCATCAATTTGAATTCACAGAAACTTGAACCACTTTGAATTTTGTATAACTTAATCTAATTTTGGCGTTTAATCTAACATGCAACATGTTTCTGCTTTCTTCTGTTGTAGTTTGTTGATAACTTCTTTGGGCCACATCAATGTGACAGATTTTGGACTTTCCAAAATCGGTCCACTGAACATTGCAAAAACACCAGATATACCCACTTTAATCAGATTATAATAAGTCATTATGTGCATGTTGATTTCTTTTTGCCGTTAACTCAATTTTAATTGTTTATCCAACTCAAAACACAGATGGACGACTGCAGCTGCTCTACTGCCTGGTTTTTTTTAAAATGGTGTACCCTTGAAGTGGAGAGTGGGTGTCCCTAAAGGTAGAGTCAGTCATTTTGTAGAAAGATTGTTGATATTTGAACTAAACACCCAAACAAACACACCCATCCCTTCATGCCTTTTTTGGAGGCCAACAGAAAACAAGGGAAGAGAGAAATAGGTATGACGTGATACAAAGGTCCCTTGACAGACTTGAATGAAGGACATTCTGGGTATGTGGCATGCACAGTAACTACTTGCCTGCCTCCTAAAATCATGATGCATTACCAAGGCAACGATCAAAGGAGAAATATGGCAGAATCCAGAGCAGATCATCAGTCACTGTTCCTCTCACACTTCCTCTAACAAGCACAACAGTCCATCCAGACTCCCTACACTTCTCACTCTACCTGCGTTTAGCGTCGCTGTCCACAGAAGCAGCCATCTGTCAGCTGCAGCTCCTGTAGAGCTGAGGGGACAAACTTTCTTCACTAGGTTTACAGACAGCAGAAGTTTACTGAACCAAAATTGTTTAAATGTCAGTTCCATGGGAAGAAATCCAAATTGTTTGTATTTATTGATTCATTGATACGGTTAATAAGCTCAAAACACAAATACATGTGGTTTAAACAGCTGCCTGCTCAGAATATGCTTCACTGAACATGACAGAAACAGAATCGGAGCATAAAAAACATGGGAGGGTCTCAGATTCAGACTTTGAGACTATCTCAGATTCAGTGTGTGATTCAGATGATACATTTAATAAAATGGAAGCATATCTGCTTCCTAAAAAAACACTTCTATGTGAATTTGCCACTGCCTCTCTGTCTCCAGTTTACCAGTGGTCCCCCACTATTCAACAGGTGCTTTCTTGTCATGACACTTTCATGTCCTTACACATACATCTATTCTGATGACTTCCTCTGTGTATGAGCACAGACGCCCCCTGCTGGTGTAGTGTTGTGTGGCTCGCTCTGGGCCACTGTGTTTGCATGTATAACTTCAGAGTCAGGGCTGTGTATGACCACCAGCTTTTTTTCAACACACACGCAGAGAAAACAGCAAACGGACCTGTTGCTGTAAGCACACACGCTAACACACACACACACACACACACACACACACACACACACACACACACACACACAATTTTCAAACTAAATAAGTGCACCTCATTAAATATGTTATGTACCAGAAAGCATTCTAACAAGAACAAATGTCAACTAAACTTTGCTAAGCGTTGTTTGTGAGGGTTAATGTTTCAGTTTAATCATGTCAGTCATTTTGGGCGCAGCTTAAATAAAACAGATATAAACACAAGAAACAGATATAATCACTGTTTCTTATCTATCAATAATGAACTGTTCCCATTTCATGTTGTTTTTATTTTATTTATGTTCGCATGAAAACTGAAGACAGATGAATTTGCTTGAGGCATGAAAGACTTGTTGTAAAATAAAAGAGCAAGCAAAATACATCACTGGGGAAATCCTACTGTTAAGTAACAGTGCTAATTTGCAGAGATTGCAAAACCCTGATCTGAATTATTGTGTCAATCATATATGTAGAAAAGAAAACTCCCCACAATAATAATAATAACAATTATGATCACCACAAAGTATAGGACATACAAATTTGCTTTTCAACACACTGTGACAGAAGATTAGGTAAGACATATTTGATACTTCTACTGTATACCCCATGTTTACAAAAAAATGTAATTAAAAAAAACCCCACCTCAATGAGGTGTTCAAAGACATGAATTAGTTATTGACTCACAGGCAATTTTAATAATACTAGCCAGCATACTATATCTGAAACCCTCCATTATCAAGTCAACAGAACAATGTCTTAATAAATTAGGACTCAGAATAGCTGGTTGACACTGGCTGTGTTTACATGCACAGAGAACTTAATTCTTAACCTATTTTGGCCTGGAGTGCATCGACTCCATAACACTGAAAAGCTTTTGTAAACTTGCTCAGGTTATTATACAAATAAACAGCATTAAATTTTGACTTTTGACAGTCAAATGTATCATATAGTTGGCTCATGATAAGACTAGGGGAACATTTCAGCAATTATTTGGCCAATAAATGAACAAAAAAGGTTGAAAAAGGGAATGCACACAGCAACTCAAATTCAATTAGACTACTAAAATAGGAACAGTGATGCATTCACTCACCTGCAGGAAAAGTTACACATTATTTTGTATCACATTATCACACATCTCGGTAAGGTCTCACTTCTTACGCATGTATTTTACACACTCAGGCCTCCACAGCATTGCATTATGGGTACATTTTGATGTCAGAAAAAAAAATCCTGTTTACTATTATCCTCATTATCCTTTCTTTACCCTCTGACAGAAGCAGCTTCCAGCTTTATCAGCATAGTTTCAAACTGGGGTTTTGGCAGAGAGACATTCGTTTGGGTCCATGTTAACAGTTTAAACTGTAATGTTTTGTTGTTTTCATATTGCCATTACTGCCTTTACAGTCTACAGTAAACCACAATCAGAGGCCTTTGGTGTATTTTCGGCAGATTTCTGTTTTAAAACATGAACTTAACCTGTCACTTTAAATGAGACAGCCACAGTACGGCATTATTTCACAACATAAATTCATAATGCCTTGGTCAAAGCATGTGTATCAAAAGTAATTTCATTCCTCATGAATAGATGCACATCCCCCCCCAGATTTTACTTACTTACTAATTTCAGTACAAACTATGCAACAATGTCTGTTTATGAGGGAAAAATCATAAGACAATGAATCATCAGATGGGTCATTGTCTAAATGATTCATTCATTTAGACAACAAAATAGTTTATCAGGATTCACAGTGTTAAAAAAAAATCCAACATAAAATTAAACAATAAGTATCAATTAGCCTTTTCACTACATTTGGAAGTGAAAATACACGTTGACCCATTAAAAATAACAATCAGACTGTGAGTGTGTCTATGTGAGCGATTTTTAAGCACTTTTAAGAGAAATGTGTGATCTGCAAGATGTGATGCAATGTGAGAGAGGTGGAGCATAAGTGAAAGAAGCACAGTGATATTCTTCCAATACATTAAAGAGAAACTCCACCGACTTACTGACATACTGTAAAGGTCAGGTATTAGGTAATGGACAGTACTGCTCAGCCTGTGAAAACAATGTCCTCTGCAGCTCTGAAGGAGCTTTGTCTAGTCCAAGAAAACTACCCTGAGTATGTCATCAGGGTTATAAAGACCTGAGCAAATAGAGGATGTTTGAAAGATGTGGAAATTCACTGGGCAGAAAGGGTCTAACAGAAAGATTCTGTTGGCTTCATGTTGGGAAATGTAAGACCCATCATTTTTGGAGCTACTAAGAAGTCAGGATATCTTGGCCTCTGCTGCTTTGATTTTGATTTTTAATGGTTGATAGGGCACAATAGATATACACAACAGGTATTATGTTATAAATCAACCAAAGCAAAGTCAATAACAAAGTTACTCCTTGCATGTAAATGTAGCTTCTTCTATACTTTGAGGTTCATGTTTGACTGCTAGTTAAAGGTTGGTACAGTTTTCTTATCTCATATTAAGACAGTCTTCAGTAAGAGTGGTTGAACGATGTTTGACAAAGCTGTTTTTCATTTGCCACATTGGCACTATAACACTTAAATGTGTGCCTGCTGGCAATTGACTCATGCAGGGTGTTTACTGTACATACTGGCATCCCTTTCCCTATCAATATACATCTTATTAATATATATTATTGACACCATCATTATCAAGTTAGACTATTAGTAAGCTTTGATATTACATCACAGGTTTATCAAATGTCTTTGAATAGCACAACCAACTGGCTAGTCAGCATCACTTTATGTCATTAAAACATCTGATGCAACCATGTGAGAATAAAGCATCCACTTCACAAGTGATGCTCGAAACTTCTCAAAGACCCCAGGGATCAGAGTCCTGTGATCTTTCAGCACTATTTGAATACACACACGCATACACACACACATTGTCAAAAAGAGATAACACTTTGGCCGCTCGCTCACAAGTATGTTGTGCTTTCGGTCTGTGTTTTCCAGATCGGTCAGTGAGCTGGGACCACAGTTAACTGCATCAGTTAACTGGAAAATGCTGGACATTATAGTAGCTGTGACATTCTTCAGAACTAGACATTTCTTGGCAAACACTAAAGTTCTGTATTCTAGGTAGACCACATTTACAAAACCTCTTCAATTATTATCAAAAGTGATGGTGACAATTTTTTTTCTTCCAATTGTTATGAGAGGCTACTGAGTCACAGCACACATTAAATACAATTATGTGGAACCAAGATGCTGAGATGCGTTCCATCTCTCGACTCGGTCGGAGAGGGATCACTCTCAGGCGATAGACACACATAAAGATAAGATAACAGAAAGCGCGGTTACTCCTTATCCTGACACTTCGACTGGCAGCAGACACAGTGACAATTACAAAACAGATGTAGAGCAAATGATGAGAAGTATGCAAGCGCTGAGAAGCTCCAAATGCCTGCCCTTTGACAATAGCATGAACAGAAATAAAGAGAAAACAGAAAAGTGGTAGCTGGTTAACACTGCATGATTTAGAGCCCATGAACTACAACTGAGGCTGGCTTTTACATTGTCCAGTGGGTCATGTTCCAACCTAAAAAGTACCAGTTTTCCCAAATGGTGGCATGTGAAGGGGCATCCAATGGAGGAGGGGCAGCATGAGGGGGGAGTACTGGCATTATATATGAGAAATCTGAAGAAATGAAAAACAAGGAGTCATCATATGCAAGGTGAAATCCAGTAGAGGACAGGGAGTAATTACACAGTTTATGGAGCAAAGGATGTGGAGGGTACAGGGCTGCCACTGCGTCTCGCATAGCCGAGGGATCAGGGAAGGATCGCGATTCATTTGGCTTTGATTTCCGTGTAGTTGCTGCCGTCATCCCCCCTCCCTGAGGCCCCCTCCCTGGACCTGGCCCCGATAAACTCCAAAGCAGCGTAATTCAGCTCTTGCCTCTCCAGTTCTGCCAAAGAGCCCACATGTTGATAATCCCCGTCTTCTCCCTGCAGTCAGAAAGACCAATCAGCAGAAAGAATCACTGGCAAGGTGCTGGCAGCACCTCAGATCACAGAAGAGCGTGACAGACACCATAAAGAAAAGATGTTAGCGGTTACTGGTCGACATACTGACAAGGACACTGAGATGTTTCCTGTTAGTTTGGCAGTGTTTGTTAGCAATGAGGCAGCCATGCAGAAGGCAGTTTCGGAAACAAACGGCAGTGTACAGAACATAGAAGCTGAAATGCGAGGAGATGCATCTATCACTGAGGCTTGTGTTTTTAATGGGGATTTGTTTAGGAACCTTACCGTAGTCTCCTCTAGAATGGAGTTAAACTTTGAGCCCAACAGCTCTGTCTTAAGCTGTGCAAGAGTTAGGGGAGAGAAAAACAGACAGAAAAATGCAGAGAAGCGATGAAAGCAAGAGAAAACAGTGTTTTTCGAAAGGTCATGGTTGGAGGTACTTGACTGGTAGTGGGAGATATTCCTTCTAGGAACAAAACGTCTAAATTGTTACCTCATTTTCAGAGGTTAAATTGGGTCTCATAATTTAATACTTGATTAATTACACAACACTGTAACCTCAAACAATCTGAGAGTGGCTATCCAACCCATCCTCCATCATAATCATAATCATTGACATCAGCATGTCTCACCACTTTCTTCCTCAGATTTTGTTTGTCCTTCTTGACTGCGCTGTAGTACAAAGCTGGGTTCTCCAGGACCACGTCCTGCCTAGGGTTGCCATTCTCTCTGGGGGACGGAGTCACATAATCAGACTCGGTCTCGACTGCCACTAATGCAGGGCGACACGCCAAGCCTGGGCATCCATTTTAAAACAAAGCTTATAAGGTTATGCTGGAGGCCAACTGTGGCTGTGAGTGACGTGGTTATTTCATGGGTTTAGTTGCTGAGCTCACACCCACTTCAGGGGTGAGAAAGCTTGCAATTTTGGGGGTCCAAATATGCCTTGGGGCTAAAATAAAGCACCTTGGTTAAGAGGGCTACCTGGGTTTTATTTAGCATAGCAGGTAAAGGATACAGAAGCAGTGTCAGAGCAGGGAATTGTGCCTGCAAAATATAAAGTTAGTCCAGCTTGCTAACCCACTCCATAAGGCAGCCAATGTGGATCTCCAAGGATTTCAACGGGGACGTGTCGTGGCAAACTGAAATTGCTCAGGAGAAATGATTCTGACGTCTACATCAATCCCACATTCACTCATATAAAATGTGCATCAATGTGCTTTAGAATGGATGACTAGGCTTAAGTGTTTCCTTGGATTTCAGAAAATGCTTTGTGAGGAAAATGACTTCTGCTTCGCATTGGCCTCTCCATTAGTTGTCCATTCATACTCACTTCTTGTTGTTGTGGCCAACGTATCTCACTGCTGCAATGATGAAGGCTATGACCGCCACTCCTCCGATGGTGCCAACTATAACTGCCATCATGTACTTTTCTGAAGAAAAAAAAAAGGAAGAATGGTGCAATTCAAATGAGGAAGTTTGACTTAATTTTAGATCAGTTGCATCAACACAGAGATAAACTGAACACCAACACAAGTAAAAGATGAACATGGGGAAAAGGAAGAAGAAAAAAACCTGTACATTTTTGAATGCTCACGTGGCTTGCGTCGCTTGCTTGCGTCACTTGCGTCGACTATGAATCGGCTCTTACAGTTAAATCACCATCTGAACCCCCGTAATGTATCTTACCAACTTAATAATATTATGGTTGCAACAATTTATCCAAAGAAGCTGTTTGTATAGCCAATGGGGAAGATAATACATGTAATGATATGAAAAGGAATAGGATGATCTGAAAATAAAAAAAACTATATCTAACTATATCTTTCTAGAAATAAAATAATTTAAAGGATAAGGCTGATATTAATATATATTTTTATTTTTGATAACAAATCTAATGAAAGATCAAAGCTATGTCAGTCCATCTCATAATACTTTCACAAGTATATATATAGTATATTATCAGCCTTTTTCTTCTAAAATGTAAAAATGTACATGGACAGAAGAAGCAGAGGGAGGAAATTCTGAAATTATTTTTTATCAAACATCACAACAAGAATCAAAAGTAACATGAGTCAGTGTTAGTGTGCAATTAGTTGGTACTCACTCTCCTGCTGTAGCTCCAGAAGTACACTCTCTCTTCCATACGTGTTGTAGATGCTGCAGTGGACGTTAACAGCTGGTCCACCGTTGTTGACACGCTCGCCTTTTTCCCGCAGCTTGATCATACCGGTGGAGGTGTGTCCATCTGTGTGTGTGTAGAAGTTGTACCGGCCGTCTGTTTCGTTGATGGTGATGTTCTGGTCAGGCAGGTAGAACTCGATGGTGGGTTCAGGGTTTCCTGTGGCCATGCAGACACACTGGACACCTTCCCTCACCACTGTGCACTTGGACTCCTCCAGAAGGACCGGGGCATCTATTGAAGGAGACAGCACAGTGAAGAGCTAGAATTTCACTACTGGATGATGTGAAACAAGCTTTTTCACACAGTAACACATATTTTGTGTTAATGTATATTGAATAGTTGCTATCAAATAAATAAAATAGAACGTTTTTCAAGAGATTATTAAGTGCTGACAGATGATCCAGGTATTACTATATCCTTTGACCTGCAGGTCAGCATTATTCTTTGCCCTACTTTTTGACAGCACTGATGATTCAGAGCAGTGAAGCACTCACACTCAACAGTGATGTTTAAGGAGCTGCTGGCCCGTCCATGCTCGTTCTCAGCCAGGCATCGGTACTGTCCATCTCCCTGTGGTGTGATCTCCACAATCTCCAGCACTGACAGCTCATCTGCAGTTATGGTGCCAACCAGCTCTCCATCCTTCAGCCAGGTGAGGGTCGGGGCCGGGCTGCCCTGTGTGCTGCAGTGCAGGGACAGTGAGGTTCCCTCTTGTACTGTCATAGAGTCGTTTACAAGGGGCTCACGGGGAGGGTCTGCAACAACAAAAAAACAGTTAGTTTCTTGTTCGAGATTTGGAAAATATGTCTTTTTTGTTCAGGTGGTAAAAAGATAAGAGGAACAACTTATCAGAATGAGGTTTTCTGCATCAATATAAATGATATGGTATATATAGTGTTTTGATGAATGCAATTACTTTTCACAGATATTGTGCCCTCAAAAAGGGACCTCTTTGCTTCATTCACCTCATCCAGCCTACTCACATTTTTAACTGTTCAAGAGGAAAGTAAAACCCCTCAAAAACCATACCACAAGCTAATTATCAGCAGTTTTGTTTTTTCAATATGTAGTGTGCTCACACTTCAAAAGTGGCAAAATAAAGTACACACAGATATTAGTATGCATAGTAAATCCATTGATTTTTGAATATGCTGATTGTTACTGTCCTTTCACAGGTTCAGAAACTGGAAGAGCTATACAGCTGAAACACAAAAAAATGGACTATGGTGAGGCAACTTCAGAGGAAAATGAAAAGTGTTCATTTTTGGAAAACCATTTTTCACTCGATGTTTGTACAAACCAAAAAAAGTACATTGATGTATTATACTATTAGAGTGTTGGCTCTTGCCCCACAATATTGTTCAATACACTTCTTTATTGTTCTGCCATCGCATCCAAAGCTCTGTCAAGAGTAGGTACATATTGATTTATTGGTGAAGCAACAAAAGTAAGAGAAGGGGACTCTGCTCCAGGAGTGATTTGAGAAGTTTCTATGCATGTTTTAAGGCTTTTTGTTTGTGTGGTTGTGTGTGATTCTGAGTCACTGTTGAAATAAATTGTAGCTGTTGTGCATCCAAACTAAAAGCAGCTGCCATAATCTGCCAAGAAGAAAGCTATATACATTTCAGAGCCACATTGTAAGCTTAAAGGGAGTATTTGATACTCAAAAGATTTTCATTGGACTATATCTTTATTGTTAGTGATGACAGATGATAAACTAATTGTACAATCTAAACTCATTTTAAGTCATTATATAAATACCCAAATACAAATCCAGTGTAACTTGCTATGTTCTAATTCCACATAATGTTATGCTAATGCATATAGTATATATTAGAGCTGCAATGATTAGTCAATTAAACAATTTTATGGACCAAATAACTAAGCAATTAATTGAAAAAATAAAATCAACAGAATCAAAGAACAGAGAATAATTGTTGGTTGTAGCACTAGTATGTATTATATACTGATATACTGTTTTTGCAATTAGTATACAATAAATCATCATATTTTTTACTATATTATAATAACAAATAATGATATAATAGACAATACATTAACTGATAGATGTCCAGATACATTTCCAATTAAAGTCCACAAAGAGAGAGTGGAATGTTTTTAAATATGTTTTAAATATTTACTTCATTTTATTTATTTCTTCTCTTTCAGGAGCTGTCTGTCCTCTCAAGTGCCACCATTCCCTTGTGCATTGTGGGGGAATGTATAAGTGAACAGCACATTCACAAATCAAGCATTTTAGTATGCATACTGACTCTTTCCCAGTGTAAACACAGTACACATTCAGAGACTTACACTTGACAGCCAGGTAGAGTGAAGTGTTCATGATGCCATAGCCGTTGTCCCCAACACAGGTGTAGATCCCCTCTTGTGCAGGCGTCACATCATCCAGAGAGAGGGAGACGTTGGACGCCGTGTCCCACAGCAGCTCCTGGTCTCCAAACATCCAGGAGATCTTGGAAGGAGGGTTACTGTCCACCTCACAGTGCAGCATCACAGAGCTACCCTCCATCACCTCAGAGGAGACATTCACCCACACTGAGCGTGGAGCATCTGGGGGGAAAAGTAAGATGGAGAATTCAGTGTGAGAACTTAATAACTGTCTCATTACTGCGCATTGGATTTAAATTAAATAATGAGTGTGGGCATACTAGTGGCTTGGTTTTATGGAGGTCAGTGTCAGTCTCTATATCAGTAATTGCCATTCATCCACTTTGGTCCAGGCTGACATATCTCAATAAACATTGGTTGAATTGCAATGAAACTTTATACAGATGCTAATTGTCAACAAAGATTAAGCCTACTAGCGTACATAGATGATCCCTTGATTTTTCCTCAAGTAATAGTAATAGACATTCATGTTCCCCTCAGGATGAACTGTAACAACTTTGGCTTATCTGTAGCATGGTCTGTAACATGGTAACATTATACCTACATCATTAATATGCCTATACATAAGCAAAATTGCCAATGTGATTATGTTAGCATGCTGACGATACCATTTATCTCAGAGCACCACTGTGTATGAGTGCTGCCTAGCAGAGCTGAGAGCATCGCTGTCTTGCATAAATCCAGAAATTACTCGTTAACCACTACGGCATGGTGTCTGCTCCATCCATGTTTTGTAGAGCGTTAGGGAATACTGTTCTGAAAAGCTCATTCTGCTCTGCATGTCCTGTCACCTGAAAGCTAACTTGAGTGTTCCACATTCACTCAAAATTAATTTGTGTAAAGCCACAGTACCAGTCAAAAGTTTGGACACACCTTCATGTTCTTTTGAATGAGGAAGTGTGTCCATACTTATGACTAAACTGTACATGTAATGCACTTTTTGTAACTCAAACATTGGCTCTGCACAAAACTCAATCACCAAAGAGGAAGTATTTAAGTTTGCTTTTTATGAATGTATTTTTCTTTTGCAATTTTTGGGACTACCCTATGGCATGACAGAAACAACATCATCCAATACAACACTGTCCCTCTGGAGCTACCCAGAGAGGCAGGAAGCTTCGCAGACTACTCATTCAGTGTCTGTTTTTACTTACACTTGATGTCTAGAGAAATTAGCCTCTCGTAGACCAATGTGGTGTTGGGGTAGTACACCCTGCAGCCCAGGAGCTGCCCATTGTGCATTGGTCTGGGTGTAAAGGTCAGGGTGCTGGAGAGTACCGCTGTGTTGCTCTCCTCCAGGTAGTCAGAGCTGAACTCGGGGTCAGGTAGGTAGTCGGTGTACATCCACTGGATTTCTGGAGTCATGTCAGGACAGTTGTCAGGAGCGTAACATGTCAACTCCAGACTCTCATCACTGACAATCTCCTCTGGGACGTCGATGTTAGGTTGTTCTAAGGAAAGAAAGAGAAAAAACATTACTGGAACAAAGATAAACAACAGTCAATATAATATATAAAAAACAGAAATAACAAAGCAACTAAAACTATAAAGGAACCTAATTGAATTATCTTCTAAGATCTGTGACTTACCCAGAACTTTGAGCTCAGAAAAGTCTGGGAATGTGTACATGTTTGCTCCACCGAGGTCAGCACGAAAGTAGTATCTCCCTGAGTGCTCTGTGCCAATGTTGTTGATGAGCAGAGTGCAGTTCCTCTGGTGCAGGTCACCCAGCAGCTTGGTACGGCCGTTGTAGCTCTCATGCACAACGTCTGTGCGTGATTTGAAGACTACGGGAGGGAAAAGTTGAGGGTAGGGCTGGCCGAAGTACCAGATACCATGAATGCCACGGTACGGCCTGATACCAGACGGATACATGAAGGTGCACGGGATGACAACACAGGAGTTGGTCATGGCCGAGATGTCCCGAGGTACCCAAACATTCCACTGACAATTGGCATCTGAGAGAAGATTAGAGACGTTAAATGATATATGATTACAACCGTCTCCTCCAGAGGTATAAGATCAATGCATGAATGTGATAAGTGTAAGGCACAATGGAAGAATATCTCCATCATGTCTGCCATCAAACAAGGAAGAGCTGCAGGACTGTATTACCATTGATGATCAACAGAAGTGGTAAGAGCAGCTCCAAACACCACATGGTTTCTGTTCAAGGCTGAACCATACACCCCTGAAACAGATAACATCCTGTCAGTTATATCACATGCATCATCAAGATAGAAAAAAATCTTGTTTACAGCATTGGTGGAAGTACATGACTCACCATCTACTTCTTAGAATCACACAAATACTCAAATGCTGTCAAATGGTTTTGATATTTAAGAGTGTAGTTTCTATGTTTGGAGTATAGCATGATGGCACCCAATAAATGACAAATGTACAATGTACAAAACAACTAAAACCTTTTTTCTTCTCCCCAGCAGAATATTGAAAACCAAAAAGAAATGGGAAAAGGTCTTTTAGATTAAAAGGGGATTTAAAATCCCAAGGGTCCAGTTTAATATTCCACAGAGGAACATCTAGTCCTTCAACTGTGTAACATGAGATTTCCACATAGCAACAGTTTCCTTTTCAATGTAAAACTTCTCTTGCGTTTGCCAATAAGCAATTCCAAGTTCATTTTTTCACGACTTATCACAGAACTCCATGTAACAGCATTCATGTCAGCACAATCATTTATGTAATTCTCCAAAGGAAGCAACACTGATGTTGCAGCCAAAAGTCAAAAACATATTTGTCTACTATCTAATAAAATAATGCTTGAATCGGTTTGTCTGAGGCATTAACACCACCAGCACTGTTTTCTGTCCATTACTAAACCTGCAGAAAAAAATGTTCATGGTGGCAAAACTGGCCTCATTTTCAATATTTTTTTTGAAAACTGTTCACCAAAACTGTTTTTTTTTCTCCAAAGCATTAAAAAAAATATTCACAGTTTCATCTGCATGTTGTAACTGTGTAACTGAATACACATGCATCTTCACTATAAAGTCACTGTGGGTTTACCTTAAAATGCTGATGAGTAGAAACAGACAGAAGCTCTGCAGGAAGGCTTGTCAGCAGCTCCACTAGAGGGTGCTCACTCACACCCAGACAGCTCGACAGCCTTCTTCTCTGTTAAAAAAAAACAGCATCATCAGGCAATGACATCATGGACAGACCCCTCACTCACATGGAGCTTTAGTAAGTCACACAAACACACTAACTCAGCGTCAGTCAGCACCTGTTTTCTCCCCCCCCAGTAGAGTCACTCATTATGGTCTCCATACGTAAGCCCATCTAATGAATGCCACTCACTGTTGGCTGAGCTCTGACACCACGCCAAACCCCAGTCACCACACATCATGTCATCAGCTTTGTGTAGATTACTGATACTATCTGTGCTGGACTAGAAACAAATCAGGAGGTAACGAGGGGATTCAGCAATGACAGAATGTAAACAAATGGAGGAAAAAAAATCCTGACAGCATTAAAATTGTACTGGAAATCTTTGTTTCTTGTACTTCTTGGTTGTTTTTGTTGTTTTTCTCTTCTTTTCTCTGTCTTTGCTGATAAGCTGGAATATCACATAAATAAAGCATCATTTCACATTCTTATATTATCTGTTATCTTTTCTTGCAATTGCTATTAAACAGTAACCATAAATGTAACCAATTGCTAGAAAACAGTATGTCTAATTTCATGTTGAAGTGACTAATATATGATCTTTCTCTCCATCTCACAGGCACATGTCCTACTGAAAGTGTAAAGGCGGTTGAGTGTTAATGTGCCACCGCTGTGATGAAGGTAAGTTTGACTTTTTCTTGACTTGTTTTGTTTTAAAATCAGTTGGGTCTTTGAATCACAGAGATCCTTTTTACAATAAACTAAAAAAAAAACTCAACCTGTACATGTAAACTAATAAAAGTACTGTATTTCCCTTTAATTGCATGAAAGTGGATCATCACAAAATCCTTTCAAATGAAGAACTTTTAGAGTTAACAGTTAATCAATTTAATCAGTTTTTTTTACATACAAATGCATTATCCTGTTAAAGTGTGACAGTAACAGTAGTATTACACTGTTGTTGGAATCAATTTAGTCATTGCATATTTTGCATGCTTTGCATAATAAACTCTTATGGTGGTGAAACCATCTGTACTTCAAACCTCTGAATAAGTGTGCGTATGACTGATTAATCATTTGTTTACACATATGAACAATACCATGATGATGCTCCTGTTTTAACTGGAAATAAAAACTAGGACTAGGATTTTGATTTCACATGAAGCATTTGTGGTTTTTCATTTCCACATGCTGGTTTTTGCTGTGACGTGGATTACACACCTGACTAACAACAAAGCAAATTTGCATCACTGTATGGTCTGATGCAAGAAGTAAAATGCAACACCAGAAAATACTGTAACTCATTCATTTTTGTTCTTTTTTTATCCATTTTTTTGAGTGTTTCGTTTATACTCACATATATAACATACAAACTGGCTTTTTCTTAACCAATTTCAACTCCTTAAAGACATTTTTGTGACCGTTAACTAGTTAATGAAATTTATACTATTATCATGATGGCTGTTAGTTGGCAATGGATGTAAAATGAATACATGAAGAAGTAGAAGCAGAAAATCTAGCCTCATGCTGCAGCAGCCGGTGTGTGCAGATGGCAGGCCTAAGAGTGGATGGTGCTTTTGAGCTTTATGATTAACACATCCCAACATCCCCCGGAGAATTTGTGACCAATATTAGCCTTGTTGAAAGAGAGAAGTGAAAAATTCAGAGGCTTCAACTTTGCTAGAGGCCATGGATTTGTCATGCTGCTCATCACGGAACATGTGGAGGAAGTTTACTCGGCCCCATAGCAGTCCTCTACTTTCCCTTTTCTTCTTTGACATCTCAGATTGAAATGGGTCACATTTCAAGACGTCTTGGCCCATAATGCCACACTGTTGACCGTGACAGTCCTAACTTTTCTCCAATGTTGCGTCAAGCTCCACCATCTGCACTGTAACAAAAGGCCAAGAGCTGGGCGAGTGTGTCCAGGCAGGGAGGCTGTGCATCAGCTACGGCAGGAGAGAATAGAGCCGAGCATCCAGGCAGGGCCACTGACACCACCACCAACCTCAACAACAACGGCCTCATTGATGGGGGCAGACAAACGGCTGGCACAGAGCACAGAGCATACGTGTGCACACTTACATACACGCACACACACACACAAGCGCAACACGCACACAAACCACTTGCCTCATACCAGCCTCAGCACCAAGCTCCTGCTCGCTCTCAGGCCCGTCTTCCCGCTGTTGTTGTTCTCCCTGAGCTGGTCACTTCGCTCTGAATCCTAGATGTCAGATTCTATGGGAGAGGACAGAAATGGGAGATAAAGAGAGATGTGAGAGGGAGACAAGTGGAAGGGGAAGAGAGGGAGTCTGTGCAAGCTCTGGTTTACATGTGTCGTGGGCAGATTTGAATATGCGTTCAGGCATTTTTGGAGCCGTTCTGTGGCCCACTCAGCATTCCTTTCCTCTGTCCAAGCATCTCACTGAGCTGGCCCATGTGCCCTGATGCCTTGAACTCTGGGCCCAGATCATACCTACCTCTAAGGTCAAAGCAAAATGCTGACGTTAGTTGAACTGTTTGAGGCTATTCCTGTCCAACATACAAGAGTAATAGCTGCGTGGTACAAGAATGATGACTAAATACCACTGCGAGTTTGCATTACAGCAACATGTGGAGAGTAGGAGGAACACAGAACTTGTGATATGATTATAGTTTACATAAATTTCAGATTTATGTGACGCTTATACATATTTTGAAATTTAAAAAGGTTAATGTGTTTAAATCCCGACCTAAAAGAGTCTAAATCACACAATTAAGAGTGAAGAAAGTGTTTGTGTCTGATGTTATTTCTGGTTAAATTTGATTTTCAGAGATGAAAAAGGCTTCAGGGCATGATCATTAATCTTTACTGCCATATGCAGATCAAATATTTTCTCTGCTGAGGAATGTTTGTAGGCGGGGAGCACAAGCATGGATCAACTCAGAGGTCCACTTAGTTTACATATAAATACAACAAAGGCAGTGTGTCTCTCATATGAAGAACTTTTTTCCACCCTCATTGTTACATGTAGGATGAGTCACTGTGTCCAAAAGCTGTTAGGCCACGGGCCAAGTGATGGCTTCGAGTGAGCTGTGGATAACCTCAAGGGAATCCCTCCATAAACGCATTCAAGTCTGGTGAGGCGCTGAAGAGGAGAATGCTGCATTGACGTCTTGGAGACACGTACAAACGAATACGCAGCATGCCATAACCCCCCTACACACATGTCAGCATAGGGCATGCCAACACACTCCTCAGTGTGGGGTGTGCAGCTATGTGACCTTCCTCTTCAGCCCCTCTGTGCTGTTTGTAAGCTCAGTCTGCTCCATTGTCCTGGTTGGACTGCACTCATTGTACAGAATGTGTACATTAAATGTGGGAGAGCAGACTGACTAGTTAAGAAAAAATATGTTAATTTCTGTGGGTTTTTATCACAAAGAAAGAAAAAAGGGAGTTTTTAAGAGAGAAAACAGAAAAATTTAGGAAAGAAGACTAAAAAGAATGTTGAAAAAAGATAATAAACCAGCAGCTCAGTCTAAAAGTGAAGATATGTAATCTGAAAGTACATCAGTGCATTTTTATCTTTGTCCTATCTCATAGCTGCCTTGTGCAGAACCTCATCTTCCAACATCTAAGGTAATCTAACTTCAACATAATCACTTATTCCACATCACTCATCAGGGATACAGATGCTATCTGAGCAATCAGTTCTGCTAAATTGGGCCATGACACCTTTTATGAGTCATATTACATTATTGAAATTGCTCACACAAACAGTCAACTGAGCCAAGAAGAAAATTTTCATTGTGAATATCATCTGCGGCCCGTGTACAAGAGCTTCACCGGGCTCTTGGAGGGGTAAAAAGAATGAAGACCTTGTATGCAGAACACTGCCCATTGTGCGAGGGAGAAACTGGAGGAATTTTTCCGGAACAGGCCCGCTCACAGCTTGCGCTTTGCTGTTTTCTTGTGACGCGCGTTTGGTCCACCACAAGCTAAGTCCCCCACTAAAATACTCAGAGGAGCAGATGGTCTTAAAACATGACTGCTCCCCCTCCTACACATGCCACGCTGAGCTGCGATGAGCCCAGTGCGCCACACAAGCACACACACACACACACATATATTCACACAGATACAAACATAAACACTGAGTTATGCCAATATACAGTCATACAGTCTGTCCAAGGTACTGCAGAGAGTTCTGGCAATAATAAAAGATTCAGACTGGACTTTGAGGTGATGTAAATAAAATAAAACCATAGCTGTTTGCCTCTTACAGGAGATACTTTGAAGTGTATGTAAGGTGCGTCTATTTTTATTTGTCTTACTAATACTCTGTAAAGAAGATCCTCATAATTATTTGTCCTCTTATTGTATAAAGTAGTAGATGCTCACATTATAAGCATCTACTTGTTGTATTTTAGTATTTTAGGGTACTTTCCTTATTTATATGCATGTATTCGTTAGCTTCTGCGAAGTCCTTCCAGGAAATGTAGGGGTTTTGGTTTCTTGGAAATGTTTTGCACTCGAGATGGTGTGAAACCACAAAAGATTAGTTCTGGACATTAAGAGTGTTTTTCTTTGTATTTGCATGCTACTCATACCTGCCTGCACCTGTTTGTACTGCAGCATGCAGCATTTAGCTGACAATCTGTATTTTTCCACTTTGGTTAATAAAGATTAGCATGCATTTTTTCCATTACCAGCAAAGTGTAAGACCTTCAAAGATCATATTTTTAGAATATGTTTTTACTAAGAGCACATACAATTGGCGTAGCAATAGAGTAAGCCTCATTTGGCATATCAACATAACAACAGACCAGGAGCACCGATTCCTTATTTCCATCTTTTCTACCTGGCAAACCCAACGACTCTGACAATTCCCAGCCTAGTGGGCAGATGGTGAGCCACAGGC
This sequence comes from Scomber scombrus, assembly GCF_963691925.1. Lineage (NCBI taxonomy): Eukaryota > Metazoa > Chordata > Actinopteri > Scombriformes > Scombridae > Scomber > Scomber scombrus. The sequence continues at coordinate 25,424,164 of NC_084976.1, read as the reverse complement.
CTCCTCTCTCATTAGAGCGCTCTCCCTTCCGCTCTGAACAAAAGGGGGTGACAAACAGAGCCATCACCTGTTCAGCTACACAGATGAATAAAGTGTGGCTCTATACCAGGGCTCCCTTAATACCTCCCCTTGAGTCATTGTCCCAAATTGAGACAGTGAGAATACATTCAAACTGCACTAGTGACTGCACTGAAAAAAAATCTACATTTGGCCTGATGGCAGGCATCGTCACTCTTGAAAGGATGATGCAAGTTGAGATTTATCTAGTGTTACATTTCACAAATTGACTCAAGAGCAGAACTTTTTTTTTTAAAAGAAGAAAAAAAAGTCCTGAATCTTGAAAGACAATTTGGATGGAGAAATTTGTTACACACTTCTCATCAATCCTTACAAAATACATTCATTGAGCTAAAGGGGAAGCTCAAATGTGAAACCACTGATGTGATTTAGCGTAACCTGAGGTGATGCTTCGGTTTTTATGCTGTGATCTTGTTCAAAATTCACCTGCTGGTCTGAAAATAAGGATCTAAAATGAACTGTTTCACCACCACTTTAATGTTTAGGGGGAAATGCAAAATTCTGTTTAAAAAATATCTGCGGAAAAAAACAACAGAAAATGTAAGTTACCACCTTCTAGTTTCAGATGCTGGGAAACACTTTGATATCTGACAGGGTCATTAAATAAAGCATATCTTTCACTCGACTGAATAATGCAGACCATTGTTAAATTACTTGTAAAACTGTTTTGGTTGGCTGTGTAATCTGAGGCTCTTCTACCTGGCATCAAATGCCTGTTTGGATGTGGTAATACGCTCTGGCAATTACAGGCTAATGGGACAGGCAGCGAAATCTGTCCAGTAATAATTGGCTAGGCTTTTAGCAGCCCCCGCTAACACTGACACACACACACACAAACACACATACACACACACACAGAAAAAACACACTCAATCACTCATGTGTACACGCTCACACATCATCTCACACCCGCTCACTCATGCGCACATTCATTAAGGCACACACACACACACACACACATACGCACACTTATTCATTACCTAACTCTGTCTAACTTGTGAGTCATCCAACTCTCAATCTTTTCACTCGCTCACCAGCTCATCTATGAACACTCACGCAAAACAAGCACGCACTAACGCCGGCTGTAGGTGTTTGACCTTAAAGGACAAAAATAACAAGATTAACAAGAAATCCAGATAGAGAGAGAGAAAGGTAGAGAGGTAGATGTAGAAAATTAGTCATCCCATCAGCATAATCTGGCCCTTAAGGATATGAATAAATACAAAAGCATCATACACACCCCACTGTTGCTGCTCAGTTGCATGGGGAATGAGCAGAAAATGATTAGAAGTTATTAGACATCATTATTGGTTTCTGATTAGATTGGCTCCATATTTGTCTTCCATTATCTGAAGAAATTAAAATCCTATTGCTTCCTTCTTTCTTAATACTGCAATCCAAGAGCTCCCGAGGGCATAGAAAATAATTATTCCGAAGAAACTGCTGCTCCTCACCTGTGTAGGTAACAGTGGCCAGCCTCCAAGTGTTCAGCAGCTCCTGTATGGGCAGTGCCAGCAGCCTTCCTTCTGACACTCACATGCAAAGTGTCACGCCAGCCTGTCGCCAAGAAGACCTCTCGCCACTCTCTGTACCAAGCCCCAACGGTGGGGAATAAACTGCCCTCCCCACCGCCACCATCATCACCATCACCATCACCAACACCCCTCCCATATGAAAATCAGTCCTTCAGTGTAGCAGCATTGTTCTGAGGCTTCGCCCCGAGGCTCAGCCATTCATAAATACACACGGGGCCACAAAGGGCCACACTGTTCCCCCTCGCCCCAACAAATATGGGTGAGGCTTTGAGCTCGGAGGCCTTTCTATCCAACACGGCTGGTTGTTTTACGCTGGATGGAACTGAGCATATTTTATCATTTTGGATTGATGGAGTGCACATCCAGTTTTTTGTTGTTGTTTGTTTGTTTTGTTTTAGAGGTCAGTGTAACAGAAGGCAGGAAGTGAGTTTGGGAGGGGGTGATGGAATGAAGGAAAGTAATATGGGATAAATACCTCTCTCTGTCTTCTAGTCAAATCTGTTACTGTTTTGAGACTAACAACCCCAAGCTACACTCCAGAGGCTGTAGAAACAGTGGTATTGCACGTTTTAGCTCACTGACTTCAGAGCATGTCGCAGTCATTCCAGTACCATACCTTCCAGGCAGCCACTTTCATGTCACTAACAATGAAAAACACCTTGCATAACCTTCATATGTTTTAGAAACCCTTTTATTACAATCAAATTCACATTATTGCTTCAGGGAAATGCAGTTAAAAGTGTAAACTGGACTACATCTCATAGAAACAATGTACATTTGACTAGAAAGAAGAAAACATGGCTGGATTGTAATCTAAACTTGTTTCATAAGTCTTCAAATTGATTTCCACACCAGGTAGGTAAATAAACAAAAACAAGTGGAAGACTGTAAGGAAGTAAAAGCATCTTAAATACTTTGCTATGGATGAATGGTGGCAGTAATGCACAGAAAGGTAAACATAGTTTGGAATAAATGGGTTTAACTCTAATATCACTAACGTCTACTAATGCAGTTCTTTACACACAGTCACATGTCGGCTTCAGCACCGAGTGGCAGATACGGTCAATGTCACAATGCCACGCAGCAATACTGAGATTTTCATACAGGTTTCAAGATGCCAGATAGAAGACTCGCCTACAAGAAGAGCAGCACCTGCTCTTCATGACGTATGGGACAGATGGCAGAAATGGGAAAGGTTCCCATTGGTTGTCACATCAACTGATGACAGTTGTATGATGACAGTTGGTTTGATTAAAATGACTGTTATATAAATAAATATCTGTTAAGTTTAATATTTGTTAGATTTTCTTGTGCTTTTTTATTATTAATAGCCAATTCGGACATAATGGAGTTTTCAAGTCGTAATTATAACTTAGCTACTGACAGGAGCAGCATTTACAAGGTGGAAACTCATAGTAACATGACATTAGTGCCAATGTAACCATAATGATGATGTCATTATTGATTACCTGTTCTGTTATTAGCCAACAAAAGTTGTTTGGTCATAAAATGCAGTCAAGAGTGGGTCTTATTTTAGAATAAAACACTGTCATTGTCTCTGTTATGAGTCATTCAAAAGTTACTGTAAGCACATTTATACATACATACATACATACATACATACATACATACATACATACATACATACATACATACATACATACATACATACATACATACATACATACATACATACATACATACATACAGACATACATACATACATGGATGTAAGTATATTTACATTAATGATGTGTTTTACCTTTGCATTAATATTATCGGGCTACTTTAAGACATCTTACAGTAAAGCTGGAGCCAGCAAACAAGACTTGTGTATAGTATGAGGAACATCTTCAGCCTCTGTGACTGAAGACACTACAGACTCCTCCTTGATGTCCTTTGAATGAACCACACAGTGAACTGAGGTCACTCTGAAGCTGCTTTTGCTGCATTGATTTTTTTCAATTGCTATCATGGTACCACTTTGGATTGTGATCAAACGTCAGCTCTAGTCATCATCAACTCAGATCACATATTCAACAAGCCACAGACAATCTAAAGGTAATCAAATTCACTTGCAGAGATTTGTTGGCTAATTGTGAGTTATTTTACTACTATACTGAGGTTCGCACTGAGCCTGTTTTAAAAGGTACAAATTAGACACATTGTTGTTTGGTAATCTTTGGGCCATTGTACGTGAAATTGGGAAATACGCCTGTAAACTTATAATAGCTTTCCAACTGATACCAGCCTGCCAAATCATCCTTATAATAAACTTTATTAAACCTAAATGTTGCATTAAGCATGTTCACACAGTTGCATCGTGCTGTGACCGTGTCATGAAACCCCAAGACTTGCTAACAACCCCCCCCCCCTCCTCCTCCTCCTGACACAGTAGCCATTGTCTCCCGAGGCCCTCTGGGAGAGAACAGTACAGCTCGAGCCTGACACCGCACAACACTGGGAAGTCGATGTGCACAGATAATTGTCTTTTAATCACAACAATCCCCTTTTCTCTGCTCTTGCTCATCTGTCTCTGTCTCTTGTTCAACCTTTTTCTCTCGGTTGCAACTCTTGTGGACTTTAGCAAAGTTCGAACAGCCACCTCGAATTTGAGAGCTTTTGTGATGGAAGCCTTTCTGGTCCCTTGACTTGACGCCACAAGCAGATTAAAGTTTTCACTGTAAAATATTACAATATTTACTGAATGGATTGGTCTAAATTTCTGACATTGACATTAATCACTCTCAGACGATGAAGCTTACTGACTTTGGTAATCCCCTGATTTTTCCTCTCTTGCCACGAGGTTTAAATTTGTAGTTTCAAAAGTGAAATGTCTCTGTAACTATTGGATGGATTGCCATGAAATTTGGTTCAGATATTCATGTTTTCCACAGAGTGAATTGGAAGAAATCAGCTCAAAATATTAATTTGTCCAAAACTGGTTCATGACCAAACACCTGCAAACCTAATAAAATTCCCATTAGCCTCAGCTGTATTTTTTGTGTTATGCTAATCAGCAAATATTAGCTAATATTACATACACATTATACCCACTCAGCATCACCATGTCTGCAGTGTCATTGTGAGCATGTTTGTGTGCTGACTAGCATTTAGCTCAAAGCTGTGCCTAAGTAAAATCTCACAGAGCCACTAACTTGGCTTCAGACGTTAGTTTTTAACCAAAGCCACAATCTTTTCCTAACTTCAACCAAACAGTTTTACCTGCCCAAACTTAGCACCAAATCAGGAATAGCTCATATGGGTCATAGACTGAGTCCCTGTTTTGTGTTAAGATTTGAATTTGTTGCATACTCTTAAGAAAGTTTGATTTTGTCGCCATCGAGTGAAAACCATGTTGTGAAGAACCAATTGGCTATTTCTATGTTTTCAGACAATCTAAAGGTAAAAATGTTCCTCTATTGACCAAGAAACACATACTTACTTATTCACTTTTAATAACATCCTTCAAAATCTTAACAGGATTAGGCCCTATGTCAAAAATTGTCAAGCAGCATAAAAACAAGGCTTTTCCTAGTTAATGAGTTGGAGATAGATGTTTTTTTCATGGGTAGGTTATAATTTGCTCTTACATATATATCTATATTCAAATGTGTTTTCAAACATAAAGTAATTAAAATAAACGTAGAAAATATATATGTAGCCTACACTTACCTAACCCTAACCCTAACCCTAACCCTAACCCACTTTCTGGAACATTGGGTGAAACAGTGTTAATGTCAAAATTTCTAATTCCAAATCATGTCTTTATACTTTTGTAATAGTTCGGTGCTGTACTGAGAGTGACACACGCTAGCATCCACATAACACATACACACACGCACACACACACACATTTTTACAGCAATATGGCGTAGATATGGCGGGTGGTGTGTGGAGAGAGGGGGTGAGGGTGGGTGAGGGAGTTACTGGAGTTGTGCTGGACAGAGACGGGTGATGGAACAATACACCGAGAATGGATCCATTGTCCCTCTGTCCACTTGACTGGACAGAAGCAGTGGATGGCTCCCATTTGTATATAGATAAACGGTTAATGTTAGTAGTTTCAAGGTAGAAAGTGTTTACTTATTAAACTCAACATAACAACATAAAAACAAATCTTTGAGTCTTGAGAAGGAAATGTTCTTTTGCAAACTTTGTCAAGACATCCAGAAATAGTTTAAATCCAATTACTAGCAGCAGACATCAGAGTTATTTTGTTCAAAAGACGATGTGGCTGCCACCTGAGTTTTATTCTTATTTGGCTGAAAAAAGGAGAAAATACAGATTCATTTCAAAGTCAAACCCAAGTTTAATTTCAAAGTCAAAACTCAAACATTTAACTTCTAACATTTTCAAAGTCCCACTGAGATGAACTTTTAAGTGGGACATAGAAATCCAACAAAGCATTAAACTTGTTATTCCTTTCCCGTTGGAATAAAAATGGTCTCATATTTTTTACTACATTTAATGAATTTCAAATTTGGCTCAAGTGCATCTTCAGTGAATTGAGAAAACAGTTTGGGGCTGTATCTCCAAAGAATTGGGTTAAAATTTGTATCTATACCTCAATGAGAGAATACTGACCCAATTTAGGACTTTGTATTCACAGCTCTGACATGCTGCTGTCCTTGTTTTACATGGGATTTTATTCCCAAAGGTGTTACTAATCTCAAATTTGTCCTACTTGTCTAAAATTCCCATATTGCACACCAACTGTTATTGTGTAGTTTGGATTAGTATATTTGATATTCAGGTCATTTCTGTGTGATTGCAGGCCTCATTATAGTAATACACAATACAATTTTGTCATATTTTCTCTATCTTTTGCTGTTGTAGATAGCCATTTTGTAAAACACGTAAGATTATCTCAATGTATTGTTATTTGTTCTTTGTTATACAATAATGTTAGTTCACTAGCATCTGTCTTATGATTGAATATTAGTGATTAGATTGATTAGACACCACAGACAGCTAAAATGATGAGATCAGTACTTGCACAAAATGATTGGGAAATAATCTGCCCTGGCAAGAATGATATGAAACCCCATGTTAGTCTCTTTTTTTTCAACCCTAAAAACGTGAGTGTCTGCCCCTGAGTCATGTGATGCAGTTAATTGGTCGAATGATTAAGTTTCACCATCACCACTGCAGGGGGTTCGCTACATGTCGCCACTTCCTGTATCTGTTAAAACCCCCCTATGTTTTATACAAGGTCCAGCCATATACATGGTTTTGACTTTCTTTTTGGGTCAAAATTATTCATATATTGAGTCACTAGCTTCCAGTCTTTCAATACATAGTCAGGTGAATACATGAAAGGTTATCAAACAGAACAAATTATGATTCTCAGCTGTGACGTACGAGACTAATAAAACTTATTTGTCAGGAGAGGAGACCTGTAAACTCCACATCTACAGTATTATACATTTCTGTGAGACATCCGCCTCTTTAGTGTTGCCAATGATGATCACAATATTTCACTCACTGCCATTCTGTTGCAAAAAAATCCTTTCAAAGCGAGGAATTTAAAACCAGAAGAGAACAGGTAGAAACTGTTACGAGTGGAGCAAAAACCAGCGGCAGGTTCAAGATTCGCTCAATAACAAGGTAACGGACAGTCATTTTAAATCAGAGAGCAGCAGAGCTCTTACCTGATCAGCTGATTTGAAGCCAGTGTGGATGGAGCTCAGAGGCGAACCAGTGAGGAGGCAGTCAGTCCTCTTCTCTCCTTCAGCGTTTGCCTTCTCCACTGCTCTCCCTCCTCTCTCTCTCTCTCTCTCTCTCTCTCTCTCTCTCTCTCTGTCAGCAGATTGGATCTTTGGCACTCAGAACGTGTGATGAGAGACACATGTACCCTTTGAAACATCTTTCAAGCATCAGATTAACACATTATTTTATTTAATAAAAGGATAATTCTGTTGGGTTTTTTATTTAATAACTTGAGTCTTATCTTTAATCGTTTGGGCGATCACTTCTATCAGATATGATAACACTCTACTTACTAATGTCACTGCTGAGATCTGGGAACCATTGTGACATCAGTAAGAAAACTGTGTGGGTTCATGACTATTGCAAAGACAGCAGGTCAAATGGTGCCATGAAAATTGGTCTGCAAACTGTGAGCAATGTGAATATGATTTTACCATTTGCCTTTGTTTTCTCTTCCAAAAGAGATGCCCAGTATATAGTCTAATTGGATAAATAACACTGTTAGCTTGTTTTACTACACCAGTTAAGGAATCTCAAATTACATTTATGCATTACCACCACGCTGGGTGTGATAATCCTGATGTGGGTGTGTGTTATGAATGTTCTGCTAATAGTGTGCAGCTTTAACTAATTCATTCTTTTTTAGAAGATCTGTGGAGGAAGACACAGGCCATGTCGGCGAAATAAACTTCAAAAAAGCCGGGAGAATACAGTTCTGTATCAGAGCCAAAAAAATACTAAAAATACTATGACTAACTAGTCATAAGTATCCACATTTTAGAAGATTAAAACGTGTTAATATACATAATAGTAAAACATTACAGGGAGTATTGCAAATGCAGTCACTGTAAAGTCGCTCAACTCTACCAGATATTTTCTACATATTACATATGACTACATATTATATGATTGATAGAACTAGACTGGTAAATTGGCCTGTATGTCAGTCAACATTAACACATCACAGATATTTTGGCAGCAGCGTATAAATAACAAGAAGTACAGGAGTTCATGTAGAAACACTGGTTCCATTACAGAGTTTTTTAGCAAAACAAACTGATGTGTTTGTGTTTCAACTATAAAAAGTGCCCGAAATACATACGACAAGGAATCCCAATCTAAAAGATCTGTTAAAGATCTGCGGAGGTTTTAAAAAAAACAAAAACATGTGTAAGACTTCACTTTATTATCATTCACTGTGATTTATCTAAATAAGCAAAACCATCATTTTACTGTCTTTTTTTAAACTTTTATTTATTCAGGTGAAATTCACTGAGAGCAATGCTCTCTTTTACAGGAACGCCCTGATCACATTCACAGTTACACACATTCACACCTGGAAGCTGCCCAATACAACCAGTCTGATCTGCCAACCACTGAGCAGCTCCACTGGAGCACGTGGGGTTAAGGGCCTTGCTAAAGGGCACCTCAGTGGTGGCAATGAGGAAGGGACAAGTGCTGCTTCTTCACTTTTCTCCACCCAGATTCCCCACCCAGTCTTTCGTAGCTATTTGTTTATTTATAGTGTACACAATTTTCCTATATACATTATCATTACAGGGCTTGAAATAATGAAGAGAATTTGATTCCATTTTTTTTTGTTATTGAATTTATTTGTGAAATGTTCATTTATTTATGTAACCAGGAAGTGTCCAGTCCAAAAAAAAGTCAGCAAGCCAACAGGTCGTGGATTTAAGTTCAAATTGAACTTGACATTTTTTTAATTTTTGGTAAAAATGAGAGACGACCACTATTAATCCATATTGAGCAGCTGAACAGCAGGCTTGATATGGTCATGCTGTATATCAGTTACGTCATGGTCAAGTCAAGGAAGTTGATAAGGAGTGATGACTAGTATGGCTCTTTTCAACACATTAAGATCAGTTTACAAGAAAAAAAACCCCAGATGGTGATGTCAGTAAGGCTTGTGTGAGCACTCTTGTAATAAAAACTGCATTAATAAGAAAGTGACAGAAGCAAGCTATCCTTTAACCCTCCTGTTGTCCTCGAGTCAAGGAAGGAAGGGAGGAAGAAGGAAGGAAGGGAAGAAGGAAGGAAAGGAGGAAGAAGGAAGGAACGGAGGAAGAAGAAAGGAAAGGAGGGAGGGAGGAAGGATGGAAGGGAGGAAAAAGGAAGGAAAGGAGGAAGGATGGAAGGGAGGGAGAAGGAAGGAAAGGAGGGAAGAAGGAATGAAGTAAGTACAGAGGAAAGAAGGAAGAAAGGAAGGTAGGAGGGAGGGAGGAAACAAGGAAGGAGGGAGGGACGGAGGGAGAAAGGAAAAGAGGAAGGGAGGGAGGAAGGAAAGAAGGAAGGGAGGAAGGAAGGAAGGAAGGAAGGAAGGAAGGAAGGAAGGAAGGAAGGAAGGAAGGAAAGAAGGAGGAAGGGAGGGAGGAAAGAGAGAGGAAGGAACGAAAGAGAGAAGGAGGGAGGAAGGAAAGGAAAGACAGACAGAAGGAAGGAAGGGAGAAAAGAAGGAACAGTGAAAACAGATGGGGTCAATTTGACCCGGGAAGACGACACAAAGGTTAAGATTTTACGTTACATTTATGCTGTGAAAGTGTTGAAAAAGTTAGGCTCAATATAAACTATGCCTGTTTCAGATAGGGGGAAAAAAATAATATTTATTTTCACTATTGAGATAATCTATTTGATGTGATGTTATATTTTGTGCTGGACAGCAATATTACCTGTATAATACAGCTAATGATAATTCTTTATCAAACTTCTTCCACTTATAGTCTGACTCCAAACCTGCTTTCATCAGTTTAGTGTTGAACTCAAGCAGTATGTCACCCTAAAGGAGATGTGATAAACAAAAAAGCCAAAAAGAATTTGTAATTTTTTTTTACTCTAAAAGGAATTATATTGAATGGACCTTGGTTTCCTCTTTTAATAGTTTTTTGTATGACAATTGTTGTCATACCTCTTTGTTGTTTCTTTGGGGGGAAAAAACTACATATGTTACATGTTTTGATTTTGTTGGTTTGAGCAGTTAGGACATACATTTAGCACTAACGCAATCACAGAAAGTCTGCTATTAACTAAAATGAAGAAATCAGACGACAAAAAGCAGAAGCAGCGCACCCCTTCCTGTCTTGTGTGGGAATTTATGACGTCCTCAAAACATCCCTGAAACACAACCTTTCAAAAGCTTGTGAGGGATTGCTTTTACTGACAATTACACATATATGGCAACACATGTGTCCACTACTGACGGTAAGATTAGCACGTAGCTATTCTTTTTATTCACAAACCTCATAGTGTTGATTGACAGGAGACGTCAGGACATCTGCAGCAGACATCACTAGGAGCTCTGGAAAGAACACATTGATGTTTTAGCTATAATTACATTATGACTGTTGACAAACATGAGTTATTTGTATTTGTATTTCTACCTGTCAGTGTTGCACAAGTGATTTATGATGAAATCTTTTGTGGAGACCAGACATTGACACAGGATAGGGTCACTTTAAAGGACACCTGTTATTCCATCTTGTATTTCTGTAATTTTACACCAATAGTAGTAATAAGTATATCCTTTATCATTTATTTTGTATCACATCTATCATTCTTATATAACTGTACAATCTGAATAATCAAATTAAAGATAAACCATGACATGAAACAATAGGTTTTCGTTTATGCTGAGGCCGTGTCAGAGAGGTACCGACTAAACCTTTGAAGCTGTGGCTACCACTTATTATTTTCAATATTGAAAGCTCTACAGATTTTTTTCTCAATTAGTCAGTGAAATGTTAAAAATAGTGAAAAAAAACTGCATTCAAAATCTCTCAGACCCCGTGCTGATGTCTTCAATTTGCGGTCCTTAACCCTTAAGGTATTCAAATTTATCATATATATGACAGCAAATCGTCTAAAAAGCTGCAGATTTTTAATAATGTCTTTATACCAACACATTGATTACCTGACTAATTGCTGCTGTTCTAACTTGTGGTGTTTTATATATAATTGGGCCATTAACAGGCATAGTGTCAGCTCAACACCCCTTCTGTTTCCCAAACTTAGTATTTATTGTTGCTCTCTTCTGTTGGATTATGTCTATTTGTATCAGACAGTGTTTTTGTATCCTTCCAGTAAGATAAACTCCTAATAATTTGCATTCAGATGTTCCTCTGTGTCTAATTGATTAGTACAGAAAGTTTTTAGTCTTAAACATTAGACATCTAAAATCCATCAACACTGAACAACAGTTTGGATTATCAACATCCAGACAAACACAGTGGTCTTAATAGTATGAAGTCCGTTATAACACGACTGGTATTGTATTACTAAATTGTGAACCAACATGATGGTGTCATCTAGTGGTGAAACTGCAGAGCAAATAAATGGTCTGGCCATGGAGACCTTTATTGTAAAATTAGGTTTTATCACATCACAATAAACAAATTTCATTTTCAGACTGTATTACTGGTCGGCTGTACAATATACTGTAGGTTAAAAACTGAAATTCAGTGTAAAAAAAAAAGAAAAAAGAAAAAAACAACTAAAAATAAACAACACTAATTTAAACCAAGACTATTTTGTTCACCAGGTTTCTAAATACATTGAGCACACTAACACAAGAAAAAGGCAAAGACAAAATATTCATGTACATATTTTTTCTTATAAAAACAGTTCTTCACAGGTAAAAAGATAAAACAGTCAATAAACCCCTATGAATCTACATCAGTATCTCTATCAACTTACTGAAACTATGTAAAAGGTTAAAACTAATTTGAAACCAATCAGTACGTGTTTATTCAAATTGTGAACACTTTCACAGAGAATTATTTCACATCTAAAAGTAAAATTCTGTACACACTAAGGCACTTGTGGCAGCCACAATGTTTTATACATGAAAAGAAACAAAAAACATTTAATTTGTGCACCTCGTCTGTTAGAAAAGTACACATACACATTCAGCATCAATTTGTCATAAGCTTATCGTAAATTATGCAATATAAAAATCAGCACGGCAAATTAGCAGTGTGAAAGATATTTACAGTCTTAAACATGTATCTGGTTAAACTGATGAATTGAAGCTGCATTATTGGACAGGTTGCTCCCATCACGGTTAGTTTTACACCACCAGGCTCTCCCGACTCACTGCTCCATTCTGTAAAACAAGAAGAGTTATGTCACGTTGACAAATTAATCCTAAATTCAAATAAAATTGTAGGTTTCTCAATCAGGATTTAAGGATGAGACTAACAATATGCAATATTTTTCTACAAATCCTATGAAAAGACCATAATCAACAATGTTTCTTAACACTTTCCAACTTTTCATCCCTGACACCCAAACTAGGGCAGGGTGGCATATCAAATTAATTTGATTAATTCACATTTCACATTCTCAAGTTTTTTCACATTGTGCAAAATGTCTAAATTGTGAAAATCAATTTTTTTTTAGTCACAAAGTAATTTAGATGCCAGCTGCTGCTAGATTTGCTGTTTCGAGTAACAACATTCACATAAACTGTGACGTGATTGGTTATATTATATAGACACCTGCCGCAGTTTACAGGACCTCCATGATTCAAGGTGGCTCGCTGTCTCTGCTATCTCGTAATGAATTTAACAGTCGTATCTACAAGAAAGACTGCCTGAAAAAGACTCTGCACACTGGTCTACACTCTCAGTTTGTTTGTGTTGATGAAGTATGACCTGTTTTTGAGTTAAAAGCACAGGGAGTTGACTCAACAGTTTGTAGTTTCTACATAGTCGGTCGGATTGCTAACGCTAACTAGCAGTCTGCAGATATTAGGCTGATGTTTTGTCTAGAAACACAAACAGGAGCAGATCAATTAGTGAGTGAGCTTTTCTGTGCTGAAACTGATGCTTAAAGTTGATGCTACTTAGTTGAAGCCTTTGGTACTGACAGTCAACAGCTGTGTGGGATTATCTGTATAATGTATAATGATGACAGACTTGTTTTAATCCTGCATTCAACAGGAAAACAAAAGTCGATTAAAATTGTGAATTGGCCTCAAGCTTCTTCTTTTTTTTTTTTATATATATATGAAAAATATAAGAATATCACCAGAATTATTCTTTAATCATACAAATAAGAGATAAAGTGGTTTCTTCGGGGTCTGTCCTATCACAGAAGTCAAAACCTCTTATATGTCCATTTAGTACCACAGAGACTCACCTTGCGCAGGTTGCTTTTCTTTGAAGATGACACACTTTCCTCGTCACTGTATGGTGGAAGTGGAGGTGGAGGGTAGTCGTCACGGCGACCAGCGTATCCAGCAGGCGAGCTTACAGGGAGTGGGGGCGGTCCACGTGGTGTCCTCGCCCTATCTGAGCGGTCGCTCTCCGTGTCCAGTCGGTCCCGGCTGCGGGCCCTCTGCTGCTCACCCATCTTCTTCCTCTCCATGGCCTCTCTCAGGAAGCTGTCGTCATAGTCATCTCGCCCGCCCCTCGTGCCTCCACCAGGCCGACGATCCCTTTCCCTATCCAGATCCATTAAGTCATCACGGCTGCGGCTACGTTTTCCGGGGAGGCCACCGTAACCATCTCTTCCTCCATTACTGCGACGGTCATCAGGGGAGTAGTCACGACGTCTGCGGTCATCAGAGTCACGGCCGTAGCCTCTGCGGGCACTGCTGCTCCACTCATCATCCGAACTGAAAATAAACAAAACGGCACATTGATTGGAAACAGAAGCATACTGGGGCTTTTGCGCTGTCATTTGAGTAGCTGCTGAACATAGTTTAAGATGAGTTAAACTTCAGCTTTAACATCACTGTTGAGTCATCTATTCCCGTTTAAACCACAGCTGATGTTTATCCCAAAGTCAGCTGCTGCAGGAGTCCCCTAACTGGACTCAAACTGAGGGTCAAACTCCCTGCATACATTGTGTAACTGAGGTGTAAGACCACTTAATGCAGTATAAAATCAGTGAGATTTGAAGCTTTAAGGTGATTTCAAGTTTTCTTATCAAGAAATAATTGAGACACTGAGCAAATCTCAAACTTTGACAATCACCACATTTACCATGTGGTGAATACAGCTGGTAAATGTGATTCACCTTTTCTTTAACCAACACCCTTATGTCCCAGAAAACACAGCAAATGCAGACGGGTGATGAATGAAAACCTAAATTAATGAGTCATGCTCACATGCACGCATGCTCTTTGGCAGCCCAAACGAGGGAATATCATTTACATCAAGTTGTATAGATGCATCTATGGCTCTTAAAGTCCTTTGTTCGTGACCCTGTATTAAAGCCTGTCCTCCATTGTCTTGTTTTTTAATAATGTGATAATAAATGCAATAAAAATGTCTCTTTTAAAATAAACAACATGTAATATATTTACTGTACTCACTCATAAAATGACCTTCATATGTTATCACAGATTAAGCCAACAAGTTGAAATACTGCTTAATACTTCTCAACAACTCTCTCCAGTGTTTTGAATTTGGACTGCAGTACCCATTTTAAACACCTGCTGTCAGTGTTACATATTTGTCCGCAGTTTTAGGAAAAACATGCACAGATTAAAATACTGTGTTTCTTGAAGTCTCCTGCACATCATCTTTTTTAAAATTACATTCTTGAATACATTGTTTCATTTCTAAACTAAAAACAACTTTCAAATAAATTCTCATACAATGGGTGGATCTCCTGCACAGAAACAGCAAAAAAAAACTACCGTAAAAGTACCTTTGGTACAAGATACCAAATATAAGACTAAGTGGATATACTTTCTGATTCAGTTGAGCAGAACCTTGCAACCCATGTTGAATGGGTAACCCCCACCGAAACTAGGTTAAAAAACATTTTGGTTTGGGCGGTGCCACCCATGGCATGAGCAACTGACCAAGTTTCTTCTGAGATGACTGCATTTACATCCGCTTTCTCTTTTTTTTTTACATTAAACATATTGAAGGTTATAAGATTTTCAGTTTCTGGTGCATTCTCTTCAACAGTAGAAGAATACAATTTAAGCCATTGTATGAAAAAAGATTTTAAAAAAACTTAACAAGAGAAGCATTGGTTTTGGTATGAACTTATTCTCTGGATATGAATCATCCCAATCTGACAAATGATGATATATCAGTATTACTTTTTAGTTCTCAACCAATATGCTTTTTTTGTTGTTTGTAACATTTAAGACTACACAGCTTGTATAAAATGTTCATTTTTATGGGGAAAACGGACTTACTCCCTCATCATGATCATGTTCACAACAATAATCATGACTGATATTGTCATGGACATAAACAGATGTGTGAAAACAGAAAAAAAAAAACTTGAGGTTGAGGCCTCACCATGACCTCCAAAATAATTACGAAACTTGTCTTCAATCACCTGAGGAACAAATGTAATTTATTCCCCTGTTCTTAGAGAACTGAATTAATGCAGCAATCTAATACTTGTGTGCCTTTTCGCAGCCACAATGACTTCTCATATGATTGTTAAACTTTTCAGACTTACCTGCTGTTCAAATAAAAATGTGCTGGTGATGATAGTAGTTCAAAGTCAGGACAATAAGTTAGCAACAACCATGACTCACCCTCTCCGGCCTCTGGGCTCATCACGGTGTCGTGGTGCGTAGTCGTCTCGGCCATAGTGGCGTCCAATGTCATCAAGGTTTTCCATGGAGCGGGCACGTACGCGATCCCCCATGTGCCCAACCCGGCGCTGGGCATGCTGGGAAACACTGCTGATGGTGCTCATGGCTTCATCCCGGTCATAGACTGTTGCCAGAGGTGGTGGCTGTGAACGACCCCCGCGGCCCCGAGGGTCCAAATGATCGTGCAGGGATGAGACTTCACTCATATTATCCACTGGGGGAGCAAAAACAAAGAAGAGATGGTTAGTAGGATGAAGGGAGATGAAGATAAGCATTTTGTTATATTATTGAACAAATTATTATGTGTTACAATATATGAACTTTTCATATGCAAATACATATGTACATTTATACATTGCTTAAACGTTCTCTTCTAGACAGAAAATTATAAGTCATCAGTTTTTTGTTTTTTTTTTAAAGAATATGAATTATAAATAATTTACAGCTTTAGTTTGCCAATCATCTTTATCGTTTTCTCTGGTATCAACGGTAATCTTCCACCGCAATGACAGTTCGCACAGTGTTGTTAATTGTCATTCTCAGAAATGAAACTGGCTACAGAGAATATAAATTCATTAAGTAAAAGTGAAACATAGTTCACTGTCTTCATCAGTGTACACATAAGACCTCATACTGTTTCCAATGAACATGAAAGTCTTCAGTGACAGTTGTTGTGGTCTTCAATTTCTCATCACACACAATTTTCTTTGGCAGTGTAATTCTAAGGCCTGGGCAATTGTACACGTAATTGACTTTAAGAGTTGAAAATATCATATGCATTGACTAAATTAATGCATATAATTTATTTGATTATTTAAATTTAATTTACATTTGCCAAATAGTGGTATATACTATTCTCAGAAAAATATTCTTGTTAATATTAGAAAACTGGTTTTTAACCTTTATCGCACATCTCTATTTGGGATGACTCAGATCAATTTCTGACACAGTGATGTTTGCATTTAATTACAAATCATAATAAAAAATACTGAAACAAGCATATGATATAAAAAAGTGCATGTAAGTAGCTTCCCCTAAATTAGTCAGTATGAATTAAGAGGAATTTGTATGTTTTTGTATGCAAAGACAAAGAGTGGAACAAATGCAAAAGGAAAGGAGTCAATCACTCAAAGGAATTTGTGGAATAGTTTTGAAAGGTCAAATAAAATGTATGATGCATTTAATCAATTTAAAAAGTATATTTACAAATAAGATGATTAACAAATAGAAAACCAAGGTAAATACATCAGTTTGAATTTTGTTTGGGACATTTAGGTATATATAATATACATATATAAAAATACATGCAGTATATAAAATATACAGCGGGTTAAATAAGTATTGAACACATCACCATTTTTCTCAGTAAATATATTTCCAAAGGTGCTATTGACATGACATTTTCACCAGATGTCAGTAACAACCCAAGTAATCCACACATACTAAGAAACCAAAATAAATATGACACAGAATGACACAGGGAAAAAATAATGAACGCACTTAGTGAAATGTATTTAATACTTCGTACAAAAGCCTTTGTTGGTAATGACAGCTTCAAGACGCCTCCTGTATGGAGAAAGTAGTCTCATGCATTGCTCAGGTGTGATGTTGGCCCATTGTTCCACACAAACAGTCTTTAAATCTTGAAGCCTCTTCTATGAATTCTGATCTTTAGTTCATTCCATAGATTTTCTATTGGATTCAAGTCAGGTGATTGGCTGGGCCATTGTAGCAGCTTTATTTTCTTTCTCTGAAACCAATTGAGAGTTTCCTTGGCTGTTTGTTTGGCGTCATTGTCTTGCTGAAATTTTTATTGGCCATCAGTTGGGAATGAACCAGTTGATATTGATTTGCAAGTGGATCAGGATTGCTGTCTTTTCTGTTCTATCACTGATAGATTTTTCGCTGGTGTTTTGGCTTTCTATGCCTTTTTGCACCTCCCTTTCTTCATGTGTTCAATACTTTTTCCCTGTGTCATTTCACATTATTACACATAACTTAATTTATGGACACCTATGGTTTGATTTGAAAAATGGTGACGTGTTCAATACTTATTTTACCCACTGTATATACATACACATGTATAAATAATACTTTCTTTCATTTTCAGTGCATAAATCTTAACTTCTGCTAGAAGTTGACTTATGTTTCCCACAGTAGTCTGCAATACAGTTGGAAGCAACTATAACAAGAAGTGATCTGTCACTCACAGCGGTTGTAGTTGGCAGGTCTGGACGGGTCCAGGTTGGCCAGTTCTTTCTCCATGTAATAAATGGCACGTGTGGCATTCCCATCAGGGTCCACTTGGATACGATATCCACTGCGAGCTGATGAGAACATGAGTGAGAGTCAAATTTCAGCTTCTCCAACTGCATTCAGAGTCACTGAATCAATGTGTTTTGAACATGCAATAAAAGTAGAACCCTCACACATCACACTTAAATTTCACAAGCAACATTTGGAGCAACTTAACAGTCGTCTTTAAGCAAATTCTCCAAGAAAGGAATAATTGACTGTAGAAAAATGGCCTGTCAAACCGTAATCAGGCAAAACACTAGAGGGCAACAAGTGTCAATAATGTGTCATTCCTGTTATAGCCTGTTTCCTTTTAAGAAGCTACCAAGCAGAGAGGAAAGTCAGAAACAGTTCACTGGGGCTGTGAGCTGGGAAACATTTTGAAAGCTGGCCTACTCAGTCTGTCTTCTTCTCTCCCACCAGGAGCATCCCTTCTTTGTTTGGTTACTTTTTAACATACATTTTCCCTCATCCATGCATTTCCATACACTACTGATTCTACTGATTCAACATGTAACTTTGGTTAAGTTATGTAAATAAGTTACTTTAATAAATTACTTTTGTGTTTGTGATTCAAACATGTTTTCCTCCTTCTTTGTCTGAACTCTGAGACAGTTCATGACAATACAAAGCATACAGTATAAAACATGTGAACATTTATAACCAGGAATACACTGATATGGGAATTCAGGTGTGATAACAATAACTGATAATCTGCAGGGTGCGATTTTTGAAGAAATGGGGGTGTGGTGAGAGTGTTTTTCATTCATGAAAATCAATCAGGACTATACTGGGCCTGTATAGACTAAGAAACCTATTACGCTTTTTATTGCTGCTGTTACAGTAAACGTAATAAAATAATCATGAACTTAAAACAAACTATACCAACCTTTTTTTTTAAAACTTTTCTAAAAACTCGGACACCAAAATTAGTGCGCTTATTGTCATTCTTGTTAGTCACTCGAGATGTCACAATTCGACGTTGTGACATCTCTTTCGTCATTTGAGTACAAACAGTACATTTCAGATTTTTTAAAGGCTATTTTTACTTTTGATATTTATGTTGTCTATAGTGAAGCAAAATAAATTACTATGAAGTGGGGTTTTTAAAATCAATTCAGCAGAGACAGTGATATATAAATCAGAGGGGGGGGGGGGGGGTAATCCCCACCAAACCCTCCAGCAAATCACACCCTGATTATACAAGACCAGAAGTCCTGAGAAAAAACAAATCTCTATTCAGAAGCAGGTTTTCAGTGGCAGCCTCCACAGCCAAGGCTCTGCATTAATAGATGCATCGGCTTTTAACTTCCATTACTGAAACAATAACAATACATTTAATTTATTTATTCATCAGCCAATAATATAGCTGCTACTAATATATTATGCATCCCTATTAATCTATGTCAAAAACATTTTATATACATAGACTAGGTGGACTAATCCACACATATCATTCATATAAATGTTTTTCATGCCGTGTGTGCATATTGATCCTAAAAGGTAATCAAAAAATATATCCATTATATATTATCAGCAAATATAGCTAGCCGTGGATTATATTTGAATCATATTTAACTTATCACACTGCAAAATATGTTTTAACAAGTCACCATATCTAAAGAGGTACAAATATTGTAATTTTCTTACAACAAGAAGGAAAGTCAAACAATTTGTTAAGGTAATTCCACCCAGTCCCAATTCATTTCAACAAAACGTGAGATGATTTTCTATTGCATACTTTGAGTTTTGAAACATCTTTGAATTGGAGTGTTTTGCAGTGCAGGTGTCAAGGCTTCACCCACGTCATATCCACCAACAGAAAAGTCATTCCTGTATGTGTAAGGGGTTTTCGGTTTACTTACTGTGGTCCCCTCCGCCGTCTTGGTCATGTAGCAGAGGCACCTGGGAGCCCTGTCCGACTGCATAGACACCACAAAAAGAATCAACAAACTTTTAGCCGTTTATGATGTCATTGTGAAACTCATAATTTCAGTTACCTATATAATGCCCACTGAAAGTCAACACATATTCAAATCTAGACATGACTTGTAGGGGTTTCACTAGATCTCGCGAGACGATATTTCTCGTCGAAGTGAATTTTGTCTCGCGAAGCTATAATTAAGGGACACACCAAAAAAACAAAAACAAGACGATCGGTTTTCTATTGCTCATTCGCACGTCATTTCTTCTTTTTATAATGTCACGTGGATCATTATCCGTGTTGCAGCTGCTATGGAAGCCAAATGATGCAAAAAGTAAAATGAGTCACACTACTAAATTATAACACAATTTATATGTTGTTCTACTTGTGTTTTTATGTGATACAGGATTTGTGCAATTTACTTTTATTTTTGTGTTCTTTATTAGCAATATGTTATAATTTGTGATAATTTGATTTTTTTATTTAATTTATATTTATATATTAGAATTGTTTTTACTCTTTATAATTTACTTTTTGGTATTTGAGATTGTATCTAACTTTTGTATTTATGGTTGTTATTTCCATAAATACCAAAATGATCCTTTTACAGTGCTGCATACTGCATATGATAATTATATATTTAGAAAGTAGAACTAAAGTGATTCATTACAAGATGATTAGTTCAAACTTTCCAATTCAATTTCCATTTTGTGAATAAAAGAACAGTCATGTATTTCCTCATTGAAGTTTTCTTAAAAATAAAGTTAAAATCTCGTCTCGATCTCGTGAGCTGAGTGTATCGTCACACCCCTAATGACTTGTCTACCTGACCACCACTAAAGACTGCGAAAAGTGTCGGGGTGGTTACAGTTACACTAACCTGAGCTGGCACCATCATATTCACGACCGTAACCATTGTGGGGTTGTGGTGCTCCGGCTCCGTTGGGTAGAGGAAGCAGTGGCATCCCAGGCTGATTCATTAGCGGTCCACCATATGCTGGCTGAGCGTACATACTGGGAGCATAGAGAGTGGGAGCATAGTGACTGGGTATACCTTTCTTCACTGCTTTCCCTGCCTCATACACTGCAAGATAATGGAAGACAGAGGGTTGTAAGGACACAAAAATATGTAAAACATGATTGTGTGAGACAGTAGACACACCATATACATTTTGGATTGCAGGGATGGAAATTAACACACAGCAGATGCTAAAAGCCAATATAGTATTCCCGGGTAAAATGAAAATAAATATTCATGGATGATTTTCTTTAAAAAAAAAAAGAAAACTCAAAATTGTGCTTATGAATCATGTGGTCAGCTCTATACTAAATATACAATCTGAACCCATTACAGTTTTGTTTCAACAACAATACAGTAATGTTTAATTTTGCTTTTTTAGAGATTGATGATTTAGAGCGTGTAATTGTTTTGATGCTGTCTGCATGTGCTTGTGTTGGCTCTCAATTCCTCTTCTCTTCTCTTCTCAGGTCATAGGGTTAGTGTTAGTGTTAGGGATTTCCTAACAAGACAGTTAGTCAGGAAGTCTGCTCTCACTCAAGCCTCAGTTGTTCATAAGTTATTTTTGTGAGCAGCAGTGGTTAGCATTGTGTCACAACATGAAGGTCGTGGGTTTCAATTCCACTGACAATATGTAATGGATGGATGGAAATATACTGAGAGGGTTTTAAGTTGGTCAATGTGGACTATGACTTCACATCTAAGGGAAAATCTGGGTTAGCGTGATACTACTTCAATAATCTTTTTTCCATGTAACAAAAGAAAACAAACTCAAATGTTAATGTTGCCTAAACGCAAGCAGTTATAAATAAAGTGTGAAAAAAAGATTTACAACACTTTAAAATAATCCCTTTCAAAAACATAATTTATTTATTATATTTAGAAAGAGTAACTTTAAAAGATTATCATTTTATAGTGTGGTAAGTCACTGGGAAGCAGAATGTATCTACATTTTTTTTTTTACTCCACAACGGGACACACGTGCATGTGTTATGCACACTGCATGCTTGAAAATGATCATTTTAATAAAAACCCGGTCTAAGAATGTAGGAGTAAAAGAAATACAAGAAGAAAAGGATTAGAACAGTCATAAACAAAAGTATACACAGGCAATTTCATTGGCTTTCCATTTGGTACTTACATGCTCGTGGGCAGCAGCAGCGTTCGGGGCAGCAGGGGCAGCTGATGTAGCAGCAACAGGTATGTGGACAGCACTGGCACCAGCAGATCCCAATGAAGAGCAGCAGTAGCAGGAAACCCAAGACCACCAAAACAACGAGGAGCCAGTCTGTGTAAGGCCAGCAGGGGATGCATCAGATACCATTGCAAAAAAGTTTTATATTATTAATGCACATGACTCGATTTAATCCTTTAAAGGGGGATGCATCATTCATATCTCCAGGTCTATATTTCTATTCTGTGGCACAACTTGAATATCTTTGCGTGATTTCCAATTCAATTCAATGTATTCTATACTGGCTCGTTATATAGCCTCAAAGGTCAGCCTCTGTCAGGAACAGGAAACCCCCCGCCCACCAATCTGGTTACAGCTGCCCCTCAGCAGACTTCCAGCTGCTTGGGAGGTTACTGCAAACTATCATTAACATTCTTGTCATATTAGCTCACAGCACACATATCCACCCAAACATGAATAATCTGGTTAAGATTTAGACATTCTCTCCAGCTCAGACTGTAGAAAAAAGTCAACGCATTTAGAATAGCAGTTTTTAATGTGCGTTTAATGTTCTCTCCTGTCACACTTTTGTTTTAAATTACTTAAATCTAGCGGCAAACCTGGATTTCCTCCTCTTAATCAAGTCTTGGTAACCTGATAGCACTCAGCTCATTGAAATAGCAGACTTTGGGATTGGCCTGTTGTTCAAATTTAACTAAATACCTGTTGCTTTGAGGTGCTAACATTTAAGCTCAGTGGTTCAACTAACCCTCCAAACCCTCCAAAAGCAAATGGTGGATTTTCAATCAGAGATCTGATTTCTTATCTAGTTTTGTGGTAAATTACGACAAGGTTTTTTGTGGTGATTTTGACATGGACAATTGATGACCCATCTGATGCTCTTGCCAGTGATTTTTTAAATATTATGGTCTCTTTCAACCTTGTACAACAGGCATGTGGCTCATCCCTTGATTTAATGTAATTTTCACCCTGGGTGTGAATGTGTCAATCTTAGTTCTGTTCCTCTTAAAAA
The DNA here is from genome assembly GCF_963691925.1 of Scomber scombrus. Taxonomy (NCBI): domain Eukaryota; kingdom Metazoa; phylum Chordata; class Actinopteri; order Scombriformes; family Scombridae; genus Scomber; species Scomber scombrus. Next base: position 25,400,811 of record NC_084976.1, on the reverse strand, counting down.
CAGATCTAAAGCTAAGTGTAAATTGCAGCCTTAGATAGATGAAAATACTCGTAGCTGTAAAAGAGAGTGCAAAAAGGCTTAGAGGAGCTGGAGGGAAAACAGTCTTAAGAACTACTATCTGGCTATGAGGGAGCTGCTCCTTCATTACAACATAACGGTGAAAGATGGAAGAGCATGCTATTTCTCAAATACTTATAGAGTATCAACAAATTAGCGTAATCTCAGGTTTTTATTCAAGACTATTGATCAATTGGTGAAACTACATCCTCCAAATGTTCCTGCTGAATAGTATGCTGACTGTGAAAATGTTTTAACCGACTTCACAGAGAGAGTAGAGTCTATCAGGGTCATTATTATGCCTTGTAGAGCAATTAAAATTCTGTTTAGGTTGGATTCTCGTTTTCTAACAGACAATCTCCAGGGAGTGACATGTAAATTCATTTCTGTTAAAACAGAAAGTAGCACAAGTTTGTTCATCACACCCAGAGTAAGACAGTCTTATCATAGTTGCTATTGCTATTTTGATTAGAAATGTTAATTAATTCACTCTCACATTTAATTTTTTTTGTTCTTGAGTGTTCAGATTAAAAAAAACAAAAACAAAAACATGTTAGCTACAGTGGTAATTGCGGTACTTTCTAAGGTTGTGTCAAACTGGTAAAACCAGTTTACCTCTGCAAGTCAGTTCAGGCAGCACATGCCACTAAGAAGAAAAACACAAACAGCAATGACAAGGAAGAGAACCCATATGTAAATGAACCAACTAAAATGGAAACTGAATTGGCAGAGGAAGAACATAATTTAGCTGTGTACACTGTGACAGATAAGGAACCTGAATGCCCTTTTTTGTCGAAACCAGGCAGCTAGAGACTATCTGTACTCACCACTGAAAGTCATACATGGGAGTTGAGCCATAATAAAGAAAGAGAAATGGAGGCAGATAAAGAGGGAGTGTGAGGTGAACAAAGTGAAGAAAGTAAGTGAACTACAGCACATGTGAATAGTTTGGAAATACTTTGTCATTCATGGGAAAGAGAGGATCTGTCCAAATTCCTGACTGTTTCTATATAAACAAAAATAGAACAACGGATTGTTTCAATGCAGGAGCCAAGATAGATACTTCTATTGTCTCTAATAGTGCACTTGGATTATCACTAAGGCCAGAAATACACTGTATCTAAAACCTAGATTGTGCTAAATGTTTTACAAAGGCGTTTAGATGTCAAGGATATATCGCTTGAATGTTATAAAACACACAATCTGACTGACCTCCAAAAATGCAGCTGGGTGTTGTTTACAAAGTGTCTGTCGATCTCATCTGCTACACAACTAGCTTTCATCATTCCTCCTACACCTCTAATGTGAAGCTAAAACATGACTAAGCTATAGGGGCTTGTACTACCTTCCATAACCAGTAAGTCAATGCCAGGCAGGAGGTCAGTAGTATTTGACTTTCTCTCTGTGAAAGAAAGATAAAGTCACAATTACTTTAATGTGCCCCGTGGTATCTACTTTCACTGTTTACTTCTTTCCCACATATCATTTCATTAGCCACCTGCAAACTCTGTCAAGCCAAATTTATTTGGAACATGTGCTTATAGCATTTTTGAAAACCTGTGTCACTATGTGTGTGTGTGGGTGTGTGTGTATGTGAGGGGGAGGGGCAAAGTGAAGAAAAGGGAAGCATAGAAAGAAGAAAAAAGAGAGAAAAAATGATGTGACCACATATGCACACTTACCCAGTACTATTAGCTCTGTGTAATCTTCACCATTTCCTGAAAGATCTTGGGAAGAGATCACAGAACAAACGTAGACACCGCTGTCGCCCCACGCAGTCTGTGCGAGGTTCAGGTCTGCATCTGTAAGAAACCACAGATCATCAGTTGATGGCAGTTTAAAGTGGTTACTCTGTTACCATTAGTTACTATGATTAAAATCTTAAGTAGTGGACTTTTATAATAATCTTTGTTAAATTTAAGTAGTTTCACATCTCAGAAAAGAGAAAAATAACTTCCTCCCTACATTGTTCCAAATATAAAATGTATAGAGTGGAGCCTTGGTTACTAGCCTGCCTAAAAATGCAATGTTTCATATTTCTAGAGCGAATTGATGGGTGTCAGTATGAGAGTAGCCAAGAGGACATCATGACTTAATACATTAAGCTTGGTTTTGAATAAAGATGTAATGTTTCATACTTATTCTGGTTGCTGCCTTAGTCTTTCTGCAGCAGTTTTTTATACTATCAATTATTCAGTTCCAAAGAATAGCCTATTATTAGATAGTTTCACACAGAATAAGGTGATCCTTTGAAATGTGTATATAGGAAAAGCCCCATTTTATAGGCCTGCGCATCCTGAAAACAAATATCAGTTATATTTTACAAAAGTTAATTATTTAGGCATGCAGCCACAATGTTTCCACAAAGCAAACTAGTTGAGTCAAATAAAAAACTACATACAGTATGTTTGACTAAAGATGGTTGTAATGGACAGAACAATAGCAAGTAATTGTTACCAGATGACATTTCAGCTCTGAAAACAGGCTCAATAAAATATGAGAGAATAAAGTGATTGGGTTTTCCTCTCTAAAGTGGAACCCCAAGTTGGAGGGATCTTTCCCTCCTTTGTACTTGGTATGATATCATACTGTGGTATGATGAAGCAGCTACGTGGGTGGTGTTAAGTGGTGGTTAAGACTCTCTAGTTGGTGTTTTGTTGAAAAGCCCACGAGCAACAGAAATTTAAATGAATCATTCTGGTCTGGATTTCTTCTGTCAATGATTCAATCTAGTTTAAGTCACACATGTCCATCCTGACATCAACCCTCCATGTCCCACATGGACATATTTATGATGATCAGGATTCAAAATTAACTTTTTTTGTCCACCAGCTAAATGGCTAGCAAACATTCAGATCTTACCAGCCACTCACTAATTACCATTATTTTTTTGGCTAGGGAGTGAAGCAAATCTACCAGCAATGTGCATGTTTTACCAGCATTTGGCTGATGGCAGGTGATAAATATGAGCCCTGATATTGATGCTGATCGAAAAGCAGAACAAGACCAAAGATAAAGTGGGAACAAACTATAAAAAGCTCTGAAGTAGACAGATATTACTATTTTGATCATTCTCAGATTAACTATGAGGGGAAAAACCTCCTTACTGAAATGGAGAAGAAACCTTTCACTATCACGGACTTAATTTGAGCAATGAATTTCGTTTGGAATCAACCCCGCACCCACACAATCAAGGTAAAAATTCTAATTATTTTTATGAATGAATAAAACTAATTCCTGGGAATACAAAAAGAAAAAACAAGGTAAACTGATTCTTAAATTACTATTTCTTTGTACTAACTGATGCTAATTTGTCCTCTTGAAGACAACAATAGACAAAAATGACATATTATCACCATTTTCAATCTTATCTTACTGGTTTAGTCAACTCACTGTTTAGGATGCTGATCTTGCGACCCTGGTACTCCGTGCCAAGGGTGACAGCATTGCCTTGCTTGGAGGCCACTATGCGCACTGTCCTCTGGCTGTCGGCACACTCGATGTTAGCGTCGTAGTTGGGGTTGTTCTGAGACAGGATGTTATCTGCACTACTGGGATTCAACGCAGCCTGGATCGGGTCCCGGCAATAAGACTTGTACCTCCACGTGACAACAGGAGGTTGAGTGGCTGTCGTCTGGTAGTTACAGGTGAGGGTGACGGGCTGGAAGAGGATGACGATGTACCTCTTGGTAGGGCAAGTCACTGATACAGCTGTGGTGGACTCTGAGGAAAACAAATTAAAAATATTGGAGATCAAAACAAGAGTGGATGAGGATTATCATTAATAAAATGTCAAAACATTTTACAAATCAGGTAAAGGTTTCTAAATAGCTTAAGATACCCTTAGGGCGTGACTCAATGACTGAACATATTACTGCTAGTATCACCGAGACTGGGTGTGATGAGTCACCTCAGACAGACGCTGCGTTTTCAACCTGAACATTTAAAGTCAAGTAGATGATGATAGCTTTGCATATTTGAGATGCTCTAAGAACATCAGGATAATACTTGTTTTGATTTTGATCACAAGCATTTCCAGATTATTTGTAGCCAAGAACCCGTGTTACTACTGATTTCACTTGTTAGCCACAGTGACTTTATCTGCTCTGACTTAACGGAACAGCAACTTTTCCTGTGTTGTTTAATCTTAAATGTGAAAGCCCCTAAAGAAAACTAATGACACAGCAACACAAATATGGTATAAATGTAGTTTCTAGATGACACATTCACTCTACATTTGATTAAATGAAAATAATATCACATGTGATTTTGTTGATATGTTGTTTACATTTTTTGTTAACTACAATATCTGCCATAAAAAGGGTATCAATGTGAAAGAACATGGTATTTTAATGTGTGGGATTGTAAAGGACCCTTCTGGTATTAGAAAATAACTATCAACATTTAAAACAAATGTCTTGTTACGAGTTGTTTTATGCTTCAATATCTTGATTGAATCTTTTCCAGCTCCTTATCGCTAATTTATGACAGCTATACTTACCGAAGGTGCTCTAAAATCATTAACTGGATATCTAGTAATGCTCCATTGTAGGGTAAGGTTAAGTTTTTCCTTAACTGTTTTAAAAGATGATAACATTGTTTAAACTGCTCTGATTCAGAGTTCCTCTCGTGCACTTCCTGTTACATTGACAGGCTATTAATGTAAAAACCCACACCTCACCGTGACAAGTGCTTAAATGATAAGGTTGTGGGAACTTCCACAGTGTAAGTAGTTACCATTGATTCAGGATGGTCTGATTGATATGTGAAATGTGTGAGAGTGGGCGACTTAAATCGAGATTCACATTCAGCAATAATTCCCCCAATGACAACATTTTCTTTTCCTTTCTTTCTTCCTTACATATTTGTATTTGTGCTATATTTATATAAGGTTCCACACATTTGGAAAGGTTGTGATTTAACTGGCAGGTCATTGATTTCATTATGAATGTAATCAGAGTTGTGTTCAGGTGTTTTGATAGATAGATAGATAGATAGATAGATAGATAGATAGATAGATAGATAGATAGATAGATAGATAACACCTATACCTACAATTGTCGGTTTTTTGTTTGTTGGATTTTTTTGCAGATATATTGGTGTGGCTGAATCTGAAACACACTTTTAGGTTTATCGATATGTCTACATGTCAAAGAACTACAAAAGTATAACCTGTTTTCTTGTTTTAGGTGTAAAAAACCAACCTACCGGCCAGAATAAAGGACTATTTTTGTTTGTTATATGCTTTAAATATCTAACAAGATCGATGTTACATTAAACATTACTTCTTTTTTTTTTTTAAACTTGGTCTAATAAAAGAAATTGTCACAAAAACAACGTTACAAAAGATAAAACAATGTCAAGTTGTTGAGCAATAACAGCAGAGAAGTAAAGCACCATCTACGGAGTTTCACGGAAGAGGGCCCACCCTGTTTGCTCCAAAAAAAATAGGCCAACTTACCTGGCGCCATTAAAGCGGCGATGATTAAAATCCAAATCATGTTTAGTCCTTTTTTCCTCGATGTCTCAATCGACGTATGTATTCTTTAAATCACCAAATACACAAAAGTAAACATCAGCATAATATTTAGCGCTACTGTACTTTTCCTCAGCCAGGTAGTTTCACCTCCATTTTGTGTCTTTGTATGCAGCAGACGAGAGGAGTGCACCTGAAAGCCTGACGTCAGCAGAGCAGCCAACAGGTGAGCGTCCAGACACACTTTGCGAAACAAGGGGGTGGATAATATGCTGGGTTGTTTTTGTTTTTACCATGACGCTGAAGTCTGTTTTGACTGCAAGGACCTACTAGTGAGAGCAGAGCAACTTTTTAAAACAAGAAACTTTTTTTTTTTTTACATCCACTGAAATTCAGTAGTAAAGAGAAATAACCTTGTATCACCTTCTTGCTACTAGTTGGTACAGTCCAGACACCGATGACACTATCAGGGCACTATTTGTTAATGTTTAACCCGTGTGTGGGAAAACAAGTGTGTCAGTGTGGTTTTGATATGAGTGTGTTGCTAGTGAGGAAATACCAAGCAGGCCCTCTTGCAGCAGGAATTACATTACAGTTCACCGCTGACTATTGCACTTTAATAACACATTTTATCATTCACAGTGGGGAGGAAGTAACAAAGTGCATTTGCTGTAGTAGTTTAAGGACTTGAGTGTTTCCATGTTTATATATGCTATTGTATAGGTTACTTAGGCTACTGCATTATGGAGGCAAATACTCCACTTGACAGCTTTAATAAGTAAACTTTGCCAATTCAAATTATTAATAAGTTACCAATGTAGTGACAAGTAGCTCTACCTGTAACAGCTACTACAATAAATCAATAACTATAATCCAATATATTATTGTGATATGGGCCTTTCTGCATAATGATAATAATAATTATGTGCTTACTGTAAAAAACTGAAGACTTTAACTTGAAACAGAGTATTTATACACCACGCTACTTTTACTTACTTGTCTTTACTTCACTGTAAACATTATGGCCTGCACAGTGTCTGCGCTGTGAATAACGACAGAGCCATGATGCTGCATGAAAGCATGTTTTAATCAGGACAATAGGTTTGCAGAAAGTGTGCTAAATAAAATGCTAAAAAGTAAATTAATGAAGCAAGTAGGGCTGGGCAATATATCAATATCAATAACGTGACATAATGAGACTAGATATCGTCTTAGAATTTAGATATTGTGATATAGCATAGGTGTTTTTTTCTGATGTTACAGATGTTCTATTATTTGCCTTTTACCCACTTTGTCATTATTCTGCCCTCCCTAAGTGTAATTGGCTGGCTAATTTGGCATATTGTAGTAATGTGAAATGGCTTGAGTCTTTTCCTGGTTTTAAAGGCGGCATTACAGTAAAATGATGTGATTTTCTGAACTTACCAGATTGTTCTAGCTGTTCTATTATTTGCCTTTTACTCACTTTGACATTATATCCACATTACTGATGATTATTTATCAAAAATCACATTGTGTGAATATTTTGTGAAGGCAACAACAGTCATCTCTACCATATCATGGCGATTTCAATATCGAGGTAATTGGTTAAAAAATATTGTGATATTTGATTCTATCCATATCGCCCAGCCCTAGAAGCAAGGATAATTATAAGTAGATAAATCACTAATAGAAAGTTGCAGCTGTTAGTAATCTAAAAAGCTGATGTCCTGATGTCGTCTTATCGATGAAGTGCTGATCTCCAAGACTAGTTTCAGTCCTATTTCAAAAAAGAGAGACAAAAAAAAAAAACACCCTGACCTGAGTTCATTTAATTCAAAATATTTACAGTCCTCACAGTGTGCCTGATGTATTTCTGGATGTAATATAATTGTTAAAAGCTAATATTGTGTTCAAGGGAAAACAACAAATTGAGAAATGTGACATACAATATCCAAAATAAACGTGGAATAATTTAATATAAAGTCAAAATTATACTAAAAATAAATATGTAGGGTATAAAACATATACATTTTCACAGTAATACTGAGTAACACTTACACTGTAGGTCAGCCTTGCCATCTTTGTAAAAGCAGAACTGCAAAAAACACATCAAAAAAATCAGTTGTCAGTTTAACCACATTTTCGGTCATATAGTTTATCACTGTCAGTATCAAGATGACATGTTTGTGTCAAATACATACAGGTGCCGCCAGCAATCAGTACAGTAAGTGCTCCGTCCGAGGTGTGCTGCTTCTGCTCTACAAAGAAGAAATCATTTAAAATAGCATCAGAAGCTCAATTTCAATTTTCCTTATCTTTTACAAATTTAGTTACAATAACACTTTGAAAATTGAATTCATATTGTAAAACGGCATAATTTTGACACTTACTGCTTTCAATGGGGTCGATTTCATCAGTGGGGCAAGCTGTTTAAGGGAGATAAAAGGATGCAGTTATATAAACAAGCAGCAGCCTGTTGTACATATACAGGAAATTAGCAGCAAATTTTACAGCACAGATCGGACATTCAATGCATTGATTTTTTTTAGATATAGATTCTGATATTGGGATTATGATTATTAAGTATAATGTACAGATAGGGCTGCAAAGCATATACAAAATATTTCTGAGGAATATGCACAGTAAGGATTTGGTGTTTTTTCTAGGTAAAATACCAAACATGACCAAAACATCCGCAAGTCCGAGAAATGCAGACTACAGATATAACCCTTTCTTGCAGGAGGTCGGCTACTTCTGAACCTCTGCTATCATAAAAATTTAAATAACACATATCATTTTACAAGAAAAGAGCAGAGGTGACATTTAACATAAACAAGATTCTATCACTGTGTATATTTTTAGGCCATCATCTAGAAATTAAACTGATGCAACTCAAGCTGAGAGTGCCTAACGCCCTCAGTTTATGTGCTCTCTGGGGAAAACCCTGACAACTTTTTGAATGGTAAATGGCCTGTACTTATATAGCGCCTTTCTAGTCTTTTCGACCACTCAAAGCGCTTTACAATACATTTCATTCACCCCATTCACACACATTCATACACTGATGGCAGCAGCTACCACGCAGGGTGCCAACCTGCACATCAGAGGAAGCTAATCATTCATACACATTCATACACCGTTGGCACAGCAACGGGAGCAATTTGGGGTTAAGTGTCTTGCCCAAGGACACATCGACATGTGGACTGGAGGAGCCGGGAATCGAACCGCCAATCTTCCAATTGGTGGACGACCGCTCTACCTCCTGAGCCACAGCCGCCCCAGTGTATGAAAAAGAGGAAATAACTATGTATTGTGTGATAGGTTATAAGATTCATATATTTACGTAACACATACGGACGGAAGTGATGTTGTTGATATGTGCTCCTTCCCCTTCCACGTCTAATTTTCCAGGATCCCCTGAGCAGATGATGTAGATAATGGCTTTGACGTAGCACACGGTGCAATTCTTGGGAGAAAGCGTAGGCACCCCATAGCATATTGGAAATGGTTCTTTTGGGCCTCTATTGTACAGAATGTTGTCATCAGAGTTGTATATGTGCGATAGCTTTGGACATTTTTCCTTGTCCATGCAGGAAAAACACTTAACTCCTGTCAAAACAGAGAAAAAAATGCATTGCTGCATTAGAGATATAAACAGAAGAGTAGCTCCCAGGTGTAAATGTGTCTACATTTAAATTTCAGAGAAAGGATGCTTAAATAATTTTTGCAATGATATAGCCCACTATATATAATGATATATATTATATATATTATGATTAAAGAATCACTGCAGCTTGATTAAGACAAAAATGTCACTTTTGCTCTGCTGCATTTCGAGCACCTATGGCAGCTAATATAAGGAAAATATCAAGTAGTTTTAAAAAAAAAAAATACTGCACTTTATGGGTCAAAACAGTGTTCACGGTACACTATGAGAAGTAATTTAAGCTCTCATTCAAGACAATAAAATCTAAATAAATGAATGAATTAACTGCAGTGCAAAGATGAACTGCAGGATAATTAAAATAGTCACACCACATACCATCAAGGCTGTCACAGACAGTAGCAACTGTGAACATTATCAAAAACGGAAAGCACCCTGGAAAAAAAGAAAATAGGAAAAAATATAAAGATTTGGATTAAGTAATAACATGAATTGATTAAAATTTACATTTTAATTTCATTAATTACATTTCCATTTCTTCGGGGCAGCTCTTTTTCTGATACGGATCCTGTTTTTCATCTCTCCAGGAACCAGTGGTCTACCTTTTCTCTTGTTCCCCTTGCTGTTCATCTCACTGTGCGTGGTGCAGCTCTCCCCTCCTCCCACTGAGGCCTCTGTGATGGCTGCTGTTCCGGGTTGATTACTGCTAGTTTCCTCTTCTGGGTTGTTCTCTGACCGGGTTTGTGAGGAGGCTTGTTGAACCAGAGTGTACAGTTTTACAAGATCCTCTCTCTCTTCAGCAGTCACAAAGTATGGCTCCTGCTCTTTGTGGCAGGCATCTAGAAGCCACAACTTTGATGGGTGTTGCCAAATCTTCCCACCCATCTCAGGACAGCCAAAGACGGCCTTTTCTTCCCTATCAGCAATCGGTATCACAGAGCTACCTTTATGACCAACAGACAAAGCACTTGTATCATTGAACTTGTGCTTCATGTTGGAAGAGAGGCCAGCATCACTGTTAGATGAAAAAAAGGCACATTTCATTTCAAGAATAAACTTTTCAGCGCCAAATTTTAAATAAAAGACACGAGAGATGCTGATACTAATGTTCAATGAAAACTACTGTGAAATACATTTGAACAAATCATAATATTACAGCCACATTAATGGAAACAAGTACAAACATGCAGCTAAGATAGAAATGACGCATTAAGCCATTACTGCTTGAGCACTGCATTACATGACATTTAGATTCATCTTCGCTATATGTTTTAAGAGGGTAATAAATGAGAAAAGAGACTGAAACATACCCACTCTCCTGGGTGTGTAGGACACGGCCACCTTAAAATGTAAAACAATGCAATAAAACTATTAATAATAGCTATAATTTACACACAAAAAAAACATTTTTTAGTCTTTAGCACTGGGTGTGTAGGGCACGGCCACCTTAAAATGTAAAACAATGTAATAAAACTATTAATAATGGCTATAATTTACTTTTTTGTTTTGTTTTGTTTTTAGTCTTTAGCACTAATTAGATTACATTTCCAGATACAATATTACTCAGACAGGTTTAAACTTTTTTAAATAATCTCATCAGCTGATTTTAAAAAAAGTCTACTCACTAACTTTGACCCTAAAAATACATTTTATGTACTTTGGATATTTTTTAGATACTGCAGTGAACTTTTACTGGCACTTTTTGCACACCGCCTATTTTATTATTAATTATTACATATATAGTTAGAAATGTAGAAATCTATGTGATGCTATGTGTGGCTGTCTTAAGTGTAGATGTAGCTGCTGTAAACAAAGCAATCTATCTGTTTTATCAATACAGAAGATTATACAGTAGATAGATAATAATGCATAACAGCAATGCTTTAAGTTCCGGTATTTGATTAAATTGCAACATACAGCAACACGTGCCATGGCTGTAGATGTTACTGTTTGTTACTGGGAGGATTTCAGCTGCAAAAATGTGAAGAAAATAATTTTTGTCATTAAATTTAATAAAACTCAGGATTTGTTTCGAAGGAGAAATGATGAAAGTCCTTAAGTGCACAAATCGAAATCCTGCAAGAGCCGCCATGCAAGCCTACAATGAATGAAACACTGCAGTCCTTTAGGGATAAGCACAGTAAATCTGTAAATCTACTCGACCAAGGCTACCAAATGATAAAAATTTAAATAAAGACTTACTCTCTGGCCGAGCTTTGGTGAAATCATCCGTCGGATGGGTCATTTTTGTCAAATTTAGCAACAAAATTGCTGTAAAGCTGTTGTATAGTCTCAAGTCTCAAGTTGTCTGTTTCTTTGAGGAAGTGAACCGAGTCACAGCTCTGTCCCTACTTTCGACACAAGAGACAAGACTACCATCTGGTGGATAAGGAGAGGCAAGAGACAGTGGGCTAAACTTTGTGCTTCGTGTTTTATACATTAATCTTGAATAGAATTTAATACTGAGCTTAACTTTTTACCACCATGGCACATGTGGGTATGTAGATTAGCATGTTTCATAATGAATAAAAGTCAAATAAAGGTCCAGTCCTTACCTGATGATCCATGATCACATGCTCTAAATATATGAATCTAATGTAAACCTTTATTTGTACTCAAGTGTTCTTTGTAGTCTGATTACATATCAAGGTCAAGATCACTTTTATTGAGTCCCTCGGGAGAAATCTGTCTCAGATGAAGATAATTGCTCCAACAACACCATAGTTAAGATAAAAGCAGATAGTCAGAGACATCACAAACAACCAGACAATGTGCAGTAAGTCCTCCATGTGGCAGAGCACCGCCATGTTGTAGCACATGTCTTTAGATATCAACACAGATGGACAAGCATGTCAAACCCTAAACCCTTCTCTGTCCTGGTCTACTGTTATTAAAGCATTTCAGTTTAGGGTGTTTTGAAGGGCTTCAGTTTTCTTCTCTGCGTGTGTATTCCGTTTGATTCTGTTCAGAAATGATTGCAGTTCTTCACAGGGAAAATTTGAAAAGAGGAAGGAGGCAAGATTGTCTCACACGTGGTCACTTTCGTTTCTTAGCGATCGCGAAGACGAAAACAGGTAAAGAGAAAGTATCTTATTTGAAATAGAAAACAGCATTGCTTGTCAGCTTCATGTTTAGTCATCATTAATGGAGTAGCAGTAAGACCGTTTCATCATGAGTCATTTATGTTTTCATCATGAGTGTCTATTCCCGTTTCAAGGGACCTGAGCTGCTAGCTGGGACCAGCAGTTTCAGAAGTACTGAGGTCAAATATAAATAATGTTTTTATTTGTTTCACTGTAACCGACTGTGTAGCAGTGGAAACCAAGATGTGGAATGTGGGAAACCCCCCCCTGATGAAGTACTGCCTACAGCAATGGCTCAATTGAGTGCTTATGAGAGAGTGACATATTCTCTATTCAATAACCTTGATTAATATAAAATATGTTTGCAGTAACTCCAATGCTCTTTGGAAAGCCACATGCCTCTGTGCTGCTGATGAGTTGTTTTTATTTAAACATGATACCGACCGAAAATGGTGCCCATTTAGTCTAATAAGAATTGAATCATGAATGTATTATAACCAAACTATGGGAAAATGAAATAATAATTAATAAAATAGAATTAAGTGGATTTCCTGGTGCCCACCATGTCAGGAATGTATGCATATTGCACATTTTAGGGGTTGTTTACTATGTATTTTATGGGGGGTTTTTTTTAATCACTTTTCCCCTTTTGCAACTACTGTTGTGTCAATTTTGAATTTTCCCTAGGGGGATCAATAAAGATACCTCACCTTACCTTATTCATGTCCAGCCTGTGACATTTGTTCCCCCTTCTCTGTCTTTTCATTCTTGTCTCCTCTGTGTCACTCAAATAAAAGCATGCAACGCCCTCAAATATATAAAAAAAAATATGTAGATGAATAACATTCTTACCTGATGATGGCGCAAGATTAAGAAGTTCAGGGATCACCAAAGTTACTACTATTCATCTGAGGGGAACATGAATGTTTGTACCAAAAATTCATAGAAGTTCATTCAATAGTTTTTGAGACATTTCACTTAAAATAACAAATGTCAAACTCATTGTGGTGCTAGAGGAAAAGTCAGGTTCAATGTACTCCAAGGGACCATGAATGTCTGTAAAATCCTTCTCAGTGAACCCACAGTGCAGTCCTGGTGCAAAATGTCTGTGAATGACGTGGGACTGGTAACAGAGGGGCCTTTTACTGTGCTGAGGACCCATTGTTTCATGATCCATCCATAACTCTGATATATAGTCTAACTAAACACTGTATTAGGGCTACTATATTCAATTACAGATATTGCTTTTATTGTGTCCACTCCCTCTGTTTTCCACATGGTCATGACAGTGAGATACCCTCTCCCTCTCATCTCGACCTTATCCACTGAGTCACGTGTCACTCTCCATCAGTTTACCTTGTGTTCCTCATACCTGACCTCCAGTCAGACTTCGGCAGAACTTAGGCGTGCCTGCTTCGCTCAGGGCCATGGACTGATACAAGGAGGCGTGGAACAGATATAAAGAGAGACAACTATGTTTACTCGTGTTCAGACCTGAAACAGCTCCTTTCTCTCAACAGCAAAAAAAGGTAAGAACCAGATAAACCTTCTGTGGAGCATGAAAGTATAACAGATGTATCCACTTTTAGAAAAGTTATAGAGCTAGTGTATTATTAAAACATATTAATAGGCTTTCCACATTATGTTTCTCTCCTGCTTTGAACAAATAAGTGCAGAGTTGTGGCACTGGATCATCTACAGTAGATTGTATTACTAGAGGAGCTTCTAATTGCAGCAAAAGTGTCTTTGTATGACAGAATGTATTTGCCGATGAGCCTTTTTATTTATGCATTGGTTAAAATAGGCTACTGTTTACTCCTGTTTACACCCTCATTTACTCCTTTGAGATTATGTATTGCTGTAAGGTGACTGACTGTTCTCTATCAAATACTATAACTATTATTTTTAAGCTTTTTGCGAACTTTTTTTGTGAACTTTGTCAAGCAGCCAACGCAGACACATTTTTTCACCCCTCTTGTGGACTTACCAGTTTGTCAAGTATTTACTCTTGTTGTTATACAACTCAGCTCAAAGTTGGTGTGAATTAAGCTGCAGAGTCCTGACTCGAGGTCAGCCTTTTGTCAAAATTCTTAAAACGATAAACATGACTGTTAAGATCAGCACACTGGAGCTCTTATTTACACAACAGGTGCTGTTATGGTTGATTTATTTGATCACTGAGGTGAGCAGCTTGAATTATCTGTTCATGTTAGGATTCAGGATGTCCTGGTTTCAGGTAGTTGAATCATCACCCATACTGTGTTACTGGTTCAAATAACAAAGTTTCCAGTGTAATAATTACCCTTTCCTTTTGAGTGTAAAACCAGTCAACTTCAACTTCAACTTCAATTTTATTAAGATCCCAAAGGGCAAATGGTCTTGCAGGCCAAAGACAACAATTAAGACAACAGAAAGGACAGTACATAGAACAATATCTGACATAAAGAACAGGACTTTATGTCTTACTCAGTAAAGATGACACTCCCTCTCCAGTGAATCGGTTTATTTCCGAATTTTGCTTATTTCAACATATACTGTAGTATCCGCTCCTCAGCTCTGACACACTGCTGACAGCCTCAACATGTGCTGGGATGAAAGATTTGTCATCAAACACAGTAGCATTGTGGTTAAGTGGCAATTTGGTGAGGCTCATAATGTTTGTGGTTAATTTCATGTTTTAATTAAGACTGTCAGAAGCTTTAATCTGTAAACTATACCTGACACATGCTGCTGACTGAAATTCACCTTCAAGGATGTGTCTGGTGATATTGGATATTCTTCTTATTTTGTACATGTCATTAAAATACCATGGCACCTGATCAAAAAATATAAAATTATAAAAATGAGCCACACTATTGCACTGGTTTACATGTCTATTCATCATGATGAACATGCGCACTGTAGTTTATTTTATTGATAATAGTCAACAAATGCTCTATTAATACCTGTTTGAGTTACATTTTGCAAAAACTATAGTCCCTAGCTGTTTTCAGTCATTATTTACCTTTCTTTTTTAAAGAGCTGGATATTTGTGACCTGTTTTTAAAGATTCACTTCTGGAGTTGCGAGCTGAGTGCCACATTTTCATTGGATTTTTGGAAAATGAGAACAATTTAGAAGATGACAACTTTATCCTTTTATTCTGTTCTCTGTTGGTTGTCTGTAAGGTTGCATTTTCTAATAGTAGCGTCATGAAGTGATGCACGAGCAGCTTCCTGAATTGCACGTGCATCACAATCACAAACAGTATTGTGCAAAGGGGCAAATAGGAAAGTACCAAAAATCACAACAATGTAATACAATGAGAAACGTTGCCTACCAAACAGGGAACGTACTCAAGGACACGATATTCACTCAAAGGCAGCATAAACCACAGCAAAAATGCAACTGGTATTTACTGTACAAAGTAAGGTTTTTCTGTCATCTTCTCTACCCCTCTAATAACATTGTCTGGTCCCTTCTTCAACATGGTTATAAAAATGACCCCAGCCTAACTCTACAGCCCTCACAACATTGCATAGATGGCGTACTCCACCAGCACTCTGGCACAGGGCTGCTTTGGGAAGGTGTACAAAGAGAAGTACAATGATACCTGGGCAGCTATAAAGAAGGTCCCCCAGCAGCTCATCCCCAGGAAGGACCTGGAGAGAGAGTGTGAAGTGTACAAGTGAGTACAAGTGATTCTGCTGATGTTTGCAGTCTTTTGAAAATACCTAAAAAAAAAACACTTAAGTTTCCACACTGCCAACTTTTCAGGAACTGAGTAAATCACTTTTTCTTTTTTTCTTTTTTCTTTTGGTCCCCCTAAAGCCACCCACCCGCCGACCCTCCGGAAACATTACAGATCATTTCAGGGAATCACTGTTTATGTGACTTTAACAGACACCGCTTCCCCATCACAAAAAAAGACACAAAACAAGCTGAAGAAATATGAGAATACATTCACAGTTAAACAAAACCTGATATGTTTACTAAGGCAACATAGTTTGCTCAATCTACTCTACTACTAATAAAGGTTATTACAACAAACTCTCACAACAAACATATTTGCTAAGGGGGTGGGCATGCTTTCATTCTTTTTTCATCCAGTGGTCTTGATAGTAATTTATCATACCGCATTAATAAAGTAGGTCCATGATTGTGGCGTGCATTTTGCATTGTTAGACAGTAAGTGAGCACCAATGACACCTTGTTTTGGATCCAGTACTTCTAATACAAATACATCTTTCAGTCTCTGTTTGAACTGAAGTTACTTCCCAACCTAAAGCCTGAAAATGTACAGTATTTAATATTGGACTACATTAGGTTTGCAAATGACCATAAGCCTATATCATAATCAATTAATCCGCAGAGGATTTTCTCAGCTAATTGATTAATTTTCTTGTCTGTAAAATGTCTTGTTTTGTCTGGTCAACAGTCCAAAATCCAAAGATATTGAGTTTACCATTGTGTCTTAATATTTGGTGTATTTTCCTTGCCAACACGATTATTCAAGTATCAAAATAACTCCAGATTCATTTTCTGTCAACCAACGCATCGATTAATCGACTAATGATTGCAGTGCTGTGCTATATAAATGCTTAATTTAAGCTTAAGTCAATACATGGAACAAAATCTGACTTGCAGGATTTTACTTACCGGTGTCATTCATCTCAGCACTTTCATACACAATCACTTCACCAGATTATATGAGATACAGACTACTTTGAATAGTTATGAGAAAGCAAGATAGTCATTTTGTTTTCGTTTAATGCCAATTTCTTCTTTTCTTTCACTTTCTGACTTGTCGCCACTCATTTGCAGCAAGGCGAATCATCCCAACATAGTGAAGCTTCTGGGAAACATAACTATCAAAGACGGGAAATGGATCATTCCAATGGAGTTTATCTTCGGAGAGGACCTAGAAACCACCATCTTCAAGTCATCAAAGTCTAAAATACAGGTAAAGTTATTGGAATAAAACACAAAAGCACTTGATTCATGGTGACACGCTTCATAATTAAAAGTCCTATTACAGTGCCAACTTGGCCATGATGACTGATTATTAAGATTATGGAGAGCTGCCATGGTTTGTGCAATATAAAGCATGTGTATCATGTCCTTATTATGTAATTATTGTTATGCTTGGTTTAGGATACAAATCTTTGTACCGATCAATCCTGAGAACAGTCAAAGCTTCCTGCTCATGTTTCAGCTAAATTTTATGACTAAAATCTGGACAAATCATAATAGGATCTTACTGTTTGAGGTCAATGACAGAAATCTAAACCATGTATTCCTTTCTTAGACTGTTATGTGCGCAGTCCAAAGTGTTTTAGTGTGAGTGCTACAGTTCTTGTTAATTTCACATGTTACATCTTGTTAACTTCCTTATTCGTTCCTTCGTTATTTTTAGCCTGAAAGAAAAGTGCTTGCAACTCAGTATAAGGAAGTTGGTGTAAATATAAAACAGAGGCTATCTGATATCAGACTGGCTAAACTAGATCACATATTTTTGTTTGTACAGTTGACACCAGGAAATAAAGGCACTATCATCATTGGGATGTGTGAAGGGCTGCTTTTCCTCCACTCCAAAGATATCGTCCATCAAGATCTAAAACCTGAAAACATCATGGTGAGTGGAGGCCTCTGCTTACTGTCAGTGTACAATATAAATGGGTTTAAGTATACAGGTGCTGCAAAGACAGATACAAACGGATATATCCATGTCTTGTATTAAGAGCTCAAGAAACAGTGTTTTATGAAGAAAACTCTTCTGGGCTAAACTAGTTCTGTGAAGAGTCACTGCTGTTTAAAAAGTTATATTTTTGCCAGTTCTGGGTGTTATTTCTAAATAGCTACTTTTCGACTTTAATCTCATTTCTGTTATATTTTGGTACCTGATTACTGCAGACAAGCAGAGGAAAATATAGATGGAAAATGTAAGATACATGGGAGATTTATTTTTTATTATTATTAATATTATTATTATTAGAGAGCTCATTGCATTGCAACTTAAGAAAACACAAGCAAATGAAGAAAAGATCTTCAGCATTTTGACTAATAGGCAGAACAGAGTTGCAAATACAGAAAAGTGAGTGAGTCATACACAACGTTTGACTCAGTTTCCAGGGGGCATTAAAAAGTCATGAACACATTTGTAGTTATAAAAAGCTGAGGATGTTAAAGCTAAAATAAACATCACTAACAAGAATTCGACTTCAACTTTTAGCTTATATCTTGATATCCCATATGTGTGTTGCTCTAAATTTACAGTGTTGTTTACTTTTTTTTTTTTATGTGTCTCCTTTTGTGTTTTTGTCTGTAACTATGTGTCTGTACTGCTGCTTAATTCCAGTTTAAGGCTCAATGAATTGTTTCGTTGATTATTGTTTTGTAAGAAAATATTTCATCCAATCTTTATTCCGATAATCTTAAGATTTAATTACATTTGTCCTCCAGGTGGAACATAACACCAACAGAGCTGTAATTATCGACCTGGGACTGGCCAAATTCTTTAAACACGGTCTCAGCTCTGCCGTCGACATGGGGAACGAGGCCTACTCAGCCCCTGAGGTGCTGCAGAGGGGAAGCCAACGGGACCAGCGCTCAGACGTGTGGGCGATGGGGAAGATTATTGCTGAGCTCTGTGCCCGTGTTCGGCTGTATACCCCCAGCGTCTGTCCTGCCAAGATCAAGGAAACCATACAGAGTCAGCCATACTGCCACGCTGTCTGTAGGATGGTAGAGCCTAACCCCTCTGTAAGGGCCTCAATGGGTGGGGTCATAAGTGAAATACGGAGGGCCGGAGGTGCAGGCATTGTCATAAATACACAAAATCACCTTCTGCCACCTTCATCACACATTAATGCCAGAAATCGTTCTCCGTCACCAAACAGGTTTGAAGGTTTAAAAAGAGATCCATCACCAATGAACAGGGCTCCGTCACCGTTAAACAGGGCCCCATCTCCATTTAACAGAGATCCATTACCTCCGAGCAAATCTCCAGCACCACTGAAATGGGAGCGTTCGCCCAAACCAGAGTTCAAAGCATTGCGTCCTCAACCGGCACACCACCTCTTTCCTTCCCCTCAGAGGACAGAGGACAAAAAGCAGGCTCTGGTCCCGACTGGTGCACCAGAACTCACAAAGGACTTCATGAAGATGGCACTGTACCAAGAAGCTGCCAAAGATCTGCCCTGCAACCTGCCCACAACAGGGAGGGTGGTGGTGTGCCGCTTTGAGCAGAAAGATGGAGAGGTTGAAACATGGGAGCAGAAAGAGGTGGTGACACGTAATGGGAAGATAATCAAGTATGACGATGTCAAGTTTAACAGCAAATAAGACTGGTCAGAATCAGGAGTTTGCTGTTTGATGCTACTCAAATAGCAATTGCATGTGTAGGTCAAATGTTTAATTCAGGGTCAACTGATTTGTATCTTCTTAGGAAAGCATGTGCGAATACATTTCCATTGAGATAAAGACTAAACTTGGTACTGTAGGCATATGTTTCTCATGCAGATAAAATACACTTAAAATCTGTTAAAAGATTGGAAATATTGTATTTTCATTCTTTAATAAAGGGGCTTCTTGGTGATGCTGTAGGTTGATATTCAGCCATGAAAAATAAAAAAAATAACACTAGGCATGAACAACTATCTGTGAATACATAGGACTGTGAATATGAATCAAACAATACGTTTATATTTAAGTATATAAATAAATACTGAAACACCAGTTTTACATTTTTTTCTTTTTGTTTCAGAAAATGTATGCTCATATTTATAACACTTTTTCACTGTGTTGTCATTGCTTTAACTGCTTTCATCATCATAAAATCTGAGCAGGCAATGAAAAGAAGCAAACTAATCGAAGGTTAAAATTAAAGGTGGTTATTGTTCTCTTAGTATAAGTATAATCAGAATGAAGACAACGTGGGCCAATAGCGTGAAACTAACAAGGCATTGATGCTCCGATGTGGGTGACTTTTATGGCTAAACTGATGAGTCATACTCATTTGGGTCAAAAAGTTCCTGACCTAATTTCTAAAAGTTGGAGGAACTGATGAAAAGATGCCAAACATGGTAAGAATGACATACTTCTGCCACCAAGGAGGTTATGTTTTCAGTCTTATGAACAGGAAATCTCAAACAAGATTAATTTGGTGAGGAGGCATAGGCCACATAAAAGAAAATGTGTAATAAAAAAGAAAATTTAACCAAAACTGGATTAAAAAGTACCACTGTGTAGCTCTCTGTAAAGCATACAATGTGACAGTATATGACCTGTAAGTATGAATCTGACTCACTCATGGTCCTCCTTCATGTAAAGAATTTAGGTACTCTCCAAACTAAAAAAAGAAAAAGAAAAAAAAAAGTCCTGTTTACCATCAGCCTTCACTCAGTGTGAATGTATTTTTCAAACAATTCTAAAAATTTTGGTTTACTGTCAGACTTATATTACAAAACACAAAAAACTATTTGATTAATAGATTAGATGCTTTAGTAATTTCCTAAAACTAAAGATAAACTTCAGATTTCTTTTTTTGTTCACCAAACAGTCACATGTTCAATTTAATGTACAACAAGGAAATGCAACTTCTTCAGTCTGTGATCCTGAATGAGGAAATATTTATCAGTTCTGCTTGAAGTACTTAATACAACAAATTGTTGTAATTGACTAATCATTCATCAAATTCCTGCGTTTGTCAGCAATTAGAGCTCAAACACACGAAACGAAACAAAACAGTAACTGAACCTGTCAAGAAACCAGAAGAGCTTGTTTCAGAGTTCACTGGTTTGTTTTTCTTCAACACTTCTGTAGTAATTAACTGCATCTGACCCTGCCACCATCTAGATACCTGGACCGGAGGCCTTTAAACATCAACCCTGCTGTCCACTCTGGACTCCACTCACTCAATAAACAGTTATTTAACACAAGATGAAAAAGAACAGAGCACATTCCTGAACACAGTGGTAGTGCACATAACTTCTCTTATTAAACAAAAGGTTAAAGGAATATTTTGGGAAATTGGCCTATTTTTATTTTTTATTTTTGTTGAGAGTAAGATGAGAATATACTATTCTGATGTCTGTTAAATATGAAACACAGCCACCTTAGCACAAAGACTGGAAGCACAGGGAACCAGTTAGCCTGGTGAGAATTTTTTCTTGCCCGAACACCGTGACTCAAACACAGAATCTTAAAATAAAAAATTACAGCAGAGGAGATTTCATGGATTGTGTCTCTATACAGTACAAATCCCTTAATGACAGAGCAACAGAACTACAAAAACACACTTATACCTAATCCAGGATTTTCATCCTGTGTCATAATCATGTGTTGAAACAGCACTTCCCATGTTGCTCCTCCTCAAAAGAAATGGCACTGTAAGCTCAAAAGTATTGACACCCAAACATCAGTGGAGATTTGCGGCCTACAACATTACACATGAGGATAAGCGTGAGTTTCTTTGTCAACAGCTGCAACTGATGTGGCTCTGGAGCAGTTCATCATTCAGTAAATCATGACCACAAACTGAGAGCAAGTGGGATGTGTGGTTTCCTTTGCAGATTGAGGGAAAAAAGTGGGTCTATTTGTGCTGTTTGCAGCTGCTTGCTGGTATTTCGGCGCTCCAAGGGAGTACGTTAAGACGGACAAATGTTCAGGGCGTTTAAGGACTTCTCTTTGCAATTATTATTTTCTTTTTCCTCTCCCCCAAACCATGAATGGTGAATAAGAACCTGAATAACTCAAATACAGGTGGCAACATATTTGTCTTTATAATAAAACAAAGTGAAAAAACACGTCTGACAGCTTTACCTTGTCCTCGCCCTGACTAATTTAATTACGAATATTCTGTGTGTGTGTGTGTGTGTGTGTGTGTGTGTGTGTGTGTGTGTGTGTGTGTGTGTGTGTGTGTGTGTGTGTGTGTGTGTGTGTGTGTGTGTGTGTGTGTGTGTGTGTGTGTGTGTGTGTGTGTGCGATAGCAATAAAACAAATTACAAAACAAGGAAAGCCTTTTTTTTTTTAATTGACAGTAATCAGCACGTAGCTCTGGCAATATTTTTTAATCATAATCACCTTCTGGCTGTTCGATTGCTTTAAATAAATGAAGTACAGAACCTGCATTTATACCTAATACCTATACCTTAACTTGTCTAGAAATGTATCACTGCATAAACAACTGGCCTGTTCTATATAGCATAGATGAAAGACGTACTGCTCTTTTAAACAAATATCTACCTGCAACCAGAATAGTCAAAGAGTATTCTTTCATATCATCAAATCATCCATTATAAATTGATTTATAGATTACATTTTTTGACAAGAAAGTAATTTTAAAGCCATTAACTGCTCATTTTGCTCTTATGGACAGAAATGGACTATCAAACACATAATTATATATTAAAAGCTGATATAAGACATCTTTCGACCATAAGAAGAGTCGTTACTGAATGACAGCACCAGTTTGGATCTCTCCCCATCATAAAAAGGCCACTGCACAGTTTATACAAGCAGAAATTACTGTTTTCATTTTTGAGTGTAGCGCCACTCTAAGGCTCCGCAGCAGAAATGCAGATAATGCTGCTAAAATCCAATATTTAATCCTGGGAGTCTGTATTGATTAATTGAAAACCTGATCGCATCTGTAATCACTTATTTTGTGTGTTTTTTTGGTGGGCCATAACTTATTATTACATACTTAAAAGAAACTTTGCATTGTTGAACAGATATTGAAAGTGGACACAATGTACTGAGAAGGATGCATGATTGATATGTACTGTAGTGCACTTGCCTCTACTAGGAGATGTAAGAAATGTTGTTGTTGTTGGTTTTGTTTAAACAGATACATTTAAGGGTTATTTTAAAAGAAAGAAATGCATAAGGCATCAAACCATATTTAGTATACCATTTGAATTTTTTCAAAACTATGTGTATACATTTATTTTTTCTACTTTTTTTGGTATCTACATACACGTCTGTATTATTGTACCTGAAGGTGTATTGATACCTGTGACAACAAAAGTAAAAGATAAATAAAAGGTTATTAGCTTATTTAGAAAAACAGCATTGATAAGGACGTAGTGCACACATGAGCACAAGCTGTGCACTAACCCTTCACACTCTGCTAATAAAGTGTAACCATCCAGCTTAATAGCATAGTCCTGCATTACTAAAGTACAGTTAAATCTGCTGGAGAGTTGATGGAAAAATGGCCATTTGTGCAAAGCTTGAGATGTTTAAATTCTTATCCATTATGCAGTACCATCTGAGTTATCTCAAATTGTATCTGCTGCATAATAACGACTTCAAACATACAGCTAGAGTCATAAATAACTATCTCCAGTGACAAGAAGAATTAGGAGTCCTGCAACAGATGGTACGGCCCCCACAGAGCCCCGATCTCAACATTGTGTAGCAAGTCTGGGATTACATGAAGAGACATGCTGTGGCAAGTTCACCAAGATGATTGGAACAACCTAACTGCCAAATACCTGGGAGGTGTACAAGGAAAGCTGGTGTTGTTTTAAAAGACTCAAAGCAAATATTGATTTCACTCAAGGAAAAGGTTGGGAACTACTGCTGCATGGGACAAACTGCTTCTGAGCCATGTTCCACTTTAAGATACAAAACAGAAGGGAACAAAAACATGATATACAAGAAAAAGAAAAAAAATTCAACACATTAACACATTAAAAAAACATGTGACAGCATTTCTTTTGAATAACCAGTTTATTAATGAATTTAAGGCCACTCTGGACTGTGCAATTTACAATGTCACATTGGCCTTGGTTGCTTCAGCACTACTCTGTGATAACTGCTTTCTGTTTTTGAGCTTATCCACATCAGAACGGACTCAAGTCAAATCGAACTTTAAAGATAGCTTTAAAAACAAACAAACAAAAAAATAAAAATAAAAAATAAATAAAAATATTAGGTCAAGTATTACACAGTAAATGATGGAGACTGTGCATTATGACTTTGGGAATATAAGCTTCCCTCGTACATTTTGCTCAAAATGCCCCAACTCAAATCCCCTAATTAGAAAGTTTTAGTCTATCATTTGATAAATTGATGTAGAACAGCATCTGTATGATATCCCTTCCCAAACCAGGACCCAGACAGATGGATAGGATATCTGTGCTGTTATGTCATAAGCAGTAATAGTAATACACAAATCTGTCAAGTTCCTTCATTCATTACTCGTTATAGCAGCTTCACACACATCTGGAAACAAAAAAGAAAAATGTTCCTTCACTCATGTATTCATTGACCTCTAAACAAAAAAATGCTGCTGGAAATTGCAACTCCTGCTCCAATAAAAACACAGTATTATAAATTAAGTATGTACAAGTGAAAAGACAAAAAATAAGTTTCTAAGGCAACGCAAGGTTTAAACAGCGATCACAGCGCTGTAGATATATAAACTCACAGAGTCCAACTTTAACCCTTCACTCTTTGCTGTGGCTCCCTTGGAAGAATAATGGTTGTGGGGTGGAGAGCCGTCACCTAGAGCAGACTGATCATTTCATGTCTATTGTTTTTATTTTCAAGAAATCAAGTGTCTAAATCACCCAGATGAGTGTCTCACTCTCCGCAGGCAGAGGAGAATCTCTGGCTGAGCATGATGTTGACTCTCTGCAAAATAATTCCTCCACCAACATATGAAAAAAAATTCAAACCAACAACAACAAAAAAAACCAAAACAAAACCCAGGCCACCACAGAGAAAAAACCACCATCCTACAGCATGCACTGATAGGATTATCCCACTGATGTAAAAGCAGAGTGAAACATAATTCGTGGTCTCTTAGGGTAAACTATTTCTCTGAGTGGTTCTCTTTGAGTTTGGTTGAGCCTTTCGCTGGTGCTCCGGCTGCAGGTTTTTCTGCAGCTTTGGCAGGTGGAGGTGGCTTCGGGGGGTTTGGATGTAGACCGGCCTCAGTGCCGATGTTGACAGTGATGTTGGTGTAGAGGGGCAGGTACATCCGTGAGATTACCTCATAGTCAACTGTGTTCATCCCGTCCCGCTTCCAGGTCTGACGCGTCTTGGCAAGCATGTTGAACCTTGAGATGGACGACAAACAGAGAACTTTTTCAACTTTTTCCTTTTACCTGTTGGTATACTGACGCTCTGAGCTGAAGTGGCTTCTTCTGCACTGACAGCAACTGCAGCATAAGCTTATAAGTCTTACAACAACATCATCATAGCTGATATTAAAGTGTGTAATAGTCAAAGCAACCAGGGACACCAGGTGATGTGTTGGATTATAAGAGAGAAATATTTAGACCAGACTGTGTCAGCTCCTGTCATGGAAATCAAATACACATATAGTGAAAATCAGGGGAAAGTCAAAGTGAAGCACATAGTGTGGAACCAGGTGAGAAGCAATGCAATGACTACGGACCAGGCGGGGAGCTCCGGTCCTCTGAAATGATGCCAACGCGGAAGTAACTTAAAACTGCATTCATTCTATCAAAAGGCCACCAGGGGGCGACCGTTTTGGTGTCAAAAGGACTTCCGTCTCTATACAAGTCAATGGAGAATTCACCAACTTCTCACTTGATTTATAACCTCAATAAACGTTTTCAAAATGTGTTTATGGTCTCAATCGCTAGTTTAAAGCCTTCTTCAATGCAGTATGATGTTCAAATCACTAAATATAGATCTGCTACACATTTCCTACATTAATCAAATGCACCAGTTTGTTTACTGTACCTCTTTGGGTTCACATCATTTCCTTTGTCCCGCTTGTGTTTAATCATCTTGTAACGGCCCACTTTTGAAGATGGACGACTGATGAACATCCCCGCCAGAGACACCCTGAGAAGACAAGACACAAATGACACTCTTTGATACAGTCAAACTGGATTGAAGTGAGCTCCCTCCGTGGTTTCAAGAGCATAAAAACAAACATCCAGCTTCCTAAAAAGTCAGAATGTGATCATTGTTCAATCGATGTTTAAATGTATGATATTTCATTTTCTGCCACTAGGGGTCTCTCCATTAAAACAAAGGACTGTGCATGTCAGGAGAGTTTGTTTCTCTTATAAATTAAAATTCAGACGTCAGGTGACTAAAATCCTTCATCCAGTTAAAAGATATAGTTCAAAACAACAAATTATAACAGCTTCTGGCAGACAACCACAATGCTGACACGTGTGAAGGGGATTAGACGCCTTCCCGAATGAAATATTGTCATTTTCAGACATTTTAATGTTGAAGAGTTACATATTGGGCCTTTAAGTCTGATTTATTTGTGATCAACTGGAATGCTTTTGGTTAGTGGTTAAGTATGAATGTCATATCAGAGATCTACAAAAAGTGTAACTTTTACATCTTTACATTATTCAGGCAGAGCTTGCTGGAAACATTCATGAACGTCAAAAGAATTGATATCAAATCTAATAAATTGCCTCCATTAACAAAATGTCAGATGAGGAGTTAGAAAAAACTAAGGTAACCAAACCTCTGTTGCCGACCCTCATCTCTGCTTAAGGCTTGCAGCTCGAGGCTATAGTAGCCTCTTCTTGTATAACACACACAAATCTTTGATAGAGCTGTTGACAGACATATCGCATTATTTTATAAGAGTGTAAGGGTTAAACAGTGGAGAACTCTGTCTCTCACCTGACTCCAATATCATCGTCCTCTCCGCCCCAGCCCCAGTAGTTGTTGGGAAAGCCATTTATTTTGCGGTAGTGCAGTGGCGTCAGAGCTGACACTCCTCCGAAGTACATCTTGTAAGGAAGCCTGGAAAGGATTTTAAAGGAGGTATTGCAAAAACTGTGTGTGACTGTGAAAAGTAAACTCATTAGTGGACATCAACCAGTGAGAAAGGACATACTTGTAGCCAAACTTGTCCATGGCGATGGCTGCGTGTTTGGGGTTGGAGTCGCAGATGTATGTGTTGCGATCGTCCTCTGGAATGAGGTCCACATCATGGAAAAAGAGGCAGTCCCAGTCTTCCTCCTTCATGGCCTCCCGGAAACCCACGTTCATCAGCTTGGCCCTGTTAAAAGTGTAGTCTCCAGCCTGCAGAGTGAACAGACAAAATTACTTTACCTTCTTTTAATCAAGAAATGACAGTGAAGTTTATGAAGTGAGATCTTTAGACTCTTAAAGGAAGTCAGTATATATATGAGATGATATAGGAAAAATATTACAATTACTTGCAGACTTTCATGAAAATATATCACAATATACTGAATACTGATACTGGAAGAATTCATATTGAACTCGCTCAAACATAATTTCTGCTTTGTAGTTTTAATTCAGTCAACAAAAATCCAATGATATGAATACAACAGCAAACAATACATGGTAAATACAGATGTACTGCTCATCCCTACCACAATGCAACTGTTTCATCATATTTTTCAAACCTTATTCAAATGTTAATTTCCTGTTTTCATCCATAAAAATAAAAATGTCGCACACCCTCTGGTACATTGTTTAAACAACCTAATAGATTTATTTCGAGGTATCCGCAAAGCAGAGACAAGACAAATCGTACAATGTGAGATCCCACAATGTTACTGCAATGACGAATCCAGCTCAAGGAGTGGTGACAAAGAGCAGAGGAGTAAACATTAATGAAATGTTACAAGCAGCTAAGGAGATTAAACCCTCAGAGCCACTTGGGCATTCACAGCACTAACACTAGAGGGCGCTCTTCATCTAGCCTGAACTACAGTGAATGCTGCACTAAGGAAAAGATGGAAGTAATTCTCACCAAATGCTCCTTTATTTTAATCTATAATAACCTAAATAAAAACAGTGGAAGTAAAATATCTTATTCACCTTCTGAATCTTCCTTTAACGCTTACACATTGTTCAGGGTCAAATTTGACCCGTTTTACATATGAGACCTGTATAAACAACCAATACACATTTCTTTTAGTTTGACTTTTCCTAATGTGACCCAGTGTATACAAAAATGAAAATAATATTCATCATTTATTTTTTATTTGTGTGCAGCCGATACCCATTTTTATATATGCAAATGTAAAAAAATTGACCTGTGTTTATGAAAAAAAACCTCAAGAAACAGCATTCAATCATGTTGTATTCTTCGTAATCTATAAAATGTTCCACTGGACCATAAATATAGTGGTTGTGGATGTCTTTTTTTCACAGATTAATCAAATATGTAGGGAAGAACGGGGTTGGTAGTCACACTTTTTACTTGCCTTTGAATTTGTAATGAAGAAAGAAAGAAAGAACTAGATATATCACACTATATATGTATACGCCAAGGACTGACTGACGCTGGCCGCCTGGTGTAGTGATAACCACCTCAACCTCAACACGAGGAAGACTAAAGAAATCATAATTGATTTCCAGAAGTCAAGGACCACACTGCACTCAGGTGGAGTGTGTCACGGATTTCAAGTTCTTCGGCCTGCACATCTTGAAGGACCTGGGCTGGACTGTGAACACCACCCACATCATCAAAAAAGCCCAGCAGCGTCTCTTCTTCCTGAGAACGCTGAGGAGGAGCAAACTCTCTCCGCCTTTGCTGACGAACTTTTACCACTGCACAATAGAGAGTGTCCTTACTTTCGGATGCACGGTGTGGTACGCCAGCTGCACTGCAGCAGAGAGGAGACAGCTGAATAGACTCATCAAGACAGCTCAGTGGATCGTTGGCTCCCCACTCCCACGCCTAGATGAGATCTACTCGAGACATCTCCTCCGACGGGCCATAAAGAATGCTCAGAATGATCCCACTCACCCAGGTCATTCTCTGTTCACCAGACTCCCGTCTGGCAGGCTCAGAGTAATGCAAGCCCATACAAACAGACTCAAACACAGCTTCTTCCCCATGGCGGTGAAGAGACTGCTGCAGGAACCATGAACATACTGCAATTTTACCTGCACTTAAATTGTTCTTGTTCTCGTTGTTACTTGATTTTTATACATATTTTTAGATACGTTGTTATTTATTTTAATACATATTTATTTATATTTATACTGATTGTAGCTGCTACAAGGATTGCTGCCAAACGAAATTTCATTGTATCTTTTGTGCAATGACAATAAAGCTTCTTTATCTTTATCTTTATGTGACAACCAACCCCAAAGAGAAGGTGACAAAAATCCCCAACTGGGATTTTTTGCTACCAGCAAAGCTAACTACCACATGTTCTATCGTAGGTAAGAAAAAAGCCTACCTAACTATCACTCTCTCTTCATACTTTTTAATGGTAATGATTGTTTTATTATGAACTCATTGTCAAAACTTTTTAACAGCGCCCTCCAGGGCCCGAGATCTGATGAATGTGACAACAAACCCCGTTCTCCCCTATTAACAACTGCTAGTTAATGAATGAATGTGAATTGGTGTAGAGACTAATTATGAGTCAGGATATGAACCGTATGTAAGGGTTAATGTACAGTATGTGATTTGTTTTTGTGTTTGTTTCACCTGATGAATGACATAAATCCCGTAGTTGAGCTGTTGCCGCTGCAGAAAAGGGTGCATGTTGTAGAGCAGGAACTTAAGGTGAAGCTCTCTGTGTCTGTAGGGAATGATGATGGCCGTCCGATGCCTCGCCTTACAGTCAGGTGGCCTGTAGCGTCCTCCGCGCAACACCAGTGTATTTTTACTCTGAACATCCGCTAGAGTGAGCCCTGACGGAAAGCTGACGTGGATCGGCCCACCTGCGAACAGAAAAACCGGCTTGATGTCACTGTTGACTGGAGGTAAAAAATCTAATCATTTAGATGTGGAGGAGTTGTGGGCATCGAATGAAGTACTCAGTTGGTATCCGTGTCACTTTAAGGGTATTTGGATTGGTATTGGTATCGTAATTTTTTTAATGATACGAATATATGGAGGCGG
Organism: Scomber scombrus; assembly: GCF_963691925.1. Lineage (NCBI taxonomy): Eukaryota > Metazoa > Chordata > Actinopteri > Scombriformes > Scombridae > Scomber > Scomber scombrus. The sequence continues at coordinate 25,370,719 of NC_084976.1, read as the reverse complement.
CTTTTCTGCAGGTGAGGTGGATTGTTGATTGTAGTGGAGAATGGGGTTGGTTGTCACATTCATCAGATCTCGGGCCCTAGAGGGCGCTGTTAAAAAGTTTTGGCACTGAAAGTTTCAGAATTTAGGTGAGATGTTACTTCAGAGATCATTTCTGGAGTAAACTGCTTGACATGGAGGTGAGAGGACGTTGTGTGTCCATTCATCCATCTTCTTTCAGCTTATCTGGGGTCGGGTCGCGGGGGCAGCAGCCTAAGCAGGGAAACCCAGACTTCCCTCTCCCCAGCCACTACGTCCAGCTCTTCCCGGGGGATCCCGATTCCCGAGGCGTCTCCTACCGGTGGGACGTGCCCTGAACACCTCACCAGGGAGGCGTCCGGGAGGCATCCTTACTAGATGCCCGAGCCACCTCATCTGGCTCTTCTCAACGTGGAGGAGCAGCGGGTCTACTCCGAGCTCCTCCCGGATGACCAAGCTTCTCACCCTATCTCTAAGGGAGAGCCCAGCCACCCTACGGAGGAAGCTCATTTTGGCCGCTTGTACCCGCGATCTCGTTCTTTCGGTCACTACCCAGAGCTCATGACCATAGGTGTAGACGGTGTGTGTTTGATATCCAACTCTTCAGTATTTCTCTTCTGGGCTTTAACACAATGAGTTTTGTAATAAAACAATCGTTACCATTAAAAAGTATGAAGAGAGAGTGATAGTTAGTTAGGTTTTTTTTTCTTACGCTAAAACATGTGGTTGTTAGCTTTGCTGGTAGCAAAAAATCCCAGTTGGGGATTTTTGTCACCTTCTCTTTGGGGTTGGTTGTCACATGTTGGCGTATACATATATAGTGTGATATATCTAGTAACTTCTTTCTTTTAAGATAGCAAAATGAGCAAGAACTTTGTCAGTAAGACAGACAAGAGCCAGACTCATCCAGATGTAAAGCTGAGAGCAGTCAGAGAGGTGAAAATGCATAATATTATTATATAAGGACAAAAAATGCACTTATAGGAATGATTTTTCCTGTTTACGTTCTCTTGGTGCAGGATATGTGTTAGGTTGTTGTATTTCAATGAAACTAAACATTTTAAATACTTTTTTAAGAAAAACATTTTTTTTCCTTTAAAATAACACAGGGACAACCAACCCCATCGTGTGTGACTACCAACCCCATCGTGGGGATGGATGTCACAAGTGCACAAGACATGTTTTTACGGTCCATATCTTTTGAACAGAATCAGCTGAAGGAGAGTAAGACGACTCCATTCCTACCTGACATTTTAGGCCTTCATTACAAATTAAAAGGGAATTTATTCACTATACGGTTTATGAGGAATTCAAAGGAAAATAAAAAGTGTGACTACCAACCCCGTTCTCCCCTACTCTAAGTGGGCGGACGCTGTCAGCATTGTTTCTCTATCTCTGAAAGGTCGTATTGAAGAAGGAAACATGATTTATAATGTTGAGGATTTATAAATCATATTTCATCATATTTATTTAAGAATGTAAATACACACACTTATGATGGCCTCTGCCTGGCTTGTCCTGAATGTATTGATGTTGGTGTGGTTATGGCTTACTATTATATTACTCTTTTGTGTTCATTAAGGTGTTCAGGAGAACGTGGGTGAGGTGGCCAAGCAGGTTTGGAGCACCTGGACCTTTTGCTCATATAGGATAAAGGGCAAACTCCCAACTCTCTCTCTCTCTCTCTCTCTCTCTCTCTCTCTCTCTCTCTCTCTCTCTCTCTCTCTCTCCCGGACGGAAAATCCTTTTCAGTCAGCTGCCAATGCAGCCAAAAAAACGACACCCCCCTGTGGTTTAGTGTTCATTTAAGGCCGAGTCTGTTTGCATTTTTCTCTCAGTTTGTCTTCCTTAACAAGCTATACAACAGAATAAAAAAAGAAAATTTGGGTAAAATTAGACAATTAAAAAAAAAAAGGACATTCAGTAAAAATAAGTTAAAATTACATTAATTTAAAGTCATATTAAATAAATATGTTTTCAACTGTCGTTTGAAAATGTTCACAGAGCTCACATCTCTTATAGCTTATTTACATCCACTCTAAACAAACTTTTCAGGGAGGGAAATGAGAATAGAGGGGGTCTCGTCCAGAGCGTCATTCAAGCTAGAACCGCCACTGATTAAAAAGGTCTAAAATCGCCCCTGGCTTACACCATGAGGGTAGCGACTCTATACATAAAACATCTGGAGAAGTTACTAAAGTCACACATTTCCAAATCAAAACAGGACTCAATTACGACACGACGTTTGCTGAAAGATACTTAATTCACAAGGAAGCGCTGAGCTAACAGCAAGTCAAACAATAACATGAACCGTACAACATGAAAGGTGCAACAAGAAGATGTCACTCAACAGGGTGTGCTTGTGTGTAGATGAATGTCTTCAGAGATTTTAACATGAGTGATCAACCCTCTATCAAAATCTAAGCAGGTACCTACAGAACACTCACCTATCAGAGGGGACGTCTTAGGGCAGTAGGGCATGGCGTCTCCATGGCTTTGAGGTTTGGGTGAGTGGGAGAGGTTGGCATACACGTCCCCTCCAGTGATGTTGGCTACTGAGTGGTTGCGGTTCGACAAACCAGGGGCTTCGGGCTTACGGAAGATGCGGATGAAGTAGGTGACCCTCTCCTGGTAGCCCCCCAGAGACAGCAGCGCCATGACCAACAGCTGGATGCCCAGGAAGATGAGAAGGTAGAGCCATTTGGACTGGAAACTGACCATGGCGAAGGCTCTGCGTTGTCAAAGCGAGGCAGAGCAGCTTGGTTCAGCAGGTGTTTCAAAGACAGATCCAACCGGTAAATCTCCTAAGTCTCGTAATAAGAGCTGGAGAGAAACTCTTCGGGGCTAAACTAGTTCTGTGAAGGGTCACTGTGGTTAAAAAGTTACATTTTGCCAGTTCTGGGTGTTAACCTACTTCTAAATAAATACTTTTCGACTTTACACTCAATTCTGTTATATTTTGGTACCTGATTCCAGTAGAATAAACTATAGATAAAACATTTAGATAAATGAGAGATTTTTTTTAAATTATCATTATTATTATTATTATTATTATTATTATTATTATTATTATTATTATTATTATTATTAGAGAGCTCATTGCATTGCAACTTAAGAAAACACAAGCAAATGAAGAAAAGGTCTTCACCACTTTGACTAATAGGCAGAACAGAGCTGCAAATACAGAAATGTGAGTTATAAAAACCTGATGATGTTAGCTAAAATAAACATCACTGGAAGTCAACTTAAAATTTTAACTTATAGCCTATCTTGATATCACATATGTGTGTTGTTCTTAATTTTGCCAACTTTACAGTGTTGTTGTTTTTTTTGTCTGTAACTATGTGTCTGTACTGCTGCTTAATTCCAGTTTAAGGCTCAATTAATTGTTTTGTTGCTTGTGGTTTATTTCATCCAATCTTTATTTCCTTCTGAAAGCCGATAATCTTAAGATTTAATTAAATTTGTCCTCCAGGTGGAACATAACACCAACAGAGCTGTAATTATCGACCTGGGACTGGCCAAATTCACGGTCTCAGCTCTGCCGTTGACATGGGGAACGAGGCCTACTCAGCCCCTGAGGTGCTGCAGAGGAGAAAACCGGTGGGACCAGTGCTCAATCCTCAAATTCCTGGGTTTGTCAGCGATAAGATCTCAAAAACTGAACCTTTCAAAAAACCAGAAGAGCTTGTTTCAGAGTTCACTGGTTTGTTTTTCTTCAACACTTCTGCAGTAATAAACCCCACCACCATCTAGGGACCTGGACCAGAGACCTTAAAACATCAACACTGCTGTCCACTCTGGACTCCACTCACTCAATAAACAGTTATTTAACACAAGATGAAAGCTGTATTTTTGTCATCCTCCAATGGTAAAGGCAGCACATTGCTACAGTGATGAAAGTGTGGCCAATACAACCTAATTCCACTGCTGAATGTGCTTAAAGGTGCAACAGAGCACATTTCTGAACACAGTTTTAGTGCACACAACTTCTCTTATTAAACAAAAGGTTAAAGGAACATTTTGGGAAATTGGCCTACTCTTTTTTTGTTGAGCGTTAGATGAGAAGATACTATTCTGATATCTGCTAAATATGAAAAACAGCCACCTTAACACAAAGACTGGAAGCACAGGGAACTGGTTAGACTGGTGAGAATTTTTCTTGCCCGGACACCGGGACTTCTTTTGAAACACAGATTATTAAAATATACAGTACAAATCCCTTAATGACAGAGCAACAGAACTACAAAAACACACTTACACCTAAACAGGATTTTCATCCTGTGTCATAATCATGTGTTGAAACAGCACTTCCCATGTTGCTCCTCCTCAAAAGAAATGGCACTGTAAGCTCAAAAGTATTGACACCCAAACATCAGTGGAGATTTGCGGCCTACAACATTACACATGAGGATAAGCGTGAGTTTCTTTGTCAACAGCTGCAACTGATGTGGGTCTGGAGCAGTTCATCATTCAGTAAATCATGACCACAAACTGAGAGCAAGTGGGATGTGTGGTTTCCTTTGCAGATTAAGGAAAAAAAACTGGGTCTATTTGTGCTGTTTGCAGCTGCTTGCTGGTATTTCGGCGCTCCAAGGGACTACGTTAAGACGGACAAATGTTCAGGGCGTTTAAGGACTTCTCTTTGCAATTATTTTTGCATTGTTGAACAGATATTGGAAGTGGACACAATGTACTGAGGAAGATGCATCAAAGGTCCGACTATGAGGCACTTCCCATCCTGGGAGTCTCGGCCTCTACTAGGGGGTGTAAGAATTTTTCTGTTGTTTGTTTTTTTGTTTGATCATTCCTGTGAAGAAAACAGATACCTTTAAGTGTTATTTTAAAAGGTTATACCTACTGGAAAGAAATGCATAAGGCAATACAAACCATCTTTAACACTGATATACCTTTTGATTTCAAAACTATGTATTTGGGATATATGTCTCCCCAGAAGTAAAAGGTATAGATAGATATTTAATGGGTGTATTGCTGGCAGCAGGGAAAAAGGCTTTGACCAAAAGATGGATGATGCAGGCAGGACAAACTAGAAAGATGGAAATAATTATTTTTACTGTGAACCTTAAGATGGACATCTTCATACCACACTGGGAAAAATAGGTGCAATATGTCAGACTTCTAAGACCAGATTTTATTAAGATAATGAATTGAAGAAATATCCACAAATGTTTACTGATTTGTCAATTACTGTATCCCTGTCAAGTGTCTGAATACTTAACTGTAGCATTTATGTAATGATATGAAGCCAAAGCGCTACAAGCACTTTCATTTATTGTACATAGTTATGTTTCTTTGTTCATTCATTGGAATTGAAAAAACTATGGCTCAAACAAGATAAAGATGAGAGACTATATATCGGGTACAACATACTGTCCTGTAGGGCTGGGCAATATATCGATATTATATCAATATCGTGATATGAGACTAGATATCGTCTTAGATTTGGGATATCCTAATATCGTGATATGTCATCAGAGTTGTCTTTTCCTGGTTTTAAAGGCTGCATTACTGTAATATGATGTAATTTTCTGAACTTAACGGACTGTTCTAGCTCTAGCTTGTGTTATTTTTTTACCTTTTACCCACTTTGTCATTATATCCACATTACCATTGACTATTTACCAAACATTTCATAGTGTAAATATTCTGTGAAAGCATCAAGAATCATCTCTACATTATTGTTGCAATATCGATATTGAGGTATTTGGTCAAAAATATTGTGATGCTTGATTTTGTCCGAATAGCCCAGCTCTACTCTCTTGCCTTCTTTTTTCTTTTCTATTTTGGTATCATATATGTAACAAATATGTATATATATACATTTTATTTTTCTACTTTTCTTGGTACCTTCATACACATCTGTATTATTGTACCTGAAGGTGTATTGATACCTGTGACTAAAAATAAAATAAAAAAACAAATAAAAAGGTTATACCTATATTTATTTAGAAAAACACCATTGATAAGGATGCAGTGCACACATGAGCACAAGCTGTGCACTAACCATTCACACTCTGCTAATAAAGTGTAGCAATCCAGCTTAATACCGCAGTCCTGCATTACTACAGTTAACCCTTACATACTGTTCAGGATCAAATTTGACCCATTTTTACATTTGAGAGCTGTAAAAACACCCTATACACATTTATTTTAGTCAGACTTTTACTAATGCGACCCCAAATATACAAAAATGGAAATAAAATACATAATTGTTTATTGTGATTTTTGTGCAGCTGACACACATTTTTATTATGCATTTGTGCAAATTTGATCTGTATTTATAACACAAATCAAAAATCAGCATTAAAACATGTTGTATTCATCATACTCTATAAAAATGTCTTTTTTTCCCCATAAGATTAATCAAACAGAAGGATTAATCAAACATTTATTAATGACTGATGGGGAATGTATGAATGTGAATTGGTGTAGACTAATTATGAGCCAGAATAAGAACAGTATGTAAGGGTTAATCAGCTGGAGAGTTAATGGAAAAATGGCCAATGATGCAAAACGTGAGAGGTTTAGATTCTTATCCATTAAGCAATACCATCTGAGGTGTCTCCAATTTGATCTGCGGCATAATAATGACCTCAAACATACAGCCAGAGCCATAATAATCTATCTCCAGTGATAAGAAGAACAAGGAGTCCTGCAACAGATGGTACGGCCCCCACAGAGCCGTACCATCAAGGAGCAAGGTGTACAAGGAGAGCTAGTGTTGTTTTAAAAGGTGCAAAGCAAATATTGATTTCACCCAGGGAAAAGGTTGGGAACTACTGCTGCATGGGACAAACTGCTTCTGAGCCATGTTCCACTTTAAGATACAAAACAAGAGAAAGAAAAACATGATATACAAGAAAACAAAAACATTTAAACACATTAAAAAAACAACAACCAGACAGCATTTCTTTTGAATAACCAATTTATTAATGAATTTAAGGCCACTCTGGACTGTGCAGAATAATTTACAAGGTCTCATTGGCCTTGGTTGCTTCAGCACTACTCTGTGATAACTTTCTGTTTTTGAGCTTATCCACATCAGAACGGAGTCAAGTCAAATCGAACTCTAGATAGCTGTAAGAACAAAACAAAAAACAAAACAAACAACAAACAAAAGGACAAACCATAAAAAACATTAGGTCAAGTATTACACAGTAAATGATGGAGACTGCGCATTGTGACTTTGGGAATATAAGCTTCCCTCGTATATTTTGCCATAAATGCCCAAACTCATATCCTCTAATTTTACACAACAGCGATAACTCTGCACAAAAGATGGAAACTTGCAGTTAAAGTCACAATAAAACAGTTTCCAGTTCACAACATAGACACTTCAGCATGCGTGGTATTTTCTAAGAGGGCACTGATATGTAATGTCACCATGTTTTGCTCAGTACATTCCTACACAACCTTATTAACAGGTTCTTTGTTACCATGCATATTTAATCTCGATATAAAGATGCGGTTGTATTAGTGAAGTGTTTAAGTATGTGCTGCTAAGGCCATAGGAGTTGGATATTAATTCACATCATCAAAATAATTCAGTAAATAGTCATCTATTCATGGTAATCACAGGCAACCACTCTCAGAGCTTAACTTCAGCAGACAAATACCACAATGATATGAAGATAAAAATAAATTCATTGGAGCATTTGTCTTCACATCTACACTGACTTCAAATACAAGAAGAAACCAATCTAAAAGTCATCATGAACTATCCTCATCCCTTCACTGAAAGACATATACAGGATTTAGTCATCTGTGGTGTTTTTCGGGGAAATCCGAATACATGATGGTTTATTTCTATATAATTTTAAATCAGACAAAAAGAGGCTACAAATGGTTAATATGAAGAAATTATGACAGGGCTATCCTTTACGATCAAATGATATGGCGTTCTAGAAATCATTCATGATCACAGACACACACACACTCACATATTTTCCGTCTATCATCACATCTTTCCATGCAGTCATCTTTGGTTTCAGCTCGCTCACCTGCCAGTATAGACACTCACTCACTCATTCACCGGGTAAAGGGATTTTCTTTTATATCGTGTCAACAATCAAATCTGTCAAGAGTGGAGAGAAGTGAAGAGGAGAGGTGGACTGTCGACATGCAGTACAAGGGCCCTAGTGGAAATGATGTGGCAGATTTCTCTCCGTGCGATAACTTGTTAAACAAAAGTAAAAGATGCTGATTAATAGAAACATGGAAAGATAAAGACAGGGGCAAAGATTTTTTTTTTTAACCATGTTTCCTTGTATCGGTGAGCAAACTTATAACCCTCACATCTCCACTTGAGTCATTACTTTGTGGGTTTTTAAATAATTAAATCAGAAAGCTAGATGGCAGAATTTCTATCAAATCATAAAAAAGCATTCAATCATGAAGAATATGATACATGATAACTACTACTGGTGCCACCATGTTTAGTTGGAACGGCGATCACAGAGATATGTCACATTGAGCTTTGGGCTCAAACTAAACTAACTCATTTGTCCAGATAGAGAAAATTGGCTACTGTGGCTTCAGCTTGACACAATTACTAATCTCCACTCATGAACCTGCGCTGATCTGAGGACGATGCAGAAGTGACATTTTTTAACTCTTTCTAGTTCAGCTCAAAAAGGACAGAACAGAAGGGGGGGCATACAATACAAAAAATAGCATATTATTTAGATTTACTGCATATAAAGTGTTGAGGGAGCATGCCAGCACTCTTGAGTGACACATTAAGATAATGAGCTATATATGTATACTGTACTGTACATAATCATCTATATGAGTAATACATATATATATATATGAGTAAGACGGACTCCATTTTGATGTGAATTACAAGCTCGTCTGAAGGCAGAGGGCTGATCACTGTCACCAAGACCTGCTCTATTTGATAAAGGCAAACCAACAAAAAAAACACACAAAATGCAATCAAAAAAGGTTGTAGATAATGGATTTGCTGAAATATAAGGAAATGATTTGAAAGGCTGTGTTGAATTACTTCTAAGATAAACGCTACACAGAAGAACAGCACCTCGGCTTTTGTGTACAGAACTCAAATGTTGTCACGCTATACTTAAAAAACCACTGATATTTCCACAGATATAACTTTGAAAACATAAGAAAGCTTTAGTCTATCATTTGAGAACTTGATGTAGAACAGCATCTGTATGATAACCCTTCCCAAACCAGGACCCAGACAGATGGATAGGATATGTGTGCTGTTATGTCATAAGCAGTAATAGTAATACACAAATCTGTCAAGTTCCTTCATTCATTACTCGTTATAGCAGCTTCACACACTCAACTGGAAACAAAACAAAACAAAAATTCTCCTTCACTCATGTATTCATTGGCTTAGAAACAAAAAAATGAGTCTGACTCAGTTGTGGCACAGTGTGACTGCTGGAAATTGCAGCTCCTGCTCCAAGAAAAACACAGTATTCTAAATTAAGTAAGGTACGAGTGAAAAGATGAAAAATAAAGAACAAGTTTCTAAGGCATTGCAAGGTTTAAACAGCGATCACAGCGCTGTAGATATATAAACTCACAGAGTCCAACTTTAACCCTTCACTCTTTGCTGTGGCTCCCTTGGAAGAATAATGGTTGTGGGGTGGAGAGCCGTCACCTAGAGCAGACTGATCATTTCATGTCTATTGTTTTTATTTTCAAGAAATCAAGTGTCTAAATCACCCAGGTGAGTGTCTCACTCTCTGCAGGCAGAGGAGAATCTCTGGCTGAGCATGATGTTGATTCTCTGCAAAATAATTCCTCCACCAACATATGAAAAAAAATTCAAACCAACAACAACAAAAAAAACCAAAACAAAACCCAGGCCACCACAGAGAAAAAACCACCATCCTACAGCATGCACTGATAGGATTATCCCACTGAAGTAAAAGCAGAGTGAAACATGATTCGTGGTCTCTTAGGGTAAACTATTTCTCTGAGTGGTTCTCTTTGAGTTTGGTTGAGCCTTTCGCTGGTGCTCCGGCTGCAGGTTTTTCTGCAGCTTTGGCAGGTGGAGGTGGCTTCGGGGGGTTTGGATGTAGACCGGCCTCAGTGCCGATGTTGACAGTGATGTTGGTGTAGAGGGGCAGGTATCTCCGTGAGATTACCTCATAGTCAACTGTGTTCATCCCGTCCTGCTTCCAGGTCTGACGCGTCTTGGCAAGCATGTTGAACCTTGAGATGGACGACAAACAGAGAACCTTTTCAACTTTTTCCTTTTACCTGTTGGTATACTGACGCTCTGAGCTGAAGTGGCTTCTTCTGCACTGACAGCAACTGCAGCATAAGCTTATAAGTCTTACAACAACATCATCATAACTGATATTAAAGTGTGTAATAGTCAAAGCAACCAGGGACACCAGGTGATGTGTTTGATTATAAGAGAGAAATATTTAGACCAGACTGTGTCAGCTCCTGTCATGGAAATCAAATACACATATAGTGAAAATCAGGGGAAAGTCAAAGTGAAGCACATAGTGTGGAACCAGGTGAGAAGCAATGCAATGACTACGGACAAAATTATTCACTTTCACAACGCCCATTCCTCTCTATAACTCATATACTGAAGTCAACTCTGTCTGGGCTCATTATGACCACTATCTTAAGTTTCCCCCCCCTGGTTAGCCACAGTCTCTGTCTCTGCACAGTAAAAACACAGTTAATACTACAATTTATATTTATGATCAAACTGTGCAGGTATGTCCTTATACCGGTTTCCAATTTTTACTGTTCAATTGTACTTTAAAAAAAATTATGAGTGTTTTTTATATTGTATGTTTTTATTCTTCCAATTCTTACTGTTAAATCATCTGATATTTAGTTTTTATGTAAAGCACATTGAATTGCCCCTTTGTATGAGATGTGCTATATAAACAAAGCTGCCTTGCCTTGCCTCAACAGATTTCAGATTTTAAAAATCTGCATAAACACTAAATATAGATCTGCTACACATTTCCTACATTAATCAAATGCACCAGTTTGTTTACTGTACCTCTTTGGGTTCACATCATTTCCTTTATCCAGCTTGTGTTTAATCATCTTGTAACGGCCCACTTTTAGAGATGGACGAGTGATGTACATCCCCCCCAGGGACACCCTGAGAAGACAAGACACAAATGTCACTCTTTGATACAGTCAAACTGGATCGACATGAGCTCCTTTTGTGGTTTCAAAAGCACAAAAACATTCATCCAGTTTCTTAAAAAGTCAGAATGTGATCATTGTTCAATTGATCTTTAAATGCATGATATGTAATTTTCTGCCACTAGGGGTCTCTCAATTAAAAACAGTAACAAAAGATGGAGTTTGATGATGATGTGAAGAAGTGTGGCATCATGGGAGTTGTTGTCTTCATTGTTACACAAAAAAAAATTGGGTCACTGCAGTCAGTTACCCCTTGTTAGGATTACTTCAGTGTTCATTATTTGAGAGTTTGCTCAGTTTGTTTCTCTTATAAGTTAAAATGTAGACGTCTGGTGACTAAAATCCTTCATCCAGTTAAAAGATATAGTTCAAAACAACAAATTATAACAGCGTCTGGTGAACAACCACAATGCTGACATGTGTGAAGGGGATATGACGCCTGCCCAAATGACATTTTCAGACATTTTAATGCTGAAGAGTTACATATTGGGCCTTTAAGTCTGATTTACTTGTGATCAACTGGAATGCTTTTGGTTAGTGGTTAAGTATGAATGTCATATCAGAGATCTACAAAAAGTGTAACTTTTACATCTTTACATTATTCAGGCGGAGCTTACTGGAAACATTCATGATTTCCATATGATTGACCTTGACGGGAACCGAATTTACTACAACTACTATATGTGAAAAAAGTGGTATAAAGCTTTTTGTGGCTCCAGAGCGAAAGTCAAAAGAATTTAAATCAAATCTAATAAATTGCCTCCATCAACAAAACGTCAGTTAAAGCAAATGACAACAAATATGAAGATGTTGCCCACTCTTCGTCTCTACTTGAGGCTTGTAGCCTTCTTGTATAAGGCACAAATCTCTGATAAAGCTGTTGGAGATCAGGTTTTTGACAGGGCTAGAAGACAAGAAGTATGTGTCTCTGGTTCTGCTGCATTGATTTTATAGTTGTTTTTTGGTTTGATTTTTTCTTTTAAAGACCGTGTAAAGTGAATTCAGACATTTTCTTCTTAACACATTAAATAGGTCATAAATGTATTTCTAAAAAAGGTGCAAAAAGCATTTCAACCATTTAGATTTGAATTGTGGAGCTAGGCTTCACAAACTGTGTTTCAAGATTTCTGTCTGGATTTAATGGGTGGGTCTTAAAATCACTGCTGCGTTACGTAAACCGGCGGTGTTAACCAATAGCACGGTTACACACCCCTGCTGCTGTAGGTATAAATAAATTCAGCACACACTACTACTGCCGCCGAGCTGGCCGGCGAGTTACCGCGAACTCGGCGGGCACTCCCACAGCGTTTGGGAGAAGAGAAATAGGCAGATTTTTTATACAACTTTGAAGCCTAATTTCATATATTTGGCGATTTTTTTAATCATTCAAATTTGGCAAGGTGGTTAACAACACACTTTTCTGTGGTTTGTCAAACTCAGAACACATATTTATTCTTACTTTACACAGACTTTAATGTCCATCACAAGTCCGGAAATGTTATACTAGTGTAAGGGTTAAGCAACTGGAGAACTCTTTTAAGGGCAACTTGCCAAAACTATTCTCACCTGACTCCAATATCATCGTCCTCTCCGCCCCAGCCCCAGTAATTGTTGGGAAAGCCATTCATTTTGAGGTAGTGCAGTGGCGTCAGAGCTGACACTCCTCCAAAGTACATCTTGTACGGAAGCCTGGAAGGATTATAAAGGAGGTATTACAATAACTGTGTCTGTGAAAATTAAACTCATTAGTTGACATCAACCGGTGAGAAAGGACATACTTGTAGCCAAACTTGTCCATGGCGATGGCTGCGTGTTTGGGATTGGAGTCGCAGACGTATGTGTTGCGATCGTCCTCTGGAATGAGGTCCACATCATGGAAAAAGAGGCAGTCCCAGTCTTCCTCCTTCATGGCCTCCCGGAAACCCACGTTCATCAGCTTGGCCCTGTTAAAAGTGTAGTTTCCAGCCTGCAGAGTGAACAGACAAAATTACTTTAACTTCTTTTAATCAAGAAATGACAGTGAAGTTTATGATCAAGTGAGATCTTTAGACTCTTTAGGGAAGTCAGTGTATATATTACTGATACTGGAAGAACACACTCATTTTTGCTTGCTCAAAAATCATATTTACTTTCTAGTTTTAATTCAGTCAACAAAAATCCAATGATATGAATACAACAGCAAACAATACATGGTAAATACAGATGTACTGCTCATCCCTACCACAATGCAACTGTTTCATCATATTTTTCAAGCCTTATTCAAATGTTGATTTCCTGTTTTCATCCTTAAAAATAGAAATGTCGCACACCCTCTGGTACATTGTTTAAACAACCTACTAGATTTATTTCGAGGTATCCGCAAAGCAGAGACAAGACAAATTGTACAATGTGAGATCCCACAATGTTACTGCAATGACGAATCCAGCTCAAGGAGTTGTGACAAAGAGCAGAGGAGTAAACGTTAATGAAATGTTACAAGCAGCTAAGGAGATTAAACCCTCAGAGCCACTTGGGCATCCACAGCACTAACACTAGAGGGCGCTCTTCATCTAGCCTGAACTATAGTGAATGCTGCACTGAAGAGGTTCACTGCTTTTGTAATGGACTGTATATACAGAGAAAATGGATCTAATTTTACACCAAATACTCCTATATTCCTAATCTATAATAACCTATATAAAAACAGTGGAAGTAAAAAATCTTATTCACCCTCTGAATCTTCCTTTAATACTTTGACTTTTCCTAATGTGACCCAGTGTATACAAAAATGAAAATAATATGCATCATTTGTTTTAATATTATTGTGCAGCCAATACACACTTTTATATATTTACATCATGTACAAATTTGACCTGTGTTTTAAGAAAAAACCCTCAACAAACACCATTCAAACATATATACGTTGTATTCTTCATAATCTATAAAATGTTCTCCTGGACCATTAAAATAGTGGTTGTGAATTTTCAAGGAAGGATTAATCACACATTAATAATGACTGATAGTGAATTAATGACTTTGAATAGGTGTAGAGACTAATTATGAGTCAGGATATGTATGTGATTTGTGTGTGTGTTTGTTTCACCTGATGAATGACATAAATCCCGTAGTTGAGCTGTTGCCGCTGCAGAAAAGGGTGCATGTAGTAGAGCAGGAACTTAAGGTGATGCTCTCTGTGTCTGTGGGGAATGATGATGGCCGTCCGATGCCTCGCCTCACAGTCAGGTGGCCTGTAGCGTCCTCCGCGCACCACCAGCGGGTTTTTCCTCTGAACATCCACTAGAGTGAGCCCTGACGGAAAGCTGACATGGATCGGCCCACCTGCGAACAGAAAAACCAGCTTGATGTCATTACCAGATGGAAACAGGATACCTTTCATGGAGTGAAAGCAAATAACATGGTTAGAGTTTGAAAGCCTATGATTTGAATGGGACGTCACCATTTAAATTCACCTTTTCTAAAAATGCTCTTGATATGCTGAGCTGAACTTATTCCCGATTACAAAAATCTTGATACCAGTGCAGAGTTGGATGTGTCTGCATATATATATGTGTGTGGCAGTTCTGAAAATTGAAGCAGCAGACGAGTACATTTGAGTATGCAAAAGAGTCAAATATTGTTGTACGTGCTCCCTTCTCATCTCATAAAAAAACACGAGGCTGTGAGACTCCTCAATTCATCCTCTGCACTCATAATTACCTCATAACACTTATAATTTATTAATTCACTGCAAACAACATTTTGTTACACAATCTTTTGTTGTAAAATGATGATAAATCAATCTTGATTAATACATTGCAAGTCATCACAACAACTGTCAAAACCAACGTGGTTGCGTTCACCTCCCTGATCACCTGTAGGAAAATTGCTCCTATGGAAATCCACTCTGTCTCCTTTATTCAAATCCTGGCTGCTTGATATTCTGTCTCTTTTAAAACTGTGAAAAAAGCATTTGATTTACACTGAGAGGCTCCTCTGATAGGTTCTATATTTATTGGACACCACTGATCAATTATGTTAATCGGCTCATATCTTAAATAAAATGAGTCTTGGATCTGCCTACACTGGGCATGGATTCTTACATGCTTAGTCCTTAAATATTCAGCAGTTTAGAGTTACAACCCGAGTGTTTTATTTCTATTTCTATTCAGTGTTTGTATTTGAGTCTCAATTATTATGATTCCTATTTGTATTACTTTATCTGTGGTCATTTAATTTAAACCCTGTGTGCACCTCACTCAACCCTTTTCAGAGGACTAAGGAGCGGGATCTATCCAGAGGGGTGACGAGAGCCCTGGTTCGAGGAAAACTGGATCAAGGAGGGTACTGTGAGATCGAAAAATTGGAAACACCTGCCCTGTATTTTGTTTTATATCTGTACTGTGATGTCAAACTTATGAGCCAATAAAATATTGTTTGAAAAATTAATAAAATAATATATTGCTGATTGTTTTAGGCTTAGATTATAAACCTAAATCTGTATCAACATGTTTTCAATACAAATCCAGTTAAAGTAGCAATCTCAAAGATCTCCCATTTTGTTGTCTCTGGCGGCTCCTGTGGCGATAAGTGGTAATTGCAGGTGCGTTTTAGGACCTCGATTTTTGGAAATCCTAACAATGTCGCCTGTGTGACGTCAGCGACAAGAAAAAAAGAGCACCTTTTAATAAACTTTTTTCTCTTATTTATTTTACTTCATCTAAATTTTCCAAACATTTTAATTTATCATGTAATTTTATTTTTCTCTTGCGTGCACTGGTCTGAGTTTTTTTCTTTCTAATTTGTTCTTTGTTTTTGTTTCCTTATTGTTTTTATTCGTTTTCTCTATGTTATCACTTGTTCCGTTTTATTATCAGCTTGTCAATCAGCTGTAAAGCACTTTGAACTGACCTGTATGAAAGGTGCTATATAAATACAGTTTTATTGATTGACTGTTAAATGTGAGCCGCTTGTGTTTTTTCACAGAACTGTTGCCACCAACACCGAGTTCGTAATACTGCAAATAGGCTTAGGCCCGATAACCATTGTGTTATCTCACAAATCAACAGGTAGTTGCTTAAAGACAAAAAAAAACTTGACATTATTATTACTTTAAGGTAATGGTGTAATCATGTAATATTAATGCATTCACAAACTAAACTTCTTCCCCGGAGTTCTCTCGTTCTCTCGTCTCACAGGTGGAGGTGGGGGCGTCTGGATGCCCAGTTCCTACTGTTTTTAAATGTTGATTTTTAACGTGCTTCTCTCTCCTTTATTTGTCCTTCTCCTCCACTCCCCCTCTCTTTCTCTCTCCTAACCGGTCAAGGCAAATTAAATTAAAGGGTAAGGTCTAGAGCTTCTCTATGTGTAAAGCTCCTTGAGATGGCTTTTGTTGTGATTTGGCGCTATATAAATAAATATTGATTGATTGATTGATGTTGCTAACTTTAGTACGTTCATATTCATTAAAGTACATGTACTGGTGCTTCTTAACAGGTCTACAGTTGTAACTGTCTGTGATGTGTTTGGTGCAAACAGTCACAGTATACTGTCTAAATATGTGTATGTTGCAAGCAGCTAATGATGTGAAAACAGGCTACATGTGAACACCCCGTCTATCAAGCTAACCTTGAAGAGTGACTGAAGAGTGTTGTGCCTTGTAAAAACAAACATTTTAACATACATCACACAATGTTCGACCCTGACATCGCAAACATATTTGTTTGTACTGTTTTAGTACAAGTTATACCACGTGTTCTCCCTTTGTTATACCTCAATTGCTTTTTTTTTTTGTATCCCTCCATTATGTTTTCTTGAAAAGGAGCCCGTGACCTCGGTCTCGGTTATCGGTGTATAGTTTAAAATTACTGGCAGTAACGTGGGAACAAAGAGGCGAAGGAGGGCAGAACCCGGAAAGCAGAAAACTAAGCCTGCTTCTGAGAGTTCATTATAGTTATACTGAATAAACATTAACCAGGATCAGGATGTCTAGGTAATGTGTAACAACTGTGTGGAGACGCTGTTGTGGAGGTTTCATGTTTCCTGAAACTCAACACACAAAATTTCCTGATAGCATTCAAAGCTTCGAGTACTGGTGGACTGGAAGTCATTCATTAACAGACACTTAATAACTGTGCAAAAAAAAAGACAACTTAGATCCACTTTTTAACTGGATTTAATCAAACACTACTCAGGCAGAAACTTTAATAGATCTTTAGACTCATAAGGGAGGTCAGTATATAGGAAACTTGCTTCTTTTTTATAATTTTTTACACAGGCTGCAAACTTTTTTTAGTCTTTTCATAAAATTACCTAAATATATAACTGTGATGAAAACAGAGGACAACGCTATTAAACTGCTCCGACTCTGACGCTCTCAGCTCTGGAGTGGACTGTTAGTGAAGTGTCCTA
Organism: Scomber scombrus; assembly: GCF_963691925.1. NCBI lineage: Eukaryota > Metazoa > Chordata > Actinopteri > Scombriformes > Scombridae > Scomber > Scomber scombrus. The sequence continues at coordinate 25,353,136 of NC_084976.1, read as the reverse complement.
AACTGCTTTTGAACCATATGTTGGTGAGACCTCCTCTTCAACAGTCCAGTGCGGTCGACCCTTTAGCTGACAGCGCTGTCAGCAGCAGGGCAGGAGAGACGCTCAAGTAGATCACGCTTTCATCAGTAATGGTAAACAACAGCTTTAAAAATATCTTACAGGTAGAACATGAGACTCATGTAGGCTGTTAGGTCAGTGTGGAGTAGCGCTGGGTAACGGTACTCAATACTTTTAAAGTATCGACCAAAATAAATCGATACTAAGTAGTCTAACGATACCTGCAATCAATCCTTTTTGCACCCAGAGCTAGAAAATATGACTATTTGTATGGACTTGCTCACAGCCAATCAACGCAAGCGTTCTTCGATTGATAAATAATAATAATCTGAAGACTTTCAAATTTGTGTAAAAAATCTAATCATTTAGATGTGGAGGAGTGGTGGGTATCGAATGAAGTACTCAGTTGGTATTTGTGTCACTTTAAGGGTATTTGGATTGTTACTGGTACTAAATTTTTTAAATGATACCCGGTCGTAGTGCAGGGCGGCTTTTCTGCAGGTGAGGTGGATTGTGGATTGTACTCTAAGTGGGCGGACGCTGTCAACAATGTTTCTCAATCATTGAAAGGCTGTATTGAAGAAGGAAACATGATTTATAATGTTGAGGATTTATACATCATATTTCATCATATTTATTTAAGAATGTAAATACACACACTTAAGATGGCCTCTGCCTGGCTTGTCCTAAATGTATTGATGTTGGTGTGGTTATGGCTTACTATTATATTACTCTTTTGTGTTTATTAAGGTGTTCAGGAGAACGTGGGTGTACTGGTCAACCAGGTTTGGAGCGTGTGGACCTTTTGCTCATATAGGATAAAGGGCCAACTCCCAGTGGTGTAAAAGGACTGAGTATGCAAATATTTGGTGTATTACTGGGGATTTCCACTGTGTCCGTCAGCGGCGCGGAACGACTGCGTCATGGTTTAGCTCCGTCCTCTGCCCAGCGTCAACTCACACCGGGAGCGTTACGGCAGCGGAGCGGGGCATGCTCTGGGAGAGAAATCTGCCTTTTAAAATGAAATTGCACTGTTAATACAGTAATTACGGCAGCCCAATCAAATCCGAACGAGTGCCTTTAGTCTACCGTAATTACTGTAGTAACAGCACAACTAAACGGCCCGATTTTGTTAACTTGCTCAAATTTAGCTGATTTGGTAATTTTCTTTGACTTTCATCATGTGTCAGTAGGCTACGTAGCTAGATGGTGTCTTTATCTGTCTGTTTTATTCGTGTTTGTTGCTTAAATACTATCGAGAGGCTGCACGGGTTGTTTTATTTTGGAAGACGGAAGTTTTATTATGTCGATTCTGTGTCTGACTTCCTGTCTGGTGCAATCTGCTCTGTTGAGCTTGTCGCGAGTTAGAAAAGGCTCTGTCAAAAATAGAAATGCTGTGGATTGAGATGCTCCCAGTGGAAATACTCTCATTGATCATAGTGGCACCTATCAGCTCCGGTGACCGCAGCGCAGCCGTAACGTGACGCTGACGGACCCGCTGGAAATTGGCCTTTAGAGATGTTTCCTTTTTTCCCCTATTTAATAATAATAATAATAATAATAATGATCATAACAAAAAACTTTATTTATATAGCACCTTTCTTACAAGGCTTGTAGCTCAGTCTTTTACAGATACAAAATACAATAAAACAGCAGCAAATAGAACAGAATAAAAAAAAAGAGAGGTTTAGTAAAATTAGATAATTAAAAAAAAAAAAAAAAAAGGACATTCAGTAAAAATAAGTTAAAATGATATTAATTAAAAGCCAAATTAAATAAATATGTTTTCAGCTGTTTAAAAATGTTCACAGAGCTCACATCTCTTATAGCTTATTTAACTCCACTGTAAACAAACTTTTCACAGATGGAAATGAAGCATAGTGAAAGTTCAGTGAGGGAAGACTTTCTTTTTGCATGCTCGTGTCTGTAGTCTTATTTCTCAACCTTCCTTCACTCTGATCCCTCTCACAGCTCACTCATAATTTCCTTGCTGTCATTTCCCAGGGCATCAATTAATACGTCAGCCTTTATTCACATCTAACCAACGACAGGGTGACACACGCTTTCATATTCAGCCATATGTCATCGTACTTGCAGCTGTCTTCTTAAATATGTTTTCTCTCTCCCTGCTTTAGTGCTTTCTCTGTTCTGTTTTGCGCGCCCCACTTCCTCCTCCCCATTACCACCAAGTCTTCACAGATTCATCACGTCATTGACCACATTGGTTTCAGCAGTCATCAGCCACCACCACCAGTGTCAGTGTCTGCTGCTCGATTCAAAATCTCCCTGCAGAAGACTCTGACACTACCTAACCATCAATATCATCTGTATAATAAACCACTCTTTCTGCTTTCATTCACTCCTCTCTCCTGATTGAACTTTTATTAGTTTTTTTCCTTTAGCCTAACATGCATAACCTACACCTAACACCTTTGTCAAATGTATCAGAGACAAGCGCAACAACAACACAAAACACCCAGCAGCTTATTTTGTCAGACTCTCAGTTCCTGGTAGTGCCACGGCCCATCAACTGTCATTACTCGAGTGAGGGCTCATCTATTCACGCTCAGTGGTAATGTCTGAAAGCTGAACCACTGACTGCGGTGCCTTTGAGTGCAGCTGAACAGGAGTCAACACTTCCCCTTTTTTATTCAAAATAACGGCCTTATGTGCATCTAAAACTATCTTTCTTACCTCACAGAATGGGGTTTCAGGTAATTCCCATCTATATGCTCACCTAAAATAGCAACAACTGGCACACACCATGAGGGGAGCGACTCCATACATAAAACATCTGGAGATGTCACTAAAGGCACACATTTCCAAATTCAAACAGGACTCACTTACGACACGACGTTTGCTGAAATATACTTAATTCACAAGGAAGCGCTGAGCTAACAGCAGATCGAACAATAAGATGAAGGGCCAAAATGAAAGGTGCAACAAGAAGATGTAACTCAACAGGGTGTGCTTGTTTGTAGATGAATGTCTTCAGAGATTTTAACATGAGTGATTAACCCTCTATCAAAATCTAAGCAGGTACCTACAGAACACTCACCTATCAGAGGGGACGTCTTAGGGCAGTAGGGCATGGCGTCTCCATGGCTGTGAGGTTTGGGTAGGTGGGAGAGGTTGGCATACACGTCCCCTCCAGTGATGCTGGCTACTGAGTGGTTGCGGTTCGACAAACCAGGGGCGTCGGGCTTACGGAAGATGCGGATGAAGTAGGTGACCCTCTTCTGGTAGCCCTCTCGGGACAGCAGCGCCATGACCATCAGCTGGATGCCCAGGAACATGAAAAGGTAGCGCCATTTGGACTGGAAACCGACCATGGTGAAGGCTCTGCGTTGTCAAAGCGACACAAAAAAAAAGGTCCGGACTAGGCTGTGCAGAAAATCAGGCTGGTTTTGGGCAAACGTGACTTTTGGTGATTTAACGCTGGGGTTGTGTCAGCACCCCACAAACAGAAACAAAACTCGAAGATTGTCGAAGATTGTGTATTTTGGAGACTTGAGTCGATTCAAATATGTTATGTATTCTCTCAAAAATATGGCAACAGTCAATGAATGTTATGATTCATGTGTGGAAAGTTGTAAAATAATCTATGGCAATATGAACTTTGAATGTGGAGCAAACACACTCTCAAAAGTCACACGAAAAAAGGCACTTTTGGTAGGCTGTCAATCAAAGAGACCACCAAGGAGAGGGGGAATAGAAAAATATTTTAAAACCAAGAAAAGTTCAAAAAAAAAAAAAAAAGTTGTGTCTACTTTTCTCTATTTCACTGCATTCCTCGGTGCAGGTGAGTATCTGGCAAATATCTCCAAAGTTGATGACAGTTGGTCCAAGTTTCGATTGGCGCGGGATGGTGATGCCAGTCCCACATCATGTTTTTTTCACCCACCGATGAATTCCATTTGTTTCCCCGCAAAGCTCATTCTCCTACGTTCAAATAAACGGGGCCAGCGTTGGTGTCTCCCAACTCTCTCTCTTGCCTAACTATCTCTCTCTTCCTCCCTTTGTGAGCTTTATGCTGCCTCCTGTTCTCCCTCGTGTTCTCTCCTGAGGGAGGCCTCTCCGACAACAAGCACCGCCATAACAAAAGGGAGCATATGCAGCCGTATAGGCCCTATATTTTACAGAGGATTACACAGCTTTCATTGACTCCCTGCCTGACTGGCTGGAGAGAGAAGGGGGGAGTGTACCATGACCAGCGTGGGAGGAGGAGTGGTCAGAGGGGTTGGATGTGTGTGTGTGGGTGTTTGTGTGTGAGTGTTTGTGTGCGTGACTGTATATTTGTTATAGGGGGGTTGGGAGGGAGGGTTTCAGTGGAAAGTCAAGCTGAGAGGAAAAGAAATGGGGGAGGAGGAGGGAGAGCTTTGATGCCCCACAGCTATTGTCCCATAACGCTTGAAATCCGCAGCTATGAGACACCTCAAGCAGCTTACTGGGCTGACGACCACTGGTCTGACTGGATGGAGGGGGAACTGTGGACCAATCGCTCCGGCACAGCTCTGAAAGAGAACACACAGAAGAGGAGGGACAGTTATATTGACTGACATCCTTTGGCCCAAACTGTTGACATCAGCGATTTTGTGCTTACAGCAGAGTGGGTTTTTTTTCTCTCTCCACCCTCCCTCTCTCTCTCTCTCTCCATACAAACAATGACTAATTGTGTGCAGCACAGGCCCAACAAACGGATTGTGTTTGTTTACACGGAGACTCGACAGCACAGTTGGGAGTTAGACTACGACTACTCAGACACAGAGTGGGCTCCGGTGCAGATGCCACCCCATAGAGAGGACTGCTGCCCAGAGCGGATGAGCAGACGGGAAGCTGCGAAACCACGGCGTGCACGAAACTTCCTAATTCCAGAGCCAACAAACTCTATGGGCCCTGGTTGCATCAGGTTTGCTGAAATGTGGCGCGTTGAGTTCTCTGACCTTACGTGACCCCCGTAGCTCCGCTCTGGTGCCGCCTGCTGCAGCAGCCGACACATTCTTAGTCACAAATCAATTAGTGCTTGTTAAAGTAGCCAGCCTAAAACCACTAATCCTAATCCCACTGAATGTTGTGCGACTGGTGGAGAGACAGAGAGGGAAAAAAGGAAAGAGAGAGAGAGACAGAACAGCCCGCAGCCTCACACCTACAAAGAATATTATTACTGATTTTACAATCAATTATTCCATAAAATGTCAAAAAATTCTTCCAAAACCCAAAGAGACGTCCTCAAATATCTTATTTTGTCCACAACTTAAACGATATTCAGTTTAGTGTCATAGAGGAAAAAAGAAACCAGAAAGTATATTTACATTTGAGAATTTGAAACTTAAAAAAATAAAAATAAAACTCAAAATAACAAATTAACTATCATAATAGTTGCTGATTAATTTGTTGAGTTGGCAACTAATCAATTATTCGACTAATTCTTGCAGCTGTTTTCAAGCAAACTATACAGTAACATTCATTTTTAGAGGAAGCAGCTCTGCAATGCAATTTAGTATTTTATGATATTTCATACCTGAACATCAGGTTTTATTTATTCATTAACCTTTAAACAGGCAGGAGTGGAAAATGACATGTGAAATGTATTCTTTTTATTTACTTTGATGTTACTAGTTATTTCATTTGCACCTTTGTAAACATTTCCGCAAATAATTTAATAAATATTTTGTATATTTTGGATTTTATGAGTTGCATCTCCAGCAGGAAACGTTGCTTCTATTAAGGTATAAAATAACGTGTATCTGTATGTATCTCCTGGTGCATGTTTCCTGTTTAAGGATTAAGTGTGCTGCACTGAATGAAAGGTCTGAAACCGTACAAGTACTGCAATGTCTCACACTGATGTTTTTACATCATACGAGCCTAAATTATCTCTGTGCCTGAAGGGAACTCATTTTTCCAGTTTCTAGTTACGTTGTTGATTTCCTCTTGTACGCTTTAAAAAAAAAAAAAAACCTTTCAAGATATGATACAGATCAATTGATGCCTGTACGGCAGATGTCTTTTCTGCCTGACTCATCAGCGTGGTGTTGACATCTTCAACCCTTGAAGCACATCATACTAACAAATGAAACAATGCTCTGATGTGTGAGGAGGAGGAGGAGTACGTTATTTTTCCAGGAGCTTGCCTTCCTGGAGCTGTCAGTCAATCTATGTCCCACTTCTTAAAAAAAACAAAAAAAAAACAGGTATAGCTTGTTAAGGAAGACAAACTGAGAGACTAATGCAAACAGACTCAGTGCTGACTGGGAAAAGACGACAGCCTGAAATGAAAACGATACCGCAGGGAGGATTGCAAACATGACTACTGTTACTGCAACATGTTTTCATCATCATCATCATCAAGACTGAAGAAAAGTGGAACATAACAAAACAGAAAAACTCTACAACCCAAGTAGCAAAAGACAAAATGTTCCTGTCCACTGTACAGATATGCTGATGATGACATCTGACAAACACGTGCTCGTTGGACTTTAGAATTCACGTATATCTTCTTTTTTTTTTTTTTGTGCATTGACAGCTGACTGAAAAGGATTTTCCAGTCAAGGATAATAAAGGTTTTTCCTCTAAGGGAATGTGGATTAAAAAAAAAAAAAGGAGAGGAAAGCCTGTGCAGATGACTTTCATCTGCGAGCGGAGATGTGTACAGATGGCAAGATTGACCCGTCTCACTTTGCTCGGCCCCCCTTTAATAATACCATAGATTATGGATATGGTTTATAAAGATCATGCCATTAGGAGTCTGGTTAATCCCGCGGGAGGGGAGTCCGGCTCCATCGCTCAAAGGATGTGGAGCATTAAAAAAAAAAACAAGCGAGTGGGAAAACTGTAATGACTGAGACTTACAAACCGGTTCTAGATTATTATAAATTATTAAATATCTCAGGTTTTCACAGACAGAACACGGCTGATAAGATCAATGTGGTGGTTCAGGTTTGAGCTGCTATATGAGTAAGCATTGTGCATCAGGAAAGCCTCCAGGCACTCACTTCAAACTTTCTCAGGCCCTGTTCACACCTGTCTTGTGTCCAGGTTTCGTCACTGCTCACCTCATTTACACGAAGAGATCAAACGGCCACACACGCAGTTATAACGTCCACCAGACAAGCACCAGATTTGCTTTTTGTGCTTAAGTGCTAAGAGCTAATAAAAATGTACCCTAAAAACCGGTGTATAAGACGCACTAGTGGATAAATTGCAGTCTATTTTCAGGGGGGGGTTGTTGCTGGGAAAAACACTTTTCTATTTAAGACTGGTTTATTTGAATGCACCAGTAGCTGTTCATTATATACACGGATGTTTATAATCAAAACCGTTTCTATTTTTCTTTCTTTTTCCTTTTATTTAAAGCACAATAAAAAAAAATGCATATTACATCTGAAACAGTGTGTTGAGTTAATGGTTAATTTTGCGTTAATATTTGCTTAACTGAACTGGACCGGTATACAAACTCAGACCGGGCTCGGGTTAGGCTTTGAGTTTCAATTAAACGTTTTATGATACAGAGTTTAGCTGTATGCTCACTCGAGTCACAAAAACTCTTCATCAGAGCTGTTGCTGTGCCCAAATATTGAGCCCGAGGCTGACCAAGCTCACTGTCCTCGGACTCTGTGTCAGTCCCAGAGTCAAACAAAGCCTCATCCTCTTTTCCATCCAGTGGAAAACCACCAAAGTTAGTGAATCTTTTATTCTTCAGATGTGTGCTCATACTGTGTGTCGCTGCCACGGCTCAATAAAAGCTGCTCATCTGTGCACTTTTGCATATTGCGCTTCAACATCTGCTGCCAAACTGCTGCCCGAACTAGTGTCTGAAATACTTCTGATCCACCACCCGCAAGTGAACCCGCTGGAACAGCTGGAGTGCACAGAGCGTGCTTGACACCACTGTTTATACGACGTTATAGTTCATAAGTGCGGATGCTCACATTGTTTTATTTAAAGTTATAGTTCTTAGAGTGGACGGCATTTTACAGACCAAGATTACAGTAATCATATCCAGATCCAACCTCTCTCTGCATTTGACTGCTGTATAGGACACACTGGTGTATAAGACGAACCCCACTTTTAAATGAAAAAAAAATCGTGTTTAAGGCTTATACACCGGTTTTTACGGTACATGTACAAACTATTCCAACGGTCATCTCCATTCTTTCAACCATTTATCAAAACGACAATATATACTTTATCAGTTTTATCTCGGCTGGTAGTGTGTTCCACATTTGAGCTGCCCCAAGGAGGTCTTACAACATGCAATTTTACAGTTGCCGCTTGCTGTGGCCGTGGTGATCCAACTACTTTTGCCTGCTGATAAATGAACCCCAGACCACCTTGGAAAGTCATTTGAGTGATCAATCGGATCACAAAAATGCATCTCGGTGTTCGTTTACACTTGTATGTAACGCTGTCCAGTTGTGATCGGATCACCCGAGACGCACGTTGACACCAGAGTCTAAACAGACCCTAAGATACACCATTCCTGTTCTATCCTATCTCAGTGCCCCATTCGTCTGTAACGGGATATACAAATGTGTTAACACGAGGTGAAATGATGAGTGGAGGTTGCACTGGTGCTTGTGGGCCATATTTTTCTTGAGCTGGCTCGTACAGTGAGGGAACCTGGCAGCCGACGCCTCCTTCCACATAGATCAGGCGCTGACTTAATATGCACATGAGTCTGTGAACCAGTGACTAGATTTAGACAAATCTGTCTGTGCTAGCTAAAAGGCTGAGGATGAGGAGCAAACCGGCGGGGAGGGGGAGACACGGAGAGAGGGGGAAGGGGGGGGAGAGAGAGAGAGAGAGAGAGAGAGAGAGAGAGAGAGAGAGGACAAAAGCAAACTAAGAGGAGCTGGAGGGAGGAGAGGGAGAGGGAGAGCAGCCAACAGTCTGGTTACACTATGTGCTTTTGACTTCATTATCTCTCCTGCACGGATATCCTTCCTTTCTACATTTAGAATTTTAAAAAGGCGAGTCTGGCATGACATTACATACTCCTGCACACCAATGCGAGCCTCTTTCTCTCTCTCTCTCTCTCTCTTCATGGCTTCACTGTGCAATGTGTACTTTAAACAATAATGGCACATAACATCCAACAAATGGGACAATTTTCTTTCTGCCCGCGGGGCATCAATATTACATGCTTACATGCTTGCACACACATGAATGAATGCAATAGGAGCCAAGAAGGCTGGCATGGGGGTCGGAGTGAAGAGCAGAAAATAAAAAGGGGGAAGAAGGGGGGGGGGGGGGGGGGGGGGGTGTAGGAGTTATATATTTAGATCATCATCTAGGGACTAAGGCTTATGGTCAGCAATGCTGCTCAGATCTCACACAGAGTCCACTGACAGCCATAACCAAGCAGCCAGTGGGGGTCTCCACAGAGGCCATTTAACTAACCAGACACTCCTACTGAGTCTCTATTGACCCCCATCACTTTTCTACTCTGTTTCTTCTCATTTCTCATCTCCAACTGTTCAGCTTTTTTTTTTTAACCTTCTGTGGGTTATTTTAATATTGGCAGTATCTGATCCAGAAATTCCAGTCCCAGATGGTTCACATCAAATAAGCAGATCATAGAGTTGAGATGTGGTGCATCTCCGTTTCAGTGCAACGCTATGTGTGCTTGAGTGTGGCTATAAGCTCATATTAGTTTATAAGCAGCGTGAGCTTTCAGGAGTGTCCCCATATACACTTAAAAACTGCAACAGGTTTTATATTTCTGCCTTTTATATTTGTATCACTCTTCTCCCAAAAGGATAGAGTCTGCTCTGTTTCAGTGTAACGCTATGTGTGCTAGAGTGTGGCATCTTTTTATTGGTCCTCGTCTCTGGAGCAGCCTTCCTGAATACAGCAGAGAGGGCTGATATTATATTATATATTATATATTAAGTAAACTTAAGACATACCTTTATAATTTGGCTTTCAATTGAATTTTATTTATTTATTAATCTGCCTTTTATTTTCCGTTTTAGCCTGTTTTTACTACTTGGACTACAAATAAAGTTTAATTGATTGATGAATAAGCTTATATCAGTTTATAAGCAGTTTGAGCGTTCAGGAGTGTCCCCATAAACACGTCACAAAGGCCGATTCTAAACCTTCTTCGTTGTGTTGGCTATAAGTGTCTAAGCCATTTTCCCGAAGCAAAAAAGAGAGAGACTGACACTGACAAGAGAAATATATACCGAGCACACCTGTTGAGCGTTTCTACAAGGAAGAGTGCCTGCTACAAAAAAAACCCCAGACTAACCTGAATTATCTGGTTAAAGACTTTAACCTCCGCAGCAAGGCTCCGCATTAGAGGATAAGCCTTTCACATCTACCCGAGTGTCTCATCGCTTCTATACGTTCCAGCCCATCGAGGATGAGCGAGTGCTCTTCAGTTTTCAACGTTTGACCCTCGTTTTAAATCTGCTAAAAACCCTACTGCTGTTAGTGGGATGAAAGAGTCCATGAAATCACACTTTCACTTTAAGCTCTCACTCAGGGATACACTTGACTTTTAAATTGTGTATGTAAACATGCAAAAGAAGGTGAAGGTGAAATGCCTTCAATAAACATTTATCTAATGATGAAATAACAAAGGTGCTGGCATTAGAGAGAACAATTAAAGATGGAAATAAGTGAGACTATATATATGTATTGTCCCATCTCTCTCTCAGGACTCACTGAATCACTAAATAAATCACCCACATGCCGGATGATTGCACTTATATCCAGTTTCCTTTCTTGTATATTCGAGTCAGACTACAGCAGCTGATTTTATTCGTGGGCGTCTGCCACCAGAGGAGGACTTATCAGCGAGAGGATGTAGATCAAATGGAAATCTGCACTCTGATGATCTGAAATTAATGTCCAGATCTGTGGCTGCTTTAAAGAGTGGAGATAAAACAGGGATGGAGATGGGTAGAAACAGAACTGTAGCCTGTTAATTGGATTGAATCGTCATCCAAATTTTCAAAGAAATCTAAAGTATTGTTTTATTCAGTGTTGCTGCACTTTTAAAGACCTTTTTAATACGCATTTAAGGAAAAAATTATACTATTTCTGGGACATATAATAATGCAAAAGCAGGATTTTACTGAGGTAGTGGGTTGAAATGGAGCTCATTCATTGCATTAGGGCTGAACTTCATGTTTGAAATCAACTGGACGATATAAACAGGGTTAGGGTTATAATCACATGAGGTGATGAAATTAAGGGCAAAAGCAATTAATTGTGTCTCACCTGCAGTGTTGGGAACGTTACTCAAAAAATGTAATATATTACACATTACTCGTTACTTTTTTTTAAAAGTAATGCATTACTTTACTTAATTACTCCCTGTGGAAAGTAATTACACTACTAGTTACATTACTTTTGCGTGACTCCATAGCAACGCTGGTGAAGTGTACAAATAATGTATCAACAAATAAAATAATATGGGTCTTGACCATCATAACACCATGATGTACAAATAATAACTGCCTCATAATATATAAACAACCTGTTTCTCCTCAGAGTCAGCACTAGACTGGCCGGGCTGAAGAGACTCTCCACGGACGCACTAGATAATGTTTCCATCCCATCATAACACCGGTCCAGATAGCTCACCAAAGCTTTCCTGTCTGATGACAGCCGTCTGTTCACTATTATATATTATATTACATATTATATTATATTGTCTGTTCACTATTATCGGAACTTTGCTGAGTTTGTTTCTGAAAGACGGAGATTAACGAGCAACGCACAAGCTTTGGCTGCTTGGTTGGGGTCCCCATACACTCAGCTCGAGCATCGCTGTGGGTCCGTCAGTGTTTCGCTATTAGCTTCATGTTAGCATGAGAGGTCAGGAGGCTTGCATGAAACGCACCTTGATTATTTATTTTATCCGTCCAATTTATAATAATTGAAAAACGTATGTAACGCAAGAAACGCCATATGTGTTTGTTTAGTAACTGAAATGTGATTACTTTTTCTGTTTCCTGTGTTCCTATGTTTAATGATTTCCTTTTTTGTTTATTCGTTTGTTTGTTCTGAATAAGCGAAACACTTTTTGTTACATCGCGATGTATGAAAAGTGCTATACAAATAAAGTTTGATTGATTGATAATGAATGTAGACACTGTAACGTGTTACATTACTGCGTTAAAAATAAATGTGATTACAGTAATGTGTTACACCCATCTCTGCCCACCTGTTCTGCTTTACATTAGATAAAACTCTGTGTTTAAAACAAAAAAAAAAAAACAAAGCATCCTCATTTAAAATTCAAATTTGAACTACAGCTTGCTTTGAATTGTTAATTTTGAAGCCCTCTGTTAAACAATAAGGCTTTCCTGGTCATTCTCGCACCATTACGACTGTAATCCATTCCTCCCCATTAAGACACAGGTTACAGTATATCTACCCTCCATTAAATCTGTAAGCTTCAGCTAAAATACTAGCTAGCTCCTCTCCTTCATGTTGGCTGCATGGCTTTGCACTACAAACATTATTATACAGTTTCTAACGACTATCAAAAATAACAGAGTAACAGAGGGCTTTGTGTTTCATCTGAAGCCCCCCTCCCCTCCCTCTTGGTCTACCATCTTTCAGCTGAGCGTCATCTGTATTGTTTTGTGTTACCTTGGTGAGAGCAGGCGGCCTGCGGAGAGCCAATTCAAAACTTACCAGAAAAAGAAAAGAAAAGAAAAGGAGCCGGACCGGGATTGAGTCAAGACCGAAGACCAAACCACATTTAAATGAGTGAATCCTGTGGGAGGAGGAGATATTTCTCATGCAACTAGTAAAGCATCACCTTTTATGACCCGCAATACTGAAAGTCTTTAATTTATGACTTTAAGGGTCTGTGGGAACTCTGTTTATTGGACAAAACGGCATGCGTGTAGCTCATTTTCACTGTTTGAGTGTTTGAATGCACTTCAAGTCCTGCCTGGAGCCCATGGATTCAATGGGAATGTGTACTAGTACAGTATCCACTATTTAGTCTACAGAAGAGCAGTTTTGTCAGTATGCACGCACTGTTGAGGGTGAGACAGGTGGAGGGGTAACTAATGATTTCATTTTAATAAGGCTCAATTAACCCATAAGTCATATGTTCCATACAAATTTCGAATGTCCTCTTCAGTCTGTAACTCAAAGATGTTCAGTTTACTATCACAGGAGATGAAATAAACCAAATATTCACATTTAAGATGCTGTCATCAGAAACTTTCGGGGATTTTTTCTTTAAAAAATGACTCAAAATGGATTGCTCTGGTAGCTGTAGTGGTTACAGTGCATGCCATATATCCGCAACGTCCCTGGTTTGTATTCGGCAAGGGACCTTTGTTGCATGTCATACCCACTTCTCTTTCCCCCCCTTGTTTCCTCTCAGCCTCTCTGCCACTAACTTACTAATAAAAAGGCAAAAATACCCCCCATTGAAAATAGCTGGACTAATTTTTGCAGCTCTAAAAAACAACTGATTGGTGTTAGTTTTCTTTTTTCTTTTTTTTTTTAAAGATTTCCATGATTCACAGACAAAGCTAAAAGTTTTACCTCATTATAATTTCAGCATATAAACTCTGACAGCAACCAGGCAGCAAACATACAGACTGAAAAAAGCTATGTGATGTTATTCATCAAGCAGGCGAAGACGTTTACTCACCGGGAGTCGATTCACTCTGAGCTGGTAATTTTTCTCTGCTTTTTTTCTCTCTTTTTTGGGGGGGGTTTATTTGAAACAGATGTGTAAAAGCTACAGCTAGTCCCAGTTTTATGGAAAATGAAGTCAGAAAATGCAATTCTTCAGACAAATAGCAAAGGAAGAGGAAGAAAGCAGAGATGGCACGCAAAGAGAGAAGAAGACTAGTTGAATCTGTGCCAAGCAGGATAATAAAAAAAAAGAAAAAAGGGAAACAGCCCCAAACTCGATCTACGCCCATTTCCTTCCTAGTTTAAACCTGAATGATATCGAGCATTTCAAATCGCAGTAGATGACTCCGTCTGTTGTGTCTGTTTGGTGTATGTGTTTGTGTTATTTTGGTATAAAAAGTGTTGCTAAAACAATAAAAAGAAAAAGTTAAAATTGTATTTATTTTTTTAATAGTATGTTTTTTTATGCTTCCAATTCTTACTGTTAAATTTTTGTTTTTATGTAAAGCACATTGAGTTGCCCCTAGGTATGAAATGCGCTATATAAATAAAGCCGCATGGCCTTGCCTTAAACATTTTTTGTAGGTTTTTGATGGGTTTGTGTATTTGTTTTTAGGCAGCTCTCATGCCAGCTGCCTCATGTTAGATTATTTATTATTTTTATTTCACCTTTAATTAACCAAGTTAGGGAGACCTGGACTAAGTCAAACTAGTACAAAATGTAAAAAATATTTTAAAATAATTCTTATGTATAAATTTGACTAAATGTACTAATAAATTAACTGCAGTATTCTTTTATTTAGAAAAGCATTTAACATTATTTTGGTCAAATGCAGCAGATTTTGGGGGACCTGGTAGTCTAATATACCACAAAACTCTGCAGGGTCCACAGTTCGACTCCCAGCTGTGCTGTCCTTGTGCATGTCGTTGTCACTCACACACACACACACACACACACACACACACACACACACACACACACACACACACACACACACACACACACACACACACACACACACACACACACACACACACACACACACACACACACACACACACACACACACACACACACACACACACACACACACACCTCCAGATTCCTCGTCATTACCACTGATCAGGGCTTGGTTCTCCCGCAGTAACACATCACTGATAAGATCTCCGTATGTGGGCTGCTGCTGTATGGTTCATTGTGACCTCAGACGACATGAAGACGCTAACAGGGCTCGTTCAGAAACACGCTCAGCATCCTGTTGGCCTCGGGGCAGAGCCGCGGGTACAAGTCTTGCATCAAACACAATATATATTTCCCTCTCTGGAGGTTTAGCCTTGGCCTCAGTGTACTTTTTCACTGGCAGACGTTCTGCTGCTATGACTGGCACAGTGTGTCTCCGCAATAAAAACGTGCTGTTGAACAAACATTAACACATTAAGAACGTGTTGAACAATAGGAACAAGGAAAAGCAGCATATCCTAATATTTAAAGAAGTCTAAATGAAAGACACTGTTTACAAATTCACTTGACTACAGAGATTATTGAGTTTCATTTCACACAGCAATAGAAAGCAGCTGATAACAGAAACG
Source organism: Scomber scombrus (assembly GCF_963691925.1). Taxonomy (NCBI): domain Eukaryota; kingdom Metazoa; phylum Chordata; class Actinopteri; order Scombriformes; family Scombridae; genus Scomber; species Scomber scombrus. The sequence goes on along the minus strand of NC_084976.1, from coordinate 25,337,866 downwards.
TGTTATCGCTTCCTTATTCTTAGGAGCAAAGGTGAAGATTAGGAATCCACACCTCACCCTCTAGACAACTTAGTTAACCCTTACATACTGTTCAGTCATTTGAGAGCTGAAAAAACACCATATACATATTTATATATAGTCATTTATTCTGACTTTTCTGAATGTGAACCGCAGTATACAAAAATTGAAACAAAATGCATAATTTTATTTAATTTTAGTGCAGCTAATGCACATTTTTATATATGCAAATGTTCAAGTTTGACCTGTGTTTATTAATTTTTTTTTTTTTTTTTTTTTTTTAAATCAGCATTCAAACATGTTGTATTCGTCATATTGTATAAAATGTTCTGGACTGTAAAATAGTGATTGTGAATGTCTTTTTTTCCCCCATAATAAAAGGAGAATACACTGCTCGCTTTCTCACAGCTGTAAGGGTTAAATACCTGACAACGGTTTTGACGTTTAAAAAGGAACAAAGTGGGAACACCAAAGACAAGGACACTAATTGTAAACCTGTCCAGTGAGTCAGTCCAGTTTTTGTTTTTTTTCTCCATTTGACACAATGCGGAGGCGTTACATTATTATACGTGAGACCTATGGAGGATTATTACTTTACTTGAGCAGCATCAATAAAACTGTTTCCTTCTGTGTTTTTCTCATTTATCCTGCAATGTGCTTATTGAAATAGGATATACGTAGCTAAGTATGTAGCCTGGGATAAGTTACGTTTTATTTTAGAGTTTGGTTGTTGTATTTTAGCATTGTGAGGCAAATTGGTCCGTTTGAACAGGAGGCGTGCAGCGGCAGTAAATAAATAAATTTGCATATAAAAAAATAACTGACGCAGATAAACAAAGTAGCGCGGGACATTTCCAGTAACTTCAAACTAATGAATGTATTATGGAGCATGCATGCAATATTGTCTTCATGTGACAGCTCTTTATATTGTTATGATCTTTTCCTCCGTCAGTTAGGGCCGGTCAGGTGGGAATACCTCCAGATGACATTTTTCTCCAGGGGGAATCCCGGACCCCCGCCTGTGTTCACACTGTCAGTGTGTGTAAAATAATGTCAATTCGTTTGAGGCACAATTTAAAAGTTTCCTTTATACATGACTATTGGTTAGTGTTAAAGTACTAAGGATTTTTGTTATTAATCGTATATTGCGCTCATGCCTTGATGATGTCATCCAGTCTAAAAATATGAGAACCGAAGTGTAACCACCCCCCGCAGAAAAGAACATAAACCAAACCGAACCCAAAACCGTGATATGAACCGAACTGTGGATTTTGTGATCTGTTCCACCCATAGAATTAGTTAATTCCCATAATTTCCCATATATTCCTTCCCATGGAAAGTTTCCGTAAATTTCCCGCACCCTTGCAACCTTATTGTGGTTGTCTTTTCTTTCCCCATAAATAAATAGAATACAGCTTCATAATGGATTAATCAAACGTATATTAATCACTGATTGGTAATTCATGAATCGGTGTAGAGACCAATGAACAGTATGTAAGGATTGATACTACACACAGTAGAGACACTTTTCTGGGAGGGACGGGGACAAACGTGGCCAGAGTACACCTCTGACACAACAGCACTTATCAGCCTTTAAAAGACGCCACAGACTCTAGATAACATTGTACAGATTCTGAATTAACGTAAGCAGTTGTTTTCTCTCAAGCGCCGACCAACTACGCAAGTGCCGGGCCAATTAAATAATGTGCGCATAGGCCCGGAGAAAAAGGAGGTGTCTGCATAACAACACGTGCCAGCGTCCTCGTCATGGCAACCCATCCCGAGCCCTGGCCATTCATTTAATTCCGGGTGCAGCTGGTACACGTCTCTAAGGCTGTTCCCTCGAGTCCCAACTCTCCGCTGGGACAGATTGCTGAGGAGAGGAGGAGGACAGGGGCTCGTGCAGTTTCCATAGATCAGCTTGCACCTCTCCCTGCTATAACCAACCCATCGGGGACCGTCCAAACTTAGCGATAACAACCATGGAGACGAGGAAACCCCCCCAGGGTGGCCGTAAAACCCACAACAAAAAACTGGAGCAACAAGCTAGAGAAGAAAGGAGAGTAAACACTGCAAGTCACGACATGTAACGTGAAGACTAAAACTGAGACCCATTTTGACTATTTGACAGTTGTTGTTTTTCTTTTACTCTGAAATTTAAAGACTTTCCCTGAAGTGGCACAAAAATGAAAATATTTTAAAATGGTATACTTTTGGATAGGTGCTACAGATGTTTGTCCATTGATTTGTACTGGGTCAAATTTGATCTTTATTTAATGACCAGGCTTTTTGTTAAATATTGTAGTGATGAGGATTTATTTTTATCGTGTAGCAGCGACGACTGATTGTTTAATAGTTATATAATAAACCCCACAGGTCCATAAAGCTCTTGTAATTTTCAGTTTCAATAAAACACATTAAAATAGGGCTGGGCGATACGGGCAGAATCAAATATCAATATTTTTGACCAAATACCTCGATATTGATATTTTGGCGATTTGTCCATACAATATCGTACTTTACTGTAATGCAGTCTTTAAACGCAGGAAAAGACACTTATTCCATATGACAATATTATGACTATCTATCTATATATATAGTCATAATATTAATGTTTATATATTATGAACATTAATATATATTATTACTTAAGATGTAAGATGATATCAATAAAATATCACAATATCAATATATTATCAATTTATTACATTTACACTTATCGATTTATCACCCTACATTTAATGTTAGTTAAAATAGGACATGATATTGTGTGATAGTAGGGGTTTTTTCTCCAAAAATGAGTGGTGTAAAACCAAAAAAATACACTCTCTCTGCTCTCTGAAACGTGTATTGATAAGTCAGATCGGCTATTAATGTATATTAAACAGAACCATGTTTCAAAATTTAGGAGACACTTTTTATGAGGGGATTCTTAGACCGGGTCAAAATTGACCCAGGACATACTGAGTCTGGATACATAAAACCTTGATTGTTCTAGTTAGCGTCTGTTATTGTTAATTTCAAGCTTGAGACATTATTCTTCGCTCTGTACCTAAATATCAATAATGTGACAATACTCTGGCTCTAACTATATAAAGGATTTGATAAAGCATTTAGTGTGGTTGCTCAGGTCTGTCAAGGGAAGAAAAAAGAAGATTAGTCATGCAGATCTGATGTTGAAGCAGGTACACGAGGAGCCAGCATTATTACTTATTTTTGCTGATGTTAATATGCTTATTGTTTTTTTTTACACTTTAAAATCCGTGCATTAACAATATCAAACTCAGGTATATCATTATTACTCTTGTAAATAATGTTATTATTTTACAATATTTTTCACTACTAATTACTTTTTTTATTGCTTGTCTACCTACTTATTGTTCTTTCTATTGATGCTCTTTATATTTGTGCTATCCACTTGCTGCTGCACTAATGTAAATGTTGCCACTGTCCGACTAATAAAGGAATATTTTAACTTTAAAAGGCATCACTTTAGGTTTGTTTACCATATGTTGCATCAAAGTGTAAGATGATAATGATTAATAATTAACTTTATCATGAGGCCGGGCGATAAAACGATCTTGGTACAGGATAGCAATAAAGTTATGTTGTAGAGTCTGACCGATATATCAGTCAGTTGATATTATCAGCCAATATTGGCCTACCACAGATACATTGGTATCGGTGTATATGTTGTCCGATATGTGTCGTTATATAGGCAGCATTTTATGTTTATTTGATCCTTTTTCTTAATTTGAGTGTAATATACAAGTACATGTTTCTTTATGGGTTTTTTTGTTTAATTAATTTAGTTAAAGTTATTTATTAAATTCCCACTGAAGTTTACTGTTTCAGTGCACTGATGTCATTTTATACAAAGTTTACTGTTAAACTGTAAAAAGTCATGCCTTCATTTCTGTTTGATAACTAGATAAATGCAAAAAATGTGATATTCTATAATTATCAGCTGCTTTATCGATATCAGAATTGTTTTACTCTTTAATATCGGTATCAGCATCAGCCCCAAAAATTCAGTATCAGTCAGGCCCTATTATGTTGATAACGAAAATAAATGATAAGCTTCAGACATTTCTAACTCGATATGGATTGATCACACGGCACAAATAAACGTGACAATAGCCAGTCAGTTTGCGGTTTTTGGCTTGCACCCATATCCTACCTCAAAGTCTTGTTCAAACTACCGGTGAAGAACGACGTTATCTTCTGGACAAGATGGGAAAAAAACCTGAGTGGAACCAAGGAGCACGAAAGCAATATGATGATACCGCAGCACCTTCAGATTAACCTCTACGTCAGATCCTACAATCTCACATTATCGCACTCCACATATTTAAGGATGTGAAAACTACCTCCTCTCCACTCTACAGCTGACAACAACATCACACAATGACGACAATTAGTCAGTCAGCGCCTGAACTCTTGCTGTTGAGTAAACTATTCAGTGTTTATCATTTAGGGAGTGGTGACTGAGTGAATAAGGGAGTTACACACAGCCTGAGCAATCAGAGTAGTAACAAAAAGCTAGTGACCTAATTACGTTATTTTAAAATCGGTTACATGGCAAACTAACTTTTTGTGTATATGGTGTTTTCATGGCTCTCAAATGTTACTGAAGCTACTGTCCTTGTCTTGGGTGTTCCCACTTTTTTCCTTTTAAACATCAAAACCATTGTCAGGTATTTAACCCTTACATACTGTTCATATTCTGACTTATAAATTAGTCTCCACACTAATTCACATTCATAAATTCCCCCATTAGTGATTAATAAAGGTTTGATTAATCTGTAATGAAGCTGTGAGAAAGCGAGCAGTGTATTCTCTTTTATTATGGGGAAAAAAAGGCATTCACAATCACTATTTTACAACTCAGAACATTTTATACAATATGACGAATACAACACTTTTGAATGCTGATTTTTTTATTTTAACACAGGTCAAACTTGTACATTTGCATATATAAAAATGTGCATAAGCTGCACTAACATCAAATAAAAAATGTTGACGACTAATATGGGGTCACTCAATGCCCATGGATATCTAGACCCTACCTCAATTGATTTAGGTTTGATTCAACAAATGTATTTTATTAAAAGTTATGAAAGGATGAACTCTAAACTAACTTTTTCAACCTGAGCATAAGCTACAATGATAAAATAAAACAACTAGCCTTGCCGTTGTTAATTAAGTCTCACCAGAGTGTGAGTGTTTATCTCATCAATGAAGTTAGGCTGTGGTCGGCAGCCGGTGATCAGACTGGTCAGAGCTAACCTGTAAAACCAGCTGGTGTGAGGAAGGACAAAGACTTTGGATGAGGTGAGGACATTTATATTCATTTGATAAAGTTAAAAGTGAAGTAGGCTTTGCTGTTGGCTTCCTGACTTACTTTAAAAAAGAAATAGAAAGTCAGAGAGAGAGCAGTGGTCCAGTGAGAGTGAATGGCATAGAGGGAATGAGATGGCCGCTGAATGACAGGAATAAAACTGTTTTCTGATTGTTTAATGTAAACCCATAAACATAGCCACACCAGCTCGCTTTCCATAACCGATCCCGCGTATGTAACTGCAGTACACACATCACCCCACAGTATTAAATACAGACATTATTCTACATTAGTTGTATGTCTGGTCCGAATTCCACATTTAATTCACATTTATTTGTGGCACGATTTAGAAGTGCCGCAAATAAATGTGCCAAGTACCGGCTAATGGAAACCCTGATCACAAGTCAAATTTGTGCATAAAGCATTGCACGTTTTTGTGTAGCTGACACAAACATTTTTTAAAAAGATGCATTGTTTTTCTGTTTTTGTATACTGTGAGTCACATTAGGAAAAGTCCAACTAAAATAAATGTTTATAGGGTGTCTTTACAGCTCTCACATGTAAAACAGAGTAAAATATGACCCAGAACAGTATGTAAGGTTTAAGGCTGAGAAAGCATGTTTGCAACGGTTTATTTTACTTATTTTTATGTCAATAAACTACCTAAAGTTTAACTAATGAAGCCTCTATTGTGATAAGTATTGACATTGTGATCACATTTGTTGCCACATCTCCCAGCCCTACCTAATCATGCTTTAAAAAAAACACACAAAAAACAGCATTAATATCACCCAGACAGAGGGAGGTATTACTGCAACAACTGTCTTTACCTCAACATCTCGCAACAACTTGCAAATGTTTATGGAAGGCGGGGAACCATTTACGTTGACGGTAAACAGTGACAAGAAAAGCAGAAGACGTCAGAGGTAGAGATCATTCACTGAGTTGCTTTAGGGAGAGTTGGAGCCTCTGAAACAAGAGTATTGCTGATAAAGTCACACAAAAGCAAAGTAGGACTGTCTGCGTGAGGCTGCATCACCCTGACTACACTGTGATAAAGATAACACCCCATCTGCCAGCACATAAAGCCACCAAACATTGAAAACACATTTTTTGCCAACTGATATCAAAACACACGTCTCTTCCTTTCTTTGTTCATATTGCTCTGTTAGCTACTAAGACTTTTGTTGTGATATGGCGTTATATAAATAAGGATCGATTGATTGAGAAATAGTGATGTGCAGTTTTATATGTCCAGTCTGGCCAGCTGCTTACACAAAGTGAACTTTTGAAAATGGCTCTGAGCAATCATTTGAGACTATTTTACAGGAAAAGATGCAACATGTAAAACATACTGATTTTCTGACATATTTGGCATATCGTGTCGATAGATAAATAAGCAATTAACACAGGGACACAGGATTAAAAGTAGGAAAAAGTCATTTTCATTTCACACTTAACATTTTGAGTTTTAATGTTGGCCTGCTCATAACATACTTTTAAAAAATATGGAGTCAATCAATCTGACAGATGAGAGGGGGAGGGGGTGGCCACGCAGAGCCTTTTGTTCTGCTGAAGAGGACATTCATGAACATAAGGAGGAGAAGAATAAGGACTATCGACCAGTTTCGACTAGAAGTCAAGCGATTTTTTTAGCTAGAAAGTAGCATGAAATTGCGCAATACTTGCGTATTTTTAACACTGCTTGACCAAGGTGCCAATTCAACCCCTTCATGTGCGACCTTAACCTAACTTGCCTCTACACAAACCCCCGATTCCTTTTTTTTTTGTTGTAATAAAACTCTTTCCTTCCTGGCGTCTTTGTGGGTTTTTTTTAGCAGTGATACAGAAACTAGGTTAAGAGGAAGACAAACACTTTCAGCTTCTCTGTGCCTCTCTCTAAGTTTTTAATCAGCATAATTTAAGGGGAGTAACGTTTGCTTAACTTAGACTGAGTTTGCGCAAATACTTATATAACTAGCTCAGACAGTTAACTTGAAAATGAGCGAATAAAGCAGTTAAGTTAAATAAAACTATAATGTCCTTGCTCTCTCTACTGTGTATCCACATTGGGGTTTTTTAAAGTGGAACTCTCAACTGGTAAGTAATGGTAACCAACTCTTTCCTCGCTCGTTCCAACTGTGTATCGACATACATTTAATTTATTTTTTAAAAGTGGAACTCTCAGCTGGTAACTAACGGTGACCAACAGTTGTGTAAGTTATGTGACGTAAACCTGTTTGCCCAAAGGCGAGAGGTAATCAAACACACACTTTTAATCCCGTAGAGTCGACACAGCAGAGAAGGCGGTTAGCGAGTCGATTTAGGTAAACTACAATTGATCCTCTCCAGCTGTGACGGGAAAAGCCAAGCCGAGTCGAGCCGACCGGGCTAGCCGCTGACGTTAGCTAACTAGCAAGCTAACAGCAGCCACGCAAACCAGCACGCTGTTTCACTGAGGTTCAGCAGCAAATATAACATAATATGACAGCTTTAATCTTACCAGAAACGCCTGTGTGTATCCTCCTGCTGGTTAATTAGTTGCTAAGTGCCGATATTCCTCTTAGAACACCCTCCCTCCTCCGTATTTCCGTTATGTTTTGAACTTGATGCTGCGTTCGATGGACGTTGAGCTGTGCGGGAGTCACACACACCGACTGAGCTTCTGCGTTCGATGTGTATGTGTGTGTGTTCAAGCACAAGCACTTCTCCTCCCCCTTCACTGAAAGAAAAAAAAACCCCAAAATGACACGATGTGCCCATGTGTACACAAAGTCCCACTTCACCTTTTAAGAGAAACCAGCAGTAAGTTAGTGGAGAGTATTTAAGGAGGTATAATGGTAACGATAGTGATCAGTTTAATGTAATTTGTAGTAGAATTGCCACATTTAATGGGATGTAAGTGCACAATGTTAGGCCTGTGGGTTTTTTTTTTTAGATTAAACGATTTATGTGTATTTGGTTTTTATAAAGGTTAAACACGCCACAAACACTGTAAGTATAAGCAATGGAAACCAAAATCAGAGGATGAGGAAATTAACAATAAAAAGTCATAGACAAGGAGAGGCTTGAGACCTTTGACTCGAGTCAAGTGGCGAAATGAAGGACTTTCATTTGGATTTATCAGCTGTTCAGACCTACCTGAACACCAGAGACTTTAATCAATCAATCAATCAATCAATCAATCAAGGTTTATTTTTAAAGCACTTTTCATACTTGTAACACAAAGTAACAAACAAACAAACATAAACATAACTCTCATGAATCTGCAGTGAGGAAAAGCCAGAGGTAGGATAAAAATGTAGAAATTAAGAATACCCAAATAAATATATATAAAGGAAACAATACAATGAAGTCACTATAGAATAAAGTGAGTAAAACCAGAGTAAAATATAAAATAAAAGAGAGATAAATAAATAAAGTTAAATTGATAGCCAGATTAAAAAGGTATCAACGCTCTCTGCTGCTCTCAGGTCTTCAGGAAGGCTGATCCAGAGAAGAGGACCATAGTAACTTAAAGGATAGGGTCAGAATTTTTAAAAATCTGTCTTAAAACAGATTGCCCAAACTAACATTGAAAGATATGTTACTCTTGGTCATACTGGCTATTACAACATCCCCTTAAAATGTGCTTTTAATGTAAATGATGGGGGCCAATATATCAACACATGTGTCCACGCAGTCACAGAAACTTTTATGAGGCTTCATTAGTCCGAGTTGGTCATATCAAACTCTAAAATTAAAAAGACTGATGTTAAAAGTTATCGACTTGATTTGATTCATGTGGACGGCTGAAGCTTCATATTTAGTTCAGATAAACTTTTAAATACATCTGCATATGGCTCCAATTACTTACATTTTAGGCGCATTATGGAAGGATTTTCCAATGGTTGGTATGAATAGATGGAATGATTATGGTGAGAAAAAACCTGTTTCAGTTTTCATTATATATTATATAAATTTACAGTACAGATATATAGTATATAACTGTATTTCAGGCCTTGTTATAAATCCACCGTGATGAACCTGATATGACTTCTCTGGCGTAATTATTTAAATAAAGTCTCATATTCTAGAACTGGAATAAAATTAAAAGAAAGCAAAAAATTACGCATCTAATTAATGCAGGAAATTACTTCACAGTTAAGGTAAGAAAGGATTATTTCACCTGACTTGTCACCATGTACTTACAGGAACATGGTTGTTTCAAAAGTAACTACCCATTCTAAAGTTTTAAAATTTAAGAAAAGATAACCAACATATACATGAAATACTTGACTATATAAAGAAATTATCACTAAATTCTGTGGTAATCAGTACATTTTATATAATCTTGTAATTTTTTTTAATCAGAGTTAGCAGGTCCTTCAGCTATCAGCACAATGCCCGATCATCCACCTCTGTACCAATTATTTCATCTCAGGCCTTCTATGGCTCAACCAAATGCGGATGCTTTGGTGTCAGCCTTGTGGCATACACTCTTTCCTGGACAATATTTTGGAGAAAACCACAGGCTGGATCATGTCTTTGCCAGGATGTCCCACATACCAGAACTGGCAACCCTGGATATGTGTCCCTACTATTTTGACCATGTCACTTACCATCTTCCTACCAGAGACAAAGTGAAACACATGTGGGTACCACTACTTTGATTTCAACCCAATGTCTACAAACCCAAGAGTTATATTCACATTCAAGAGCTCCAACACTTTCATAGCACAGACCCACAGACTGGTGTGATTGTTTTTCATCTACATTGTGGTTAGCAATGCAGTTAAAGTGAGCCATTCTTAAAATGTCACGATTTTGACTTGAAATAGACTCTGAACTATTCCTCAGGTGTTCAGTTTGGTAACATCCCAATCTGCCTACTAAGGATGACGTTTGCAGCTTGATGTGCATTCAGTTCACTGATACTGCTGCTTTAATGCTTTAATAAGTGATCTTCCCCCCACTTGTGGCCTACAGGGAGAGATGCAACCTCAGGCTGCACTGGTTTGACACATGGGCAAACCTAAAACAAGAACAAGAGCGAGCTAATGAGAGGCAGAGGAGAAGTCTTTTAAGAGCTAACCAAGAACCCCAGCACAGCAGTGGCATCAATTTGACTCGACTTTGTCAACTTCAAGATCCAAACACTGGCAGGAGTTTATCCACGAGACAGTACATTTATCTGATGTACGGCCACCGCTGCTAACTGCCAACCTCCGAAGTTTTTCTAATAACACATTTTTTCTAATTACAAATTTTGTTCCTTTTCTGCTGTTTTACCTATTATATGGATGACACTATAAGTCACCCTAATACTTATTTTATTGCCTCAAAATTTTGGGATACAGAGTCTGAAGAGGTGCAGTAGAAACATCCATTTTGCTGACAGGAAACTCATCAGTAGTGTGGATAAAGTTCAGGCAATGCAACCCTGGTGGCTGCAACACTTGACTTACTAACAATGATCACAAGTAGGGCTGCTGCTGAAAATTCTTATCATTGTTGATTAAATAACTTTCCCAGTTAATAACTTGGTACTAAGCTGATACGTCCAAAACCCCACAGAAATTTAGTTTGATAGGCTAAAACAACCAGCTAATGCAACAATAATACAACATCATCATTCATCAGATGACAAAAAATATAGCAATACTAGTTTTGTAAGTAAGTTAACTATCTTTAATTAAGAGGCATACTGTATTTTTCAAGGCAGACAAAGAATCACCATCATATACTTTTTTTTATGGAAAACATCTTTAATGGATTTTTTAAGTAATGTTGTGTTAAGTGAGTACATACGGATACAAATGTTTTATTCTAGCTAGAGGTACAGGTATTTTTAGGAACCAGTAGAGTGCCTGTATAAAAAACACCCATCAGATGGTAATGTGTCTTCTCAAGGCTGTAGACAAGGCTAATCTGACATTAGGCCTTGTGCTGCAGTGGGTAAATTTAGTCCAAAAATCAATGCAAGTCGGGGACTGCAAATCCACAAAAGACACACTGTAGACACAGACACACAGACGTAAATCAATAACAAACTTGTGTGTCTGGACACCTCTTTTTTTCCCCCTGTGGTGGTTATTTTCTCTCTACTTGTAGAACTCATGCTCCTGCTCGTCCTTTTTGATGACGGTCTTGTAAGCTTTTTCGAAGTCTTTGGCCAGGACGATATACCTGTTCTCACGTACTGCCAACATGCCAGCCTGGACAGGAGGAAGACATTTTTGAAAAACACAAATTAATTTTCATATATATTTAAATGTCCTACACACAAAGTAAAATAAATTATTCACTACTGGTTCTCATTTTACTGAATAAAGCTCTGTTTACCTCCTGGCAGATGGAGTTGATATCAGCTCCAGAGATCTTGTCTGGTCTGGCCACATCTGTACATCAGTTAAGGACAACTGAACAACACGGTAATGCCAAAATACAAGCAAAACATCAACAAGTATTGCGCTGTGTTTAGATGTAAAAGAATGATGCAGTGTAAATGGCACAGTGTAGCAGAGTCACAGCTTTAGTTTTTCACTTTGCTTCAGTGGGCACAAAATCCCACATAAAAATAACAAAATAACCCTGTTATACACACACAAAAACACACTGTTATGGAACTAAAAAGGATACAGTCCTCCAGGTCCACCTCCTCTGAGAGGTTCATTTTACTGGTAATGGTGGAGAAAATGAGACGTTTCTGCCTGCGGTCGGGCAGGGGGAACTCAATCTTTCTGTCCAGACGACCAGGACGAAGCAGGGCAGGATCCAATGTGTCTGCTCTGTTGGTGGCCATGATGACCTAAGGGGGGGTTCAAATGTTAATAGAGGATACGTGATCATGATAATTTGTAGATACAAGATGACATAGGGTGCATTCAGTTCCACATAAAACATCACTGAAATGAGATGAATGAGCTGAACTAGGATGAGATGGAGCTATGGTATCTAGAACAGGGGATTGCCAACCCTTTGTAACGGGTAACCTCAAAGATGGAACCTCACAGGAGAAAACTTTGAACAATCAGTGTTTATTTTATTCAAAACTAACTTTTTAGGTCCCCTACGACAATGCTGGAAAACTAAAATACGTAAAAAATGTAAAATAAAAATCTATGCACTTTTAATTGAAGTCTTACACTATGCATTTCCATTGCTATTTTACAAGTAGAAACAGTCTAGAAATACGTCCAAACAGAGGAAAACAATTGCAGATATTGAACTGCAACTTAAATATTCAAATACAACCATCCTCTGTATATACTAAAGACTTAAAGCAAAACTGTATCTGCAAATAGCTTATGGGCAAAATGTAGATTTAAGGTTTTTAAGTTGATTGAATTGACACACAGCGTGCTGAATGGATCGCTGGTAGAGAGAGGGGCAGGCGATTGGTTTGACACTTCATGACAGGCAGCACAAGTCAGCACATCCAAATATGGTGCAGTCACAGGGAAACAGTTAAGAGCTTTTTCAGACAGGGAGGAGTTAGCTCACCTTGACATTGACATTCTGGTCGAAGCCGTCCATTTGATTAAGCAGCTCAAGTAAGATTCTCTGCACCTCCCTGTCAGCTGTAGAAGAAAACAAGGTCAGAGGGTAAATTTTGACTGATGTGACTGCAAGGCCGTAACCAAGAATACACATCTTAAAAAAAAGAAATCACTGACACTTTCTCAGAATCTGAACTCCATATAATATGACACACACAACACAATTATTCTACACATGTTCATACCTCCAGTCTGTGCATCAAAACGCTTAGTGGCAATGGCATCAATCTCATCAATGAAGATGATGGCAGGGGCATTTTCCTTCGCCAGCCGGAAGACATCACGCACCATACGAGGGCCTTCACCCAAGTACTTCTGAACAAACTCAGAGCCCACCACACGGATGAACGCCGCTGGAGACGCAGAGATTATGAAGAATCTGTTACTAAAATGCAGTATCTACAAAAAGCTATCACATGTAGCTAGTTACTGATGGTGTTGTTTTATGTAATGACATAATGAGTGTATTATAGTGTCTTTTGTTGTGGCTGGGAAGTGGCTTTAAGTTTAATTCATTATTAAAAGGAAAGACATCTCACTACACAGTATATCAAAAACACTGAAAATATATACAAGCAGTATACTGAGGATGCAATTACTCTACAGTGACAAACACTCTCTGATGTATCTCTGATATAGTGATCTTACCTGTAGTGTGGTGTGCCACAGCCTTGGCCAACATGGTCTTGCCACAACCTGGAGGTCCATACATAAGGACTCCCCTGGGTGGGTCAATGCCAATCTGGGATATGAGGAAAAAAGAGACGAGTGAATATGATTGATTGAGAGCTTAGTCTTGTCTCCATCTCCACTTTATGTAGTTATGCAAGTTGTTTTATATAAAAAGTCCTAAAAAGTTATTAAACATCTAGCACAGCGTTCCTGCTTTTCTAACTGAGCAAATCCCTTGCAAAGAGCATTAAGTCCATGAATAATCCATGCTGAAATGTCACATTTCTGTTGAATATCTGAGTAAGCGTAAGAATATCTGACCTGTTTGTAGAGCTCAAAGTGTGTGAGTGGCAGCTCCACTGCTTCTCTGACTTCCTGCTTCTGAATGTCCATACCGCCAATGTCAGCATACATCACATCAGGCTTTTGGTCTGGAAGCAGAAACGTAGCAAAGAGTCAAGTTATTCCAGCTCTGCTTTAAACAAACACAGCAAACTTTAACGCCAACCAATTTCAAACATTTTAATGGATAGAATTAACGGCACATGGGTTTGGACTTGATACGAATACAATCATCTGTGACACTAATGGGAAAAAACGTAGCCTCCATATACGATCATGGTCACACTCAGGGGTTTGCATTGTTGCTGTGTGGCCTGAGATCCTCTGGGAGAGCGTGGCACTGAATGTTTACCTGACGTCAGCATCATGATGCTACTGTCAGCTTCAGGAGGGAGCACATCTACCAGGGCGTTGCTATGCTTGTGCAGGGCCACTGAGGCGTTGGGCTTCAGCAGCTCTCTGTCGATGGTGCTCAGGATGCGCACATAGTAGTTGGACCCTGAGAGGGGAACAATGGTGAATAAAAGAAGAACCAACTCATTACACATTTAAATTTACACATACTTCACACTGAATAATTTAAATTTGATGGCAAACGGTTCATCTCTTCCAGGTTCTCTCAAACGACACTGAAAGCTTGAACATGATAAACCATTCAAATGTACAGATTATATGCATCATCTGCCATTTCATTCATTTTTAATTATCAGCTTCATATGCGTCAATATTTTTGTGTTGTTGATACATACTGTATTGTTTTCCATCTATTTATTATTATTTTAATGTTAGCAAGCATTTCATTGCTCTTGGGTGTGAAAAATATCCCCCTATTATTTAACTTCACATCAGGTTCTACATGGTTCAGTGAATTCAAGACATCAAGTTGTGGCTCCCACAACAAAAGGAATCTAAATCAAGATATAAAATATCTGTGAAAATCACAACAAGAAACAACAGACACTGCATGGGAAGATGTAATACCTCTTCTCCCCACCCAAAACACTGATAACCATTCCAGCCCAGTTCAAAATCTACCTAGTCTTTAACTGCTAGGACTTTAAGAGCAATGCATTTTGGCCATGAAGTAGTCATTCCTGCTGCTGAGATTTTCTCTATGTGAGATTTCCCGGTGAAGTTTATCACAGGTCTTTTTATACATTGGATATTTGTGCACTATTTATGAGCACAGCTGCAGTGCGGACTGTACGCACTACAAGCACAATCACTGTACATGCACTAGAAAAGCATTCTGCACACTTTAGTGTTTTGTATGTACAGTATTATTCCCCATCCTTGGTCCTGTTTTTCTTGTCGTTTTGTCAGATACAACAAACATCCAGCCACGTGCCTCAAAGTGCTTGGGGGGCTCTTTCATACCATGAGACTGTATGACACCACAGCTCCAAGTACCTCCCACTCCCACTAAAAAAAGACTGATGCCGTCATTACAATGTAAATTCCAGGAACATTGCACACATGTATATAATCTCAGGAATTTATGAATATTTCCAATTTATATATTGCAGATTTATTTATGCAGAAATTATTAACTGTTTATAGTATTTTATTTTATCACTTTCACCCTTACACTGCTACTTTTTTTCCCCACTGTCCTGCTGTGACAATTTGAATTTCCCTCAAGGGGGATCAATAAAGATACATCTTATCAAAATAATTTTTCCTCTTGTTGCAACCTTGTTTTCTAGTGTGCATACATATTTGGATTTAGATATCCGGAGCAAACTGGAAGTCTTTTCTAAACTCTGAGATATCCTGTCAACTTTCCTGTTGGAGTAATGTGAAATGTAGTTGGTAGTTGGTGAGAAGGTAAGCAGAGTCAAAAAAAAAGATGATACAACATATTTTTTCTATCTTAAATTGACATTTGACATTGTTTTTTCAGTCTGTGGCAGTATTTTATATGCTGATTATTATTTTAACAGCACCTGTAGTTGACCCAACAATGGCCGTGTTCTGGTCAACAGCTTCTAGGAACTGGCCAATGACAAGTGGGATGCTCTGTATCCTCTTCACCTCCTCCTGGGCATGGAGGAACTCTTTCTTCAGGTTCTTCTGTTCATCTTTAATGTACTCCTCTTGCACTTCCAGAAACTCCAGCTCCTGCTGTAGCTTCTGCAACCACACAACAAAAGGAGAGGAAGAGAGGACGATGAAAGGCTGCTGGATATGAAAGGACCATAAATATGCTTGCTGTAGATCACACAAACAATTTCCCCCTGTGTAGTGGGTTGGATGTAGAGAGATGAAGAATTAGATAGGAGCCTGAAAAGAAAATCTAAAATATGGATTTACGTTTCCAAACATAAAATTCAAACCAGACAACATTTTTAAAACGCATTTGCCTCTTTCCAATCGTTGTCCTTGCTGGCCATCATATGCCCCCTCCTTAAATGAGCCAATCCCATGTCATCTTCATGAAATTCTAATGAGCCCCTGAAGATGCTGAATAGTTTTATATGTGAGGTGGCCCGAAATATGTGTACAGTAACACATTTATACAATTTAAGTTAGTCTATTTAACAGCTGCATCAAAAGGTTTATTTCAGAAATGTTTAATGTTTTCAACGTGAGAAGTTGGTGTGTAAGAAAAACCTCGTCAGTGGACCTTGTAAATACAATCAGTTCAAAATGTATTAGTCTGTCCTCTTGAACTGATGAAACATATTAAATTCCCCTTTTGTTTCAACTAATATATAATACTATATTACACTTTTTGTGTTAAGTTTTTTTTATGGGGGCATTTGTGCCCTTATTTTAAAAGTAGCTGGCATAAAGGCTGACAGGAAACAGGGAGAGGGAGAGAGAGGGGAATGACATGCAACAAAGGCCTGAAGCCAGGTTACTGTAAAGCTGAAAGCTGTTGTAACTGTCATAAATTCAAGTGACATCCCTGCCTCTTTTTGTCATGAAGAAGCAAACAAAAAAAACAACAACAAAGGATGTGCCGGGATAACATTTCCATACTACGAATATCATCAAAAATATCATGATAAACAGTAATATAAAGATAATCATTACATTTTCCTAAAATCCTACAATTAGTCCTAAAATACAGTTAAATTACACCATGAGTGCCTTGGATTTTATTCACTAAACAGTGGTCTCTGTATGTTGCAGATTTGTTTGAAACCATCAATCAAAAATACTTTAAACTGTAAACGAATGTAGATAGTTGACTGGAAATCAATGTAAGTGCAGCTCAGTGTCTGGGTCTCCTATACACAACAATTTATATGTTGAAAATTCATGACTTTTTCTTACTGAAATTCACTGATTGATTTCTGCAGTGGAAGAAATGTGTAGAAAGTGTTATTTGATGTGTGTTAACAGTTCAATTCATTTTTTAAAAAGGCAGAGAAATTAGTTGTATCTGACCACCAGTGCAAACTGCCACTCTACACACCTTTTTCACATCACTACTAGGGCTGAGTATCGCTACTGGATACCTTTGAGGTATTGACCAACATAAATCGATACCAAGTAGTATCGAAATGTCTCCCATCAAATGATACCTGAAATCAGTCCTTTTTGCACCCAGAGCTAAAAAAATGTGGCTATTTCTACTGACTTGCTCACAGGCAATCAACGCAAGCGTTCTACAATTTAATGTGAAATGTGTCACCAACAACCCGTCTGCAGTGGTGAAGTCACGGTGAATATGAGTTAGTGCACTTAGCAGTCCAGCAGCCGAGATGCCACCTAAGTGCCGGATAAAAACAAGCGCACAAAATGTGTAATGGGTATCGAATGAAGTACTCAATTGGTATCACTTTAAAAGGTACTTGGATTGGTACTGGTGTCGTAATTTTCTATTTTTTTTAAATACCAGGCAGGAAGCTGGAGAGCTGCTGTGTTTTCACTGTGTCCTCTGAAAACAAAAACAATGACGGTATTGATATTGTCAGAATGTTTCACCACAGTACATCAGTACTTTTGAAGCCAACAGTGGGTGAGTTTTAAAAGATGAACTGTGGGTAGATTATTCCTTATTAATACTAATGTGTGAAAAGATGTCTGACCTTGTATCTGCTGTAAAGGTCCTCCAGATCTTCTGGTTCTGGTGCCAGGAAGGACAGTCCTGTCTGGGGTCTGGAGCTCAATACTGCCGGCATCTCGTCCTGTGAACAACACGACAAATACACATTTAAGCCTTTATTACACGCAACCTAACGGGGTAGAGCAATTTGTCAACAGGCGTATCCAACACTTAACTCCTGTAAAAGAGAAAGTAATAATAATAATAATGCATTTTATTTAAAGGTGCCTTTCAGAGCACTTAAGGACACCTTACACACATAACACATAACAGTGCATCAAACGATATAAATCAGGTAACAATGATGTGGAAGTTAGTGCAATTTTGCAAAGATAGATCAATAAATATGAATATGAATACATAGTGCGATATTTAGTGCAATATTTAGTCGCAAAGGACAGCAAAAAAATCTACGTTCACAGAAACCCAGATAAACAATAGCTGTGTGTTCAGCTCCTACAGTCACCAGATTAAAAGGAGATGTATTTCTGTTGTTGGGGTTAAACTTTGGAATAAGGCTGACTTAAATTTGAGAATGTGTAACTCACTATTGATTTTCAAATGAAGGGCTCTTTTTGAGAGTTACACATTGAAATAGGTAGTCTTTTTTTTTTTTTTTTTTTCTCTCATTTTCATTATCATTTTTTGGTGGGTTGCTTAATTTAATGTGGGATTTTATGTAGGATAGGCTTTTCAGTCATTAACATCATACATGAATTACTTTATGCTGTTATTTAGAATCGATATACTTATTGTATACTGTAAGTACTTTCTGTTTGTTGTGTTGTGATGACTGAATAAACACTACTACTACAGTCACCTCCCAGAAAGAGACGACGACCAGCTAATCTAGCTTTAGCTCGTTAACTTTGACAGCTAGCAAACGCCATCATTTTCTTTTCAGCTTCTGTTTTCAATCATGTAAATAACGAACCCATCCACCAAATGATAGATATTTGGTGGATACATTTTCATAAATCCGTCCATTTACTTTAAAAACAAATGTCACTTCTTCTCATGCTAATGCTAGCTGCTAACTTGCGTGACATAGCAGCTGAGAATGAATTGGCAGGTTTACATTTCGACACTGATAACGAGGTAACAAATGCAAAAAAAGACTACACCAAACACGTATGGTCAGCAACACTCTAAACCTCATATTTATAAAAGCCTACATCGGACACGCTGTCGATTTAAAGAGCAAAAACAAGGAAACAATCTCGCTAATTCTTACCGGGCTCTTTTCCACAGCTACGATGTCCTCCATGTTGAATTTGCCAACCGATTGACGTCCTGACGTAGGGCGTAAGCAGAGGGGTGTCTGGGTAATGGAGTTCATAACTGGTCATCCATGGAGTAAGTATTTACAGGGTTTGGAAGGTTACTTTGGAAATGTAATAAAGGTTACGGATGAATAGTTACCAGGGGTGATTTTAGATTTTAGCACCCCCTAAAAATAAATAAATTACTATTGTTTTTTGTTTTTTTTTCATTAACTATCTTAGAGTCCTCTCTGTAGAAATAGGTCATTGTTTATTCTAAACCATTATTATTATACACTATAGTAGACCACTCTACTATGTATTAATATTTCTTGTTGCAATTTACATTATCCAGTCAAATGAGTCATTTAGTAGGGGGCTTGAATACTTGCAAATTCTCATTAAGAGCTGAGCTCCCCTAAAGGTCTGATCCTTGAATTGCCCCTGATAGTTACCCTATTTAAAATGTTAGAGATGTGCTTCTATGTGATGTTACGTGTGGCCGTCTGAAGTGTGGAAGTAGCAGCTGAAAACCAATACATTTCCTGTGAAGGATCAATAAAGTATCTATCTATAGCAATCAATCACATTCTGTCTGACAAAATTTGCTGTACAGTAGGGTAAAGAAGTAAACCAAGTGATTTACTCAAGAACAGTACTTAATTAAAGTTTTTAGGTACTTGTACTTTACTTGAGTATTTCCATTTGGTGCTACTTTATACTTCCACTCCACTGCATTTCAAAAGATTGAAATGCACTGCATTGTGAAAGATGACACCAGTGGTTTCCAACTTTTTGAATTTTGAGGTTTTGAGGTTTTACAAAAAGCAGCATTGGGAACCACTGGACTAAACTAGCTAACTGTATATAAAGTAGTTAAAACTAGCTCCACCTCCAGCAACTACAACAGTAACATGCTGCTCTAACATTGATGCTTCAGTATTAATAATCTAATGATGTCATATATAATAATATATCAGTCACTGCACACTTCTATTTTAATAATTTAACTACATTTTGCTACTAATACTTATGTACTTTTACTTGTGTAGGACTTACTGGTAATGCAGTATTTTGACATTGCTTTATTAGTCATTTGACTTACTTTTACTATATTGTTTCTACCACTGAAGCTGTTGATGTGATTACTGTTGTAGGCTGAATTGGTAAGTTTTACTTTCCCCCATCTTTTAAAAAATATAAAAGCAAAAGAATAAATAATAAACATTACAGCAAATAGCATAAGATTTATATGGATTACATGACAATAGTACGCTTTTTTTTCTTTTTCTTTTTTTTCACTCAACCACAAACTGATGAAACACGGTTTTTGCCTTCACTGTGCAAGTGGGTGTGCATGATCATATATCCTGTTGCAGCGCAGGTGGTCTCTGATTACCACAATGGTTTCCATTCCGGTTCAACTGAAAAACCCTTCAAAAATATTAAATATGAAGATGATAGCATGACAGCTATGTTTTCCTATGTGGGAGCACTCATGGAAGATTCACACCACGTATCAAGCAGTGCATCAGACTATGCATTGTTACCTGGTGGGCTAAAATGTCATCATCAATACATCAGGGTCTAGTCATAATAGTCACAGGCATATATTTGATAAGATTAAAAGTCAGATAGCTTGATTCCATAAACAGCAGCAGACAAAACAATCTCCACTTAAAGTCCACGTACTTGCATGTTATGGAGATATCGAAATTGCTCATCTGTTATTAAATTGTATATGTTAAAACATTCAGGATTTCTCTGTCATGTTGGCCTAAGCTTGACGATTCATTCCCTTACTTCAGAAGCAGCAGTTAACAAGTTGAGTGATGCAGAAACTATAACTTAACAGAGGAGATGGGCCATGGTACCTTAAGTTTAACACCCATTCACGTCTCGAATCATGTGTGACTCATTTGTGCAAAACCGCATTTAAAATCTTATCTGAAGTTTATGTGAGGCTTCAGTCAGGATATCTGTCACATTTATAGTACTTGTCTGTTGAGCTGTGGTGTAAGTATAGTCACAAAAAGAGGGACATTGGCACTAAAAAGACTGTAATGTTGAAAGATATCTACTTGATTTGACCCATTTGGATGACTGAAACTTCATATTAGTTTTAAATAACCTTTTGAATACATTTTTTCACAGAGGGAGGATTTAGACCCCAATAACTTACTTGAAGTGCATTATGAAGAAATGTCTTCTAATGGCCTGAACAGGAGGAATGATATCAGCAAGAAGAACTTATTTCATGTATTTGGGAAAAAACCATGACCATGTGTGTGTATGTGTGTCTGGCTCTGCTCTCTCTACTTTGTAAGGGGGTGTAGCCAGTGAGTTAAACGTAATTGTTAATCTTTTATTTTACTCACATTTCAGTTGATAATAAGATCAGCTTCTTTTTAGTGAAGTTTGTTTTCTGTTACTGGTTGTGGTTAAGGTGTAAGTACATTTCTTTATTGACTTAATTTGAAAAAAATAAATAAAAAAAATAAATCTCAGGGTCTTAACAGTCTCAAAATAAATGAAAGTTTGAACATTTTCAGTTTCATGACAATTGAATAAACTCTGCTGATGAAAACTATGCATGTAATACAGTCGAAAGGTCCAGAACAAACAAGTAACTTGACCTGGACTTACTTTGGTTATTGTACAATCCCAAACTATACAAAAAGACCTGACTACAAAATCCTGTTCTGAGTTTTAACACCAAAAGGGCCACATCCTGTGACTTTGCTTTCAGTTTTAAGTGATATAAGTGATTTATAATAAGCTTCATTTTATTTAAAAAAAAATCTTCAATTCTTTGCAGAAGTTAAGAAATTACATCTTTACGCTATAGGCGTATGAATTTTCACATTACCTTTGTTTACATTTTGAAAATAATATTCTCCGCCCTCCTTCCCTTATCTTAAGCTGAGGAAGTGGTATAACAGAAGACTGCATCTTTCATGCCTTCAGTCGAGAGACATGTTTAAGATCCTTTTGTCGGAGTTGCGTCACAGCTCCGTTTTAATGAAATGGAGATGGACCCAGTGGATGTTTTTCAACTTTATGGTCTCAGGTAAAACTTTAAATATTTATGATTTGTGTGTGTGTTTGTAATATAGACTAATTCATGTATTGTGGCATTCAGTACTGTGTGTTTAGCTGTAAGCTCTGGTCTAAATATATGTTTGTAGGCAAATCTAAGCCTTAGAGCTGAGCGCATTTGCATGTGATCAGGTTTCATTCAGGTATTTTTAACCTTAATTCAGTGGTTTCCTTGCTGCGGTGATGACACAGATATGTGTATATGTATATATATCTGGTGGTGATGTAGCAGCTACAATAAGCTTCAGCTCCATTTATATAAAACAGCTGCCTGTAAATTCAGTTTTTTACAAGGCAAATTGCTTTTTTCTTCTTAATAGCACAAGTGGGTGTTTTACACATTTGTGAGACTGTTCAGACTTGGAAAAAAACAAAGTAAATATGACAAAATATGAATTGGAAACACTAACAATTTTTTACCACACCATGTCTGGGACTTTTCTACATGCAACGAAGCTCCACAATCTGAGGATGATTAGTAATATCTTCCAACATCAAAGCTTGATTAACATGCCATAACTCTGGATTAAGATCAGCAAAAGTTTAAGTTTAGTTTAAGTTGAGTAAAAGTTGATTAATGTTTGACTGCCATTGGCCAATATTTTAGCAAGTGGCAACCTCAACAATTTTAAACTGAAGCTAACATTTAGTAGAAGATTCATATCCTTACAATCATACCAGCAACTGAATCTGTGTTGCAGGAAAATGCCGACTTCTCCTTTACAAAGAAAAAGTGTGAAATCCCTAATTTCACTTCTGCCTTTAAACCTGAAAGATCCTCCCCAAACATAATGACATGTATTTGTCCAATATGGGATTTCCCAGGAAACTTTTTTTAAAAAGTCCACTTGTTTCTATAGAAACTCTTAAAATTACATCTGGTTTCTCCCTCATTGAAAAATGATTAATGATTGGTTAGAAAGTATTGAGTCTTAAAAGTTAAAAAAGAAACCTCAGGGTATAAAACGTTGCTTCTGAGATCAATGGCTGAAATGTTATGTCCATATTCTTCAGACCCATAACGTATGATTCCAAAGTGCAACACTCAAGTGCTTCACTCTCAGTTTTGCACAAGATTAGTTGTTTTTTACACTTTGGTCATTGCTTTGACCCTGTCACCTGCTGCTCTTTCACATCATAAAACCATTTTAATAGGTGGTATAGTTCACATATGACCTATTAAAATTGTGGTATTTCTGTGGAAGATACTTTGACAGGATATGATTACAGTTACCAAACATCCTGCATTATTTTTTTATTTTTTTGTTTTCTTTTTTTATCTTTTCTCAGGTACTCGCTCCCTGGTCACAGTACAACAACCTGCCTGGCTTACCGCTGCTCTGGGTCATGATGTTATCATGCCATGCAAACTCAATCTCTCCCACAATGAGAAAATGCAGGCGACACCAGTTCTGTATTGGAAGTACAACTCCTCAGTGGATGTCTACCCCCTATCTGACCAATATGAAGGACGTGTCAACCTGGTGGACGACGTAAACTCTACAGACAAATCCATACTTCTCAAAAATGTGCAGTGGACCGACAGTGGAAAGTACATGTGTAAACTCTCAATCATGACAAAGACAAGTTTTAGGAAGAAAGGAAATGAAACTTTACTGATTGTTCATGGTAAATATAAAGCTTGGGATTTTTTGTTATTGCTGTAAAGGGGAAGTCAACAGGGAGACAGAGAACTGAGAGTGTTTTATTAGTCTTCATCTGCAGGTTTACCTGTTGGGTTTGGCTCAGATTAAATTAGGTTCCCATTAAAGTATAAATTCAGGATCCCATTCCGGATATAGTAGGTTTATATAGGCTAAGGGCTCAAATATGCTTCATCAAATACAGGTAATCTTGCAGTGATGTATCAGCTGTGGTTATCTACTTGATCTATGTGATCTCATGGGGACAGTTGTCATAGAACTTCCTAAGAAATACTGACAGGTGTAAAAAAAAACAAAAAACAAAACATCCCCTTTTGGCCATTGATGATTAAGTCATGAATAGATATAAAAGTGAACAAATATATGCAAAAGTCTGACAATTAACTAAAATCTTACAAGATTATCTGTATGACAATGTAACACAGAGTTCAGGGTCAATGTTAAAGGAACAGGTAAAGGGCAGTCCTGAAAACATTCATTTTAAAAGCTTCTCATGGCCTACATGAAGATACACAAGCATGCATGTGCTTTATCTGCAGGCTGAAGTTGAGATTTTGAGAGCCGCTTTAAAGGTAATTCATTCTTGACATGACCCCAAAGTGGTGCTATGCATATAAGGATGCAGCAGTTCATTTGGTTGTCCAGTAGATAAGTAGACATTGGGGAATTTAAAGGCATTTTGGTCCATTTTACTCAGCACATGTTTGGCTTAGTAGTGATTTTGATCGTGCTGGGGTAGGAGTTATGGATAACCACAATCCAGATTTAGTACTGATATTTATGATTAAAAAACATTACAGCTATTATTATATCATTATTAACTTCTATAAGAGTTAAATGTAAAATTAGCACTTGGTTGGGGGGGTTAAGTGCAGAGTTAGGATTGGGGTTTGTGTAGTTAAGTCTTGGATGAGAGGCATTTACATGTATTTTACTCGCCTTGTTATTGTTGTCTCTCTGTAGTCCTGGTAGTTCTGTAGTTCTGGTGTCTTAAATCAGGACAAGGGAATAATATTATTACATTCATCTGGAGAAACTGAGTTCTTGGGCATGCAACTAAAGAGTTTTTGGAGCAGCACATGTGCAGGAACCAAGCATTAACTTTACCTGACTGTTCTGACATGTGGTCCGCTTAACCAGGCTATGCATCAGATATGCAAGCGGCCTAAACACAGATATGAATAAGGCAGAATCTGTGTCACTAGTAGGAAAACAAATGATGTATTGTGAACATAGCCATAGTTACATATATATAAAAGTCAGAGTTAATCTGAAACTGAAATAGAAAGGTTAAAAACTGCTGTATCCATTAGCACTGGAAGTTGGAGGGGCAGCTCCCCCCCTGTGTAGTTTGGCCCATTTGGTTCTGATGCACACATTTAGTAACGTTTTAGACAAACAAAACTATTTAACATGGTTCAGTTATTTCACAACGTTAAACCCACTATACTCAGTCATGTCACCCTTGTCTGAGTTTATTTCTCTATTATCCTTATGCAGCATGACTAATTTATCCTCTCACCAGAAGGTTGTGTTTAAATGGCTTATTTAACCTTTATTACCTTATTTATTAGCACTGTTTCCCACAATGCATCTGTGTAGTTGTAGGGCTATTATAAAGTTATACATGGCAAAACCATGATTGAGTTTAGTAGATACATTAATGAGGTTCCCGAGACCCTACATGCATCACACTGGGACATTATTGATAACAGTGAGATACATTTGAAAAACATTCTTTACATGTTTAAATATGAATATGTGAACAAGTAATGTAATAACTATGTTGTGCACTCACACTGTTACATTAACGTTCAGTTGTTCTGATTGTGCGCTCCACATTAAAAAGTATATGGCTGTAACAATTTTAATTAGATGTTATTAAACTGGTTTCTCATGAGCATGTTGGTAGATGGGGTTGATGAGACACTCTGTGCAATAACTTTGAAATCTAGACAATACCACAAATACAAATGTGTGTGTGTGTTTAAGATTGTATGTGTCTGTGTGTCATTTCAGACAACATGCTCTTCAACCTCAGCGGTCACAATGACTCTCAGCTCCAGTGTGAAGTAAACGTGACCCGGGATCCCAGAATTGTTTTGTCCATTGTTCAGGATGGATGCAAATTCCAAAATGAAAGAGATCCTGTGCCCACTCTGCCCTACGCCATGCTCTCTGAGACCATCTCTCTGAAAAGCAAGGGGAAATATGAGTGTCAACTGCATCTGAACGAAGATTTGATCATGAAAAGCATCTTCCACTGGAATCCACTGGGTAATAATCTCCCCTCTGATCTAGCTTTCATGTATGCTTAGTACACAATTTCCACTCCACACTCCTCAGATTTTGCTATTAAAAAGAGGCTAATCTTACATTTGGAAGGTTAAATTGGTCATTATAAGACTATAAATAAGAGCAATGCTGTATCTCTTCTGTACCACTCCTCCCCACAAACATTTATCAAATACATTTTTTTGAGTTTCTGTTGGTGGCACTGTTGTCTTTTCTCAGTTATGGCAACTATCACTGCACATATAAACCCAGTTCCTTCTGTACTGATTCAAAACAAACCAGCATTGATTCTGGTAAACACAGACGCATCATTTTTAATCTTTTGTGGGAGACCCTGAAATTCTACTTTATTGCAACTGTAAACAACTTAGATTTACAATTGCTCATGTTTTCCATCAGCCCAACACTAAACTTAATAACTGATTTCTAAACCTGAATATAATGTCCTGTTTTTTCAGTCAATGATATGTACACTCACTTATAAATATAATCAAATGATCCATGTCCAAAGTGTTCACTGCTTCTGCAGTTCTTTGCCCTTTGTCTTTGACCCCTATGAGTTACTTAAGCAGTCTTAGCAGTTTTGGCAGACTGCAGCTTATTTCAGAGTGACTTGTGGAGAACTGTTGCACCAGAAGGTGGCAGCATAGTCAAAGTGACATTGAACTGAAGCTCCAGACAGAATTGTTTATGTTACACAGCAGGTACAACACATCAACTCTGACATCTTTTCTGTAGTTCAAGCAACATTTCTGTTATCTAGACCTTGTCCCACATGTGAAAAGAAAGCCTTCGAACTAAAAGCTTTAAGCATGAAACTATGAGTGGACGTTATTTTACAGCAGGCCAACTTCAAGCACTACCCAGAAGTGATTCAACATTTGACTTATTTAATCTAAATGTTTTCCTCTTAGTGGCTAGAGAAGGTGGAGATGTTGAAAAATGTTCAGCAACTGGTGCTGGTGAGTCTAGATTTCTGTCCCAAACAGCAGCCAGGGCTCGCTTTCTGCTGCTTATGGTGTTACAGAAAAATATTTTTGTTTTTTGTTTTTTTAAAGATTTATTCATTCAAATTACAAAAAATACATTTTTTTTATTAAGATGTAAAGGTATCTAGCCATACAGATGGTTGGTCTTGATGTTTTTGTAATTTAGGTTGACTGATCCTTTAGTTGTAATGAGTTTTTTCATGAGAAAAAAGTACAACACGTCCGGCACTATGTGTGATTTAATCTTTGGACTGCACTTCACTTTTTTTTTGTTCCTCAGAGCCAGTTGTGGTGTATCCAGAGCCGTGGTTCCTGTACGTGGCTCTGCTCCTGGTGCCCACCATCATCCTACTGTGCCTGGCCACTGCCACGCTTCTAGCCAGATGCTGAATGGCTCAACATCTGGCTGGAATGGAGAAGCTTAGCGACATTGATTCAGGTTGCCAGTAGAGAAAAGGCATGTTCAATATCAAAGTCATTTTTAACCAGCTTTAAGTTAAAAGAAGAGCACTCTGGATGAAATTAAAATATACGATGAAATAATAAACAATAGTACCCTATAAAGAAGACAAATTTCAGTAAATTGTGATATTTAGCGCAAAGCTATCAACGCACTTCAAACGGAAATGTGCTCCTACATTTACAGTATGCTGCACTGTCCGCCTTACAAAGAACTACTCTCCTGAGACTGAAAAGGTGATTGCTCTTATTAGTCTTTGGAGACATTTCTAAACAAAACTAACGTGGCCAAACTCTTTGTAATGAAGGGACATATTTATGGTTATATTATTTAGAAAATGATGTTTTATATGAACATACAGAGCATTCTATGTGATTAATCTTCCTGTTTTTTGCAATTTTCAACAAAACCAAAAAAAAGCTCATATGGCCTGAGTGTCCCAAGCACATTTCACAAAGTTTGATTTTGAATAAAAACAAGAACATTAATGCAATTTTCTGTATTTACGCACATATTGTCTATGTACAGATGTCTACCTGTGAGTCTGTTCTTCTAAAAGTCCAGGTATAATATTTTAATCAGTGTTTTTTTTGTTTTTTGTTTTGTATTTTGTCAGAGGGGACTGTGTGTCTTCGGCACCCATTATCTGTAAATAATCTGTAAATAGCAGGAAAATCTGTTAAATTCAGTTAAAAATCTGACATTTCCACATCATCTTTTTCAGCTGAGATACCTCAAAGTCCCTCATCACTTTGCTTATAGTCTGCAGATATAATACAGTACTGTTAGGTCACCATTAGATTTGTTGTTTTAGCAATGCTATATCCATATATAATTATTATTATCATCCATCAATGCATCAAATCTTCATTTTTGTAAAAGAATAACTGAAAATAAGTTTATATTTGCAGATGATAAAACATGTTTATCCTCCATGGGTCTCTGTGAATGAGTTATATTTATCCTCGTCCTCTGGTGTTGTCACTATGATTGAAGTTAATCCACATGTTTTTTTAAAAAAATGAAAAGGGACGGTGATGGAATTAGGGACGGGAAGGTCACACACACACACACACACACACACACACACACACACACACACACACACACACACACACACACACACACACACACACACACACACACACACACACACACACACACACACAGGAATGGTACATTTGTCAGGGCAAGGACAGGGATGCAATCAGCACAGTAATCCTCGCCACTGGCATAATGAAATGGCCAAAACGAGAGATCAGCACAACAAACTGTCCTGATTCACAGTAGAAATTAGACTTTATTACAACATATTCATATTTATAAAGTATTATTATCAGATAATAATTATGATTAGCTTTTTAAAATCTGTTTTTGTCACACTAGTCTTCAAAGTCTAAAACCTTAAGAGCACGCCATACTGAATGTAACCCCACATACAACCACCTGTGTATAAACTTTGAATCTTTAATGTGTTGTGTATTCTGACTTCTTGGATTTAATGTGCTTAATAAATTCACTCATTAATCAAATTAAAAACATTTTTAAAAAATTGATAAAGTTCTGTCTTTAAATCATAGTCTTGATAGATGTGATATTTGCACACTGGCTGCTCTGTGTGCCGACACGTGGGGCTCCCTGCAAAGGATGGAAACACCACATAAAACCACAGTTGCCATAACAACGGCTCTATACCTCTCCCTCCTCCTCTTCTTCTTCTTTCTCCATCCCTCTGCTGCAATGCATCACACCCTCCCTCCTCCTCCTCCTCCTCCTGCATGCACCTCCCTCCCCCAGCCTTCACCCATCCCAAAGACTGATTAGCGTGGCATCCTTCCACTGACACACCATGTAATTACAGAGGGCTCCTGATTATTGTGTGTTGTGCGCCCTCTTCCCCCCCTTCGCTTTTCCTCAATTTTTTGACGCCTCGGTCAGCATCTCCAGGAGGATTATGCGGGTCTCCAAAATACATTTCCCAACGTGTGTCTCATCTTGAAGGCGATACGAAGAAAAAAAGGAAAAGGAGGATTTTATTTCGCTTCTTTTCTGTGTCGCTCTCTGATCCTAAAATCTCTCCGATGGTCCCCGGTGTGACAGCGGAGCTACTTCCAGCCTCTGGCTGCCTGACGCGGGATGGAAACCGTCCACTTCTGACCCATCAATAGGAGGAGACGTGTCGAGCAAAACAAAAACCCCAGGATTGGATTTAAAAAAAGGGGGTTTGATAAGGAGGTGACAGGTAAAAGGGCGCAAAGATGCTCCGCTTGCCGCTGTTGAAGTTTCCTTTTTTCTTTTTGCAAATTCCCTGATTTGAGACTAGCCGCTTGTTGATTGTAGTGTCTCATTTGCTCACCCCCTCCAAAACAGTCACACCCTATTCTAAATTCATCGGAATGCACTTTTATTTTAGCCTCCAAAGACGCACTGAAGGCGGGCATATAGCTGTTCAATGCATGCCTGCACTTTAAGACTGGTTTTATGTGCTGGTGCTGACCCATCTCACCCAGAGACACCTGTGTTGTTACAGTGAAGCCTGTGAGCAGCTAAACAAACCATATGGCTTAACTGATGTGCACAAACAGCAGATGAGTGATTACTTGAATAAGTAAACATAAGAATCAACCAGACTTTGCCCTAGATCACCAGCTAAAGGGCTTTATCTCAAGAGATGATGTAGCTGTGAGTGTGCGATTTGGACTGAAGAAAGAAAGAAAGCAATACGATGGAATATTAGGGAATAACAATAACAAGGTGGTAATTGTAATTTCTTCCAAGAGTTGGAGACAAGCGACAGGATACTTCACATTGCTTCCATTTTTCCATTTCACCCAAACTGTGGCTCTATCAAGCCTCCTTTTTGCTCAGGCCAAATGTGCATTTGTTTTAAAGCGGAGTGAGAGCGAGTTCAAAGGCGTTCATGCATACAACATTTTGACATTTTAACAGACATTTGAACTCTACCGCACGACTCTCACACAAACACGTTTTCCATTTCCAGCACTAACTCCACCGGACACCTCAGCATCATCCCTCCATCATATCAGCTATAAGATATCAGTCTTCCAGTGGCTTTTATTCATAATCACTGACAAAAGCAGTTTTGTGAGTCAGAGTCTGGTATTATGTGGTGCACGCTGTCTCATTGTGGAGCTAAAAAGGCCAAAGGGTGTGCCACTTAACCTGGTAGATTATAAATAGTTGAACAAAGGCCCTTTTGGAGCAACAAGAGGCTGAAACCTGAGACTCTGAGTGATTCCTCCCTCTGGTAACTCTATATGCTCACACACACTGAGAGGCTGGACAGCACATCGAGCTGCAGAGTGATTTAGATTCGGGAGGTGAGGAGACAAGACGGCAGGGCACGCACCTTCCACACTGCTGCTGCCAGGTTTTTTTCGGGTGCTTAAGAAGATCTGAGCAACTGGAGGAACCACCCACCCATTGTATCAGCTGAAAATTAAAAGGAGGAGAAGAAGACACATAGGCGGACCACACCCAGAGTCCCATCAGGAAAGAGTCTCCTCTTCTCTCACCTTCCAGACTTTTTGCATCTTAGTGCTCTGAGGTTTTCATCACAAAACTGGAATATCTGCTGTAGATCTGTTTTGTCTGCCTGTGTGTGTGACTGTGTGTGTCTGCCAATCTCAAGTGCGTGAGTGTGTGTGTGTGTGTGTGTTTTGACACCGTTGAGAGCCGGCAGTCTTCTTTCCTCTGTCAGGATGTCGGCAGTACCAGAGCCACCGCTGCTGCTGCTGCTGCTACCTCTGGCCCTCCTGGCACTTCAAGGTGAGTGGGCAGTGATTGTTTTGCCACGGTGACGCCGTGATGGCAACACCTTGGCATGCATATGAGCCACCATCCAGACCTCATTCACTGTCTGTGCTGTGTGTCAGCGTTGAGGTGTTTACTGTCCTCCACCGCTGTCTTGTTGTGGGATCTGTTTTGGGGGGTGTTTATGTGTGTGTCTGTGTATTCAGAAGCAGATGTGCAAGTGAGTGTTTATGGGTCCATCATAGTGCTGGACTGCTGACTAAAAGCCCAGCTGTTCAGGTTTTTGTTTTATCTTTTTTTATTTTTCAGAGTAATGAGATGGGACCATGTGGCAGTGTTAAAATGGAGGGCACACACACGCAAACACACACACAGACACACACACAGACACAGACACACACAAACGCACACGCACACACACACACACACACACACACACACACACACACACACACACAAAAACACACACACACACACACACACACACACACACACACACACACACACACACACACACACACACACACACACACACACACACACACACACACACACACACCGGCCCTTGTGTATTCAGTGGTTTACAGCAATGTAGTTTTTAGTTTTTTTTGCTTATTTTCTGTATGTGAAGTATCTAAAGTGTCCTTTCAGCTGTAGCTCAGGTGAAAGGAGAGTCTGCGATACATTGATTTTGGCACAAGCTCTTGCAAAACTTCACATTGTGGCACTTTTTCTCACTTTCAGTGCTTTTCATACATCTGTACAAATCCTGTGATGAAATCCAACTTTTCTGGTTCGTCTCAGTATAAAGTAAGGTCTCCATGTGCAACATTTATACTACTAATGGCTGACTAATGTCGATGCTGGCAACCTAAACCACAAAATAGACTTTTCATTTAAAGCTGCCCTCGACCTTTCCAACCCCTCTGCCAATATCTTTATAGCTGAAGATATCACCACGCAATTTCCTACCTTCACAAGAACGCGTTTACTGGATTTCATTCTTTTATAGCACAAGAAACACGTTTTCCATTGACGTGAAAACAGCTTGAGCTACATCATCCATCACCTTTAAGCTGCTGTCAGTCTTCTGACACCCACAGGACGAAAAGCAGCTCTTTGATCATCCACAAGCCTGTCTTATAAAATGCATGATCACCGCTGTGCGTTATTTACGGCCTCTTGATTTATTTAAAAACGTAACTAAATTGGGTTAAAACAAGCAGATGGTTGTAAACGGGTTACAACTATGGACCAAGGTTATAACAATAAGATTTTGTCCTTAAAATGTCTTTGATTTTATTCAACTTTGTCCTTATACAAACCCAACTCAAGCTAAGACATACAAAGAAAAAAATGTTTTTAATCATTTTAATGTTTCTCTAAAAATATATATATATAAAAAACCATACACATTAAATTTATTTTTGGGGGGAGACATGCTACCATATCAGATAATCTTATTTTAAGCAGTGGGATTTAAAATGGAGCACAAAAAGGAAGCAATGCATTAAAAAAGAGATTTACTGTGCACTTGTCTGTGTGAGAAAGCTTCTCTTTGTCTCACTGACAACAATGCCAGCAACACAACCTGCACACATGCACATGTCAACACTGCTTCATAATCACAAAATGTATAATGGTGATGTTGTAATTCCTTTACATGAAGCGTAACGAGCAGTCAGAGCTGCAGAAAGTTGAGTCAGTGAGGAGGATAGCACGCAGGGAAGGGAAGCTTGGCAAAAAAGTAAGAAGGTTATACAACCTCGATTGACAGAAATAGACCATTTGGTTGAAGGGCCAGGGGGTTAGTTAAGGACCGAAGTGAGCAAGCACATCTGGACCAGGACGCAGTGAGGATGAGGATATAAGACGAGACAGGAAATTACATGGAATCTCCCAAAAGAAGATGAGAGGAACAGATTGGGGCTGATAAAAACAGCACTGTGTGGTCTTTTTTAATTTTAAAATGTGCATTTTGAATTTTAAAGACAGCAGATGTTTCTGGTGGGTAGGACACACAACATACATATTAGAATAATTAAATATTAACTAACAGGATTTGATGATTATCACAGTCTCCACAACCGCTCTGTCACACTAAGCTCCATCTAAATGAAGTTGAGGGAAGTGATGGCAGCAGAGGGCAAATTAAATCAGATGAAGAAGAAATACAATATTATCTACTTAGAGATCTACTTAGAGATCAGCGTTTAGCTCCTTGGAATATAATGTATATCTTTTTTTGTGATTTCCAATGTGCCAAAAAACTAAAAACAAAACAAATAATAATGATAATGAAAAAGTAATCTATTTCTAATACAATTATTCACTATAATCCACAGATATTAGTGCAACACCAACTGTCTGCCTGAAAAAAAGACAGTTTCAACTATTAAAAATGGTGGTGAAAACTTTTTTCATTATACTTGAATTAGAGTTTATTGTGTTGGTGCTTTAAATGTCATACAAAAAAACACAGATATACAGATGTATAATCTGCTGGCTGGTTGAAACTGAGCTGCAGATTCATCTACTATGTGATGAAAAGAACTCAGGCATTTAGTCTGAGCAATACATTATGAAAGAGTAATTTCACTTTTTTTTAAATTAATGGACTTCCCCACAAGGAACATTCAGCTGGTCATGTTGCACTGAAATTATGACACAAAGTAAACAGCTACTGTCTATTGTGTGTCCTTTGCTTTCAAGCCAAAACAGAGGCTCATAAAACCTAATGCATCTCTTAACTAATGCATGCAGCAGATCGACTCTCTACGTCACAGCGTGGATCCTTTTAGTCTGCAAATGGGCTCGAGCTCGAACTTATGGTCAATGGAGATCACCATCAACAGGGTACTCCAACAACCACACCATTATCTCAGCCCCGAGTCATTTGGGCTCGTGTCCATTCCATCACTCCACTCAGCTCACTGCATCTGCACAAATTGGAAATTGCATTACAGCAGCATTGTAAGAAGCCAAGGTAGAACATAAACTAATTATAACTACTGGAGTGGTGCACTGCAGAGAAGCTTTTCTTTCTTTTTAAACTGTTAAATCTGATTTATAATTTGTACTTTTGCTTTCTTTTTTGTGTTCTCATGTTATGTTGTGATACAGTTTGTAGCC
Organism: Scomber scombrus; assembly: GCF_963691925.1. Lineage (NCBI taxonomy): Eukaryota > Metazoa > Chordata > Actinopteri > Scombriformes > Scombridae > Scomber > Scomber scombrus. The sequence goes on along the minus strand of NC_084976.1, from coordinate 25,303,220 downwards.
TTTCCAAACAACTTAAAAATAACATTCAAACAAATATACAGTATGTTGTGAATGCAAAATGTTCTGCCTTTTTCAGCATTACCAATAATTCAAGTTTACTAACCAACCAGAAGCCTGTAAAACACTCTCTGTGATAACTAAAGTCACTTTTGGTTGGCTGCGCTTTGAACTTCCGATATTCCATTTTTGTCTTCAAAGATTGCACAAACCTACAATGGCCGCTTCATACAGTACATAGGATGTCTACTGTATATTTATGGCCTCATACGAAGAGCAGGAGCTCTTGATTGAACCACTCCATCTGCAATCTGAACAAAAATGTGAATGTGATTTTAGAAACTGTAGCTGCCATTCACTGTTCCCCCATCTACAGCCGCTGTCAGCCTCAGTATTGCATGAATCGAATTAATCTTAATTTGGATTTTATTTGAGAAATTTTTATTGCAAGGTTAATTTTGACCGACAAATATGGAGCGATATATGGAGCGCTGCGACCTAATTGCAGGCGCTGCATGTTTCCCTTCTTGTAGCACACATGGAGGTACTGAGCCCGTGTTCATCCAGCTGTGTGACTGAGGTCTGTGATCCAGGGTGCCCTGTTGTCACTGGAGGGGGAGTGTCAGGGGAGTAAGAGGGTCTTTGAAGGACAAGATGACATAATACATAGCTCAAATTTTTTGCTGTATTTGTAAAGCTGGGAACTCATCAGTTTATCAATAATAATTTTGCTGTGTGCTGGTCAAAGTCATAAATAAATGTCCTTATTGTCCATAATTTTATTTTCTTTCTATGGTCGGTGTAAAACTCCCAAACAAAAAGACAGATGTTTTTTTTCCCCTCAAGAAAGAACTTAACAAGACTGAGAGTCTCCAGCTTGACCTTAAACACAGCTTACTTAACATGCTAACATTTTCTACCAATTAAAAACAAAGTAAATCTTGCTGAAAAAGCTGATGAAAAACTCATTAGTTTTGTACTGATTAAATGTAATATTGACTTGATGACGGTGTTAGAAGAAAGATGGGTCCTTAGGGGATCTCTGAATGTCTGACATTATGGATCAGGATGTGGACGGATCATTTTCATTTTCATTTTTTTGGTAGTGTTTCTGACCCCAAACATAGCTGCCACAAAATGTCTTGAGCCTGTTGAATGCGAAATGATGACATTCGAGCTCTTGGAAGTATTTAGATATTGACCAAATTGACAAACGTAAGTTTTAAAGTGGCAATATTCAATATTTTTATATCAACAATGAACCAAATGACTGTGTCTAATGTGAAAGAGATGAATCCAGAGAGAGTTATCACCCAACTCTTCAGTTTCCTCTCAGCTTTACAGAGTCTTTTATCCTCATACAGCTCATTGTTTTTGGTCTTACAGCCCACAACTTTAATGTTTAGCTCAGCCTCAGCACTACCTGCTCCTCACCAAATGCCAGATAGACAAACTATGCAACTAGCTGATGAAAATTGAGGAGCATTTAGCAGCTAAAGAGCCAGATATTTTCCTCAAAGCTAAATGAGAGTGAATATTGGACTTACATTCACCAGGGGGACAGAAACTAAACTCCAAATGAATGATAATGTTCAGAGTCAGTTTGGCCATCCTGAGCATGGTAAGGAATCGTTGTGGGTCGATCACTTCATGGGCCCCTTGAGGAGCCCATTATCCAAAGTGAGAAAGGAGTGACAGAGGTGCGTCGTTGGCCCACTTTGATTATACGCTGTCCCATTTGCAGCTAACCATACTTGACAGTGTGTGATGGAAACTGATGGACAAACCTACAAGCAGAAAGCTAATAGCTACATTGATGGCTACAGTTTACAGGCCAGTTACACTATGGAGGACACAAGTCTGTGTGAAGCAATTAGGATCGCATCCAACAATTGCATTTATATTGCCATTGAGAGCCTTCACCGTATCAAAGGTACACAACCTGTATGATAACCAAAGAGTGAAAGTAATTTTCTTTCTGATTCTCCCTTTCCACTGTTTGCTGCTCACTTTATTTATTGTTAGTTTTTTGTTGTTTTCCTGTTTTTATCCCATAGCACAGAGGGATGTTTTGTGAGCTTTTACTTTTCTCATGTGAGGTTTGACACAATTGCATTGTGTGATTTGCTTTTGAAGTGAGGGTCCAGGAAATGTGCTTTGATCTCTGATCTTTTATCAGCACTGAGGTAATGAAACATTTAGCTGGCCAATGTGCCCATCTGTTGCCAGTTGAGCTTGACTTTGCCCTAAGGTATGATTTAAATGCTGACCTGTGAGGGACAATCTTTGTCATTGTTTTATGTTGTTTTCAAAATGAGTGAATACATTTCCATAAAGCAAGGATATCTTGTCCACACTTGAAAAATGTCCCCTCACAGTAAATGTTGAACAGAGTAGCACGAGTAGCACCTCCTGTGGAGTGCTGCACCAGGCAGGGTTCAAAAGGCTGGGAAAAATCACATCCAGCACCTGAACTGTGCCCAGCAGGGTTAGGTGCTCTTTCCCCTGCTCTTCTCTCTCTACACCAACGAGTGCACCTCAGTAGACTCGTCTGTTTAACTCCTGAAATTTGCAGATGACACAACAGTCATCTGTCTCATCAAAGATGGAGAGGGAGTCTGCATATAGATAGGAGCTTGAACATCACCCTGTGATATGGTCACAACATCCTGGAGCTGAATATGCTCTAAACTTTAGAGATAACAGTAGACCCCCATAACTGGCCCCTCCTCATCATACTTATCATAACCTGTTTTAAGATTACTTTTGAAAATCTCAGTAGTAGGGAGTGAGAGACATCCACCGTTTTGGGGCCATAGAGAAACCCTGTACATTAAAAGCCTTGTAGAGACTACATGGAATACTGAGAGACAAGCAAGTCTCTGAGGGGAACAAATGACTGTTTATCTGAGGATTTCTTGAGAAATTAATTAAGAAGCGTCTTGTGCTTCATTCTATAAAACAGATTGTGATCTATTTTGTAGAACAAAATATCATTGAACATCTGATGTTAAAGGCCTTTGTGGAAACAGAGCTTTCACCAGAATAGAAGTGAGATCACCATGAAACTACACAGCATTCAATTTCAATCAGCATCAAACATGTACAGTATAATGTCCTAGATTGTTTCCATTTCATGTCAATGCAGAAAGCAATAGTAAAAAACTTTAAAATATGTTTTAAAATGCTCTGTTTTGTAATGTTAATACATCTTTTTGCAAAATCCAGAACCTGCACAAAACACTAATCATTTATTGCTATGCTTATGACCAACATTTTCTCAAAAGTTCATTGAAATCTGTCAATAATCTTTTAAGATTTCCTTTGAAATAACACACAAATAAAAATACGCAATTTCAGTGCCACCTTTAGTAAAAAAAATCAATATCTACTCTTATTGCATCCTTGATTTTTTGTCCTATATGATTTTGCGGGATTGAAATGTGAAAAAGGTCAAAGAATGAAATTGTGATTTCGAACTAATGGAGCATTTGTTTAAGGAAGCGACGGGGCTTCCTCGAGCTTGTTCTGTACTGATAAAACCAGTGTGCCATCACTATATCAGCCGTGAAAATGAAGAAGCTTTGTGGAGTAAAATGAATGAGTTGTTCATAGAGGAGTGTGCTTCTTGTTCCAGTGGAAAGTCTTCTGCTTGCTCGGTGTCAGGGGGAAGGTCATGGATGCTTGGCATTTCCCCTGGTTATATATGTCTACAGCATGTGTGTGTGTGTGTGTGTGTGTGTGTGTGTGTGTGTGTGTGTGTGTGTGTGTGTGTGTGTGTGTGTGTGTGTGTGTGTGTGTGCTTATGTCCACCATGGAAACAGATGTTGATGTTGTCCTTCCTCATCACTTTTGCAGTCGCCCTATTTAATTTTCTTTTTACTCTCTCTCTCTCTCTTATAGCCAGATCAGCAAATAACTTTCATCCTTTTTGTGTTTCTTTTAGCCACCGGCGACACGCTAAGATAGCTGACCTCAGTGGTTGGATGTTCTTTTGTGCAGCTTTTAGGCTATATCAGAGTTTTTTTTTTTGCGTAGTAGGCTTCAGGGCTATACAGCTACTAATATGAGGGATTAACCAGCTAGCACGCTGTCAGGAAAAAAAAAACTCCCAATCTGCAATTTCTGGAATATCCGTTGCATAATCCTGAGCCTCAATCCACAGATTACACAATGAATTTACTTTTTTTTTTTGATGCCCTGTGTGAATGTGTCCTGCTGCTGTTAATGAGAATCATTGCTGAGGCAGTTTGTGCAGACTGTGTTTAGTTTGCACTTTGGATGTGCAGTTCCTTTTGTGTCTCTTTGCATGTTTGTCTCACTCTCTCTCTCCCTCTCTCGCTCTGTCTTTTTAACTTGCTGTCTCAGCTTCGGACAGTCAGAAGCATCACTGCACACCTTGCACTATCTCCCCCCTCGCTGCGTCACACCAACCTCCCCCAGGATTACTGCCTCGCAATGTCTGTGTTTGCTGTTAATGCTGCCGTCCCTGCTAGATTTCCATCTGTCTCTGTTGTTCTTTGTCATTATTTCTGTCCTGCAACCAAAGTGCTCTCTTCTGTCTCCTCAGACATTCTCTTTGTTTCTCTTCTGCTGTTCGTCAAACATGTGCTTTGTTTCTACTGTAATGTGTCTCCTTTTCTCTGAGCAGTCAATATGTCAGCCATCTCAAACCCTCCTGTGTTTTTCTCCGTGGGGTGTCTTGATCCTTGAGCCTGTGTGGTGTCTCTTTGCCTTTCTATCTTTTTCTGTCTTTAGTAGAAGCTGATACAGTGGAGTTACAGACTTGGGGCAAAATGTCATAACATATCAGTGTTCAAGCTAAAATATGGTGATGCATACATGCAGAAATATCTATTAATTGATTTCTAAATGCTTCCCTGTGAATTTTTACCAGAGCATTTAAGTGATGAATGACTTTCATTGACCTCAATTGGTAGGCAAGAATTAGCATCAGCACTGACAGCTGGTGCAGCTTACAGCAGACTGTAATTAACACAAACCGCCAAGTCACATTTGTAATAGAGACAAGAAAGCTCATTAGAGCAGAGACTGAACTGAAAAAAAATACAATCATGCAGCATTTCTGTATTTTCTGATCACTGCATTGTTCTTTACAGCTGTTCTCTAAGCAGGTTTAAAATGACTTTCACAACAAGTATTTACACATGCTATTTGCCTCAGGTCTGTTTCAGTATAGTCTAAGGTCCTAAACAGACCCGCTTCCCAGAAAAAAAACCCCAAACCCAAGAACCCCACATGAATGAAAACCCCAAATTCTGGTTTTGCTGACTTGAATCATTGCAGTAGGTCTCAGGTATGTGTAAATTCAACCTTAAAGGAATATTAATATTTTACAACTTTGGTTGTATTTTCATAGTTTTGATCATCATTGCCATTGGTTAGAATAATATTGTTGTCGCTTCAATGATGTTTGATGGAGCAAAAATTATCAGATAATTAGATCAAGTTGTGAACAAGCCCACAATTAAGATAGATTATGTCAAATTGTGAGTGCAGCCAAAATATTGTTTATAACCACAGACTGTAGATAAAGATTGAGCAAGATGTGATGTAACCTACTGGTTTGCACTGGAGCCGGTTTGAAGTACAGAGTTTCTGCTTTCCGCGGCAACATTTCCTCCAATTAGAGCCAGAACCCTCAAAATGAGGAGTGCCAGGTGGTGCTAAGCTGATGTTAACTACTAAATTGTGCTAACAGGGCAGGTATTATGATCAAATCAAATCAAATCAAATCAGGTTAGTGAGCTGTCAATCAACACCCACAACCATCAAAGCTACTATACATCACTTACAGGGCCTGAATTTAGAGATTGAGACCACAATGACTTTGACTTAATATTTCTAGTTAGAAGTTGATGCTTTTTGAATGGGAGTCTAAAGGAGCCAGCATCTAGTGGCCATCAGTGGCATTGCACTTTGAGCTACTTCCACTCTGGTTTCAACCTCTAGTAAAGGTAGCTGTCACTTGGTTATAACCCCTTGCATGTAGGAAAATAAGGGCAAGAGCAGTAAGTTGTCAACTGTGATGGATGTTAATAATGGACAGTTTAAGTAATTTTACTGTTCACCTTTGTTTTCTCCTCCAAGTACATTTGGCTGAGTGTTAGCACTACTAGTGGTCGTAGTGGTTTATTTACAGCCTCTTCGATCTTCAGATTTAACAGGTTTCTTGTGGTCAGTGGATTCCCAGATTTAAACTTTGTCGAGTTATCACTCATAAGACTAACAAACAAAACTACGAAAATATCAGATGGCATGAAACTGAAATTTACCACCAAATTATGTCCAGACCTGATAAATAAAGACCCTTCGGCAATGACCGATGTGTTTTTATCTAACATGCAAACAGTTACTTGCTTGAATGTGGCTTTGATACAAGCACTCAGTTTCAGGTCGACTTAAACCACTTGATCTGGAATGAAATCCTTTAGATCTGTTCATGCTCGGGTTCAGTCGGTCTCGGGTCCAGCTGGGTTCTGGTCTGTGTTTGGATTTAAATGCATGGGCCTGTGTCTGATTTGGCTAAATAAAAAAGCGATCCTTTCATTTATGTTTGGATGTGTATTTTTGGGCCTGTGAAATCTTACATTATGTTCTTAACCTTCTCTTCTCCTCCTTTCCCCTTTCTCTTTTCTCCCTCTCTCTCAGCAGTGCATCAGCCAGCATTAGGCCTCTTCCCTCCTGCATCCCCATTCTCCTCATGCTTTTGTAGAAATGGCTGTTACTACTGAAGCCTGTGCTAACCTCCGTTCTTTCTCCTCCTTCATTCCTCCCCTCCATGTTTCTCTGCAGTGTGGCAGAATTTCTAACTGTTTAACTCTTTCAAATGTCTCACTATGGTGCAGCAATATTTGTATCCCAGGCCGTAAGAAATAGAGCATTTCTTTATATATTTGTGTACACGAGGTGATGGACGATGTGCAGCCTCAATCAAACTATTAATGATTTCTCGGAGTTCATCTGATCAGCGTTGTATATGTGTTTCCTGTCTTCTCCCTCACTCCCCCCCTCCCTCCCCATCTTACGATTCGAAACAAAAGCTTCCCCAGAGGTCAAAGTTGAGAATAGCACAAGATCATTGGTTGAGAGCGATGCTGAGGCCTCAGTGGAAACTGCAAGGTGCAGTGTGAGAAAGAAACATTTGGAGTTACAGGTGTGTAACTCCCGGCCGATGAGAAGTATGTGTCATGATGATGGTGGCATATATAGACTTACACTTCTATATATGAATTTAGCTCAGTTACTAACTGACAGAATGCAACGAAATAGTATCGCTCACTGCAACCTCTTTATTTCCCCTCAGTTTCACTGATTAAAAACATCTAAAATGAAAATTACACCAACACTTTTGTACAACAAATTGACCAAATTCACTACAATCACTAATCTGAAATGATGAGTGGAAATAAAAAAAATGCAAGACAAAAGCAATGCCCGATACAAGAAAGATTTAAAAAAACACGAAGCATGCAATAATCACTGGGAGGAAGCACGCAAATATAAACGTTACAGTAGATACAATTGTTTTGTAAAGTACTTTTAAGACCATTTGCCTGCAAGTACTACGATAGTGGAATACACCAGAGCTCTGCCCATGTATCTACCTTTCCCACGAGTCTCGGGTACATGGAAAAGAGGATGATGGCCACCCATGGCTCTTACCTCTGAACCCTGTGACCTGCAAATACACAAAACGCTATAAAGAGACATGATGGGGTTTCTTACTGTGTTTTCTTCATTCTCTCCGTGTTGCAGCATCTCTGTGTCATGGAGCCTGCGTGGAGGTGGACTCAGACACAGAGGCAGTGGCCAGCAGAGGCTTCAAACTGGGCTGTATCTCCTGTAAGATGAGGGGGGAAGTGCGTGCCATAGCCTCGGTTGACTGGTACTTCAAGGCTTCAGATGAGACTGTGTCCTCACATGTAAGTGCTAGTTTAAAAAAAAAAGTAATAACACGAGAAAGCTTAAAATAATGTGAGGTTTTTGGGGGGCCAGAATAGCAAACACACTGTCACCCTTGACTCCAGGGAGTAATGATAAAGTCATGAAACAAGACTACCATCTTTCTTCAAATGGAGAAGATGATCTCTGTATGATCTTGCTGCTGTAATCAGAGATCTAACAGCAGTATTTTGAGTCAGATGAAGTAAATTCAAGCATTTTAATTGTCATTCAGCCATGTAGGTCCATGAAAGAATGAAATACAGTACTCATGTCCCAGTGAATTAAATATACATCAATATATATTAAAATTGGGTTTAACAGTAACACAGGGATATTGAGAAGCCGCTTCATACATTCTGTAAAACTAACATGAACTTTGAAAGTCTGAAAAGGAAAAGAAAGACACTTTTTCTGATACAACTATTTTATTTAGTAGAATAATCTTGAATAAATGACCTCGAAAACTGAAATTAGGGAGAAAAGTTACTCCTAAACTTCCTTCAAAGGGCCGAATGCAGGAAACCAAACTGCTCAAACTTGTCCAATCTGGACTTGAGCATGTACACATCTCTGTTTAAAGTAACATTTTTAAAAATTGACAAAAATGTACCAACAAATGAATTCCCATTACTTTAAATGTAATTAGTTTTCTTCCTAATGTACTTAGTTATCATGTTTCCAGATAAAGCCTCAACAACATCCATCACAACAGGGTCGCTGGTCTGGGTTCTTCTGGGAAATGACTGCAATGCATTCATAATGAGAAAAGCTGAGTGTTGAATTTTTCATAATGGGCCCCCTCTGTGTCGACTGGAAGCAAGTGTTTTTGTTTAGTCCTCGACACATACAGCGAAGTGGCCATTACTGTAAATATCTATGGCAGGAGCGATCCCATTAGACTTCAGCTGTCATTTAAAACCTGCAGCCACTAATTCACCAGGAAGTGCACGGGGCCTTAACTGCAGCTCGGTCGATCAGCAGCAGTAAGAGCACAACTACAGTCAGTTTGTTTTGCTTTCCAACAACTTTTTTTTTAATTCATAGTCATCATCATAAAGTCTTTTTTATTTTTTTTTTTTTTAGGTCTGCAGCACAAAAAGAAAATGTAAATGGGTTAGGGTTAGGGTTAGATATGGGTTACATATTTATCAGAAACAAAAAAGGTATTAATTAAAGCCAAAGCTCATTATTACTACATTTCTATATTCACCAAGTAACCAAGTACCTCATTGTATTACACATTTCATTTTAAGTAAGGTAGAGCAACATTAATGACAAATAAATCTATTAATTACTGGAAAAAACAAAAGATTATTTTATTCTACTGAACAACATAAAGTCCGTAAACTCAAACTATAAGGTTAGACCTTATTCTTGTTCTTCTCATTCAATACATTATTTTTGAACAAAATGGTTGTTTTACACATTTTTAATTCATCCTCAAGTTTATTCCATAAATTCAACCCTTCCACAGGAATGCATCTGTTTCTCAGTTGAACATAAAACAGCCTTTAAGATTACATCGACTCTCATTTCAAACATGTTTTGTACACACTTTGGTAAAAACTTACTGTGAGCAACTTTGTTATATCATCACATTTCAAAATTTGTAATCAAAGAAACACACATGTGAGTAAATAAAACTACAAGCCAAAGACTATTAATAAATCCCAAAACAGGTGTACTGTGACTTTCAAGTAACGTCACACTTGAATGCTAGAAAATAGAAACCTGAGCACACTGAACTGAAACCTTGAACCGGGCTATTCTCTACTCACAGTGTTGATGTGTAAGAGGTCAAAGGTCACTGAGATGGCCCACTGGTTTACACAATTGATTGACGCTTGATGAATTTTCCATCCCCAGAATTTAATTATGCTGACTATTTATTTAATGTGAAAGAAATATTCACAACCTGAGACTCAAGGGGAAAACACATAAGTATGTTGAGGCTCATTTTTACAGTTACAGTCTTTGCAGTTCAATAACTAGGCAACAGATTTCAGCCTTCGAAATTATTTAACAGCCAATATTTTATGATATGATATTTATATGATAATATTTATGCATCCACTTAAACAAAATATGTAAGAGATAACAAGTTAAAGTAAAAAACACATTAATAGACAAAGAAACATAAATAATAAACTAACAATAAACTCCTGAAATACAAAAACACATCATCATTTAAAATAAAGTCTCACACACAGAATTATTTGAAAAAAATAAGTAATAAGCGAGAGTATCAATCGTAGTTACAAAAAAACAAACCCTCCAAACATATTAAATACTCACTGAGCTACAGCGTTGCACTCATAGAAATGTTGCTTCATTACAACTGTAGTTTCATTGGAGTCCATCCCATATACATCATTACTGTGCCTATAAATACTCAAAACTCACCAAATCTGGGGCTGAAAATAGACCACAACAAAAACACAATGTAGTCCTGTTTGAGTAACATTTTCTAAAAACTATAACTCCCAGTTGTTTTAGGAAATTACTGAATCATAAAAAAAGACAGAAAGAAATCTTATTAATTGTGACCTGTTCATGAATATTCATGTCTTCAGTACGGACAAATAGACTGATGGCTGAGCACCACGGACAGGACAGGGAAGAGGGAAAGTGTTCAGAGACCGACCAACACATTGTTGGTGTTGGTCTTTCGCATGGTTTTAAATAAGAAACGTATAAAAAATTGCCAGACTTACCCTTTAAGCATGTATAAGCAGGTATAAAAGTTTCATTTAATAGCATAAATTAAAAAGTTAACTGATATCAGTGGCTGTCTGTAAGAAGGGAAAATACACTCATATGTCTAAACACTTGATGATGCAAAGTTAACTTCATTTGTAGTGAGACTTTTATGTATAAAACCTTTTGTTTCTTGCCAACTTCTGAACACTGCCGGATCTCTTTGCTAAATCTTTATAGTCCTCAGTCTGCTTTGCCTTCCTGTTCACTAAAATCCCACAATTATCTTCCAGATATACAGATATGAATATAATAGTGAAGAAATCGTTGACACACGTTTCTACGATCGACTGGAGTGGGCGGGCAGTAAACAGACCAAGGATCTACAGGACGGTTCCATCTACATACGCAATGTGACTTTCAACGACACAGGAGTCTACAACTGCACAATCAAACGCACCCTCATGTACCCCAACTACGAGTTTGAAACCCACAACAGCAAGATCGTCACCGTTAAAGTGGTGCCACGACGTAAGGACTAAGGGGAAGGATGTGTCGGGTTTGAGCAGAGAAGTAAAAAAAATGATGTCAGATTGTTCATGCCTACATCACCTTCCATAATCTTTGTTGCTACGGTTTTTCATGTTGTCCTCTTATATTAATATTTCGTATTGCATTTAACTCAAAGATATACAGATCTAATTGAGAAGCTGCCACTTCAAGTAAAAATTGAGAAATCCTACTACTAGTATTTATATAGCCCCTAAAACTGCCTTGCTCCTGTTTATTAACAGCTTTAATTAGGTGTACCCCAAGGTTCAGTGCTCGGTCCTCTGAATTTTCATCACCTCAAGCTCGATCAGAACCAATATGTTGTACAACTCGTTGCCTGATCACGTCAGATCTCAAAAGTGTTCAGAGTTGTTCTGAACAGCTACGCTAGAAGGCAGAGTGAAAAGCTGACCTTCACCAGAAAAGCAGGGAGATGCGATATCGTTTGATAGATTTCAGTCTGATTTTTAGCCGAAGTTTGAGCTGTACCCTTTTTTGCATCGGGCCGAATTTCAGCTTTGTCTTGCATGGTTTATCGTGAGTAACCCAGAGTACAGGGGGTAACGATAGGTGATGAACAGCTCCTGACCAGTAAAATCGGATGGTCGGATGAATTTTTGACATGTCAGAAATTTTTGTTGCGCCCTCGTGAAGGTATCGCACCGTTGAAGCAGAACCACGGACTTATTCCCTAAATTCAGTGATTTTTCATCACTGCGTTGTGCGATAACATGGAAAGAAATCAAAATGTAATTTAGCAAACTGATGCTCCAGTTCTCTTTGCAAAATGGATAATCCTTATTGCCCATGTCTTCCGAGCCACCTGCGTGTCCATATACGCTGGTGCCTCCTTTTATTTTTTCTTGGATGTCTCAGCACACAGGACAGCACATACGGCCAAGGCAGCACGTTTCTCCTTGGATAGCATGACTACAAACTTCGACAACTTCTTCTTTTTTTCATCTGATTCTTCTTCTTTGAAATAGTCACACAGTTGTGGGTTCGGGGTGGTCCTACGCTATTCAACCATCCAAGAAGCACTTTTGATGAAGTATGCTGGCTCCTTCACCCGTGGATAATTTTTTCCCCTGCCAAGGCCGGGCAGTAACCTTTAACATGTAGTGTAGTAGATATTGCAACCAAACACTGAACCCTTCTGGATGTCTGATAGGTTAACTGTGTCTGTAGCAAGATTCAAGTAATGATTAATAATGACACACTGTATTTCAGGGCACATGGTCATAAATTATGACTCGGGTCATTTAGAAAATGTATGGCCTGGGCAGCTCTCATCCTTTTCATGGTACAAATTAAATCCAATCCCCCTTTCCGTAAGCACACAGACACAATATATCTTACCTTATCTCCCCTCTCTGTCTCTCTAGTCACCAGGGGAATAGCATCCATCTTGTCTGAGGTAATGATGTACGTCTCCATCATTGGCCTGCAGCTTTGGTTGGTGGTTGAGATGATTTACTGTTACAGGAAGATTGCAGCAGCAGGCGAGGAAGCCCTGAGAGAGAGCGCGTGAGTCACACTTATGAAAAAAAAACAAAAACCCACACACACACACACACACACACAAACATCCCAGCCGGCCACTCTCCCCGGTGCCAGATCCTGTCGGGTCATCCAAATGTCCTGATGTCCCACCTCCCTCTTTCACTTTGTTTTTCCTTCCTACCTTTTTGGAAAGCGGAGATACAATCAGTTTAAAATTTGCTCCTCTCAAATTAACAAACATTTCCTCTTTTTTCCCACACTGAACTGATATCTTGCTCTGATTCTCATGTATCGATCTTGCTTGCCTGTTTCACTTTTATCTCCTTTCTACTCTTCTCTTTCCCCTCAGGGCGGAGTATTTAGCTATAGCATCGGAAAGTAAAGATAATTGTGCAAGTGAACAAGTGGCAGAATCGGTAGGTCTGGATTCTCACTTAACTTGATCTCTGAATTCAGTTTCTTCTATTCGTTTCCCTCTTTTTTCATTTTACCAAGACTCTTATACTATTTCACCTTGTTGTTGTATTCTCATCTCTCATTGTTGCTCATAAGTCATTCAGTATGTCATGGGGCAATACATATAGGCACATAGGACAGAGGTCTCATTTTACTTGTTGAGTTTTATATTCCACAACTCTTCCACTGTTTCCACATCCCATTATTGTTACCCTACATATATATATTGAATATATATTCATTTTTTTATAAACTTGAACCTTGAACCTTGAGCTTGAGTGCACGGTTATATAGATTTAATACCACAGAGAACAGCCTGGAAGAAACAGAAGTTGTCACATTGGCTTATAATTCAAACTTGTAACAATCCAATGTATGCTATTTTACATTTGAATATCCGTTTAACACAAATACATCTGTGCTTGCTGTGACGCAGATAGATTTAATCACAGTTCAGCTAACTGTGAATACGCCTGCACTTTTGGAATTTTTCAGCTTGTTTCTATGACAACAGCTCCAGATACATTTTTAAACCAGCTCTCCGAGAGCTGATAATTCAACCCAGTGTCGAGTCATAAACAATCAAATAAAGTAAACTCAGTGACCAAAAACTAGAGAGAAGACTGACAATGAAATGTGATTTGGTATATTGCAAAGAAATGTTTGGGAACCATTGTGTTAGCATTGTGTTAACCCTGCTTCAGCCTGCAACCCTGTCTGGTTAGTCAGGTCATCAAAAGGACTGAATCCCATCAAATTGGCCTGATTTATTAACTGAAGTTGGAGCTGTTTAAAATTAAATAATGATAAATTATGCTATTAAATTACTAATTTTTTCTCCACATTTTAATAGCATTATCATCTTTTCATTGTTCTTGACCCCTCCACACTCTTGCTATAGGCAGCTTCAATTTATGTATTTATTTATTTCTTTAACTAAGAAACTGAGATTAAAGCACATTTTAATTTCATAATTTTGGGGGCAATGATAAGGTCTGCTGTGTTTTAAGAAAATTAAGGTTATAATTTTCTGTTTCATTTTAAAAAATTGTTTTATTTAATTTCAGGTCTAGGAAGAATTCAAGGCGGCTTCCTTGAGGAATCACATATCCACTTCCACACCCTCTCTTCCTCTCACTGTCATGCAGCTCCCACCATCCTCTCCACATGATGGAACATGGATCCACAAGCCAGGAAAAACATGACCTCAACAAGGTATTTTTAAGTGACTTTAAACCAAAAAAAGGACTGAACTGGAGCCCGTTCCGAGGGACAGAGCGGGTGCATCAGGGCGTGGTTCAACGGGAGAGAAAGAGAAAGAGAGAGAGAGAGACTTGTCCTGTATATAGGTGTATACGTATACACAGATAATCTCTGAACACATGTAGAGTATATTATAGGCCTACATTGTATATTCACTATTTGCATGCTTACAAGCTTATCAATGTAGGAACTGGTAATAATGGCTTCACTATGGAGCACCATATGTTGGGAGATAGCCTTGCTACAAGGCAACCACCGGGAAAAGCGGAAATAACCAAAAAAATAATAATTAGGAAAGGTGAAGGCAAACAACAGATGTGCATGACTGTACAAATAGAGAAGTGTGTGTGTGTGTGTGTGTGTAGGAGAGAGGAGGGGTGTGTTTCTATGTGCGTGTGGGCACAGGAAGAGAAAGGGTGTGCTTGTGTGTGCGTGTGCGTGTGTGTGAGAGTGGTGTTCAGGAGCGTGGGGGTTCAAGACGACACAAGAACAGGATGCAGATACAGGGGACCGTTTCTGCGAGCCATGGAGGGGCACTGTAAACTTTCTAGAAAAATATATTCGCAGTCTCAGAAAACAAAGTGATGTTTTTGCTGTGCTTTCCTTAATCCTGAGAGCTCAAAATGTGTAAATGTTAGAAAAGGCTGATTTTTTGTGACACAACAATTTAAAGCTGAATTTCTCTTTAAATTAAAGTATGACAGACACTTTTCAGCAGACCAATCATCCCCTTTTAAACTGTCCCACTGCAGACATTAAACTGCACTTCTAGTTTCAGTACTCAGAAAACATCTCATGCATACATTTGGTGGTGAGGATTAAATGACATCTGAGGCCAAAGTGTGACTTCCTGTAACATTTGAGAAGATTATGCCCATTTTAATGCACCCGACCAATTTTTCAGTAATCACATTTAAGACAGCTCAACCAATTTATGCAGAGACGTGATATGAAATGTGTCACTTTTATTTGAATTTGTGTCCGGTGGGAACTTTCCCACTGATGTATCATTTCACACAAATGTTTGAGTGTCTTTGTAGGAACTTAAGGGCTTAGTTTACTGCCGTTACGTAACTGCCATGGACAAACGTCCCACAAAACCTGTCCAGTGTGCCTCCCAGAGTGAAACTAGTGAAAACCAAAAGGGAAGAGCGAAGAGCTCAATTCTTGTGTTCGAAAAAACACATGAACACAAGACCCCAACAAGAACAACTTGCACCTCTTTCCAGACAGTCAATTAATGACTTTGGGTGAACACTAGATGGCAGCCAAACACTGCCGTTCTGCATGTTTACGGTTGATGTATTTTGTAACAATCATCAGTTTGATACATTTTTAGCAGCATTTAGACTGCAGGAACCTTCCAGAGGGACTGAAAAACCATTTGAGGACTAATTTCTTCTACCTGTGTTTCCACTGAAAGAACCAGGATCCAAAATAAGTTCAAGGGAGATTGTTTCACCCCCCAGAAATCCCCTTTTAAGATACATAAAAGAGGATGCATACATTTTTATATTAAAACAGTATAACTGCATGATTACAGATGGAATAAGTAAAGACCACAATATGTTTTTTCAGTACAAACACAGACAACTGGATGCATTGCAAGCTGCATGCATGCAAGCTAAAAAAAAGAAGGGAAAACAAGGGGAAAAAGTGTGATCCAGGCAATTTCGACTCTGCTTTCGGAGTGGTTTATACATCATCTAAAAGCCTTTTCCTGCACAGATGAATCAACCATAGAAATGAAAACTACACAACCCCCCCCCCCCCCACACACACACACACACACACACACTGCTGTGGTCTGCTTGTGTCCACGCGTTTTCTCTCAGCAACGAATTACTGCAGTTTTCACTTCATGTGTAGGTGTGGAAGAAAAAAACCCCAAAAGTGATATATTGAAAGAAAATAAAAGCCGTATGAGAAAATCAGCTTGTCTCGTCTGAATTCTTCTGATCCTACATAAGTGTTAAATGAGTAGGTGGTTAAGACGCTGTGAGGTGTTTTAAAATCACACTTTAAAGTTCACCCCCATCCATCTGGTTTTCAACAGGCTGATGACACACTATGCTGCATCAATACAATCAGCCATGAACACCAGCAAATACACTGAAAAAAATAATTAATTACTTTTTTTGGGTTTTGTTTAAAGATCAACATACGTCACCCAGTGGACACAGCATTTGATCTACAGTTAAATTTATGATCTTTAATTGCCAACTAATTTATTTAAACTTGTACAGAGGATCAGATGGATTAATCACTTAGTCAAGCCTTCTCTAAATTGTCACTTTTAGTGAGGAAATTGTGAATAATTTTTTTTATTGCTGATTTAAAAGTAGTCAAATTTAAACATATTAAGTGTGAAATAGGCAAATCATTTTGACTATTTCAAATTATTATTAATGATAATAATAATAACAACAACTTGGATCCCTACATTAGTGCTTCAGTTTATTGAGCAAAATGTAAACTGACATCAGAGGTGTTTATAAATCTTACTCTTTGAATGACTTGATTTTAACTAACTTGAACTTGGTATGATGCTGATGATAAATTAGAGGTTAAACAATTAGTTGATTAACAGAAAATTAATTTTTAATGTAATTTTTCATAAATTAATAAATTCTTTCCCAAAGCAGAAATGCCTAAATGTGATGAATTGTTGCTTTTTTGTGATATATTATGGTAAACTGAATGTCTGGGTTTTGGTACTGTTGGTAAGACAAACCAACACAGTGTATGAAGTCACTTTGGTCATTTTTTTTTTTAAAACCACCTGGACTAATTGCTTTATTAACAACAACTGGCAGTTGTAACTTTACAGCTTCTTTCAGTAAATAAACAATAAAAACAAATGTCAGGTGTCTAATAAATCTTATTTTTTGAAAATGACTCAAACTTGATATAATGTTGATGAGAAACTAAAGCAACTAAATATCAATTAGTCAATTGACAGAAAATGATTCATTCAAAGATGTTCCAGCTTCTCAGCACTGAAGTTTCCTGAAGTTTCTGTGACATTCGACTGAATATCTTTGGTGCTATTTTATGGACCAAATAATTAATCAAGTAAATAATTGATAGTTAAATAACAGTAGATCGACAGCAAAATCTGAACCAAATGTTTGAGGTAAAGAAACACAGACTCAAAAAACAAGCAAAGAGTTGTTGCATGTTTTAAATCTTGTCTTTTATCTCCATGGCGTGGCGTACAATCACATCTTTACAGTACATTCTCATCCCCGCTCTGTCTCTCTCTCTCTTTCTCTCAATAAACCCTTAACCCCCCCCGACCCACCCCAATCCCTCCCTAAATAAATATTACACCCTTTTTGTTATCCACGAATGGCCATGCACAGCAGGGCCCACATGCTTCTGTAGCCACCATTTGCAGTGTAGAAAGAGAGAGAGCGAACAGGTGAAGGGGGGAAGAGCGAGCACATCATAGAGTAAGGAGAGGAAGAGTGGGGTGGAGTGGTGAGAAGAAGAAGGAGAAGAAGAAGAAAAAGAAAACAAAGATTGAGTTACAGATGGGTGAGACTTTTTTTTTACATTATCAAGAAAGTCAGGAATCGAGTGGACGGAGGGAAGAGGCTGAAAATGAACAAGAAATAAAGATGACACAATAATAAAGATAGAAAATGCAAAAAAGGAATTCAATAAAAAGACGAGCGAGTCAAATTAACATTATAAACACACAAAAAGAAACAATACTGCAAAACAGATTCCCTTTTTTTTTTCTTCACCCGGGCCTACAAAATTCTGGTTGGTCCTTTGTAGTTTTTAAAACGTCCGGCCCAGTTGGACAATGAAGTAGCTGTTCTTAATTTTTTTTTTCTACCTGCTCAAGTCTGTGGTAATCCTGAACTGTTGAGGTCTGGCTCTGTGATACAAAGAGCGAACGACCAAATGTGAAAGAGAAATCTCCAAAAAAAACCAACCTAGAAACAATAATGCGAAAATGTAACATCTGAAAATGAAACATCGAGGACTCCTCATGAACACACACACGCACATCTGTCAAGTCAAAATCTTCTTTGCTTGGATCTTTTTTCTTTTCTATTTTTTTCTTTTTTTAAATCACTGCCTCTACACACATTCACACACAATTTATTATTAATATTATTATTATTATTATATACTACTTTGTTTGAAACATTCAAAAAGTACTAGAATCACTATTGTCGTTATTGCTGTGACCAGTAATCATTCTCGCGTAGCTCCTCTTGGTCCGCACTGCAACAGCTAATTCAGAGCACGAAATATACCCACCGAATGACTTCTTCTCACGAGCAGGACAGGACTTCAGATCAAGAGTCAACTGGTAATAATAAATACTGTAACGGTCCGAGAAACAGTCAGACTTGCTGCAGCTCGCTGTACGAAAAAAAACAAAACGATCCAACACGCTGATTTTCAAAAAAACCAAACAAACAAAACAGATAAAACCTCGACAAGATTGGAGGAGGACTAAGTAGTCTGTTTGGAATTTACCTTAAGATGTATCATTTACATCCTAAAAAAAAAAAAGTGTCTGGTGTTGAAATGTTCGGCATCCTCTTCTGCGGAGGACGGACGACCTTTTGAACGGGGCTCAAACTCCCGACGCGGAAGAGCCCAAATCCCTGATGGAGAGAGCGAGAAATGGATGACTGAGAGCTTCCTGCTCCAGTCAGCATCCTCGTTTGGGTGTTTGTTCGTCACATCCGGACCGCTGGTGGTGCCCCCCAACCCCACCCCTCACCCACCTCCCCTTCCTTTTTCTTTTGTTTTTGTTTCAGCAGGCGTTTAACTAGAGGCAAAAGGTATCTAACTTTTCCCAGGACTAAGAGAAAGAGCTCCTACTTTCCAAAAAAAAAAAATCTCAAAAATCACTGATCCCACTTAACCTTTAAAATGTTATAAGAGGAGCTGAATTCCGTGATAGTCGAGAAATAGGGGGCGGGGGTCTTGGTTGGCTGTGGTGGGTGGGGATTCAAGTCATTCTGAAACATGGTTGGCCATTTTTAAAGATCTTGTTTTTCTTTTTGAGGTGTAAATGGTTTGAATGGGCCCACCTGTGGCCTGCTTCCATACTCTACATACAGATGACTTGCAGCTGTAGGTGAGTTATTGCTGTGGTCCTGGTAGCGTCCAGTCTGAATGACGTCGTTTACTGGTCACTGCCGAGGACGGACGGCGCCATTTCAAGTCAGTCAGGTCAGGAGAGTTTTGGGGCAGTGCCGTTCCTCCACATGTCCCACTCCTGCCTGGTTTTTTTCGATTTTGAAATGAAGGAAAGAGCAAACTGCGTCCTGATCCACGTTGACCAGCCCCCACCCCGACCCCTCCTGGTTTCTACTCTAGCAGTCCACCAGGGGGTGTGTTCAGAGGTGGGAGACAGTCAGCAGCAGGAGGAGGGGAGTGTTGGCCAGAGGAGGTGGGGCTCAGGCCTCAGTAAGGGGCTCTGTCAGAGTGTCAGTGGTCTGGTCCTGCTGCACCTCTGGGACCACGATGCCCCTGTGGAGCTTCTCTAACGACTGCTTCATCTGGAGGATAAACATGGTTGGGGGTGATGGGGGAGGGTGAGAGAAAGAGGGTGTTGGGGGGGGGGGCATACTGGGTTACATAATGCAGTGATGTCATTGAGCACATTACGAGTGTGACACACAAACTTGCTGACCGGTCCCTGCAAGCTTTTAACTTCACAGTAAAATTAAACACACACACCTGGTCGAGAAGCGTGACAGAGGACTGCAGGATCTGCTGCCACTTGCTGAGCTGCGCCTGGTGAAATTGCCTCTGGAGCTGCAAGACCTGAGCCCACTCTCCTGCCGTCTGGGGCAGCGGACTGAGGAAAGGCCAGAGGAGTAAGTACGCAGAGAATCATTAACACTGATTAAGTCATTCTTCTGAAACAGTAGTTTGACATATTGAGAAACACTTATTGGTTTATGTAAGAGTTGGATGAGAAAATTGAAACCACTAATTTTAATTTCCCTTTAGAAACATTTCAGTACAGTAAATATGCAGCTGGAGCCAGGAGCTGGTTAGCTTAGCTTAGCATAAAGACTTGAAACAGGTGGGAAACAGCTAACCTGGCTCCATCCAGCGGTAAAAAAAATCCACATACAACCACGTCTAACGTTCACTAATAAAAACGTTACATATCTTGTGTGTTTAATTCTTACTAAAATCAGTGGATACTGAAGGAAGTCAAAGTATACAGTGGTCCTCATAACTCCTATAATGTCTATATATATATATATATGATTTGTGAGTTTCAGATGAGCTAGTAGGCAGATATTGCCTACTAGCCTTCAGAGAGAGCCAGGCTAGCTGTTACCCTCAATTTCCAGACTTTATGCTAAGCTAAGCTAAGCTAAACTAGGCTACGCTAAGCAGCTGCTGGCAACAAGATCGTATCACTGGGCAGATATGAAACTGGTTTCGAGCTCTCAGAAAGAAAACAGATATTCTATTTCCCAAATTATGACACTTCACTTGCAAAAGGTAAGATTTGTTGCTATGTAATGATAAATTGTGATATTTTAGACCACAGATCCCACAAGAATAACTCCTAAGAGCCTGGGGACAAGCGCCAATTAACACCACAATCCCCCCGAGTGAGGGATGGAGAAAATAGAGTGGCTATTTTTATGTGGAAAACAGTGGCCTGTGTTTACCTGTCAGCAACAGAATAAGAGTGCCATGTCTCCAGTGTATGGGCCGCTCTTTCCAGAGCGTACAGCTTGTAGAACAGCAGCATGTTGAGAGCGACCAGCACCACGAGACTGGCGAGAGAGAGAGAACTGTCACATTCACTGTCTGGAATAAAAATGCCTGAAATGGTGAATAAACTTTAAAGAAACACACCATTAAGAACAATGAAAAAACTATCAGAACGAAAGAGCTTCATAGAGGAAACAAGTGCATGTCTCCTGCACTGAAAAAAGCCGTCTATATTCTCCAAAATCAAGTCAGGAAAAAAGGTGGCACTCCATTGTTAAAACCCCCCCAAAATGAATCACCTAATTTATTGATCTTTTAGATTGATTTTATTCACAATCAATAGGATGAGACGCAGATGGATGGTGGTGGAAGTAGAGCACCTCCACATGATACATCCTTTATAAAACAGAGAGCTCACTGCTGCCACACATGCTCTGAGGAGGCTTTATACTGCAGCGCTGCGGGAAGGTTGTCAGCATATCGATTGTGAGTAAATTCCTCTAAAAAGATCGATACACGAGATGATTCTTTTTAATGTCTAACTGTAGAGCGTCGCCTTTTTTCTTGTCTTATTCCTGGAGAGAATAGACAAATGATTCAGGAGGTTGTAAATACTGAGGAGGTCCATTCACTCACAACATAACTCTCAATCACAACACATTACAACTTTATTACAGGAAAAATCCACCCAGAGACAAATATCAGCGCTGCAGATTACTACCGCTAACATTCACGTTGCTTTCCTGGGCCGAGGTTTTGCTCAAATGTAGACATCATGTTATATTTTCAGTTTAAAACCTAAATAGTGACTTTTTTCTAAAGTCACCGTTTAGCACTAAGTTTCAACAATCCCACATTACTGAAAAACAAAACTGAGAGCGTAAAGAGTCATACCCGACCCACATATACACACATGTAGGTTATGTGTTTTGTTAGCTGCTAAATGTATTTTGGAAAAGAGCAGGGAAAAAAACACTCAAAAAAAGACAAATTTATGTGAAGAATGAAAACTGAAAACTTGTTTCACATTCAGTCTGAATGCATCATTTCAGCTTTAAAGGGTGGATTATTCCCTGTAAGAAAATCATGATTCACTGAGTATTTATTTGTGCAGCCAGTGATATAAAAAAAGTCAAAGCCTCTCATACAGTACCTGATACAGATCCTATGGGACAAGAAGTATTGCAGAAAGGAAGGGAAAAGAAGAGAGATAGCAAGAAAGGCAAAGTGAGGCTGTTAGTATGCAGAAGATAGATATCCAACGCGGCTGAGCGACGGGAGCAGTCACACGTGGACAGAACCACAGCAGCAGAAAACCAATTTATTTAGAAATATATAATAAAACAAGGGATTTGATCGGGTAGGAAGTGAAACTGTATTGTATATGTTTATTCCGAAAAAACTTGAAAAAAAAAATAGCTCTGCCACTGACAAATATCTTATCAAACCATTTGTCTCTGCTCATTTTTCTTTTTACAAATAAAGAGCAATGAAAAACATATCGGTAGCAGGCTATTCATTTTCAGCCGTCCGTCACTGTCTCAGGTTTAAATGACAGACATCACCGGCGGCGGATGAGCTCAGCTGCAGCAAATCAAAGTTTATTCAGTAACAGATAAAATGATAAGTGTCTGGATGTCTGGTTAATGTGCTGTCTGCAGCCGTTATTTCCGTTCAGCCAAAAAAGAGACGATCTATTATGCTGCTCATCTGATTTTCACGTTGAGAACATTAATTATGCTGCCACTAAAAACTGTTTCTGTCAACAAGAGATGATTCCACATATTTGAGTTGTTCTTTTAGCTTTAATTAACATACAGTTGTTGAAGGATAAACCTGTTAAGATTGGACAAGAGATTTAACATGATTCACTGGATTTGCTGAAATGCTACTGAACCCCATCTCTAGACATATTATGAAAAAGGAGGACCACATGCAAGCACACGCATGTTTTTATGAGTAGACTGAACTGATTCCCACTCTATTATTATACATGACTGGTGAATGAGACATAAGATTCATCTGTGCAGTACGCAGTAAAACAAACAATAAAATATGCTGGAAAGTACCTTAAATGAAAATAGCCAGAGGGGGATGTTCAGAACAGTATGAATATCTGCTGTTGTTCATTAATGGAAAAACAAACATGCTTGAAAAAACACACTTGAACTTACATGAAGCTGACTATAAGCAGGATGGTGGATATACTGTTCTGTCCTCCACCACGAGAACGCTCCCCCAGCTTCATAAACGGAGCACCTAAGAAAAAAATAAAAATCAATGATTTAGGTTTTCAACACATTTACATGACTAAATGTACATGACTCAAATGTTTCCTAGGCCCTAAAAATACTACACTAATACTTACTTAATACCAGTTTCTTCCTGTAATTCTTCAGACCAAAAATAGCATATTCAGTAAAATAGTCTTAGTCATAAGGCAATGCAGCTTTAATAGTAGTAGTAAAGTAATAGTAGTAAAGTATGTCAGTCATAAAGTAGTAGTGTATATATAGTAGTAGTAAAAAAAGATTATTCCTCTCAAAAATGTTTGTCATATGTAAAAGACAATTTCTGTTTCTATTGTGCAATTCCAAACATAACCACTAGAGGGTATTATTGTACAAATGATGGATTCAGCCTCATAAGCTTGTGAACATGACCTTCAGTTGGTAGCAAAGATTGAAATTGAAAGCAAACATCGGCCCCAAAGCGCTTCAACACTTTCATCCCGACTGACTTACTGGCTTCCCTCCTGTCCCTCTCTTCTCCGACGCCTCTGTCCCCTCGGTCTCCGGTGCCCATGCCTCCTCCCTCTCTCTCTCTCTCCCTCTCGCCTTGCCGTCGAGAGCAGGTGCGTTTGCGTCGGCGCAGGGCCGGCGGGGTCTTGGAAGCGTCGGCGCCCACTGCTTCGCCTGTGGTTACCACGGAAACCTCAGACTGCAGCAGCGTTTCCAGCTTGCACACTTCGCTCTCTGCATGGCGGAAAGCAGATAGACGGAGGAATTAAAATACACATAAACCAGGAGAGTAGAATGGAGGTCAAACACAGGCTCTCCCGCCCCAACTGTCACAGCATGTCCTAAATATAGCTGAGTATCCAATCAGAACACATTTTCAGGAAAGAAGTACCAATCAAATTGTGTCAGTCACTCTTGAGTGTGAAAACCTGTCAGGCACCAAATGTTGGCATCAAATACTTAAAAAAAAATTTTTTAAATAGCAGTTTTGCCAACTGTATAGCATATCTTATGTGGGCTAAGCTCTTCTATGCCTCTGTTTGGAAAAATATACGTGCATTTGAGTCGACTCAAATGTATTTTTGTAAATAAAAAATGTGTTTAAAGATCCCCTAAAGACATATTTTACTGCTGAAGACAAGAGGAGTTCAATTTAGAGCAAACTATTAACAAATGTTTTGCTATTCATACTGAAACACACAGGTACTAAACACCAGAATGATAAAATAATGAGTTTAAAACATTCATTCATGTTTCTATAAACCTTAATCTGTCTAAATAGAACATCTCCTCAGTTTACGTCTGTGATTTTGCCTCAAGGGTCTCATTTACTTGATATGTTGAAAAAAAACCCCAGTATTTCCATTAACAGTTATGAAAGTCTAACTGGTTATAATGAGAATATTCTGATATTGTACATGATGCTTGCAGCTATATTAATGCTCCAACACTCAGATTCACTAGCGCTGTCATGCTGTGTGAACTGTAACATGAAACAACAAGCCTTGGTATTAAACGTTCCCTGTTGAGGCAGTTTCACTACATCTCTGTTTGGTTATGAAGAAAAGGGAAATGAGCCTAATAGGTCATTCCTGTTTCCACAGGAGTATGCAGTGATACGCTGAAAGAGGCGGTCCATGTGACTCACCCATGTGTCTGTAGTACTCCTCAATGCCGCTCCAGGTGTTCTTTTCAATCAGGGCTTTCACCAGGCTCCACGGCTGCTTCCTGTAGCAGATGTCTGAGGACACTCTGCGTAAAGAAAAGCAAACAAACCCTTTTTGTGATGGCTTCATACATTTCTCATTAATTGCAACCAAATCATGATTACAAGCAGGAGATTGTATAGATGGCTGAGAAAACTGATTGTCTTGTGTTTTCCAAAGAAATTCTTCCACCAAGGTTTGAATATAATAACCCTGCTTTTATACTAAATACAGAGATTGACCAGAATACAGCACCATTGAATTTAATGACTTGAGGATGTTACTGGAAAGTCATACAGTCACAGATCTTATTTAAATGAAACATGTCTTGAGGCCACATTGCATTACGGTCTACTGTCAGCAGATAAACTACTGTGTCTGCTTTTTTTCTTCTTCCTGTGATTGCTGAGTGCTGAGAGAGAGAGACAAAAAAAAGAAAAAAGCTGCCATCACAATATTTAGACCCTACTGCACCTATACTGGAAATACGCTCATGTCTCATCAAATCAGGTACAAGATTTTTGCCCGATCAACAGTAGCAGTTTAGTGTTAAGACCGGCTTCTTTTAAGTAGAAGGAAAGCAACAAGGGAGACTAGATGAAGCAAGGGAGAGAAAGCTCTGATGGGATTATTCAATATACCAGCGAGAGTTTCTGGTCTCAAAGGTAAGAGACTTAAATACTCAGCTACAGTTTGCATCATCTATTTTTCTGTAAACTGACAGTAGATGCATAAACAAGGATCCTATGGATGAAATGTGAAGTGATCAAACTTTTTTATGTGACGTCTCTCCCTCTCCCTCTCTCTCTTCCTCTTAACACTTCAGTTGAATTCTGTGTCATTTTTCCTCTTGCAGGAAATTTGCAAGCCGAGTCGAGGTCATCAGTAATTAACCATAATCAGTGTTTGAACTTCCTTTTCTTTTGCACCTCAGAACACAAACATGTACATTTATCACTCATCCTAATCACATCATAACACCATTGTTGTTCACAGTAACACCATTGTTCCTGGTTTCTAAAGCGTGTGGTGCTGCTGCACGTTCTATTATCTTATTTAATGAAAAAATATTATTATAAGTCATGTGTCAGCTCCCTATTTCGGCCTTTAGTCAAATCACTGTTAACTGTAGCATCTAAATATAAATTACCAAAGCCAATCCCCTGATTACATTGTTCATCATAAAACCTACAAATACAGTAACATTCTGTACCAAAAGTTGTTTCAGTTTCTGTACATATTATCAGTGATGCCACAGTATGAGGATCTACCATTGAGAGCAACACATTAAAAAACAACTTTAATCTTGAGTATGATGGTTCTCCACTTGTGGCTCTTCTGTTTTGACTGTAATGTTGACAATTTACAAATCAAACCCACCTGAGTCGACTCTTGTGCTTGTTGATGGAGGTGAGGCAGTATCTGTGGACAGTGTAGAAGTAGTCCTGGTAGGGGATGCCTGAGGTGATGACCTCCGAGTCAACCACGTAGCACTCGCCCTTGGCACTGTTCTTATGCAACGTCTAGAGGCGGGAAGAAAAGTCGGAGATGGACAGTCATCATTGGCATGAAAATGTGTTAGTGTCCTGTGATATCCAACAAACCTTCAACTGAGCCTTCTGTAAGTTATGGCCTCTGACTGATGATTAACTGGAAGTTGCTATACAGCTTTTTTTGTGTTTCAGGGAAAAAGAAATCAATAATATAACTTATAAAATCTAAAATTGTTGAGCTGTCAAAACAAAAGACGACTTCCACTGTACATTAAATCAGTCAGTTTCTGCTTTGTGTGCATTCAGCAGCAGTGCAGCTCTGCCACAAAGGAATTAACCTGAGTGCTATGAACATTGTGATTAATTAATTTTGAAAATAATTTATGCAAAATGCTTTGAGGGAAAATTGTATCGGAATACTTTAAAAGTAAGACGTAATGACACCAACATTTACTGGATATTAGTATCTTCTAAATGAAGGTAGGACAGGATGTTTGTACTAATTGTTTTTTTAGGGTGTGTAAATTGTATTTTTGTTCATATAGATCATCACTTTAAGATGTCAAATCTACTCTTCTAAATACGAACTGGAACCAACACAAAGTAAAATTTAGAAGACACTACTTTTTCAGTCATGACTTAAAAAAGACACCAGAGGAAGCTCCACTTCAGTTCAAGTTCCTGTTCAGTTACTTGCTGCTAAACAAAGACTGTGTGCTGAATGTGCTGACTGATGAAATTAAAAAAAAAAAAAAAAAAAAAAAAGGCCTGTGTTTGTTAAGGACTGACCTGCGTCTCCACCACAGGGGCAGTCTTGGGGCCGAGGGGGTTGTTGAGGGCGATGGTGTAGCTGAGCACACGGCTGGTAGTCCCACTGCTGCTGTCCTGCTGCCACTCGCCCACCGACAGGTCTGAGAGACGCAGAAAAGAGAGAGAGAGAACATGAGCGAGTCACGAGAGAACAAGAGACACCAAGTCCCAAGAGATTTTGTGAAAATGAGAGCACGAAAGGACACGAGAGGTTGTGAATTTATGAATGGAAAGGAAAGAGACCACAAGATTGCGACGGGGTGAAGAGAAAGAGAGCGAGAGAGTAAAAGAGGGTCAAATACACGCTCCTTCATAAAAAGAAAGGAAAGAAAGAAATGCCCCAATTAGAGCGGCACAATGTTCCCAAGTAGGCAGGGCCTCCGAACAGGGTAGCCACAGGCCAACTCCATGGATTTAACTCTGTCCTCATTTAAACTACAGGAAAAAAACTCCAAAATAGACACTCCGTTTATGCAAAGATGACTTCAAATGTCAGCCCAACTAAACTCACTGTTATGAAGCGACGACGCAGGGCTGTGGATAAAAAACAAAACAACCAGTGATGGAGGGTGGTTAACCCAGCGTAAACAGCTTGTGTGGCACGCTCATTAGTGGCTCAATACAGTGGGCTACAGCATGTCTCTGAGTGGTGGGGGTTAAGAAGTGCCTCAGTTTTGAAATCATCACATTTGTATTTATAAGTTGGACCGAGTGGCGCGGAAGCTTCACAAGAATAACGAAACTATTTTGGAAAACAAACAAAAAAACATGTATACACTGACACCTTTACACAAATGAAGTTCCTACTGGATAAATAAAGTTATTTTGAATTGGATTTTAAATTTCAAGTGTTTGGGGTCATTATCCTGCAGCAATATGAATGTTTCTGCTCGAAATGCAAACTGAAGAACAGAGTGCTACTTCTCCTTGGTCTCCAACTCCAGAGAAGGCAAAACACCCCCAGACTTGTATAATATTCCCACCACCATGTTTCACTGTCGGTTTGACACACTGCAACATCTTTCTCTCTCTCATGTTTGCCTCCTCACACGCACCCTTCTGTTACTGCCATAAATCTCAAACTTGGATCCATCAGTCATCCACTGTGAAATGCTGGTATTTCTTTGTCCACAACAAGCATTTGGCCTTTTTTCCCCTCCTGAGAAGCGTTTTAGAAACAGCTACTCGTCTCTCTTTCTTTATTTGGCAAATTCTGTATCCGTGATGAAGTTGCTTTTTTCTATCTTTCAGGGAACTAAGCTTCATGTATTGACCTTATGATAGTGTGGTCGCTCTTGACGTGACTAATCGTGGTTGTTGGTGAGTCAACAGCTGGGAATATGATGCCATGTTTCCCACTATCACAATTTTATTTAGAAAGCAATGATCTGTTGGAAACTGTAGGCAAAGCTATATTTATAACAAGCGGACACTGCTACTGTTACTTGAATGAGCCTCTGATAAGTAGATCAAATCCACCTGAGTGTCATCTGAAAGCTTCACTGGACAGGATACAACTCAAAGAAACCTGACCTTTTGTACAGAGTAGTTAAGTTAGTCAGTGCCACAAATTTGCTTAAATTTGATTGCTGACCTAGAACTAGTGCAGAATCTTAAATATGTCTTCTTCATGTCACATGTCATAGCCTCTTGTGTTTCTAAATGTTTCTGAGTCTTCAAATTGTCTGATCGTTTCCAAGATTTTCATTGTGGTCTAAAACTTTTGGGCCCTGCTGTGTACTGCATAAATGGGTTTTGTAATCTAAAACATCAATCAGTAAACATCAGGTTCTAGTGTAGTGAAATTGAAAATGAAAGTGATATTTCCACTGACAGCAGCATCCACAGTCCAGTAAGCAACGGAGTGACAACAAACACTGGGCCGTAACCGTCGCTGCATCAACAGGAAAAACTTGCTCTGTTAACCTTTAGGTATGCAACAAGTTAATACACGTTCTGTCAAAGTTCTTCCTAAAAAAAATGCATTCCTGGAAATGTAGGAACATCAAAAAGCTGAATAAAGTTTCTCATCATTAGAGAGAACTCTAAAACATGGGGCCAAAAACCAGATTAGAAAATATGTCTCAATTGTGTATGAGCATATACAAGATTATGTATTTGTTTGTGTATGTGTGTGTGTGTGTGTGTGTGTGTGTGTGTGTGTATGTGTGTGTGTGTGTGCTTTACATACCAGTGAAGTGTCGCTGTGAGAAGAGGTGCTGGATAAAGTGTGTGTCGGCAGAGAAGAGCAGGTCGTGCAGCTTGTCTACACTCATGCGGAGCACAGAGTTGATGTGCAGCCGCCCGTTCAGGTCAGCGCAAAATGACTCCACTTCACCTGGAGGTCCGGAGATAGAATAAAAAAGGTTATTAAAAATCGATTCATAACCTTCTTTTTCTTGTTATTTTAGTAATGATTCAATCATTAGAGTTATTGATCCTGTGCAAGTCTAAATGTACTGTTTAATCTTTCCCAAAGTATGCATCTGAACACGTTGATGTGTGTAAGAGGGAACTTTGTCATTTTAATAATCACACTTACTCTAGCAGTGATAGCAAAGCTGTGGCTGTGGTTCCAAATGATTTCAGTGGAAACACAGATTGTTACTGAATGTATTTGCTTATCACTGAATGAGTTCACGCTCTGGTTTGCACATTCAAATCTTCTGAAATGTGCTCTATCTGTTTAATATTTAATCCCAGAGCATTCACATCATTATCTTGTCAACTTGCAGGTCATTTCTGGTTAATCATCTGACAGCACCAAAAAAAGCATGCACAGTTTAACAACAGTTAGTTATTTTCAGCTCTGGTGAACATAAGCCCTCAAGGAAATTCTTTGATTTAGTTCAGGGTGTAAAACACTCCACAGTCAACCAACCTTCCCTGCAATAACTGTTGATGTATAAAGCTGAAAAGTCGGGAGCGATAACGCAGTAATAAGCTAACGTTAAAGAAGTTATACACTGTTTGACCAGGAGGAAGAAAACAATAACAGAAGTCACTATAATAACATTTGCTTGCATAGTACATAAAGACAACATTAGTTCACAGTAAGATTTGATAAAATACACTAAACTAAGGCGCCTCAGGTACAGAGAATCACAAAGTAAGACAGCAAAGTAAAATGATTAACGAAGAACATAATCAATGAATTAATAACAATTTAACTGTCTTATAATTCCTGCGTTCTCCACTTCGCTGGGTTCTCACGGTGGTTAGATACTTAAACAACACTTACTCTCTTCTTGCGTGTCGGAGGAGTTGCTGGGGTCTGTGGGCAGTTCCTCGTCATTTGTGATGTCCAGTGAGGAGAGGTTTCCCAGGCTGGTGGATGGCGGGGGCAGCATGTGATTGGCTGACTCGGACAGGCTGTCGCCACCCTCTTCCAGATTCTGATGCAGCGAGAGGCGAAAAGCACACCAGAAGACAGTTAGCAAGAGGTTTGTAGCCAAATCACCCCATTGTCATATGACTGGAGAGGAAAGAGGCCTCAGCTGGGCTGACCTCGTGTTGATGCTGAGCAGACATACCACTGCAGCCGCGCAATTAATGTGAAACCGGCTCAGTCAACACAGCGCTCCATTTATTCACTTCATCTTGGCTTGGGCTTGATTTGCCCGCATCAAGATCAAGACTGCAGGGAAAACAACTAGAGCAGCTATTCATGAGCAGATCTGATTGGACACAGATCCAAACCAGACAACTACACAATATTACACATCATTAGATACTAAATGTAGATCTTGTATTTCATGCTTTTTTGTTTTTTTTTGTTTGTTTGTTATACTAATTATATGAGTTTCCTGCCCTTTGTATTTAAAATGTTTAAAAATACCAAATTCTCTCCGTGTTTGAGAAAAAAATTGTGTTAAAAGTAATTATGGCTTGCCTAGATGATATATTTGATGTATTTCTGTAATCAAGTGTTTGTTTGGAACAGTACAGTTATGTAAAGTCAGTTAACGAAAAACAAGGTAAAGTACAGACAGAACCAGGTTTACTGAGTCACAAATCTTTCAAAACAGCTGATGAAGACCAACAATTGCTGCTGTAATAAATTCATGTTAGTGTTAAAAATAAACCACTCAACTCTACTAATGCCAGCTTGTACTGGATATTATCAGATTTGCAATATAAACTGAATCATAGCTGTAGACACTGTTATCAATTTGCTAACTATACTGCACATTACACAAACGAAGAATCCTCCACATCTATCCATGGCACAATGATCACACCGCACCAAAATTAAAATAAAAACAAACTGTGTTTACTGAACTGTGTTGACAGGAGTTGTAGGTTGAAATCAGGGACACTACAGTGTTGAAGATGAGCTACTGCCAAGTACATTGTGTATGTTAAGAGGAAGACTCACAAATGCAGAAGCAGAGGCTGAAGCAGAGACAGAAGTGTTGGTGGGAGTGGTGGATGGCAGCGAGCTGTGGGAGCTGGGCGGGCTGGGTTCGAGGGGGTCGGAGCTGAGTCTGCGTCCAGATGAGGAAGGAACCTCTATGGGCAGACAGGACGCGGAGGACAGGGGTGACGAGGCCCCGAGGTTGGTAGCTGAGGAAGGGCTGGCTGGACTGCAGGGAACCAGGGGCGGAGGAGAGCTACCCGTAGAGGCAACCGACACTGAGCTCAGGTCTAGTAGATCTGTGACCGATACTGACTCGTCTCCTGGCCTGGGGAACGGAGGGAGAGGAAGTGAGAGCGAGTGAAACAGAGACACACAAATAAAGTCACATTGTGAGAGAAAGAAAAAGAGCCAAGTGTTTGTTAGAGAACATATGGACTTAATGAATTCGATAGGATCTGAAAAAAACAACAACACATAATCAATCCCTGTCTACTAATTAGTGAGGATCTGCTTGTTTGGTTAAAGAGAGAGCAGACCAAACCCCTCTAGCTGCATGTATGTCAGTTTATCGGATGGTATTTGCACATGCATGCAACCCAAGAACTCGAGAAGTATGTTTTTTTCCTGAGGCTTTTCTCTATTTCTCCCTTTTCTGGTAGTTAGCCCTCCTGTTGTCCACAAGTAAATTGTGACCCGGGAGGACAACGGGAGTTAACTCAAAACTGAGGTATAATTTCATTTAAATGAGACCTATTGACCATAATTTCCAAAACTAAGTATAAACCCTGTGGTAATAAGTAGGAATGTAGTTTGCTGGGTGATAATTTACACCTTATGCTTTATAAATAGTCAATTTTGACCCAGGAGGACAAAAGTTGCACAGTCAATAGGACAACAACAGGAGGGTAAGGTATTACATCACAGAGGCTTAAATGTTAATTGCAGAATTAATTATACATAGTATTTTGTTTAAATTGGACCATTGGATAAATAGTAATTATGATATAATTATAATAAAACAAATGTACCTGGGCTGCAATTAACAATTATTTTACATTACTGATTAATCTGATTTTCTTGATTAATCAATTAGTTGTTTGGTCTATAAAATGTCAGAAAATGATGAAAAAATGTCCATTACTGTTTCCCAAAAGGCCAAGCTGACATTTTCAAACATCTTCTGTTCTGACCAGCGGTCCGCAACACAAAGATATTTAACTTTGCTGCCTTCTGTCATAGAGGACTAAATATTCACATTTGAAAAGCTGGAATTAGAGGATTTGGACTTTTTCCTACTGACTGATTGTTGCAGCACGAAAATATACTTATGAATCATAAACAGCTTCAAATATCAAACCAAAACCAACACAAACTGCACACACTTTGATTGTGTTTAGTGTGTTAAAAAGCATCCATTTAAATAACAAAAAGGCACTAAAGTAACATGCACCACACCGTATATAAGTTTGCTTTTTACACATGAACACTCACAGTAAGCCGTTCATATGTTCGGCAGTGGGGGAGACGTAGTCGTCATCTTCACTAGTGAGGCCCAGCTCAGTGCCGTAACACTGGTGCACAATGTGCCACAACTCTTTGGGGGACAGAGACTGCAAAACAAACACAAAGACAAATGATTATAATGCTGCTATCTAGATACAGCAGTACTGTTTGTCATGTAATATAGTGAAAGAGTTTTGATTAGCATTCAAAGGGCATTGAGAACCAATCAATTGTGACTGTTGACAGGATGACAAGATTTAATGGAGGTGGCACTTAGGTCCGTATGATCTGACAGATTAGAAATGAGGACATCCAACCAGAGAGGAAAGAGATAATGCAGCAGATAAATGCTCTGTCATTCACTGTAGTCTGCATGCTATATGTGATATCTAATGTGTGTGTCCTTGTTTGTAAGGTCACAATGAGCTTGTCGGCCATTGTCAGCTTCTGATTGTTTAATGTACTTGTATGTTTCCGTCCTGTAATGGTTTTTTAATCAGGTTTCCGTTGATTAACGCTGTATCCTCTTACATGTGACTTGATGTTGTCCTGTTGAGGTTGTTTTGTTTTTTTAACCTCTTGCTTGTTTCTTTTAACGTATAACCAGCTCAGGGACTGCAGATGTAATATAATCTTTTGATTAATATGCCACATGGTATTAATGTTAATTAACGTGTGTTGTCTCTGATAAATAATACATTTAAGTGATCACACTCAATGACATTTAAATAGTCAATCATCATATTTTTGGTGTTACTGTTGTCACTTTTAAATTGTGCAGAACGCTGAATTCTTCTGACCACCACGATAAACTTAATTAATCATATAATCACACAATAAAGTTTAAAATCAACACTATTAACACTGTTTTCACAATGGAGCATTTGATGATTGTTACTTGGTGTTTTGTTTGACAGCCTTGTGTCTACAGACTGACTTGTAATGTTTCCACTGCACATAAAGTTTCAATTTGTACTCGGTTGCCAATTGCTGTACTCAGCTGTTATGTTTCTGCACCAGTGCCATCCAAATAAATCTCTATGTTCAAACTCAGCAAATAACAGTCATTTCAAATGTTCTCACAAGCCATCTCCTGCTTCTTGACACTGTGTGTGCTATTCTGAGAGGGTAACTACAGTCCGTGTCACACCGCAACAGCAAAAACCATCAGGAGGGTGGAGAGGAGGATGTACCTTGTCCATCAGTGCGTTCTGCCACAGACGGAAAATCATCATGAAGCTGCGATCCCTTGCTCCGAAAGATGTGAAGAAGTGCTGAGAGGGTGAATATCAGCGGGACAGGACGGTGTTTGGGAGGGAAGGAAGGAAGGAAGGAGACATTAGAAAGACAAAAAAAAAAGAAAAGGCTGGATTTGACGGATGGTTTCACTCTGTTGGGATGTTTGCTTTGTCATTGTAAGTTGAGATACAGTTGAGTCAGCTCATTTCATACTGCTACACAGGCAAAAAAAACGATTACTTGAAGTAAACAGCATCAATAGCAAGCACTTTCTTGCTTTTGTTGCAGTATTTCACTTAAAATGTAAAAAGGATAGAAAATGTGTTCATAACTACAGAAATAAGTCTTTTACTCCTTGAGTAAATCTTATTTGTGCTTGAGTCTGACCTTCTCATTGTCAGTGCTGATCTGGATGGCGTTTGGGATGAGCTTGGCAGTCTTCTCCTTGGTCATAGAAGTCACGTCTTTCAGCAGGATAGTGATCTGAATAGAGGAGAAGATGAGAAGTTAACTGTGTGTATGCTTCAGTGCGTATTTCTCCGTGCGATACTCTTATCTCACCCAGTGGCTGCGGGTATCTATATTGATCTGCAAACAAGTGCATTAAAAGGACTTCTTATCTGATTGCAGGTGTGACATTAACCAGGTTACAACAGGCAGATGTTTGCCTGTGCGCATGCAAATGTGTACACAGTGCGTGCGTGGCTTACAGTGGTTTCCCAGCGGAAGATGTTACTGTAGAAACAAAGCCAATTCTCTGACAGATAAAGGCGTCCCTGAAGCAGTATGTCCTTCTGCAGGGCACAAGAGTAGTCTGAGGAAAGAAATGGGAAAAGAAAAGAGGTAAACTGGCAGTAGTAGTAGAATCAGGAGTCATTTTTAAGTGAGGGGGTCTGCTGAGTGTATGGTGACACAGGTATTGTTCGCCCCCACATTGGTGTAGAACATACATATGCATACATTTATCATATGCCAACAAAATTAGCACCAGCCACAAGCCAAATGCTGGTAGAATATGCAAGCAGCTGGTAGATTTGCTTTAATTACTAGCCAAAAAAACACAATGTCAATCTTTTGAGTGGCTGGTAATATTTGAACAGTCACTAGCTGTTTGGCTGATGGACAAAAAAAGTGAACTTTGAACTCTTTATACCAACATGTCTCTGACATAATGTGCATCTAACTCACCCACTATAAGTCGCTCTGTATCAGGAAGTTTCTTAAAGAGTTTGCGAAAATCCTCGTTCCTCTGTTTGTATGTGGGACTGAGGACCTGAGGGAGAGGACAAGAGATAGAAAAGAGAACATAGTATTCTACCCCACTACAGTCAATAGCCTTGGGCTACATTGGAGTATTTGGTGAAGCAAGTGAGAGAAACAGTGTATTTATCTACAGCACAAACAATAATACACCTCAGCACCATTTTACCATGTGCAGTTGTAACCGTCAGGAACTAAAATCAAACAAACACCAGCAAAGTAAAGCACCCTGGAGTGAAAATGCATACTGAGGGGCTGTTTATGTATACTTACATTGTACCAGCTCTGCATTTTCTGCAAAGAAAAGAACAGCATATTTTAGTGAACAGTATTCAGTTCTCTCTGTAACAATAAAAGGTTACAGTAGAAAGTTATTTAACACAGATAAGGGAAATCTATCAGCATTCATGGTTCTGGTAAAGTAGCCGACTTTGATATATTTGTAATGCATGATTCTGCCAATCCAGTCCATATTTAACCTTGAGGTTTTGTTGTTTTCAGAGGTGTCAACACTATCAGCACTTCTCCATTTTAAAAAAGATAGGCGTCACTGACCAGCTGTAATGAACTGGCGTTTATACCAGCTATTCTTCATATGACAATGAGCTGTGAAAGCTTAAACACAACCCAGAGGCACAAACTACATACATACTACATATACCATCTGAGTAAATTTACATAGAGCAAACATGCTAACACTTTACTGTCTGCTAACAGAAACAGTCAATATTGTAAGAGTGCATGTGGCTACAATGAAAAGTTAACAAAAATACATAAACGTTTAGAACATTTGCTCAAGATATGTGGTCTGTATGAAAATGTACTAGCATGAAGGTGGAGTGCTGCATTTTCTACATGTAAAATATGTGGGGCAGTACATCTAAATTAATCTTCCCCCACACAAAAAGATTTTGGGCATTTATGCAGTTAAAAGTGTATTAATGCACAACTGCTTGTTAGCCTGTTTATCAAATGTCAATGTTTATCAAATGTCAATGTTTATCAAAAGTCAATGTTTATCAAAAGTCAGTGTTTATCAAACTTTACACAGTCATCATGGATATGATATGAGTTTTTGATGAGGTCACACAACAAGACTGGAATAAAACAGCCTGGGAATAATAATGACATGTTTGATTAGTCATGGAAATGCTCGCTGTGATCACATGAAAGAGATATGTTGCTTATAAGCTATCACACTGTACATAGAACAGGAACAGTGTCGTTAAGGTCTTGCTCTTTGCCTCACTTATCTGTGTGCGTATCTGCTGTCATCTGAAGTTTAACACCCCTCTATGACATTAATGTTCATTTTGATCATTAAAACTATGATGAAATACGTTCGTCGACAACTTTTTCCCCATGATTAAGACAAGACGAGCGACGCACTGACGTCATTAAACCCCAACTGTACCTATCTCAACATGTAATATTGTTGATGAAAAAAGACTAAAATGAAGTTTAACAAATAAAAATGATCAAACACTCTTCATTTCATTAACAAAAAAGACAAAAAAAATTAGACTTTTTTTTTCAAAATTACAATGTGTTTGTGTGTTTAAGTGTGAGAGAGTGAGTGTTGGTAAACACAAGTGTCGGTTATCCGTTTGTCTGTGTGTGTGTGTGTGTGTGTGTGTGTGTGTGTGTGTGTGTGTGTGTGTTTGTGTTTGTGTGTGTGTCGCAAGAGTCGGATTCATGCAGGGAGCTGCCGACGTGAAACTGTAGCGGTGCAAATTAGACGTCTGATCTATTTTAATCTTTTTTTCAATGCAAGCAGATTGCAATAAGGGTGTGTGCAGTATTCTTTTCCTCTTTATTAGACTACTTTTTTTCTGTTGTTCAGAACAGAAAAGTAAGTTTGTATTTTGGGCAACCCAAAAAAACAATTGTTCCAAATCATTTTATTTTCTGTGTACAGAGTGTTTGGCACCAGCTGTTAATCTTGTGGGTTAAAAATGTTCATATCTGGGTGTTTTTTTCTTACACTGATACCATCAGAACAGACACTTTCTGCAAAACCACATTCTGAATCATTTAACACGTGTTTCAGCAGATGGTGATAAGATAAAAACTTTATACTATATACTAGAACTATTAGTTTCCACTCAACTAGACTACAATCTGATGGCTACAAAACACTAAAATGTCAAAGGTTTCTATTGACTAAAACGAACTTAAATAATTACAGTTTTCTTTGACTAAGAAATGTGAAAACTCTTAGTCAAACAAAACTTGACTTAACTTGACTTTAAAAAAAATCTAACAAAAGCTCACAAATTAACACGATACAACACATCGCCTTCAACAATGAATATTCTGAGTTACCTTAGCATTGCGGCTGAAGTGTCGAGAAGCAATCGGGTAGGCGGATGTGAGGGAGGAGGCAGAAGGTATGGAGGGCAGGGGGCTATCTGCACCGCCTCCTCCTCCACCGCTCTTCTCTCCTCCTCCTTCACTCTCACTGGCCCTTCCACCCCCAAGGACCCTGCGCCGCAGGGAGGGAGAGCTGCCGGGGGTGCTGCGTGGAGAGTTACTGGCCGTGCTGGAGACAGAAAAAGACAACAGAGAGAGAGAGAGAGAGAGAGAGAGAGATTTAGGCAGGTGACGACACACACGTGCTCTTTCATATTTCATTGCAAAACTTTTCTCTGTAAAGCCTTTAATGTCAGGCTGTGAAGAAAGACTGCAGGCGTTTCCTATTTAACAATAGCTTGCAATCTCAAACTACCAATTGAGGCCCCACAGGGCCTCATTTTGACTGATACAGCAGCCTAAAGTATTTAAAGGCCGTCTAGTCAATGGGTGTAGCTACAAAGCACAGGACCCACAGTCCTTCACAATAAGAGACTGAAGTTTTTTTAAAGAGTCTTTGCTGTAATTACAAATGTTTGATTTGATTTTCTTCTGACAAACTTAAGGAACAGGTTCACAGCTTTTCAAGCATGTCCTAAAACAACAGTCAGGTGTCTAAATGAACACTGCTGTAATGATTCCTCCTGTTCATACGGACTACTTAGAGATCCCTTCATATTACATTTTCAGTATAAGAGACAAGGGGCAAAATCCAAAGCCCTCCTCCTGCGCAAATATGTATTTAAATGTTTATTTGAAGATAATATCACGTGTCCAAGTATTTCCAAATTTTCACTCTTTTTGTTACAATCCTTCCGTTGCAGCTGACACGAGGAATGTAGATATCCACTTTATTTGACTAACTCAGACCTCATATTATCATCAGATAAACTTTTAAATACATTTCATTTTGTCGTTTCAACGTTCATTTTCACCATTCAATGCTCATTTGGCCACCTGACTATTGTTTTGAGAACATCTCTCTCTCAAATAAAACCATAAAAAACCCTTAAACTATCCTTTTGTGTGGATAGAAACAGTGTGGTCCACTGCTCAAATGATTA
This sequence comes from Scomber scombrus, assembly GCF_963691925.1. NCBI lineage: Eukaryota > Metazoa > Chordata > Actinopteri > Scombriformes > Scombridae > Scomber > Scomber scombrus. The sequence goes on along the minus strand of NC_084976.1, from coordinate 25,264,040 downwards.
CTAAATATATTGATAAGTCAATTGACATAAATGTAAATGATTAAGTAAGAGTTACATTAGCTGGGAAGTTTCCCTCATGTTATATTTACTTTAATTTCATATGAACGCAAACTGAAACTTTTTGGTTGCTTGAAGACAAACTTTACTTGTTTTTATCATATTTGACATTTTATATACTAAATAAGTAAATTATCAATTGATGGGTGACTTGCAGTTAGCTTTAGCCTTATCAAAGCTAAAAACAAAAACATCAGCCTCTCTTGAATTTAATAGACCTAAAACGTGTCCGACATGGTTCAACCTCTGCTGTCGTCAGCAGGGTCAGCCCTCCTCCTGCTGCCAAAACATTTACATCTAATGATCAGGTCAGCGACCTGTGAAAATGGCTATGTTTACACCACACCACGGTGTCACCTCATTCCTTTATATGTAAAAACAAACCACTGCGTTCACTGTCAGTCGACGACAAACACACACACACAAAGGCTTTTATCAGCGTGCACTCCATTTATCCTAAGCAGCTCGCTTTAAATCTGTAAACTCCACACTTGGGACATTTGCCAACTTGATGGATGCTCTGCTCGTTCGCTCCACAGCATGACGCAGCAACTCCTTCCAGGTAATTATTTTATTAATGAAACCAAGAGTTCATTAGTTCATCACCTCCAACTGCTCTCCCCATGCCAAACTCCCCTCCGTCTTCAAACTATCTCCGTGTTAACCTTCGTTTTGTGACTAATGTCTGCGTCAACGTCAGCTGCCATGTTGTCACTCTCTCAATGATCAATTCATTTATGCTGAGTGGTGAAGACAAACATAATTCTCCACACTTGATGACAACTTAATTGCGTCAATCTTTACCTTGCAATGATGTAATTAAAAGGATGCGTTAGCAATTTATCAAGTCTTACAGCAGCAGTCAGGTGTCTATATGAGCACAGAGAGAGAGTTTTCCTCACTGTACTCATTCCTCCTCTTCATACTTGGCTATTAAAAGATCCACTTCAAATTGAACATTTTGTATAAAAATGCATTTAAAAAGGTTATCTGAAGCTTATATGAAAGCTTCAGCAGACTGACTCATATTAAGTGGCCACATTTATCACTTTTTTAGCAGAGAGATAAATAAAAATACAGTTAGATAAAATATACAAAAGGGACAGACATGGGTGTCAAGTTAAAACATGAAATACCACAAATGACCTGTCTGAACTGAAGGGGCTTTTTAAATGAGACCACAGTATTCAAGGACCTCAAGCTTACTGGAAGACTACTACAGAAGTTTTAGCGAGCCCGAGCCTTAAAATGTGTCCGAGGTACACTTAGTACTCCCTGAGTGGAGGAACAAAGGGCTCGGCTCTGGGTGTGAGGAGCCTGGTCATGTTAGACAGTGCAGCGAGGATGAAAATGCGTGACCATGTGTTGGATCGAGTTAAGAGCCTAGTAGCAACGTTTTGGGTTTTGGGTTAGTTTGTAAGCAGTGAAAAGAAGATTTGTTCAGGCAGGTAAAAAGAAAATGACGTGATGAGATACAGGTGTGTATTAATGTCTCTGTTTCATTTTCTAGATACAACTGATACAACAAGTTTGGCTATATTTCTTAGATTATAGAAACATGATTGAGTCAGTGTCTTAATATGAGTATCAAAACTGTTTGATTGGTCAAAGATCGACGTGAGGAATGATCACGGCAAGAAAAACTGGTTTCAATGATCATTTGGGCACCTGGCTGTTGCTTTAAGACAAACTTGAAACATTGCAAACCTGTCCTTTAACAGGGGGGAAACTGTTTTTAAATTGGAGAAATATACATAAGGTGCGCAGTTGGTGAATTCAAATCAATGTCAAATAATCTGTACGATAGCTCTCTTAGTGTGTATGCTAATAAATGTATTGTATTGTTTCTACTTTATTTTTAATAGTTTGGGAAACTCGTACCCATTTAATACATTTCAGCTGAATATTTTTTAAAAACGTTTGTAATTTTTGTCACAACTTTGTATTTTTATGCTGTCCCCCCCTTGACTTGGTCTCTCTTGAAAAGCAGCTTTGACATTCAATTAAAAATTAAACCAAAATTTTAAAATGAGTCCAGTTCATACCTGTAAACTTGGCAGCAGTTGTCAGTGACAGGAGAGTAAGAAAAAGAGCTAAGAGTCCATCTCCAGTGATCCATCCCTGTACCTCACCAGGGTTTCTTTTAAAATAGGAAAATAACCTCACGAAATATTACATTATCAAATCCTGCTTTGTTAATTAGAGAGGCATTATGACTAGTGGCACTAAGCTATCTTTAGGTAAACATACGTGGGAGCTGTAAATAGGCTTGTTGTGACCAGGCCAACGAGTGATGTGAATCTGTGTCAGCATGTCTTTAAATCCCGACAGCATTGCCAGAAAACATTTCGACACAAACCTTCTCTGGTGTATTCCGGCGTTAGTTAATCACAAATACTCTCCCAGTCTTGACTCACACAAGGGGCCTCCAACTTAAAACTGTAGGTGGTGTAAATTAAAGACCTCTGATCTATTTTAATCTGTTTTTCCCCCCGATGCAAACAGATTGCAATAAGTGTGTGTACAGACACTTCAACTTTACTGAGACTAGCTACTTTAACAGCTCTCACTGTTTTATCTTAGTTTTAAAGAGAGTATTTAGGCCCTTGTTGTCAATTATGTTGGTTAAAAATAAATATGATACAGGACATTTCAGTCACACACTACAAGACTGAAAAACAGCTTCTTCCTCATCTCACTGACCCCCATACAAATACAAGGACTACAAATCAAAACTCTTTTTGTGTAATAATATAAGTGTATCTTAAATTGTTTCAATTGTTTACATACAGCCTACTGTTACAACAAACATTGCTGCTGTTTGCACCTTTTTATATTGCACTGTATTGCCCTTTTAGATTTTCAATGTTTTATTTATGTCTTTAATCATTTTTAATTGTCTTAAATGTTCTTATGTCTATCTAGTGCGATCTAAATCTTGTTATATTGTTGCCTAACACTTAGTTTAATGACAATAAAGCTACTACTACTACTATGTTCATTTGTTTTCCTTAAATTGACATCATTGTCTGTACAGCTCTCATTGTTTAAAACAGAGTATTTGTGCCCTAGTTGTTAATAATAACGGTTCAAATAAAAAAAGCACATCTGAACACGCTTCATGTGTCATATCTGGTTATTTTCTGTACAATCGACACCATCAGAGCAGACACTTTCTGCAAAAAGCTCCTGTCTGTCACACATCAATGCTAAACCTAAAACTGAGCATCAGCTAACTGCTTTAGCTTTCCCGGCTATGCAAAACAAGCCGGTCTAGTAAGCTCATTAAGGAGAAAACAATAAAAAACGACAAAAAATGAGTCGTCAGGAGGAATTATCTGACTCAATTAGAAAGCTGTGCATGCTTGCAGGTTGTTGTGCTCAGTGAAACAGGGAAGGAGAGGAGGTGGGAGAGGTGGGGAGTGGGACCACCGACAGACATGCATGCTTGCTTGCAGGCTGTTGTGCTCAGAGAAACAGGGTGGGAGAGGGGAGAGGAGGGGAGTGGGACCACCGACAGACGGACATGCATGCATGCAGGCTGGGTGTAAACACGTCACTATCAGCTTTACACGGTTATATTTATAAACTACATTATATCATTACTACCATTATTACTATGAGTGATAATTATTATAAGGTGTGACTGAATGGACGGAGGAGCATATTCATCATCATCATCATCATCATCATCATTTAGCGGTGAGACTGTCATTGAGCCACTTACTCGAACATGTCATGAGGCGTTCAAGGTCCCAGCTGATGCCCCACAAAAACAAAAAAAACACGAAAACAAAAACAAAAACACACACACACACACACGTTGTCGCTCACTACTGTGTCAATATGGCACCTCTACTGTCCGTCTGTGTGTGTGTATGTGTGTGTGTCCGCTCCTTCTTTCGCCTTGTTTTCTTCGCTTTAGCCTCGGGGGTAATAAATGCATCCATCGTCCGCTGTTCGGATGTTAGTTTTTCTCCATCGTGGTGGTCGCAGACGCCCCTGCTACCTCCTCGCAGCCTTGCAGGTGGTGATGGTGGTGGTGGTACCGGACACGGACAGACCGATTATCCCTATGCCGTTTGCAGGACCCGGTAACGGGCTGCAGTTTTTTGCGTCCATCCGTAATCCCCTTTGCAAACAGGCGAGGGAGGGAGGGAGTGAAAGAGGGAGGGAGGGAGTGAATAGGGAGGGGAGGGAGGAGGAGGAGGCTCCATGTGCTGCTGAGTGAGGCCTTGCTTTTTCTTTTTTTTCCTTTTCTTACTGTAAGGTGGTGCTTAAATGGAGGGGGTGTTGGTGGGGGCAAGAGAGTCAAAATGAGGGGTTTTATCTTATTATAGAAAGACTAAAGGCTAAAAGGTCACACTAATATTTATCACAGTTATCTGTATGATTAATGTCTGCATCTTTATGTGAAATGGAGATTTATGCACTCCATATTACAATATTATGCTTTAAAAAAAACAACTAACTAAGGTGTGTTTTAACTCTCCGCCCTCATGTTCAAGGGTACAATTTGACCCATTTTTTAAAACATTTGTATGTTTACTAAATATGTTTTATTTTTTACTTTGGAAATATTTTAACATTTGTGTGCAACTGATACACGTTTAACCCATATTTATTCAAAAATTAAAATAAAAATATGGTTACATTCTTCACATTTAATACAATTCATGTTTTCTACATAAACACAAAAAAGTGTAAAAACTGAAGAATAAACTCTCTGCTCTCTAAACGCGTCATTAAGGATTATAATCTTGCTGTTTAATCTGTGATTGATGATGATGATGAATAGTCTGAATATAAACAGTGTGTGAGGGTTAATGAAATAGAGACTTTTGCACTCTATAGGAAATATTATGCTTCTTTTTTATATTTACTATCCAAATTGAGCATCCTTTTTTTTTTACTCCAAAGCATTTGCATCATGACAAAAATACTAACCAGGTGTGTTTTAACTCTCTGACGGTGTTGAGCCATTTTGAGGCCAAAGTACCAAAACAAATCACCCATTTCAAACTTCTCAAATGTTTTTTTTATGATAGTAAATCAATAATCTTTTCACTGTTAGTTGGACAATAAGAGTATTTTAATAGATTTGGCTCTGCAACTTGTCGAGGACCCTTTTTTGCAAATATTTGACATTTTAAAGTCCAAAAGATTAATTGAGAAACTAATCAGCAGATTAATCAATAGTTATATTTATAAAGCCCTATTTCAGTCTGTGTTCAACAAAGCAAACATACATTAACATAAAAGCGTTGGGATTAGGTTGCTCATTTTAGGATTGATACATTCACATTAACAGATAGAGGCTGTGGCTTCTTCTAATAGTTAAAATAATATGAAATATATATGTTTTAATAAGTAAAATAAATGTAATCTATGGAGGTGTGTCATCTCTTAATTGTTCTAGCACTGCAAAGAGGCAAAACAACAAAGACTTCATGCTTCAGACTTCAAATATCCTCCCAACTGTGGGTTCATCTTTGTGTCCCTTTATACCGTATTTTAAAATGATAAATACAGACACCATGGCTGCCTGTAGTGAGCCCACCTGGCCAAAGCCCAGAGCCCAGAGCCCACCCAATCCCTTAACCCTCAATCTCTCTGTCCATCTCTCTGGATTAGAGTCCACATCATAATCCACGCTGGCCTGAGCCAGGCCCACATCTCCACCAGGCTGCCTCCCTCTGTGTAATCTGCTTTTCTGAGGTTCACCAATGGCCCGTAATAATGTCAGCGCTTCATGGGCTGAGTGGTCATTAAAAAAAAAGAAGAAAAAGAAGGAGAGCATACGAGAAAGAGACAGCTAAAAGGAACAACCATAAATGTACAGGATGTGAGTAAACGTGCTTCGTTATTGCCTTTTGCTTCCTGTCTATAGAAACGGTCTCATTTCAACACAGAGAACAAAAGGGAAGGAAGAGAAGAAGTGCAAGTGAGCTTCTGACAGCACACAGATCGATGTCTTTGAGTCAATTAGTAGAGAGACACGTGGCACATTGTCAGGAGTGCTGAAAATCCCCACCCCAAAAAAATCCTCAGAAACACATGTTCTGCTGAAGTGAATTAAAGTCTATAATACAAGAGGAAGCAGCAGCAGTGAGTTTGTGGAAGTGTGGAAATTACCAACAAAGAAACTCTACAAGGATGAATGTACTCAAGCTCAAACACCAAAAATAGGAAATCATAATAATAATTATAATAATAATGATGATGATGAACATATCATTGCATGTAAATGCGCCGACTGAATACAAACTATGTGATCCAGGAAGAGTCAAAAAGCTGCAGCGACACTGTGTAGAGCAAGACAGTGTCAAACTAATATTAGTACAAAGGCCACATACAGCCCAATAATATAGATATATATCTCTTTACTATAATAAACCATCTATTTACTGTGAAAAATGAGCAGTTTCAACAATATTATGTTTGTTTTTTCAGGTTATTTTGCACAGAAGCTGCTTGACAACATTCAGAGAGCAGAGTGTATTTTTTAGGTTTTACACCTCTATTAACACACTATCATCATGTCCTATTTTACCTAAGACATGATACTATAACATAGCAATAATGATTTAAATGTATTTTTATTGAAACTGAAAATTACAAGAACGTGATGAAACCATAAAAAGAAATCCTCATAACTACTTATACAAACTATTTATAACATAACAATCTTATTAAAACTATTAATTTAACAAAAACTTATACAAAAGTATAACATAATATTTTTATTTTTGCACATGTTGGGCCACTTTAGGAAAAGTCGTCAAATAACTGGGTGAAAGACATTTGGGAATTACTTTTCTGCAACTTTCATACTTTGCAAAGTTATCCAACGAGCTGGATTGGACCCCTTGGTAGGCCAGTTCTGGCCCGCAGGCCTTATGTTTGACACCCCTGGTGTAAAGGATAGAGACTGGGATGTCTCATCACAATCACTATCAGTCTGTAGGTTACTCATGCGCATGTTAAGATTTGGCTGTGTCTAACATCCTTTATCACACTGTCTGAAAGTTTGTACACTGATGGGAGAAAATGAGTCATTCTTTATGAAAACAGAGTTCACTGACGTCCTGATGAATATCTGTTTGGTATTTTGATATCTGCTTGTAAGAAAAGCACACATGAGACGCTCAAGAAAACTGTCTTCATTAAGTTTTGAATTAAGTAGGTCAAATATGTAAAGCTCTTGTGGAGGTGTGAATGATTATATAATCATGCCCCTATATTTTTATTTTGCAATCTGCAATCCAAAAATAAAATGAAATAAAATAAAATAAAATAAAAACAGAGGAGTTCAGTTTGATTTTGTCTCAGAAAAACTTTAAGACAACTTTACCGAGGTCAGGTGTTCCAGGATTAACCTTAGATCTGAATTATTACAGAGCTGCAATGATTCACCCTGAATATAAAATGTGATGTTAGGTATTAAATAACATCTTCAGACTGTTTTCCTCCGCTTACAGTCCATCATCATCAAATGACAAGTGGTACGAGTTATTTAAATATATATCTACATATTTTTGAAACTCAGCATGTGATGTTATCATGCCTGACACGCCTATATCAAAACAAGCAGAACGAGGACTCTGCAGCAGATTTAACCCTGTCAGCCGTACTGTGGAAAACGCATTTGTGTCAGACACGCAAAATGATATACATGCACACATAGATATTGACCTATTAACCTGGACGTCACTCTTGCTTAATTGCCTTAAAGCTGGCTAAAATGTTCTACTTGTGTCTTTAGTTGTGTCTTGTGTTTCCTTTGTCCTCATCTCTGGACTAGTTTCCACTGGATGTTCACTCTGGATGAAGATTAAGGTCTTTACGAGCCTTTATAGCATCCCTGGTTTAGAGACACACTCAGGATAAACTGCAGCTGATAGACCTCGTTCAATATGGGACGACAGACTCGTCCTGGCATCCAAAATGTGTTTAAAGCAAATATCTTAAAAACCTGTCTTAAAAGCAGCATCAGGTTTGTTTAAATGCTGGGTCTACAAAAAAACAATGTGTGCAAAGTATTCATACATTTATTTTCACATTTTAATCCCATTAAATTTGACTAAACCTCATGGACACAAAAAAGAGTGAGAAGTATCCAAAATTAGTCTTGAGAAATAAAATCTCTGTGTGGTTTTGCTTGCGATCATGAATGAAAAAGGATCTCATCACCCAAGTTAGAGTGAATACGATTATTACTTTTATGGCTTATCTGAAAGACCTTTAAAAAAAAAAAAGGTGCATTTTTCTAAACCTAAATATTTCAATTCACTTGTGTTCTTTAAGCCGGTTTGAGACACTATCACTATAAAAATGATGACTTTTGTTGTGATGTGGCGCAATGTAAATAAAGATTGATTGATTGATTGATTATAAAGGGCACTAGTTTAAACTACCATTGAAAAGGGTTCTAATTAAAAAGTTAATGTATATTACATTTCATGAATTAAAAACAACATAACTGGGTCAAATGTACACTGACTGTAAAATGAGCCAAGAGGACAAGGAGGGCCACAGCTGTTCATGTGTGAAGCAATACAAAATAAAAAAAGGAGAGAAATCACCCTTTGCTTGCCCTCTGTAGCCCACTGCAGTGGTGCCCAGGACCTCCTCTGATTGGACCCACATGACATCATCAGACCGAGAGCCCACTCCCATTGGCTGAAGGTGATATCATGCTTCAGACGAAAGATAAATGGCGCAGGAACCCCGCCTCTAGCTCCTTGTGACTGTCCCGGCTCATTTTTTACTCCTCCCTCCCTTCTTCTTCCCTTCCCACAACAAGAGATCTTACTTTCTTTTTGTTTACCTTTTTGTTTCGCTTACATCACACTTGTAACACTGTAGTTTTATTTATTTTGTTTTTTTTAATGTTTTTGTTCAGCTTTTGTACATATTCGTCTGTATTTCTTTATTCTTAAGTTTTAAGGTTGTATGTTTCACTATAGGAGGGCCACCTGACAAGCCCTGATGGGTTTTATTGGCTCCTCCTGCACATTTCTTTTTTGATGTTATTGTTTTATTTTCCTAATCTCAACAAATCTGCATGTATTATTATTTTTTTGTATAATGTATTTTCTTTTCTTTTTTTTATGTACAAATAAACTAAAACTACCTGAAAAGGAGGTAATTTATTATAAAAGCTTTAAAATGTATGTATACTCATCTGGATGTTGGCCTTTGTTTTTTTTTTCTTTTTAATCAGATGTTACAGCGCACCATAAATCAACTGAACTTAATCAGGATTTTAACAGTGTAATCTGTTCTCTCTAGTTTTAGCCATTAGCTAATTAACTCCACCCCGCTCCAAAGTAGTTGACCTCGTGTGCCATTTTGTCAACTAAGTGTAAATCTGTCAGATGTGAGGCCCCTTTTTTCTTTAAATTTCCTCAACCAACCTGCACACAAATGAGGAGGCTGCTCACTCTACTCGCTAGACTGTCGCTGCAGGCAAATCTGGTCTCAGGAGGCCTGAATGCAAATTGGCTGAGGTTTTTACAGAGCTATAAGCGTAGATTACCCATGAGACAGTCAAACAAGAGATGATGACGGTGCGGACGCTGTGCTCTAAGCCACTCAACCTTATGTGGAGCTGCTGCTGCTTGTGCGATAAGTAAACCCAGCCTCAAAGAAAACCTTCAAGTGGATCGATAAAAGAGAGAAAAAAATCCTTAATGTAAGCGTCTGTTCATGAAGGAGGGAAACAAATGCTGCACACTAGCCCTTTAAAATGTGATGATTTCCTGCACACTGACCACTAACCTGCAGCTGTCCCAGTCAGAGTCTCTGCTGAGGAGGCTCCTGAGGGACCAACGTGAGCGGCGGCTGGGAGAGGGGCTACGAGACCAGGAGCGAGAAGGTGGCACGAGGAGGTCCTGAGAAGGGCTGTGGCGACCCTGCTCTTCCCTCTCCAACCCGGCGGCCACAGAGGGGGAGCGCGAAGGGCTCCGGAGTTGAATGGCGCCCTTCTTCTCCACAGGTTCCTCTATTACGATCTGCGGCGCTTCGTCCCGTTGCTGCTGCTTGCGAGCGCAGCCTTGCTCCTCCGCGTTTCGTTTTTTGGTTCGGGTCCTGCTGCGGTGGTGGTGATGGGACCGTGGGCCGTGGAGGCTGGAGCGGGACAGTCTGGGGCTAGGTGAGCGAGACCAGGACTCTGTGTCCGAGGACGGCGGCAGGACATTCAGCGTTGGGACGGGGATCGGCGGAGTCAGGATGATACCTTCTGGTCTCACAGGAGAGGGCATAGTCATCTTCAGAGCTTTCCAGGGTTTAATTTTCTCTCTCGGTCGAAGTCAAAAACATCTTTGGAGTTGAGTTTGAGTTTGATCATGATCACGATGTTGGAGTCATGATTACAGCCGATATATTTTAGAAAAAAGGAGTAGTAATCTCATCAAGAATGAACCATAATTCAAAGTAATTCACTATTCCTGTGATTGTTTTTTCTTTACTTTTTTAAAAATGTCATATCAGATAAGTAAAAACTGCTCTTCAAGTGGCCAAAAACGTAGCTCACAAGTTCACACTACAGCTCACTACTTGGCAGCTTTGTGAGTGTTACTTCACTTTCAAAAATGATGTGGCAGGAAGCTGAGAGGAGGCCTGTCAGATAAATGCACAGGCTTTCTCAATTTGTGCTTTTCGGCAATCCGTTTGCAGTAGTCTGGTGTGTGTGTTGGCCAAGAGTGTCTATGAAGCTCTATCTTCCCCCCTTTTTTCTGTGTTTTTCTTAGCTGCCTCACACGCCTTTCTCCTCTGCACCTCTTGCGTTGTCCAGTTCCGTCTCTTTCGTCAATACTCCGCTCTCCTTCCTTTGGGAGATTTCGGGCTTGCATTAGTAGCAATAATCAGGCAAGAAGTTGAACCTTGGACAAAGACAGATCTATGTCTGGAAGTAGCTACCTGCGAGGAGTGAAAAGAGCAGATACTTTGCATTCAAAAGGCCGGCCTACATCTACCTGCCACTGTTCCTACAATGTTTTTACTTGATTTATAACTCAGTTTAACCCTCCCACTAGAACTATTTCTGTCTGGTGTTTGATAGTGTCTGCTCTGCTGGTTCTGGGAATATGAGATATCATATGACAGATTATTACTTGCATTGAAATCTGATCGATGGGATTGATTGGTATGAATGTTGGTGCAGTTTGTTTCTTATCATGTGTGTAAGTTTGTCCAGGTTTGGTTTTATTTCAATTTTACCACCTATTTACTCCCTTCAAAAAATAACTCAAAAATAGCCAAAACAGAGTTTACAAGGTCATGACTGAGATCACTCACTGGGATTTTGTAAAACTGCCATTTCCAAGATCACGAACGAACCATCACGCTTAACATTTATCGCGAGTTCATCAACCGACAGACACACACACACACACACACACGCAAACACACACACACACACACACACACACACACACACACACACACACACACACACAGAAACCCCTAAAACACGTCAATCTGTGGATGAAAACACAGATACCCGAAATTCCAAACCTTGACGAAGAAATAAACACACACACACACACACAACTTGTCCTGAAACCGACCCAAAACTGAAAACACAGTCATAAACACACACCCTTTGAAAATTCAATACACACCAACACCAGCAAGGTCTAATTACCACAACAGACTACAAGGTCATCACTAGACGAACACATACAGCAGATGTGTCCTCCAACAGAGAAGTGTTGTGTATATGTGTGTGTGTGTTACTCCATTGTTTGCCTTCAAAGCAGGCACTTTCAAGGCAAAGAGCCCAGGCACGTCTGACAGTATTTGCTGTGATCTGTTTGAACAAGAACAATCTTGGCACTGACTTGTTTGTCCAGAGTAATCCACCATAATCTTCCATGCAGCCTTCAACAAGCTTGATCTCTCTCTCTTTCTTTTTTAGTTTTTTGTTTGTGCCATAAAACAGTGGGCCATCTCAAGCTTCTTTTTTTTTTTAAACCATACTACGTTACATTACACCAGCCATTTCACATGCAGACCAAAGTGAGGCACACACACAGGCAGCAAGTGCTCAGGAACAGCTGATCCTCTCTGATATCAAGTTTAACAGTCACACTCACAGTTCACGCTTGAATGATCTAACAAAAAGTTGGTAACGTTGAGCTATAATATGGAGACAGGAAACACACTTTGCAGCGTTAAACAAACCAAAACAATACTTTTTTTTTTAAAGTGTAAAGTTGTGACTCCTACCTCCCATTGGATGAGTTTCCTCCGTTTCTGTTATCTTGCTCGGCTTCAAAAATGAGCCGAGAAACGGTGCGGGAGGTAATGTTAAAATCCACTTTTTCACAGGAACACATCAACATAACTTTGGATGCTTCAAGAGGAATCTGCCGGCTGCAGCTTAGAGCACTTTTAGCCTTTAGCCAAAATGGCCCACACACACAAAAAAGATGCCTATCTATCGTTAGTTGGCTTTAATTCGCAGCAGTGAAAGTACCATGCCGACGTCTTCCATTATCACTTTTATAAAAAACACTCTCCCACCGTATAAAACAACGCTATCAATCTAAATTTAAAGCAACCAAGTGAGCTTTAAAGTAAGAGACAAAGAGTTTTTTGTCCAAAAGTGAAAACCAACGAAGCAAGCACTCTTCATACACAGAGGGGGGGAGGGGGTTTACAATGAATCTCATAAACATAAATATGACTAATTCTTCGTTTTATCTGAATAAAGCATTATCATTAAAATGCCTTTCGTAAAGCAATCTAAACATTATAAATAAAGCGTATCTTGATGTGTTATTAAATATTCAAATTGGCACAAGAGGAGCGAACACCCCTCCGACAAACTTTGTGGTACAGTCCGGGAAAATAACAGTCCGGAGGATGTGGCGAGGTCAAGACAGCTGTACATCAAACACACTGAAACCTGCTGAAAACCCCTTTTATTCTCCAATAACTGCAATCGCAAAAATTTAATTGATTATAATCGTTTCCTTCAGTTAAAGTTGCTTTACTGCGACTAGAAACCAGACAATGAAATGCTATATTCAAGCTTTATCGACAGGGGACTGCATATAAGCATTAAACATTAGGTCATTACTACATGTGTTCTCAGTACCTCACGAACAAACAAGTAAATACACAGATTTGGCATATTTTAAGAGTTTATTTGAAGGGAGCTGCTGTATATGTCCTAAAATGTAAGAGGCATTGCGACCCCTTGTGTTTAACAATGTTATGTGCAGTTAGCCTCTTTCTAACCTGGTATATTCTGCCTCATCCTTTCCCTGGCCCCAAAAAAACTATATGTTGGGAGCACTCAGAGAGCAAATATTGTCTTAAATAACATCAATAACAAATCCATTGCTTATGAAAAAACACATGCAAAGTCAGAATTGGCACAATCTATTTGATAAATGAGAATTATCCGTCTCACCTCCTGCCTCCAGCAGCAGCATCGCTCCATATGGTATCATGATCTATTATAGGTAGTTTTCAGCCTCTAAGACATTGGGTATCGTCTCCTCCAGGACGTGTACAGTAAACAGGGCCAGCGATAGGTCACCTTGTCTGAAGCAGAAAACAAAATAGGATACATTTCAGCTATGATGATGCAAAACAGGTGGTGATGGGTTTAAAATGTACATTTTGTGGATTGTAGGGCTGTAATTAGCACATTTCTTCATGATCAATTAATCTGTTGATTATTTTGTCAATTAATTTGATAATAATTAGGGTTATTGTCCATCATAGTTTCCTGAAGATAGATAGATATATTCTTTATTATTTAATTTGTTTCCAAAGTCTGTAACGCCTCACATAAATACAAAAATACATAAATACAATATACATCCACAACATATCTACATGGAAAACATCCACACAGGACACATTTATACACACATATCTATATACATAGTACACATACGCACGACAGTTACCAATGTATTTTGTTTAATTATACTGTGGCAGTGGGGACAAAACTCCTGTCATACCATGCCTGGGGATCTGTATCAGCAGCCAGATGGAAGCAGTGTGAAGAATGGATAGAGGGGTGCCAGGGGTCATGTGCTATGGTGAATGTCCGGCATGTAATGACTTTGCTCTTGAGGTCAGAAAGGTTTAATAATAAGCAACAATAAGACCAAAGTCTTCAAACACAACCCAAAGTTAGTCAGTTTACTGCCATGTAAGATGAAGAAAAGCGGCAAATCCTCACAAGAGAGAGGTTGGATCAAACAAATGTTGGGCATTTTTGTTTGAAAAAAATACTGAAACATACAACCCAATATCAAAATAGTTGATGATTAAATTTGTGTTGATAAATTCAGTAATTGTATGTTCGCACTTTGCACCTTTCAGTCTTATTTCCACAACTTTGATCCCTCACTGTTCGAGACTTTTTGGAAAAAACACGTTAGGACACCTATCATCACACTTCAGCAGCTAACTTGTAGAATCTGTAAAGCAGATAAATTTACAACCCTGATAGAAATGATGTCAGCTCTATTATTTAAAGTAGGGTTCATTAAAAACAAGAAAATACATTTCATAGCGTATATACTGAAAAATCTACACGTCTCTTGGTTTAATGAATTTGCCTTTACCTGTTTGTCAGTTTTGATCTTCAACCAGCAACATTTGCATCTGTATCCTCTCAAATCGAATGCAGAGCATCACAATGACTTAGCAATTTCAAATTCTCCATAGGTTTACCGGGCATCTTCTGTCTTCTGACTCCGTGTGACTGTCTCCTGTGATAAACACTTCACTGGCTCCACTTCAAAACAGAGGACAGAGATCTCTGTTACATATGCAGCCAGGGCAAGAAGCGGCTCCAGGTTACAGGGGAGGGAAGTGGTGCTGAGCTCTTGTAGCTGCTGAATCGGTGACTGGAAACTCGATCTGTGCTAAAAATAAAAGAAACATCACCGGCATAGTGAGGAGGGAGGTGTGTCACTCACTGTGTTTCATGCGTTTGTTGGGTCACAGAGGTGCAGCCCACCCCCATATACGTAACAGGGTTTATCATATGTCAACATTTCCTTGAAGTTTCCCCTCTGTCTGTGTGTGTGTGTGTGTGTGTGCGTGCGTGTGTGTGTGTGTGTGTGTGTGTGTGTGTGTGCGTGTGTGTGTGTGTGTGTGTGTGTGTGTGTGTGTGTGTGTGTGTGTGTGTGTGTGTGTGTGTGTGTGTGTTTGTGTCAGCCCAAGGTCTTTCTTTCACTTTCTCCTGGTCACATGTGTAATTTTCAGGATTGCTTTGGTAGATTTTTATTGTCATTATCATTTATCAAAAAAGGCTCCCACAAGGTTAAAAGAGGTGAGGGCCTTTATCAGCAGCTTAATGTTTCACTATGTCATCCGGTTACATCACATGACAACATCCCTGACCTCCAGTGCAGCCAAATTACACAAACACATACACATGCTGGCAGAAACACAGCCTGTATCCTTCCCATGTACACTAGACATCTTTTTTTTGGGGACATTTTTGGGACATATTTTTGGGACTTGGGATTTTTTGTTTTATTTGTAGAGCCTGAGAGCATGACATGATTAATTTGACCTGATGTGACAAGACTTTTTTTTTTTTTTTTAAACAGAAACTCCTTACATTCATCATGTCAACACACCGGTCGTATCTACCACGTGAATCCCTTCGTCACCATCAGCATGCAAGTTGAGGCCTTCAGTCAATGTCTGTTTTGTCAGCCTTGACCTCAGTGGCCTTGTTTATTGGACTGGACAACTGGCATTGAATGATCGTCAGACCCTTGAGTGGCAGATACCAAAGCTGATAAGAACATAAACTTTATTTCACTGTTAATAAATATGATATTTTATGGTTTTAGTAATTGAGCAAAAGAGAAAAGTTTAGTCAAATAATTCTGAAATAAGTGAGATGAATATTTATTAATGAATAGAGTTGGCAGAGGTGCCTGAAGGGTCCAAGCACACATTACACATTATATATTGAGAGATAAATCACATAGTGCTTATTGATAGCAAGTTGTATGATTCTTGAAAGAAGATGGATTAGGTTGTCAATTCAATGACAAAGAATTTGATGGCTTAACGAATAGAGAAAAACCAACCAAAGAAACGAAAGAATCCAATGTGGCTGGCACCTGTATAGTCCAGTTCAGCCCAATCGGTGAAGACAATGTAAAATCTTTAATTGAGTCAAAAAGAATACGATTACAGATTACATAATTTCCAGTGACACACAATGAAACAATGTTTCATCACAGACAAATTGAATGCCGAGCAGAGTGACCACCAAGAGGACACTGGAGGAGCTCAGAAGGAATGTGATACGAACAAGAAAGAGAGTGATACTGCCACTTAAAAAGGTTTTGAACTCTAAAAGAATATGAATATGAATATGAATATGTGGTATATCATGTATGGTAAGAATTGTTCGGGTCACAAAGCAAGGTGTCTTACAAGCAACTGGAGCTGAAATAAAATATTATATTCATGAAGATTGGATTAGGATTGCAAGTAACACATATTTTCTTTATGAATTAATGAGCTGATTATTTTGTTGATGATTAAATAAATTGATTGATCTACATAACCTTAGAAAAAATGAAAATGCCCATTACAGTTTCTCAGAGCCCATTGTTGCGTCTTCAGGTGTCTTTTTTTTTTTTTTTTTTTTTTTTTTTTTAAATCTGATCAATAGTCCAAAGCTCAAAAGATATTAAATTTACTTTCATGTGAATCCTCACATTCGAGAATCTGGAGCCAATGAATGTGAAAAGTAACCCAAAACATTTACTGATTAGCTGAATTAAAATCTAATGTCTCAGTACAAGTGTGGAAACAGCTATTAAAACTAGTTTCATGTTTGACTGTAGCGTTAGTCGTGTCTATCACCATTAGATATCTATCCTTTTGTTGTCTTTCGTGTATCATCTCATGTGAAAGTGCAAAAATGTCCAATAAGTTAGCATATAAAGGTAATTTTAATGTTATGACAATTTTCTAATTATAAATGACAAATACATCAATACTTCACAGCCATTAAGTGGAAGACAGATTTGCTGTTTTATTAAAGGGTTAAATGTAATGTATAACTTACTCTGAAGCATGTTGAGAAGAGGAGCTGAGTGCTATTCATTTCTGCATCACTGTGCACTAAAATCTGGCATCACCCACATGAGAAAACTGCCAAAAGTCTGTATAAGTACATGTCATAAAAATCCCCAAGGCAGCATAAAAGATATGATTGATTTGTTAATTGGGCCTCTGGACTGACTTGCGAAAGATTGCCTGAGGTTGGTGTCTTTGTAATGATGGTGATTGAGGGAAATTAGGGGCTCTCACAATCCTGACTGCTGCTGATTTTTAAGGTTTGGACCTGAGCCTGAAGGCAGCTTGGTAAATGTTACAAAAGAGTAGCATGTTCATTTTATTTTAATTTGCACCATCTTCCTGACTCATTGAGACAGTGACTTGTACTTGTATTATCCTAACAATCAAAACAGTGGAGCAAGCGCTTTATCCCTGCCGAAGTGTCCTTGTGTTAAAACATTGAATCCCTGCCAATTGCAAGACTGTGTAGCTGACCATAACCTCTGATCTGTGGAGGGGGAGAGGAGAACAGATCATTTATTCACAGACACATTGCAGTAAAACATACGTATGTATGGCTGTCCCTTTAAGACCAGCATTTGGGCTGCTTGCTGCTCTCAAAGCAGGTGTTTGTCCAAATGAATTTGTTTAACAAAACGTGGGGAATGATTTTACATGTCAGACCTGTTGTTCTTGTTTATTAAACATGCATTTCAAAGTATGTAAACTGTGTGGGAAAATTTGAGTACCAAAGCCTGTATAACATGAGATTACTTATTCACTTTATCCTATTTTCACTTTTCATGTATGTATAATAAAGCACCACATGAAATCCTTAAAAAGAAAGAATACTTGTCAGTCTGTAAATCAGAAGGAGAAAAAAAGCTTTGGTCTTGCATTAGACGGTTATGTTATAGTTATGTATCAAGTCTCATCATCTCAGGTTTCCTGCTGGCTCTCACCACTCTCAATGTCCAACTCTCCCGGATTCACACACTCTAAATATAGCTGCCTTAAAGTCAGACGGGACTGCCGGAGAGACTTAAAACTGCTGCTAAGATACACAACAACTTTTTTAGTGAACGTTTTCTGTGATCTGAGGCTTTCAGTAATTTTTGGCACTTGTGAAATTTAACACTGGACTGGACAACTGCTAATTGTGACTGTTGAACTCATTGACTGACCACCTGGATGTAAGCGTCGACTCTCATGTGGAACGAGGAAGCAATCAGGTGTCAGGTGGCATCATTTCAGTAATGTCATCTTAATCGCCGCAGATATCTCTCAGAACCAAAACAACGCAGGTTTATGTCAAGAAAAGTTCAATATCTTGTTAAATGGCTTGGCCAAAAGTTGCTTCAGCAGAAATGATATGCCAGTTGCCTGTTTTAGTACTCTTCAGTCTTTTTGGTAAGTCCAAACTCCTTCATGTCCTGCTTTTAATTATGAGAATGATTGATGTTGGTGGTTTTAGTTGCACAGTTGAGAGTGAGCTTTATGAGTGAACTGAATTCTCTTTTTGTGAAGCTTCTCTGAGCTTTCTGACGTAACTTTAAATGAATATTGTTAAAAGGGGCTGCACCATGAGAGAGGATATCAATAGACTGTGAACAGAATGACAACTGTGTTTGGTATAAATTATTCTCAGGATCAAAGTGAAGTCGAATATTCCACTTCCCTTTCATAAAGCACTAAGTAAGGGTTCATTTGGATGTGGGACCAGTTTTATGGTTTAATGAAACAGTCAGTGGCTGTGATAGGAGATGAAAAGAAATAGGAAGCTTAAACATGAAAGACTGCCTTACAGAAAACTTACCTTCCTTGTTTTACTCAATGTAACTTATTTGTATTGTTGTATTCTATTTCACTGTTCAGGATCTACAGTACACAAATAAACTTGCCTTACCTTGCCTAGTGAGAGATTTAAAAAAAAAAAAACACTTTTTGATGAAAACGCACTCAAAAATGTTTTCTTTTTTAAAGTGGGATAAAGTCTATTAATATTATATGAAAAGTTGTCTCCCCTCTTTCATCAATGTCTCCTTTTCCTTCAGATTCTTGTTGTTTTAATCATAATATTTCTACTCTTCTTTCCCTGCTCTCTCTCTCTTTTTCCCTGCAGTGTCTCAGTGCCACGGCGGCTGTTCGGAGGTTGACTCCTTGACCGAGGCTGTGGCGGGAGAAGGGTTCCTGCTGGGCTGCATCTCCTGTAAAAGAAGAGAGGAGGTATCTGCCCGAGCCACTGTAGACTGGCACTTCAAACCCCTGGGAGAGGAGGAGTTCAGACATGTGAGTCCATCCAGCTCATTGAAGGAACTGAGTTAGGGTACAAAAAGGGCTCTCTTCTATTATCAAGACACTGTTGAGCAAGGCACTCAACTTTCACATGTGGATTTAAACACCATTGTATTATTTATACATTAGTCAAATATCAGCAGTAGTTCCCCTTCTTTATGGAAAGGGACACACTACACTATCGACTACGACTATATTTGTATTACTGCATCGTACAGCACAGCAAATCTTCCTTGGATTACAAGAAAATGTATACATGTATCCTACAACACATTTTCCATCTTTTTTCCTTTTTTTTTGCCACTTTCAGATTTTCCATTATGACCATCCCAGTGCCGACATCCTCCACGAAGATTTCAGTGCACGTCTGAACTGGCATGGGACACAAAACAGTGACATTCAGATAGGAGCCGTTTACATTAACAACGTCTCTTTCAATGACATAGGAACATACCGTTGCAGCATCCACCGCACCCTCTTGCTTCCAGTGTATAATGAGGATGTGACTGTGGAGAAGGAGGTGGAGCTCAGCGTGGTGGCAGTAGGTAAGGTAGGGTGTACCTGTGAAAAGAGTTGCTTTGAGTTTCCTCTCCTTCATTTCAGTGTATATCGTCTTTATCCTATTTAAGATAAATCACATTCACGCCTTACCGGTTGAGATATTTCTGTGATTAAAAGGGACATATTATGCTTTTTTTTTTTTTAATACTGTTATGATCTTGGATAGCTTTGCTAAACATGATCAAAGTTCCCAAACCTGAGGTAAACGTCTGTAGAAATGCTCCCAGCAAGACAAAAGCCAGGGCTTCACGCTGCTCTGAACACTTCATTTAGGAAGTTTTTGTTATACCTGCAGACAAGATGACATTGGCTAGTTGTGTGTGACCATTAACATCCTTCTGCTCTATAGCCTTACTTGTTAAGGTTGTTGCCTTCATATTTCGGATCAAATTCTACCTCGAACATGTACAGATATATTCGAGAAGCTGACATTTCGTGTAAAGAATGAGAAAAAGTAGTTCGACCGGTGAATCAGTCTGTGTATAGAAAGATGATTCATGCAACATTAGATGAAGTAAAAACCAAGGAAAAAAGCAAGAGCTTAAAACTTGAAGGCAGCTCTGCTACTATCTGACTATCCTAGGTCATATGAGTCATTCATTACTTGCATTCCACTGCTTCTATCAAACCTCACATCTTGACAAGGGCCATTTCCAGTTAACAGTCACTCCACTAAATCTTTCCCATAGACTTCACAAAAATAAAGTCTATGTTTGTTTAGTTTTTTTTGGCCTGGGGTGTTTCAAGATTCAAGATGCTTATTGTCACTGCAGTTACACAAGTACAATCATGTGAAATACTTTGACTGGAAGGCGCCATTACACTAAAATCAGTAAATAGATTTTTTTTAAATGCATGGTTTAAATGATGAAATGCGTAGACTAGATTGTTGTAAATGGGGGAAAAAATACACTTAATTTCTAAAGGGCCATTTTGAAGGATTTGGATTTACAATTTGCTGCCTTTTTTTATTAGTTTCTTAAGCTTAAGTAGGGAAATGAAGTGAAGTCTGGGTGGAGCTGTTGTGGGTCAAACAAGGAGCAGCCAGCCACTCTGACTAAGTTACTTCTCAATAAATAAACATACTTTCCTCTTCATAAAGAGTCAAAGAAACACTCCACAGAGCTGTGAGCAACAAAACAAGGCCTAATATAAGCTTGTACAGAGGTGAGATGGGACTTTGACTCTCTATGAACAACACATTTGAATATTGCAGCAAATATTACAGTGTGCAAAATGAGCTATTGAGAGCTGAAAATGAGGAAAACTGGGTTTACCTTGAGTTTCTATTGAGAAATTTGGAGTTTCCTCTCTTTCAAAATATTGTAGTTGGAGTTATTCTGGGATCTTAGAGCATCTAGTGGCCAGTAGAGGAACTACATTTACCACTTGATGTTACCCAAAAGTCATGAATGGCAGGACATATTAATATTTCTGAGAGTAACAATCTAAACCTTTGTTTATAATGCTACCCATTGTCGGTTTCTCCTTTCAAGCCAATCGGGACATTACAGCGGTGATCTCAGAGATCATGATGTACGTGTTGATCGTTGTTCTGCAGCTGTGGCTCATCCTGATTCTGGTCTACTGTTACAAGAAGATTTCAGAGGAGCACGAAGCTCGGGAGGCCCGCAAAGCTCTAAAGGCTCAGTCAGAGTGAGTCATTTGTCTTTCATGTCATGTATTAATGAGGCAATTAATTTCTGATTTAACTAACATACAGTATATTGTACATACACTAAAGACTTCTGTAACAAGCATCAGGGGTCCCTAAATAATGCCATACAATTTCATATAGTATATAATGTGATGAATTTTATGGCTAAATAATAATGATATCTAGTTCTAAAAATGTCTTCACCACAATCAACTTTATTTGGTAGGAAAATACAGAAAATTACTTGAATAAATTTCACAAAAGTAAGCAGACATTTTAGTTGCTGTTGTTGTTTTTCACATTTAAATAATTTACTTTTTCTTTTTATATGTCCAGGCCTTTAGAATCAAAAGACAACTGTGACGGGGTGCAGCTAGAGTAACATTATTAAAGGTGAGTGTGACTTGAGATCTCCTAATATGCTTTGCCTTACGAGCCACCATTGTAGAGATTATTATCATCGACCTGCAGATTTAGGAAAAGCTGATGGTATGACACATAAGAAAAGATGTATTTCTCTTTAACTGGTCATTTTTGTGCTTTTATTTGTAATTTTGCATCTACCAGGTAAAAAAGATAATCTCTGCAAAAGTCAAGCTTCGTTATTTACGAACAATTTTACATAATTACAAGAGATTGACTTTGAATATCTTGCTCACACAGTTGGACATGCAACCTTCATGATTAACTGTGAAAGAAAGAAGCTGATGGTACAGAAGGCAGAACAGAAGGTGGGACAGATTTCCTTTATACAACAGTGGAGTGTGTTATCTAAGGTGTCCCACGGGAGTAATACATACTTGAAAGTTTGTGGATTTGAAAAAAAAAGTTTATTTTTTTAAAGATTTTTGAAAAGAAATAGCCTTCAAAGTCAAGAAAGGATAATTGATTTCTTTTTTTTATCAATTAATTTATCAGTTATTTGTAAAAGTTGTCTATAAATTGTCCTCATGAAGATACTGAAGGACTTAAAAATGTGGGTCGCTCACCTCGTCAATTGATTGAAATGTTTTAAACAGTGACAATGGAAAGCTGTGTTAGTATAGCAGCAGTTTTACCATCAAAAATATATCTGTATAGTTATTTTCCTGTGATTAGAAGGTTACAAATGAGGCCTTTAAGTGTTGTGTCAAATCTTGCATTAAATCATGCCAAATTAATATTAATTAATGTGAGTATCGACTGATTCGAGATATCTTATTGTCTTGATTTTTTGCATGAAAGCGAGTGTGGCAACCCTGATATGATGGCATTGCACATTAGTACCTAATGTAGCTGCTCAATCCAAACCAGCTTCAGCGTTTTTAGGCTTAAGCAGGATGTCTTTATTCATCTTAAGCAGAAATTCTCTATTCTGCTCAATTTGAACATGTATGTTTGTCCCAGTCCACACATCTGTCCAAGTTTAAACTTGTATCAAGTAAATGTTTTAGACCATTGTTGTCCACTGCCCTTGGCTTGTTATGTTGGCAAAGATGTCTTGTTTTTTTTTGTGTGTTGTTGGTTTTTTTTAGTTTTTTTTTTTTTTTTTTACATACAATTAATGTATTTTAAATATGCTGTATATACTTTGTGTCCCACAGGCAGCCTAATTGAAGAATTGCTTAAGAGATCATTATCATGCAGGGGCATTGCTCCATAGATCCTTTACTTACTGCAGAAACAATTGTGCAACCCCTTCTATCAAGGTCAAAAAACATTAGACAAGAGACCTGGCTATGGACATAACTCCTGATGCTCGGAAACCAGGTTTGAGTAACATGAATGCAATGTATAAAGAAACGGGTAACACGTTTATCTTTGAGCCCGAGGCATTGGCATGCAGAATCATCCACAACGGTTCAGCTGGCTGTTTATGAGAGGGTCATTTATCTACATCACATACTTACTGTTGTGCAAACTTGATCAATATGTTCACAGGAGGTCCTCTCAATGCCTGGCTATCTGTGAATTAGAGGTCAATTTAGTAATCCAGTACTGTTTTTAACCCCGGAGAAGATGTCAGTGTGTGTACATGTTTTTCTATCTCTTTTGTAGGTGTATGTACAGTACATGGGGTGTTAATATCTATATTCGTATCTGTCAAATAACTCTTTCCTTTGTTCCAACTTTCAACTTTCAATAAAATGGCCATCATAAAAATAATACATATACTTTGTCTGAAAATGTTTGTTGTGCCTGCTAATCGTCCTACAGAGTATGAATACAAAAGTGTATATCAGTGTACTGTTCATTGTAGGTTTCAGGCAAAACACACACACACACACACACACACACACACACACACACACACACACACACACACACACACACACACACACACACAGCAACAGTGAGTTAAAGGACATTTGGAGGTGATTGTGTTGTAACTCAATCTTGTCTGAGCTCTGTGCTGCAGTCTGTCTCCCGTCTCAAAGCAGCTTTGTTTTCCTGCTGCAGCCCAGCGCCGTCCCAAAAATTACCACACACTCCTACAGACTCACTTCTCAAACATTGCAAAAATGTGAACATTTCCAATATTTTATAATACGAGGCATCGCATTCACTCTTTACTGTCGTTCAACACCTCTCTTAATCATCTGAGGTGAGCCAGCCATAAAAGATGAGGGTCCTCCGAGCAGGTGGAACATGTCTCTGACAAAATGAGTAGATTTAGCCACATTTAGTAGGAATGTATATGTGTTAGAGCAACTTCTTTGTGCTTTTCTTATGGTTTGCATGACGTCTTAACAGATGAATATTGCTTTAATGAAGTCTCATAAAAATGATCCTGATTCTAAACATGCTCATCTACAGTGAACTGTTCGTTGTACCTGACTGCAGCAGTACAGGACAGTGGTTTAAGTCATGCTACACCATTTCTTTTCACCTTGCCCTGTGACCTCCTCCTTTCATTAAATGTGTTGACATGCTGAACATGTTGCACATCTCTTCCACGTAAAAGTATGAGCATTAGGGTGGGGACATTGTGTGACTAAGAGAAGGGGGGTAGGGGATTACGTCTCAATTTAGGAAAATCAGGCTGCCAGCTGCTTGTAGTCCTGCAGGAGACGAATAACGCAGGGATGAAATGATCCACGTCTCCTGATTCCAGATCCTTTAAAAGGTAGGATTTTCCTTCTACTGAACAATGCTCGGATAATAATGTGGACCCTCATTTGTAGAATTTAATTATCATGTCACCTTAATTTTCATAACACCGAAACTAACTCTCAAAGGTCAGCCAATAAATAGTGTATCCACTATTCAAGCTCAAGTTTGTTAAGTTGAGGTCAAGGAATACATTTTAAATGTTTGATTTTAACATGTGAAGACAATCTAACATGCACCTTAATAGTTACGTTAATTTTTCTGAGAAATTCAGAATACAAAAACTAATTTCTCCTTCGTATTATTTCCTTCTCCCATTTGAGTTTTAAATACAATCACTGAGAGATCTCTCACTTCTTCCCACTCCATCTGTTTTTGTTCTCTAATGTTCTTAATATGCACCTATGCTATCCATAGTATATTTTATGGCTAAACATCTAAAATCTTTCAGTTATTTTTGAGTTTAAGTAACTTTTTAGTTTGAGAAATCTTTCTTTCTTTTGTCTGTTGTTTCTTGGGGAGTAATTCAGATATTATTCACACTTAACATACAGTGAAATATTATATTTTCTGCAGCTATCAAGTGGGGGATAATATTTAGCAACATTTCTGTCTTCCTCTCCAACGTCAGTTGCAGCTCGTTGAACATCCAGCAGAGGACAGCCATGTCTCACATCAACACCACCCAGCTACAGTCGCTCCTACTCTCCTTCTTGCAGCACTACCTCAACAGCACCAGCATACTCCCTCTGCCGACCTCTCAGAACTACACTACCCAGCAGGCTGTGCACCACGCGGCTGGAGCCAGGGTTCACACTCAGGCTCCAGGCATCATGTATATTCTTCTGGTGGTTGGCATGTTCAGCTTCTTCACGTTTGGCATCATGCTCAGCTACATTCGCTCCAAGAAGCTGGAGAGCTCTCATGATCCATACCACCAGTACATCGCCCATGACTGGACCAAGGCGAAAACTCCTTCCTGGGCCGTGGCTCAGGCTCTGAGGGCAGTCGCAGATAACGGAGCCAGCAGCAAGGAGCCAGTCATCATCTGCAACCCTGCAACAACTGGAGAAGCTGTCAGACTAGAATGAGACGTTTATTGTTTTTTTTTTCCAGGTTCAAATTTTATGACTCTCAATGACAAAATGTTACGATGGAGTTGTAATTTATTTAACCTTTAATGTCACATAGCAACCAAAAGTTACAATGTTATATTCAGATTTTCAGATTTGTAATTTCACAGAAACAACTTGTATCATAACATTTCCTCATGTCACCTGCATTAAAAGCACATACAGTGCCTCACGCTTTACAGTAAAAGCAACCATAATTGCACTAAAATGAATTAAAATCTTTCATATATGGACATCATCAGTAGTAACAAACAGTAAAATTGATTGTGTGGCAGCATTTTAATGGACGGTGGGCAAATAAGCAGGTGAGAAAGTCTGTCTGAAACATAATAAATAAAGCAATGATCTCAAATACTCTTTCCGTTCACTTATATTCAGTTTGAGTTTTTCATCTGAGCAAATTCCGCATCCAAGATATCAGGCCTGGTTTTGTGTTTTTAGGCTTAGCTGCTGTGTTGGCTCTTTTTTTCTCCTCCTTCCTCTTCTCTCTCTCTTTTTCTCTCTCTCTCTGCTGGTCCAGTCGGTGTTGGCGGACTCCTTTCTCCGCTCGGTTGATCTCTCTGGACAAACTGAAATGAACCATTTGCATGTTGAGCATCGGTACGATGAGGTTGTAATTGTCCACTATCTTATTAACTTTCGCCAGCTCTTCCTCTACAGATGTGCACAGCTGTTCCCATTGGCTGTGCTCTCTCGGGGTCATGGGGTCCCCCAGCCTGGCCCTCCCTTCCAATAACTTCTTTCGGATCTGTGCGGCTGACTCTCGAATGTCCCGTTGTGTGACGACCCAGGGTGGTTGGTAACCGTTGTCAATGAGGATGCGGTTGAGGTTGTGGGTCATAGGATCAGCATACGGATTGTACTCAAACTTGTTGAGAGGCTTTCCAGCTCCACTAAGGTTCCTGAAGTCTCCACGGGACATGGACTCCTGGATCAGGTCCTCCACTAGTCTTTCCACAGCTTGGGTGATCTTGATCTTTTTACTGCGCTGACGCAAGTCTCGTTCCACCAGCATCCCATCTGCAGCAGCTGCCCTCTCGTGCTCCCTCTGTCTGTAGTTCAAAACCTGCTCGGATGCCCGATCGACACGAAACTGCCTGTAGTGACGCTCACGCTGGCTGGGTGTGCCTGAACCCACACCCTCATAGCTGAGGTACTGTCTATGTTGAGGTGCTACGCCTCTGGACTCATCTTCAGATTCTTTCCCCTCATCAGGTTGCTTGGTCTTGCTCTGATGTGTCAGCACAGCACGGTAGGCCTCCTCAACCCGAGCAAACAGGACTGGATCTGCTGTCGGAGCCCCGGAGTCTGGGTGGTAGAGTTTGGCCAGGCGCAGGTAGGCCTCCTTCACCTGCGCAGGATTGCTGTTCTTCTCATCAGGCAGCTGCAGCAGCCTGTAGCTCTCCTGCAGGCTGCGGCTGATCTGGGCTCTAGAGCTGAACAGTCTGAGCAACAAGGACTGTCGAGACAAGACGAGCAGAAAACGGCCATGGTGGAAGTCACCACGGGACACCAGGAGGTGGAAAGTGCTACTCATTTCCGGCAATGCAACTGTGGAAAGAAAAAGAAAAAAACTGTTAAAAGGTGACAACCAGTAACATAAATGTGCTTTAAAGACAGATAACTCATTCTGTTTGGGAGGAGATAGATTAGAGAAGCAAGAAGTAAATCTTCTTATCAGGAGGCAGTGATGTATCAGAACGGACAACCAGACTTTTGACTCTGAGATGACTGTAAAATGAGACTGAAACACTTTTGGTGTGAACAGAGTGTTAAATAAAGACTCAATAGTCTCGTCATAGTAGCAAATTATAGTGAAGGAGATAGTCAGGTACAGTTTTTTGGCATTCATAACAAGGTTGAGGCTATCTATCCTGGCCAGTCCTAACTACTTCTTGTTTAGTGAGCTTGAGTTTAGCTTTGCAGCTTTTCCACTTGACATGATGACCTATGATATTTTTGAACATTTACAATTCTGGTACTACATTTTAATTACTATTTATCACATTTTAAAATGATACAAATACCTGCCAATTTGTTGACATTTTACTTTGTTCAATCATTTTTATGGGCTCCCACAGACCCCTCTATATGTGCAAAAGAAAATATGTGCCAATTTATTTCCTTCACATATTTTTTCCTTTTATTCCAAATTTATAAAAGCCCAAAGTGTAAAAAGTATTCCTCTAACTCGGTTTTGCACTTTTGATATAGGCTGTTTTAACAGCAAAGAAGTAGAGTTGCAAGGATTTGTTGAATTATAGCTTTTTATATTTTGATAATGGATAATTAAAATATCAAAATGTTTTCTGGTTCCAGCTTTCAGAAAATATGTGAATATTACTGTAGAAAGTAACTGTTATTCTCTTTTGAGAAACTACTGGACTCAACTATCTTACTGTAGAAAGTAGGTCAAACTAGCTCCACCTCCAGCAGCTACAAAAGTAACATGCTGCTCTAACACTGATGCTTCAGTATTATTAATGTAATGATGTCATATATAATAATAATAATGACAATAATAACAATACTAATAATAATTCTAATAATAATAATAATAATAAGTAAGACTATGAAATATTTTACAGCTGAGGTCTCTGAAACTCCAAACAGCTGTAATGATTTATAAAATTAAGAAAAATAAATATATATTTAAATCAAGCAAAATGCACTTTTTTTTGCACTGATAAGCTGCTAAAACTGTCCTAAATAATACACAGAGTTGAGTTTTGTTCATCTTTTTTGCACCTAGAGGTTAAATAAAGTTAAGGTCATACAGTTGTGAAGCTGACATGAAATAAGGTCAACGTGTAAGACAAGCTAAGCTAAATAATAGCTTACAGTCACAAATCACGGTAATAACAATAGCACAGCATGCTTTTTTTTCTTTGTGCATTTCCCCTTCAACAGCCAGGCAACACTACATGTTCACCAGGACACAGAAACCATCAATGACAGTCATTATGAAGTTAAACCTAAATATGATGTAGCATTAGGTGATTCATTGTTGGATAGTTAGGTAAAGCTGTGGCTCAAGAAACAATATCTCATTTAAGGTCACAGTAAACTAATAGTCAGCAGTACAAACCTGCCAGCAGTCACTACACTGTGTAAAATCCAGGTTACATGACCCACTCTGTTACATACTAACACAGAAAATCATGTCAGCTGTTTGTTTGTGTTGGTGGTATTTCTCCTTCTTTGAGTTTTAATGGTGGTCAAACCAGCGTATAGATGCATTACCGCCACCTACTGGATATTATGGAGCAGTACATCAGCAGAAAAAGACAAATTCTCTCTATTATTCCTGTTACTCTTAAATAATTAACTAGAACATTGGATATTTTACATTTTGTCTTTCCGAGCAAATTCCCAAATGTAATATTGTGTTTTACATCATTAAGTAGGGTGGAGTAGGTGTCAGGTCCAGGCAACCTAAAACATCATAAATATCAGACAAAGGAGGACAAGACACAGCGTTAGAGTTTTTTACTTGCAAGGAGAACGGACAGAGACATGCACAAGTTACACTCCCCAATCCGCTCTGAAACATATCTCGTCCGAGCTCCTCTTTTTATTCTCTCTCTCCAGGCGTTCCCTAGTTACACAAACATTGCTGCTCTAAAGGGTAGGGATTCACACAGCAGCAACGCTATCAAGATTTAACATATT
This sequence comes from Scomber scombrus, assembly GCF_963691925.1. Lineage (NCBI taxonomy): Eukaryota > Metazoa > Chordata > Actinopteri > Scombriformes > Scombridae > Scomber > Scomber scombrus. The sequence continues at coordinate 25,234,505 of NC_084976.1, read as the reverse complement.
TGCATAATAACGTATCAACTTCCTTGCACATGTTCTCCTCGTTTCATAAAACAGCTCCAGAAACCAGTTTGGACTGGTTTCAGCTCTACTTGTGGTTGGGCACGATTCCTGTATCACAACGATAGCTTAAACTTCGGCTGAGCCATCAGCCTGCAGTCACGTAGGAACTTTTATATCTTCCTGAAAATATAACTCAAGCATACAGCACACTTACACACTCTAATAGAACAGATTAGTTGCAGTATAAAAAGTAAATATGAGATAACTTATGTACAATTATTCCATCAGTAGGTTCATTGTCTAATGTGGGACATCTAAACTCCAGTGCATTTATCTCTTTCTCTACAACATTCAAGTGAACATGATGGGTGTTGAATCCAAGCAGGGGTGTCATGTAATATAAATCATATTAGTTTGTGGGTGTGATGTTATATAAATGGGGGCAGGAAAATAGTCAAACAGGAAAAACTCCTTGGGAAGTCCACTTGATCCACTAGGATGTACACAAAATCAGTGTTAAATCTGGCCTGAATAAAACAATGTTCCTAATAGTTAAATTATGTTTTTGATGTATTTGAGCATCAAGCCTAAAAATTAATGTCCCATATTTCAGTGTAAACTGTCTGGGATTAGAAAATCCACAAATTCTGAAATAATTTGGTACAAGGAAAACTAATACAGATGATATTGATGATTAAGAGCTGTCAAAAATCTTTCTCAAGTGTTCTCATCATTAAAGACAGCAGTTTTTTTTCTGCGTCAGTCACATTAAAGAATACCAATACAGTTGTTAAACAATTACAAATGTTCCCTAAATTTGTTACAGCTGTTGGAGCAAGTGGTCAGTCCACGGGTATTAACTCTTCAACTTTCTTAAGAAACCACTTTTAACACTTACAAGAAAAAGAAAAAAAAACACAGAACAGGACAAACTTGATCGAGGGTTGGAAACAATACAGTTTCTAATGTAAGTGTAGCAAATCTATTATAAATCTTCATGAATACAGAGTGTTTTATTCTATTTCTCCTCAGAGGAAAACACTGTGGATGAACTATCTGCACTGGTCCAGAAAGTGAGTAATGTTACATCAATCTGACATTTCACAACAAATCTTCATTCAATAAGATGCAGATTGAAAATCTTCAAATATTTTAAATCATTAGAACTGCTGCTGCATTCAGAAGAATAGTTCTGCTATAATCAATAAAAGTATGTTCAAATCTTCTCCAAATCTTTGTTTATTCGCTTTTGAAAGTGCTTCAACATTTGAGAGAGGAAGATTTCAGAGACTTCAAGTGTTTTTTGGACAACAAAATCCCAAAGACCAAACTGGAGAGCGCAAACAGGACACATGTGGTGGATCTGATGGAGCAGACCTACAACCAACGGGCTGTGGAGGTGACCAAGATGCTTTTCAGTAAATGAATACGAATGATCTGGTGAAGCTGTTGTGAGACACCAGCTCAGGATCCAAAGATACATTGTGGGAAAACAACAAACAAACAAACACTCAGTAGCGGCTTGTTGAGTGGCAAAAACACTCATATTGTTGCCGCTAATCCAATTAATTACAATATTACAAAACATTTGGACCTGATCAAACAAACGGTTAAAGGAGACACATCGTCCCATATTTTATTTTATTTCACCTTCTAGTATCCTGGCCACTGTTGCCAGATTCAGCTTGAATACATTTAAAACGTGAATATTTTGGCCTGAATTTCAGACATTTGAGGTCGAGGTCGATCCATCTTTTGGGCAGATCACTCATAAAGATTGTTTTGCATGTACCAGTAATGTTATGTTATGTTATAAATGTAGTTGTTGTAAACTTGTGTGATGTTATCTTTACCTGTCCTGGACAACAACATCACCGCCCACTATGACTTCAATAATAAACAGTTGTTGAATAAGCTGAATTATTACCAAAAGCAGAAACTTTTAAGCCAAAAAACAGAATTCATGGCTGAGCTGTTGTATTTATTTGCACTAGATTGTACAGGTGTACCTAATAAAGTGAGAAGTGAGTGTATACTATTTGTTTTCCTTTGGTTTATTATGTTCTGTCCATTTTGATATTATGTTGATCTTGTATTTGATCTTATTATTGTTAAATGTCTTTTTATGATACCTTGTTTTTTTTACTGGATATACCTTTTTGATGTCTGAAGTAGGCTACTTTGCACTGTCTTGTTGTTGGAAGGCTCTGTACAAATACATTTGTGTTGCTATATGAATGATCTGTATCCAGTGGAGAACTGCTAACTTTATGAGGCTCATTCAACATAGTGTCAGGTCAGATACCTCACTGTATGTTCATGTTTCACTGAATGTATCTATGATTTTGCAGAAACATCAGTACTGATGAAGCTGGCGGCAGCGTCACACAGCAGCTGATATGTTGTGTTCACTGCAGCGATTTTACACAAAAAACTATATGAAACTAAAATCATACTTAGTAATATATGCAAAGTATTAGAATATAGATTTTTAATATATTCTAATACTTTGCATATATTACTTAGTATGATTTTAGTTTGTTAACATGGTTGAGGTAAAAAGGAATCAGCATGTTCATGCTTAATATTGGGTAAGCCATACTTTCCACAATCCTGCCACCAACCACATCGTGTTATTTCAGCAGCTGCTCCAGAACTGAGCAGAAGTGTAGCAAGCAGTCTGACCCTCTCCTCTGTGCTATGGGCCTGGGGAGCATTATAGTTGTACAGTGCTGATGAAATATTGAGTAGAATTTGATTTGAGTTGGCTTATATCTTTTAAAATTGAAAGGTGCCTATGTAATAGTTATGGCTCACTAGCAAAAGCACAGTTGCAAGTTACATGCCTCTATCAAGCCCCATTTATAAACGAGGCCCATAGTGCCTCATGGAACCTGATAAGACTTAACGTGGCCTGACTTTTAAGGTAGACCACTGAATTGACTTGGATTCTGTCCAAATCTAATTATTTCCATGTTTAAAATGTTGTGTTATCAGTCTAGCAAAATAGTTTTCTGAAATGTGTTTTCCCAGTTGTTCTTTTCCCCCCTGATGTGTTGTGTTACCTCATTAATAAATGTGTTTTTTGGTTTTGTATTGGATTTGTTCATGTGGTTTGTACCTCAAAGCCTCTGCAGTAGGCTATCTTCAACACAAATTAAAAACCATAAAACTGTGTTTAATGCAAAATATTAATATGTGTCTTGATTTCAGTGTACAGGAGCTAAGAGTTTTTTGTTTTCTTCACATTAAAAAAAAATTGTACTGCCGTTCTCAGCTTCTGTACAATTGAACACTAAGATCGCATATCCTATGTTATGAGTCATGTTTGACAGTATATGCAGTTAACCGATCAGAGAGGAGTAAAGATGGGTGAACTGACTGTAAGTGTAGCTACTTTAGACTAGAGTACTGACAGAAACTGGACTTCAAACATGCTGCTCCAGTGTGTTCGGCGAGTCAAACACAGATAAACTAAAGTCAAACCATCCAGGATACTGAAACACTCACTGAGGGAGGAGACAGAGAGAGACGACATGTGAGACTTGAGGAACTAGGAAGCAACAGCTGAACGTCAGTTACACAACAGTGAGGGCAAAACTTGATGCATTTCACACCTTGACTGTCAGAGCGACAAGCTATTAAAACGGTAAAACCTTTTTTTTTTTTTTTTTGTACTGTAGTATCGATTCTTTTTTTTCTTTTTTTTTTACTTTCACTTTCATCGTCCTGCCTCCCCTGTGGAGTTGTATTCGTGTGTGAAAACTGTTAATACAGCTTAGTACTAAAATAAGACATTAGTGAACACTTTGCTGACAACAAAGATGGTTGAACGTTAATTTTGTTTTTTCAAGATAGGGGGGTGTGACATGCGGCAAAGGACCTCCGGCCGGGACTCGAAACCGGGTTCGGCTGAGTACGTGGCATGCGTTCTAACCACTCAATCAGTTGCGCGCGATGAACGTTAAATTAATGATACTATAATTGATACACTTCATATGAAAAATGTTCTGATGCATGTTGATTATAGCCTTATAATATCTCTGATCAGTCATCTTTGTGCCATGTTTCTTTTCTTTACTCAGAGCTTTTTGTGGATAGACATCGAGTCAAACTAATTCAGAGAGTGACCAATGTTGCACCAATTTTGGATGAACTCCATTTTCATAATGTTATAGATCAAGTATATTATGATAAAATCAGGGCTCTCCATGACTCTGAGGAGCAGATGAGGACACTCCTTAGTGGGCTTTTGGAATCCAGTAGAGTTAGAGGAAAACTGATCTTCTAGCAAATCCTTATTGATGAACTCAAGAGAACGGAGAGTGAGACTGGCATGGATATGGAAGTCATGGATACAGGGCAGGTGAGTAAATCTTTACACATTTAAAGCAGTGTAACGTACATGATGTCATATAATCACTCAGCCATTGATTATAATGGAGAATCCAATTAATTACTCGCCCCTGGATGTAAAATTTGGCTACATGAAAAGTGTAGTTTTCTCCTTCAGCAGATTATCAGCAGCTGTATTCAGATTCACAAAAGTTACTGTGGATTCAAATATTGACTCAGAATCAAACCCACATTAATTTCAGTTCATTCTTATTATCAACATTTTCCACAAGAATTGTTGCTGTAAATCACTAAATATGCTGGTGGAGCTATGAGACAGCGATAGTGTAACATAGGTGTCTTTAGTTATGTTGACAAGTCCCTGCTCATCCTATGTGTGATCTACATTCATGTCATTGCAAGGATCAATTCTTTGACCTTTTTAAGTGAAAGTCTACATCATCCATTTCATAAAACAGTATTACCATAATGGAGAGCGCTGTCTAAATCGTTAGTGGGTTAGGGTTTCATGGTAGCAGAGCAAACAAACACTTCACATCCTGTCCTGCATAATACTGTTTGATATATCTTTTATTTTCCAGGTGGACACAATGATGGATAAGAAGCTGCTTATTGAAATATTAAATGGTTTGAGCTCTGAGGAGTTAGAGAAATTCAAGTCACTCATTGAATTGGAGAAAGATTTCCCACCCATCTCAAGGAGACGACTGAATGTGGCAGACATGCAGGAAACTGTGGAGCTGATGCTGCAGACGTACAGTTGGAAGTGTGTGGAGGTGACCAAAAAGGTTTTAAAGGAAATTAACAGGACTGATCTGGTGCAGAGGTTGCCAGATATCAGCTCAAGAACTAAAAGTAAGACGAACAACACAAAAACATGAAAAATATTAAACTGGCACACATTACAGCTAGATGTGTCTCATAAGTTTTATAGTTTATTGTTTAAAGATGAAGAACATTAGCTGGGGTGCAATACTTTGCAAGTTTGGGCATAAACAATACAACAACTAATATATACAAAACCATTCAACATTTCTGGAAAATATTCAAGTAGCTCTGCACATTACTGATGTTGATCACTTACTTTTATTTATTTTCTTCCTCCTCAGAAAAACTCTCAGTGGATGAACACTTGTCTGCACTGATCCACAAAGTGAGTAATGTCACATCGACCTGACTTCATACTGTTATAATTCAATAAGATGAAAGTTTAAAATCATATTTATCATCACATTAGTGCTGATTAATGAAAATACACTCAGATTTTCAAACTATTAAACAAAAGACAAAGTATGAATTTGAGAAAAGAGTTCCTGACTTTTGTTGCCACCTTTTTTATAGTGAGCTTATCAAGAACATGTAATTAAGATCACGTGGCTCATTTCAGTCTTTGACAGCACAGAGTGTGAGCCAGAGTTACAGCCTGGAATTAAATATAAAACAATAAATAGTTGGCAGATATTAAAAAATAGAAAGTAAGACAAACAACAATTAGCAGATGTATCATAGTTCAGGTGATCTTACAGAAAAACTTATCCTAAAACATTACATACAGTTTTTAATATTTCCAGGGGAGAAATAACATATTATCTCTTTGAACATACTTTTCATATTTTCCAGGTAGCAACAAAGACGGCTGTGAGAGAGCTGCTTTTAGAAACACTGAATTATTTGAGTGATCAGGAGCTGAATAAATTCAAGTGGCTCCTGCCGTTCACTCACTTCAAAAAGGGCCGTCCATCCATCCCACGGATTGAGCTGGAGCTGGCAGACAAGACAAAAGTAGTGGATCTAATGATGGAGAGGTGTGGCCAACAGTCTGTGGAGGTGATCAGGGAGGTTTTCATGGACATTAAGAGGACTGATCTGGTGCAGAGTCTGCCAGAGACCAGCTCAGGACCCAATGGTGAGATCACATTAATTTATAATATTCATAAATCAGCAGGGGTGAAGAAAATTAGATTAAGTTATCGAGCAGCACCATACAGGCCCACCATGACAGCAGAAATACAGATTTGAATCAACACCTCCCTGACAGACTCAACAAAACAATATGAGCTTTACAGTTAGTTGGTACTTTTACAAGACACAGATCACTTCAGAGGGAAATGTTAGAGCTCATTATTACAAGTGTTGTGTTGTGTATGGTCAGATAGGAACTTGACTAATGTTGTCTACATCATTTCACTTGAATAATAAATGTGACGTCAATGTTCATCAGGCGAAAGTCTTAATTGATTTTAAGGATGTTACTATTGAGTAGATTGTTTGTTCCTTTAGCATTTAATCTTTAATATTAGATTTATTTTAAAACTAGATACCCTGATAGTGTCTGATTTCATCACCTGATGGTAAACAGACATCCATGAGTCTTGTTTTCTTTATTTCTCTTCAGAGAAACAGTCTGTGGATGAACAGTGGCCTGCACTGATCCAGAAAGTGAGTTATGTCACATCTCATCTGTTTCATTCAACAGATGTAGAAAAAAAACATGTTCAACATTATAAATGATAATACAGACTAAATTCCTGATTTTCACCAGCTGGTTCTCTCCCAGATCTGAAGCTACATTCAGGTTGCATCATGTACACATGAAGTCTGAAACCAGAACGTTGTTCATTAATAATGTTTAAAATCATCATCACATCTACCACTGGAGAAATATTTACTGTATATATCCACATTTCTAAAAACACACATGTTGATGAGATTTGCAATCATCCCAGTTGAGAGTTTGCACATTTACCTGAATTAACATTGTCTTTGTATTTACCAGGTAGAAACAATGACGTCTGTTATAAAGCTGCTTTTGGAAACACTGGCTGATTTGAGTGACGGGGAGCAGCAGCACTTCAAGCAAGTCCTCCAGATTCAAAGTTTTGTCTATGAACCCTACACAGAGATCCCATGGTCGATGGCCGACATGCAGGACATAGTGTTTCTAATGGTGAAGACCTTCGGCCAACAGTCTCTTGTGAAGACCAAGGACATTTTAATTCAGATAAACAGGAGAGATCTGGTGCAGAGACTTTCAGCCAGCAGCTCAGGACCCAAAAGTAAGTAAATGAAGACAATAACATATTCAAATAATTAAACTGGCTCAAAAATGTGATTCATGTGTTTATAAGCTATGTTATAAGCAATTCTTCTTTTTTTAAATATGATTAATTATAATATATAAGACAATAAAATAATAAAACAATATCAGCTGGTATACAAAATATATTTTATTAGAAATGTGAAATATGAAGTGATATTGTGGGACAGGCATAAAAATATTAGAGATGAATTATATATATCATATGTATTATATGTATATGTATCAACTGTTGAGAAGACTAAGATGTTATTTTGTGTTGAACTCTTTGTATTGTAATTTTTAAAGAGCAATACAGCCTGATGTTGATCACTTACTTTTATTTCCTTTCTTCCTCAGAAAAACTCTCAGTGGATGAACACTTGTCTGCACTGATCCACAAAGTGAGCAATGTCACATCGACCTGACCTCATACAGTTTTAATTCAATAAGATGCAACATTTTCAAATCCTATTCATCATCACATTAGTGGTGATTAATGAAAATAAATTCAGATTTTCAAACCATTACACAAAATACAAAACATTAATTTCAGAAAACAGTTCCTGACTTGTGCTCCCACCTTTTTTTTAATAGCTATTTCATCAAGAACATGTGATTTAGCTCATTTCAGTTTTTGACTACACAGTGTGTGAGCCAGAGATATAACCTGTAATTAAGATAAAACAATAAAATGTTTACAGATATTAAAAAATAGAAAGTAAGACAAGTCATAATTAGCAGATGTATCATAGTTCAGGTGATCTTACACAAAAAAACACATCAAAACATTCAAATGTCTAAATAATTATACACATACATACTGTTGGGGGAGAAATAACATATTTTCTCTTTGAACCTAATCTTCGTATTTTCCAGGTAGCAACAATGGGAGCTGTAAGAGAGCTGCTTTTAGAAACACTGAATGATAGGAGTTATCAGGAAATAAAGAAACTCAAGTGGCTCCTGCAGTTCACTTATTTCAAGAAGGGCCGTCCATCCATCCCATGGATTGAACTAAAGCCAGCAGACAAGACAAAAGTAGTGGAACTGATGATGAAGACATGTGGCCAACGGTCTGTGGAGGTGATCAGGGAGGTTTTCATGGACATGAAGAGGACTGATCTGGTGCAGAGTCTGCCAGAGACCAGCTCAGGACCCAAAGGTGAGATAAAGAAGACAACTGTCATGTCACATTAATTTATAATAATTAATAAATCTGCAGGGGTGACAAAAATTAGATAAAGCAATGGAGCAGCACCATATAGGCCCACCATGACAGCAAAAATATAGATTTGAATCAACACCTTCCTGACAGACTCAACAAAAACAATATGAGCTTCACAAAGTTAGTTGGTACTTTTACAAGACACAGATCACTTCAGAAGGAAATGTTAGAGCTCATTATTACCTGTCTTGTGTTGTCTATGGTCAGATAGGAACTTGACTAATGTTTGTCTACATTTCACTTGAATATGTCACATTGCATATTTTTTGTAACTACAAATTAACTTAAACTTTGCTCCACTATGGACTCTCATTCTCATTCATCCCTTCTGTGATTTCTGTAACCGAGGCCTCTTCCTGTCTTCCATCCACACACCTGTAATCCATCTGTGTCATGTGACATGTGCAGTGTTTGTATTTTATTTAACACCCTGATTAAGTGTTTTTTCAATCCACATTGGTCTCAGCCATGAAGCGTTAAAGGCTTTTATTATATTTAGGAGTCAGTGTAATATGCTGAGGAAAAGCACATTAAGGTTACACACAGTGTATTTATTATGTAATTACATTGTTCATTAAATGTGTTTCAGCTGCAGGATCAACAGTTGAAGCATTTGGTGTAAAAACCACAGAGGGAGGTAGGTACCATAAACATTTGAAACACTAATAAAAAAATTACAAATATTATTCCTTTAAATAAGAGTAAATATGACAAATTTGAATCCTTTCATCAAATCCCTGTAGTTATCTTAATCTACATTTCATGATGTGAAGCTTTAACACTGAGTTTAATAATAAATGTGACGTCATGTTGATCAGTGTTCATCGGGTGAAAGTGTTAACTGATTTTTAGGATGTTACTATTGAACAGGTTTGTTTTTTGTTCATTTAGCATTTAATCTTTAATATTAGAATTATTTTAAAACTAGATACCCTGATAGTGTCTGATTGTATCACCTGATAGTAAACAGACATTCATGAGTCTTGTTTTCTTTCTTTCTCTTCAGAGAAACAGTCTGTGGATGAACAGTGGCCTGCACTGATCCAGAAAGTGAGTAATGTCACATCTGTCTGACTTTACAGATGCAGCTTTCATTCAACAGATGCAGAAAAAAAACATGTTCAACATTATAAATGATGATACAAATCAAATTCCTGATTTTCACCAGCTGGTTTTCTCTTAGATCTTTATCTTTATCGTTAACGTTGTTAGTTAATAATGTTAAAAATCGGTGTTATCTCTATCACCGGAGAAATGTATACTGTATATATCTACATTTTTTTTAACACACAAGTTGATGAGATGTGAACATAAAAGTCTGTGATCATCCCAGCTGTGAGATTGCACATTTACCAATAAAACATTTTCTTTGTATTTACCAGGTAGAAACAATGACGTCTGTTATAGAGCTGCTTTTGGAAACACTGGCTGATTTGAGTTACAAAGAACTTGATAACTTCAAGTGTGTTCTCCCAGATCATTTGAGCTTCACAAGTAGGGATTTTGACAACCGTTGGAGGCGGCTGATGGTAACAGACATGCAGGACATAGTGTTAATTATGGTGCAAATGGACGGCCAAGAGTTTATTGAGGTGACGAAGAAGGTTTTTAAGGAAATGAAGAGGCCTGATCTTGTGCAGAGGCTGTCAGACAGCAGCTTGAGACCCAAAAGTAAGACAATGAAGAGAAAAGTATTTTAAAGTACTGTGGGATGGGGGGCACAATATAAGTGACAATGTCTGTGTCACTGCTGAGGTTTAAGTATAATTTTGTGTTGAACAAAGCAATTTAGTAGAAAGCAATATATTCTGATGCAAAGTATTTCTAGACGGTTGTTCAATCAATCATTCATTAATCATATTTTATGTTTTTTCTCCTCAGAGAAACACTTCATGGACGAACAGCTCTCTACAGTGATCCAGAAAGTGAGCAATGCCACATCTGTCTGACTTTACACAGCTTTCATTCAATAGTTGCAGGTTGAAAATTATCCATGAAACAGTTTAAATACTGATACAACCCAAATTCATGATTTAATCTGAATATTTTCACTGAATTTGAATTCAAGCAGCATTTCTATCCATCATCAATGTTTCATATTTTTACCACTGAGGATTAGTTGAGCTTTGAAACTAACATCCACATCTTCACTAACTTTCATGAGGTTATGAGAAACTAGTTTAGTGTTTTTTTCTTGTGGATTAAATATACTTCATGCCTCTTTTTTAAATTCCAGGTAGCAACAATGGCAGCTTTTAAAGAGATGCTTTTGGAAACCCTGAATGATTTGAGTTATCAGGAGTTCGAGAAATTCAAGGAAGTCCTGGAGTTGACTGTCTCCCAGGAGGACCTACAAGACATCTCAGTGAGGTTCAGAAGCAGAGCAGAAATAGTGTATCTGATGTTGCAGAACTACGGTCAACACTCTGTTGAGCTGATGAAGAAGATTTTCAAAAAAATTTACAGATCTGATCTGGTTCAGAGGTTAGACACCAGCTCAGGAAACAAAGGTAAGACAAAGAAGACAATCACATGTTTAACGAATACATTTAATAATTAATTAAAAAACATACAGTATATCTGCTACTGTACAGTGCAAATTTAATTTTATAACCAAAATTAAGTATGATAAAAGTAGTGGGCAGGGGGCAACACATTAATTAAATCAACACCTCTCTGACCTGTAACATCTAGCCTAGCCTTCTAGCTTATACTTTCTGAGTGGAAAACAATTCTCCTCCCAAATGTTAAATATTGTAAAGGGACAGGTGTGTTAAGTTGCTAATGTTACATAACCAAAGCTATGTGGACTTGTGTGGGGGGAAAAAGTCTTGTGTCATTGCCCACAACATTCTCCAGTCAGTATCACATTAGGAAAGTTAACATTGTCCACTGTCAGATGATAATATCACAAATATTTCCAAAAACTGATTTTGTACTCTGGAAATGATAAACAATAAGTGTAGTATCATTAAAGATAATTTATCCTTCCAAACAAAGAGAGCAAAATTCCAGTTTTGACTGAAAATATAGTTCATCAGTGAAACATGCTTTGACCTAAAGAGGACCATGGGGTTGAATGAACACCTCTCTGACATGCTTATAATTTCACAACTCTGTAAATTCTATTTGACATCAAAGATCATTTTGTGAGGTGGTTATCTTTACATAAAGACTGTCATATTTGTTGCAGGGCTTTTATATTGGATTCAATTCGATTTTTTTTTTTTAAATCTCACTAAAACAGATATGATGTTTAGTCATTTTCTATTTTCTTTCTCCTCAGAGAAGCAGAAGTCTTCACTGTCCCAGAAAGTGAGTAATGTCACATCAGACACACTCAACACAGCGTTCATCAAATAGCTGCTGGTTGAAAATTATCCTCAGCTTGACCTTTATAAATAATGAGACATCAGATGGTGTTCACTGAACTGAAGCAGCATTCTGATCGAGATTTTGATCTAAAATATTATATCAATTAATGATGTCATAATAATATCTGTGCTATCTGTACCACTGAAGATGTGAACAGGAGAACTAAATGTTTAGAGTGTGTATGTTTTTTCTGACTTTTTTATTTGACTTTGATGGAAGTTCCAATAATCATGATTTGAATGTTTACATTAATGCTCTCTGATCCCTTTGATTCCACCAGGACATAAAAATGACACCAGTTAAGGAGAAGCTTTTGGAAACACTGGGAGAATTACGCTCTGGTGACCTCGAGGAATTCAAATTGTTCCTGCAGCACCTTCAAATAAAAGATCTACCAAGAATCCCGAGTGTCCGAATAGAGAGGACAGACAGCACAGTTGACCTAGTGGATCTGATGGTGGAGATCTGTGGTCAACAGTCTGTGGATGTGACCAGGGAGGTTTTAAAGGACATGGACAGAATGGATCTGGTGCAGAGTTTGTCAGACACCAGCTCACCATCCAAAGGTAAGTTATGCGAAAATATATATTCAATTCCAATATTAAACATTTAGTATGCAGAGAGGAGTCCTACTCTACTTTATTGCTACTGCTACATTCTGCTACATAAGTCCTGCATAACATATTGTTCTCTCATACTGGAGCAGCGCTATGTAGCACATGGTTCTAAAGCAGCAAAACATCTGGAAAGTTTCAAAATGATTACATTTATAAACTTTATTTAAAACATTTTCTAATGTGTTTTAATAAGGGCCTTCAAGAAGTTTGGAGTCTGGGGCTCATGGAGGCATTATGGTAATCCCTGTCATTAATTAATTCATTTGCTCACTTGTTTATTTCTCATTCACTTTATTTGTGATACATTTTTGTCTATTTGTGTGACGCTATAAAATTAAACAGGATTAAACAGGATCACTTCCTCTAATTTACATAATGTGACTGTCCTCTGATGCAGGACTCCAGTGACTGGACTAAACTTGAACCCGAAGTGAACAGTACAGATGCAGATGATGCTCCAACTTACAAGTAAAAATAACATCTTCAATATTGTGTCACAACAAACTGGACAGATTTTAAGAGATTTAAGAAGTTTACATTTAGTGTTTTTACCTGATAGTTGTTTTATCTTGTCCTGTTGTTTTAATCCAATTTTAACATGAATGCTATGATTCTCAGATTGAATGTTAAGCACTTTTTCTGGCATTTTATGCATGAATTATACCATATAAAAACAAATATAAGCATGTACACACATTTTGTTCTTTTTTCATTCAGTCTCCAGTCTGAAGCAGGAAAGTTTGAATGCAGTGTTTCTGACCTGCGATGGGTCAGTGAAGAAAAGGTCAGCTTTAAGTACCAGTTCTGCTCTTGGGAAGGACACATGGAGAGAATGGAAAGCTTACAATACATGCCTGCAGGTCCCCTAATGGACATCACAGTCACTGCTGGGAAGTTAAAGGAAGTGTACCTGCCTCACTGGATCTGCACAGGTAAGTAGAAACATAAAAGAGTAATTATGAAAACAATGTGTAAAAACATTGATGATCTTTTTCCTCACTAAATGTGTGTGCTTGTATTTTGTGCAGATGACAACCCTGAAATACTTGACAAGTTTGCAGTCCTACACATAGATGACTGTGGAGATGTTGTTGAAGACGCGTCTGAGGTCACATCATCCCACGTCAAGTTATCTGAACCAATTTTCTCTCCAAGAGCGGTCCTGATGAAACTTGGCTTTCCTGTGAAGATAAACTGTAAAGTTTTAATATACTGTGAACCAAATATAACGTCCCTCAGGCTACATGTGTATCTGATCCCAAAGGATCCTGCTTTAGAAAAGGTAATGTAATATCTTATTGTCACCAATACTATAAGATTTAAGATTTAATAGCCGACAACTGAGTATTAGGACCAATGATGAAAAAAAAGTTGAATTGTGAGAATAAAGCTGTGAAGTGGGAGGGAGGATTGTTTCCCCCTGTCTGTATTAAGATTATCCACTTAAAACATGAGACAGTGTAGTGGAAACATTTCCTCATTTCAAAGTGATGGAAAAAGTGATTCTCGTCAGATTTCTTTCAGCAGCTGAAGTTAATATTTGTTTGGAGGCTAATAGATCTCACTGATGAACTGACATTTTACAGATTAAGCCCACTGCTCACTGTGTGTCAATATGCAGCGGCCTTCAATCTTTTTCTGACATCAGACATTGATGATGTCATGATCTCTGCACTCTTTGGCACAACTGGCAGGACAAAACCAAGTGCTCCATGTACTTCAGCAGCTGCTTTACAAGGTTATACAACTCAGACATTATGCAATTGTTTATTGCATTTTGACTGCTGGTCTGATACACTAAGTATATCCTCAATGGTAAAATATACTAAAATAACTTCATTTTTTAAATAAAGGCTACTCTCATCTGTTAACCCGTTAAACAACAATTCTACAGCAGTGTATTTAGTTAGTCTCAAAATACATATAACATTTTATATAATAAAACTACATTCTCAGAATAAAATATGCTTTCCAAATTTGCAGATATATTTATTATAACATGATCTTTTCCTTAATATCATGACTGTTCTGGAAATCTCACATTACATTTTTTCCCAATGGTGGCCCTAATACTCAATTATATAAAAAAAAAACATATTGCTTGTTCATGTACTTTAAAACACAGATGACAATGTTTACTACTGTAACCTCAAAGCAGCTTTGTCCTCATAGTATATTGTTGTTTTTTTTCCAGACAATGAACAAGAAGAAATCTTCCAAAGGATACAAATTCATTGAAAAGCCACGTCCAGACAAGTACCTGAAAATGGAACAAGAATTTGTCCTCAAAGCAGACATAGACACAGCAAAAATCTCCCCTGAGGTATAATTTTTACAGTCTCTCAGTAATTACATTTCAGTCAGCCAACTCTTGTGGAGAAATTATTATTGTAGATTATTATTTAAATGTAGAATATGTACAGCTATAGTGTTTGGTGTTAGGTGTTAGTGTTCTGATCTGGTGACTCCCCACAAGGAAACATCGCTCTCGCACAGCAGGGAGTCAGGAGCAATGGTACTAACTCCTAATGACCAGATACTAAACAACTAGTTTTATTTTTTGTAAAGGATTTAACTTGACGGTTTACCTTTGTCAAATGAACTCCTCCTCTCCTTTTATGTTGTATTTTTTACACAGAAAGTAACCCTCAGGCATGACAGCCAGGACCCAAATTTCTATGAAGTGTACATTAAAAATCCAGACAGAGACTTCAACCTTACACTCTCACACTCTTGTACAAATAAGTGCAAACCAGAGTGTAAACCAGTGTGGACCTGTGAAATTCAAGAAGGTCAGTGGCTATTAAACAATATTACCTTCATTATATAAAAAGGATGCGTTCTGTCCCTCTGTTAACCATTCTATATAATTTATGTCAGTTATGAATGAAAGCTGAATCAACACCAATGCACACTGAAAATGGACTTATTGCTCTAATAATCTGGTGTAGCTGACTGATTTATGTTCACCTGCCATTTAATACAAGATAAATTAGTTTATTTAATTCCATGAATAGTCAGAAACACCCAGAAGTGCTTCAGATGGCAAGTTTGGGTATTGGGACAGACCAATTAATTGAAGAGCCAATACAACAAATTTGATCACAGCTGTAATAACATCTGTTGGTTTTTGATGCAAACAACTACAACTGGCTCTTTAGAATTAGAAAATGAATAATATTTATTGTAATAAATATTATATTTAGCTAAAATACCTCATTATAAAATAATCCACAATATCAGCTATCAATATTTTGTGTTGTTGTCCGTTTCATTTCAGATAACTACAAACAGTCTGGTAATTCAGAAGGTAAGACACAGCATAAATGTACTGTCTATTACTATACAAGATACCAGATTTCAGTCATATTTCATGAATGTGTCGTACATTTGTTGCAAATATTCCAACTAGAAGAAAGACAATTTGAGTTTCAATGTTTAAAATGTTTATAGCTTTGAAACCAAATTGTAAGATTTCCAAAATATTATTATATACATTTTCTTTTTTTTACATATTTAAAATTAGACCATTTCTGACAAACTGATGAGAAGTTGTCTTTATCTGAACTTACAGAGCTGAATTGGGCTGCTTTGTACAATATTCTTGTTTTTCGGTTAGTTTGTTGAAGTATTCTTGTCTAGAACAAAACATTTATTATATAATTGTCTTTGAATGTGTTGCCAAGTGAATGAAGAATAGTTTATTGTACAGATGATATTGATGATTACAAGCTGTCAAAAGTCTTTATGCCTTCTCAAGTGTTCTGATCATTAAAGCAGTTTGTTTTCGGTGTCAGTCACATTAAAGAAGAACAATATAGTTGTTAAACAATTACAGATGTTCAATTTTTTCCTTAAATTTGTTACAGATGTTGGAGCAACTGGTGGAAATACCTTGGAAGAAGGTGAGTCCACAGGTATTAACTATTTTCTTTTAAAATGACTATTAACGCTTACAAGAAATAATCAAACTTGATCATGAGTTGGAAACATTACAGTTGCTAATGTAAGTGTGGCAAATGTATAATAAATCTTCATGAATACAAAGTGTTTTATTCCATTCCTCCTCAGAGGAACACACTGAGGATGAACTATCTGCCCTGGTCCAGAAGGTGAGTAATGTTACATCAATCTGACATTTCACAGCAAAACTTCATTCAATAAGATGCATGTTGAAAATCTTCCAATATTTTAAATCATTAGAACTGATGCTGCATTCAGAGAAATAGTTCTGCTATAATCAATAACAGTATGTTCAAATCTTCTCCAAATCTTTGTTTATTTGTTTTTAATTCACCAGACAGCAACAATCACAACGGTTAAAGAGAAGCTTTTCAGAATGCTGCAACGTTTGACAGAGGATGATTTTAGAGTCTTTAAGTGGTTTTTGGAGAACAAAATCCCAAAGAGCAAACTGGAGAGTGCAAACAGGACACGTGTGGTGGATCTGATGGAGCAGACCTACAACCAACAGGCTGTGGAGGTGACCAAGATGCTTTTCGAGAAAATGAACAGGAACGATTTGGTGAAGCTGTTGTAAAAACAACAGCTCAGGATCCAAAGATACATTATGGGAGAAAAAAACACAAAAAAACACAGAAGTGGACTGTTGTTTTTGCAATTTTGCGATGTATGCAAGGTGTTTTCTTCAGTGTTACTCTTTATGTAAAAATCACTCAGGGCGGGGTTGCTAATGTAAGAACAGATTTAGATTTTGTTTCAAAACATTCGAGGACTTCAGGATGCCTGCTTTATATCTATGAGGCAAATATACTGTTTTCATTCAGTTCATGAGTCACTGTATCTATTAAATGACTCTTTTACTGCTGATTTTCAGATTTTGCTCCGATGGTTCTGCCCCTCTGCTCACTATTTGAAGTGTTTTGGTGCATTTTGATGATTGTTGCATTTGGGTAACAGAGCAAAGTATTTGTTTATTTGAAAGATAAAATCATTTCATTGTCTAACCATTTGAAAATTAATATTATGGACTACAGGATTTTTAACCTGCATCCCAAGTTGCAGCTCAGTTTTCACCCAAACAAAGGCAGTAGCCAAAAGGGACATTTTAGATTAAACTTTATTACACAATTTCATACAACCACATGTAGTTCATTATTCAACCAGAAAGTGCAACAGTAGAAAAGGTGATATTAAATTGCAGTCCATGCAGATCTATCAATCTTCAATAACACTTAATGATTCATTGAATTTAGAATTTCACTTTTAAGCCAATTGTAGTGTAATTTTGCAATGAAGCCAAAGCAACTGATAAACTGTTAATTATGATGTAATGAAACAGTCAATTTGAAAGTTTTCTCTTCAGAGATCCTGAAAGTGAGCAATGACACATCAGTCTGACGTTACACAACACAGCTTTCATTCAACAGATTGAAAATTCCTCTCAGCTTTAACTGATAAATTATGATACAAACTAAATTCATAATTTTATCAGAGGCTGTGTTCAGCTGTGTCCATTCAGCAGGAAAACTGGGATGTTTTCTTCAATAAAGTTACAATACTGATATATAGCAGTTAAATTATTACCCTTCAGACAGCGTCAACAAAAGCAAAAACTTTTAAGCCGAAAAGTAAAATTCATGGTGGAGCTGTTGTATTGATTTGCACTACATTGTACAGGTTTACCTAATAAAGTAGAAGATGTATATGCTCTTTATGTACATTTTTATTCTTCACTATACGTTACTTATGTTCTGTTCAATTTGATCCTATTTTTATCTTGTATTTTATCTTATTATTTCTATTTTTTTAATGCCCTGTTTTTTTTTTACTGGATATCTTCTCTTTATTTTTGATGTCTTACATAAAGCACTTTGAATCACCTTGTTGTTGAAAGGTGCTATGCTAATTAATGTGCGTTGTCTATGAATGTACTGTATCCAATGGAGAACTGTTTACTGTGTGAAGGTCATTCAACATATTTTCTATTTTAAAATCTATAATAAATTCCCTCATTGTTATGTTTGGTTGTGATTATTTGAGACAATGAAGGGGGAGATTGGTGCACAATGAGAACTGCAGTAAGAGTGTATTTAATTTGCAGAGGTGCACCACAGAGCTCTCCATATCACAAACCAACTCTCTTTATTTAACTTGCTTCTACAAGATTGTTTGTAATAAAGCAGCTCTTGTGGATGAATCCTGAACTTCATAAGAGCTGTCTGGACATTTTTATTGTACAGTAGCTGAAAGCCAGAAATAGGCCTAAATCCCCATACCAACAAATCACTAATAATATGACCTCAAATGAACTCACACCACAGGAATGAGGGGCAGTGTCTTCTCTTCAGAGGTATATGTAGAGGAGCATAAAGAAGCTACACCTGGGGCCTCATTTAAAAAAACAGTGCTTGGGATTCAAACCAAAAGCATGCATGCACCAAAAAAATAAACAGATTCATGAAACCGTGCATATGCATGAGTGTATTTATTTGTGTCTTTATAAATCACAATCAATGTGAAAATGTGCACACATGGGCAGACCACATATCCCAACCCATGCACTCCCGCAATAAACCTCAAACCTAATAAGGATCTAAAGATGGACACATACATGACTGATGAGACTACACTCAATATCTAAAGTACAACAAACACTTAATTCATTTCTATTTACTCCAAAACCCAGAATACAGGTATTTCTCTAATTTACACAATCTATGAGTGACTGGGGAAGGCAGAGTGTGCGGCAGCAACTGCTCCAGTGCGCTCAATGCGCCTGACATGCAAACATCTCATGCAAAAAACCTCAGGATTTAAATTTGATAAACAAATCAATAGTGTAGTTAAATTAAGTTTTATGCAGCTTTGGATTATCTCAAAATTCAAATCATTTCTTTGCACTTTTAACCTGGAGAAAGTCATTCATGCCTTGATATCATCCCGTCTTGATTACTGTAATTCATTATATCACTTAGTGTAGTTTGTCCCATCTTCAACTTATTCAAAATGCAGCAGCAATTTGTTCTAACAAGACTCAAAATGAGGGATCACATTACTCCCATTCTTGTCTCCCTGCACTGGTGGCCTGTTGATTGATTGATTAATTGATTTTAAAATATTAATGATTGTTTATAAGGCTTTGAATGGACTCGCTCCCTGTATATTGCAGAAATCCTGCACCCATACCACACTGGTAGAGAACTGAGGTCATCTGACCAGGGACTTTCAGACTTACTGTCTGTCCACAGATGCAGGACAATGGGTGTTTTTTTCAGTGTTACTCTTTATGTAAAAATCACTCAGGGCGGGGTTGCTAATGCAAA
Organism: Scomber scombrus; assembly: GCF_963691925.1. Taxonomy (NCBI): domain Eukaryota; kingdom Metazoa; phylum Chordata; class Actinopteri; order Scombriformes; family Scombridae; genus Scomber; species Scomber scombrus. The sequence continues at coordinate 25,214,567 of NC_084976.1, read as the reverse complement.
AACAGATTTAGATTTTGTTTCAAAACATTCGAGGACTTCAGGATGCCTGTTACATATCTATGAGGCAAATTTTTTTTTCCATTCAGTTCATGAGTCACTGTATCTATTAAATGACTCTTTTACTGCTGATTTTCAGATTTTGCTCCAATGGTTCTGCCCCTCTGCTCACTATTTGAAGTGTTTTGGTGCATTTTGATGATTGTTGCATTTGGGTAACAGAGCAAAGTATTTGTTTATGTGAAAGATAAAATCATTTCATTGTCTAACCATTTGAAAATTAATATTATGGACTACAGGATTTTTAACCTGCATCCCAAGTTGCAGCTCAGTTTCCACCCAAACAAAGGCAGTAGCCAAAAGGGACATTTTAGATTAAACTTTATTACACAATTTAATACAACCACATGTAGTTCATCATTCAACCAGAAAGTGCAGCAGTAGAAAAGGTGATATTAAAATGCAGTCCATGCAGATCTATCAATCTTCAATAACACTTAATGATTCATTGAATTTAGAATTTCACTTTTAAGCCAATTGTAGTGTAATTTTGCAATGAAGCCAAAGCAACAAATTCTCTCTCTTCAGAGATCCTGAAACTGAGCAATGACACATCAGTCTGACGTTACACAACACAGCTTTCATTCAACAAATTGAAAATTCTTCTCAGCTTTAACTGATAAATTATGATACAAACTAAATTCATAATTTTTATCAGAGGCTGTGTTCAGCTGTGTCCATTCAGCAGGAAAACTGGGATGTTTTCTTCAATAAAGTTACAATACTGATATATAGCAGTTAAATTATAACCCTTCAGACAGCGTCAACAAAAGCAAAAACTTTTAAGCCGAAAAGTAAAATTCATGGTGGAGCTGTTGTATAGATTTGCACTACATTGTACAGGTTTACCTAATAAAGTAGAAGATGTATATGCTCTTTGTGTACATTTTTATTCTTCACTATACGTTACTTATGTTCTGTTCAATTTGATCCTATTTTTATCTTGTATTTTATCTTATTATTTCTATTTTTTTAATGCCCTGTTTTTTTTTTACTGGATATCTTCTTTTTATTTTTGATGTCTTACATAAAGCACTTTGAATCACCTTGTTGTTGAAAGGTGCTATGCTAATTAATTTGCGTTGTCTATGAATGTACTGTATCCAATGGAGAACTGTTTACTGTGTGAAGGTCATTCAACATATTTTCTATTTTAAAATCTATAATAAATTCCCTCATTGTTATGTTTGGTTGTGATTATTTGAGACAATGAAGTGGGAGATTGGTGCACAATGAGAACTGCAGAAAGAGTGTATTTAATTTGCAGAGGTGCACCACAGAGCTCTCCATATCACAAACCAACTCTCTTTATTTAACTTGCTTCTACAAGATTGTTTGTAATAAAGCAGCTCTTGTGGATGAATCCTGAACTTCATAAGAGCTGTCTGGACATTTTTATTGTACAGTAGCTGAAAGCCAGAAATAGGCCTAAATCCCCATACCAACAAATCACTAATAATATGACCTCAAATGAACTCACACCACAGGAATGAGGGGCAGTGTCTTCTCTTCAGAGGTATATGTAGAGGAGCATAAAGAAGCTACACCTGGGGCCTCATTTAAAAAAACAGTGCATGGGATTCAAACCAAAAGCATGCATGCACCAAAAAAATAAACAGATTCATGAAACCGTGCATATGCATGAGTGTATTTATTTGTGTCTTTATAAATCACAATCAATGTGAAAATGTGCACACATGGGCAGACCACATATCCCAACCCATGCACTCCCGCAATAAACCTCAAACCTAATAGGGATCTAAAGATGGACACATACGTGACTGATGAGACTACACTCAATATCTAAAGTACAACAAACACTTAATTCATTTCTATTTACTCCAAAACCCAGAATACAGGTATTTCTCTAATTTACACAATCTATGAGTGACTGGGGAAGGCAGAGTGTGCGGCAGCAACTGCTCCAGTGCGCTCAATGCGCCTGACATGCAAACATCTCATGCAAAAAACCTCAGGATTTAAATTTGATAAACAAATCAATAATGTAGTTAAATTAAGTTTCATGGAGCTTCAGATCATCTCAAAACTCAAATCATTTATTTGCACTTCTGACCTGAAGAAAGTCATTCATGCCTTGATATCATCCCGTCTTGATTACTGTAATTCATTATATCACTTAGTGTAGTTTGTCCCATCTTCAACTTATTCAAAATGCAGCAGCAATTTGTTCTAACAAGACTCAAAAAGAGGGATCACATTACTCCCATTCTTGTCTCCCTGCACTGGTGCCTTGTTGATTGATTGATGAATTGATTTTAAAATATTAATGATTGTTTATAAGGCTTTGAATGGACTCGCTCCCTGTATATTGCAGAAATCCTGCACCCATACCACACTGGTAGAGAACTGAGGTCATCTGACCAGGGACTTTCAGACTTACTGTCTGTCCACAGATGCAGGCTAAGTGCTATAGGGACAGGGCATTCTCTATTGCTGCCCCAAAACTGTGGAATTCTCTTCCTAACCCCATACCTTTACTCCCTAGCTTTTAAATGTAGCTGTCACTATGTACTCTGTGACTATGTATTTTTATTATTGAAGTTGTTGATATTTTTTTTTATATCATCATATTGATTTATTTTATTTTGTTTTGACAGTTTTTTTTTATTTGTGTGTGTGTGTGTGTGTTTCCTCTGTGTCAAGCACTTTGCATCAACTATGTTGTGTTTAAAGTGCTATATAAATAAAGTTGAAGTTCACTGCAGCGATTTTACACACAAAAACTATATGAAAACTAAAATTGTTCTTGATTATGTAAGAGTAGTATTAGATATTAGATATTAGATATTAGATTAAGATATTATCAAAAATCTATCAGCACTCTGTTTTGCAATTCTTTAAATTTATTTGATGTAATTTTGGATTTCTACAATTGATGATGGTCATTTCATTTGTTAATGTGGTTGAGGTATAGGGCTGGGCAATAAATGGATATTATATCGATATTGTGATATTTTATAAATATCATCTTAGATTTTTAATATTGCAATATTGTGATATGGAATGGAGTTTTTTTCCTGCTTTTAAAGGCTGCATCACAGTAAAATGTAATTTTCTGAGTTTAACAGATTGTTTTATTATCTGCCTTTATCCACTTAGTCATTATATCCACATCACTGATGATTATTTATCAAAAATCTCATTGTGTAAATATTTGGTGAAAGCACCAATATTGTCAAAATATCGATATCTAGGTATTTCATGATATTTGATTCAGCCCATATCGCCCAGCCCTAGGCTGAGGTGAAACGGAATCAGTAGATTCATGCTACTATTCATGCTAATATTGCAGAAAGGCAAGTCAGACTTTCCAGAATCGACATGAAATCGACTTGAAATCATCCTGGCATTTCAGCAGCTGTACTGCTCCAGAGGAGACCAGGAGTGTAAGCAGCATACTGTCCGGTCCTTTCCTCTGTGCTACTTTGGTGGAGGATGTTACAGTGACAGAGACTGACAGACAGTGCTGATGAAATACTGAGCACAATTTTATTGGAGATTTGAACTGGCTTATATCTTTTAAAATTGAAAGGGGCTTATGGAACAATGATGGCTCATCAGCACAAGCACAAATAAAACGGTTGCTTTGAATGTTTATGATAAAGTGGGTCAATTGTTTTGTTTTTTTTTTAAAAACGGGTGATATGAAGCGAAATTAAATGTGTGAAGAGAGTCATACAATTTCCCCAGTCTCCAAAATGTCCATATGCAAGAGTAAGAGTTTCCGTATAGATGAGCACATTCTCCCGTCATGTTTGTTTCTATAAATCCAAATGTTTTCATGGGAAGCTGCTCTTTCAAGCTTCATTTTGTGTCCCCACCACACTTTCAACATATTATGATGTCAACCCTAAATTTGAACCCTAAACGAAACACGTCTGAAATGACTAAGCAGAAACAATTGGCCCAGACAGGTCAGGTCAGTTCACCTCAGTTGTGAACTCTGTCAAAACATTTCCATGCTTTGACATGTTTTTGTCTTTTTAGTTTTGTGAACATGTTACAAATGTTATATTTTTTCAATTTTTCTAGTTTTTTTTTTTTTTTTTTAATAATTCATTGATGTGTTTTTGTAAGTGTATTTTCAGATGTATTCATATGTTCCTTTTGTGTTTTGCACCTCAGGGCCACCACAGTAGGCTATCTTGTAAATAAACTATGTAATGAAAAATTTGAGGGGAAAAAAGAGTTTAAATTCAATTGTGCAGAAGCAGATAACTGCTGTGCTTGCAATGATTAGTTAATTATTTCATCATGCCGACATAAAAGAATTTTCCTGTGATAACAAGTTATTTGATCGTCTCTTACAGATCATACAACAGAGATATGATGATGTGAACTTATTGCTTTTGCTTAGGCATAATGGATGTAGGCCGTACTAAAAGTTGCATGGCTCAATGGGTTAGCACAATGTACTGAAATATATTCAGATGGATATGGACGTACATTTAGGCATGCGCAAGGTCAGCTACGTTTTCTCTGATAGGATCACCTGCTGTCGCCATAAGAAACGCCCAATGTTTATAAAGCAAAGGTACCCAGTTTACAGGAAAACCAGTTTATTTGTTACAGCGGATCTGAAACACTCACTGACGGAGGAGAGAGAGACGCCTTGATTCCCGCAGTCAGCACTAATATTTGAGGAACTGAGCAGCAGTAATCAGGTATTAAAGACACCATCACCTGAATCCCAGTTTAATTGAGCTTATTTCTCATCTTAACGTCCGGAGCGACAGACTGTTAAAACGGTAAAATTGTTTTTCAAAGTATAAGCTACTTTTTTTTTTCTTTTTTAACTTCCACTTTCATCGTCCTGCTGCCTCTGTAGACTATATTTGTGTATGAAAACTGTTAAAATAGCTCAATACTACAATAAGACATTAGTGAACATTTTGCTGGCGTTATTCGGTCATTCCTGATTCCTCATTCCTTGTAGCCCATTAATGAAAAATTGACCACTTATTTTAGTATTTTTTGTTGACAGTTGACTGTGTCACTCAAACCAAGTCTAAAAATATTGAATATATATGAAAAATAGAAGATAGGACTTAACTTTGGTCTACCCATGGTCATATCAAATGGCATGATGATGTCATTTCTATGACCCAAAACATGACAAGCTTTCAGATGAGAAGTCCTAAAAATAGACAAAGGGAAGTAAATTTAAACAAATGACAACAAAACATTAAACTTGTGAATTTATTGAAGAAAATTATCCAGCCTCACATATTTGTGTGAGGCAAAAGTATGTGAACACTTGCTTTCAGTAACTGGTTTGACAACAATAACTTCAGTCAATCATGTCCAGGAAATATTTATCAAACATCAGTGTCAACTCACGGATGTTAGTGGGCTTCTTTGAAGGTGCCATGATTCTCTAAATCCACGATTCATTTCATTCAATTTGATTTTTGATTTCAACATTTTCTTCAGCACTGACAACTGTGCCATTATTAGACTATTCAACCTTGATTTGTAACGATGAACAGGTCATTGTTTCCCTCACAACTGTCATTTACATATTTAAATTCTCCTCTAAAAAAATCAACTACATGTTATCAAGTGTGATATAACTGCTTTTTTCCCCACACTGTACCTCACTAAGGCCATATGGTCAAATTAAAATTATTTATTCAAAATGTAATAACAATGACTTATTTCACCAGTCAGTTGGGGACAACAAAACCAGAAGAAGAGCCCCTAGATGGTTAGAAGGGTACTTTACAACAGCTTGAGTTTCCTCCGAGGATTAATCCTGGTGGCTCAAGCATTGCACGTCTCATTTTGCAGCCAGCTGCACATAGAGACCAATGTTGGTCTAGCTCAGAGGATGGCTTTTTTAGTGAAAGTTAAGTTGTAGTTTGTTGTCTACCTTAATATAGAAAGAAGAAACAATTATTATTTAAACAATTTTGCGCTTACGAGTCATTGGACTGGGAGGTTCAATTCTGTCAATATGTTATATACAAGCTTTACTTGAGTGTGTAGCATAACCTACAAACTTTTCTGTCAACTACGGGTTCGTTGTTTACATAAATCACAGGAAAGGCACTCTGGTAACTTCATTGAAGTAGGAGGATTCTCCATGGAGAATCCTCCTACTTCAACTGCAGTTCTGGGTTTTCTCCATCATCTCCGACTCTTTTTAATTACTTGCTGTGTTTTAACACCTTGGTAGATGTATTTCACTTGTGTCTTGTGTATACAATCTAGGTGAATCTACAATCACCCACTCAACAATTACCCGCTCTACTCTGTTTTGTGACAACAAACTGTTAAATACAAAAACAAACAGATGAGAGACTAGATAGAATAGCGTTTTTTTTTAAAACAAAAGCTTGAGTTTCCTCCAAGGATTAATCCTGGAGGCTATTTTGGAGTGAAACTTAGTTTAAGTGTTTCACTTTTTAGATGGTCCTGTCTCACAGCCATCTGTACATAGAGACCAGAGTACCAGTAAGCTACACTATGTCTTCATGGAAATGAATTGAATGAATTTTTTCCCCTTTAGACGTGTGTTGGATAAGAGCAAGAAGGTGGGGATGGAGAGAAGAAAAATGGAGAATTGTTGCGCCTGCTTTTAAGGTCAAAATGAGCTGCTTGATAGTCGACTGGTGAAGTAAAAACTCTTTAGAAATGGTTTTGTAGCCCCTAACAACCCAGTGAGCATCAACATCTCTTCTTCTAACGTCCTTAGAAATTTCCTTTGTTTGAGCCATGACAAGCTGACACAAACCTTTCTTTGTGAAGCTCAGACTTTGATAGTGAAGAAGTAAATAAGTCAGTGTCTCACAGAATCACACCAGATAATCATCCTATTAATTGAAAAACCTAAACACCTAAAACAGTAAGTAAGTCATATCGTAAATTAGCAGATGTATCAGTAATTCAGGTGATCTTGCAGGAAAAACACATCTAGAAAAATCCAAATGACAAAACATACATACTGTAGATGCAAAGAGATGCATTTTTAATATTTCCAGGGGAGAAATAACATATATCTTATTTGAACATACTCATATGTTCAAATAATATTCAAATAATATATTCATATTTTCCAGGTTGCACAACAATGGATGTGAAGGACCTGCTTTTAGAAACACTGAATGGTTTGAGTGATGATGAGATGAATAAATTCAAGCATCTTCTACCATTCACTTCCACCACGGATGGTCGAGCCATCCCAGCCATCCAACTAAGATCAGCAGACAGGACACAAGTAGTGAATCTGACGATGGAGACTTTTGGCCAACAGTCTGTGGAGGTGATCAGGGAGGTGCTCATGTCCATGAATAGGACTGATCTGGTGCAGAGGCTGCCAGAGACCAGCTAGGGAACCACAGGTGAGATGAAGAAGACAACTGCCATGCTGCAATCATTTATATTATTTAATAAATCTGCAGGGGTGAAAAACATTAGATGAAACAATGGAGCAACACCATACAGGCCCACCATGACAGCAAAAATATACATTTGAATCAACACCTTCCTGACAGACTCAACAAAAAACATACAAGCTTCACAAAGTTAGTTGGTATTTTGTTTCATTTTACTGCATTGGTGGCTGACATGCTGCGGTAAACATATTGTGTCAATTCCGGTTGTCGACTGTGTAACTGATAGCCTCACTGCTGCGCTCGAAATTTGTTATATGCTTCATTTCAACGACTGTCTTTTTTCATCTACTTAACATTGCAAAAATCACACACATTCTGTCTCAAAATGATGCAGAAAAAGTAGGCCATGCATTATTTTCTTCTAGGCTGGATTATTGCAACTCTTCATTATCAGGCTGCCCTAAAAAGTCTCTAAAGACTCTCCAGCTGGTCCAGAATGCAGCTGCATGTGTACTGACCAAAACTAGAAAGAGAGATCATATTGCTCCTATTTTAGCTTCGCTGCATTGGCTTCCTGTAAAATCCAGAATAGAATTCAAACTTCTTCTCCTCACTTTTAAAGCTCTTTATGGTCAGCCTCCATCATATATTAAGAGCTCATAGTACCTTATGAACCTACTAGAACACTGCGCTCCCAGCATGCAGGCCTACTTGTGGTTCCTAGTATCTCTAAAAGTAGAATGGGAGGCAGAGCCTTCAGTTATCAGGCTCCTCTCCTGTGGAACCATCTTCCAGATTCGGTCCGGGTGGCAGACACCCTCTCTACATTTAATAGTAGGCTTAAAACCTTCCTTTTTGATAAAGTTTATAGTTAGGGCCGGCAAGGCTTGCCTTGGACCAGCTCCTAATTAATGCTGCTATAGGCTTAGACTGCCGGGAGACTCCCATGATGCACTGTGCTCCTCTCTCCTCTCTCAACCCATTTGCATAAATGTTTTCTTCTAATGCATTTCACTAACTTAAAATGATTTGTGCTCTCTCGTCTCACATGTGGATGCACAAGCCATCAACGTCCAAGTCCTGACAGATGTCCTGGTCCCTTGGACAGCCAGGTCCTGAAAGAAGGCCATGCATGCTTGACATTTTCAAAGATGTTGTTACTGTGCCTCTCTCTCCTCTCTCCCTCTTTTCCCCCTCCTCTTTCCCCTTCTCTCTCTCTCTCTCTCTCCCAACCACAACCGGTCAAGGCAAGGTCGCCCACCTAGAGCGCGGTTCTGCTTAAGCCTTCGTCCCATTAAACAGGAGTTTTTCTTTGCTGCTATCGCCAAATGCTTGCTCATGAGGGAATGTTGGGTCTCTTTAAATTAAATGAAAGAGTACGGTCTAGACCTGATCTATGTGAAAAGTGCCTTGAGTTACTTTTGTGGTGATTTGGCTTCTTATAAATAAAGATTGATTAATTGATTGATTGATTGATTGATTGATTGATTGATTGATTGATTGATTGATTGATTGATTTATTGATTGATTTATTGATTGACTGATGTGACATTACTCACTTTGTGGGTCAGTGCAGACAAGTGTTCATCCACAGAGAGTTTTTCTGAAGAAGAAGAAAGGAAATAAAAGTAAGTGATCAACATCAGGCTGTATTGCTCTTTAAAAATGACAATACAAAGGATTCAACACTAAATAACACTGTAGCCTCCTCAACAGTTGATACTTATATATGATACATATATTTCATAAGTAATATTTCACCCCGTCCTACAATCTTTTTATATTTCACATCTGTAATACAATACATTTTATACACCAGATCAGTGGCGGTTCTAGCTTGAATGACGCCCTTGGCTCGGTCCTGATTAGGTGTACTCAAAGCGGATGAGGATACAGAAATGTCAGCCTTACTGTCAGCTGGTAGTCGTTTTCCTGGGAGAAATTATAAAATGAATGATTGCCAAATTGACCTTACCCACGGTGTTGTGGCATTATTAACACCATTATTATTATAACAGTGATTTGAAACAATTTTGGAAAGTACAAACACATTATGCTGTCCTGTTGACTGCTGACAATAAGTTCATCCAAAAAAAAAACAGTCTTGTGTTTTGCTCTGGAGTGGTCAATCCACAGATTTTACCTTTTGAAGTCCTTGTATTCAGAGTGGAAGGGTAGTCGTCCCTTCTTACACAAATGGGAAAACACGCTGAAGAGAATCTAATTATACTATTGCACTTAGAACAGCAAACACACTATTTAAATGGTACAACAGCCAACTAAAACGTGTCCTTGGAGGTGCACAGATTCGTTTGGTATTATCTTCTTTTTTTTTTGCCATTTCACACAACCCAGAAAAATAAAAATGTGCATGAACTATAGGCCTGTATTCATAATATTATGAATGAAATGTGCTTTATTTGGAAGAAAGTCGAGGTGTGACTGACTTAAGTCCACTAATTCCATTAGAGTATTACTCTATTAAGTGGATCCCCCTTTCCCCACTGCTCGTTCCAGTAGGGAGACCCAGGTGAACTGCCCCGTCCCCTTCTCTCACAGCTTCTGTGCGCGCGGCACCATCTCAGCAAGCAGGGGCGCGTGCACAACAGAGAGTGAGCCAATTTGCCAATTTCCCCGACACACAGTGATAGATTGACTTGACGTGGAAATAGAAGAAAGGAATGCAAAGGAATTTTTTTTTGAAGAGCTCGTGCCGCCCCCGATGAGTCATGACAAAATGCCGCCCTGGGCGCTTGCCCAATTCGCCCATATCAGTGGCCGTTACTGCACCAGATGATATTTTTATTGTCTCTACATTATAAATCATGATATTTAGAATAAAGAAGAATTGCCATTGCCATCATGAGCAGTTTCAAAACTTTCTCTAAGTAAGGTTTGTAGAGATAACTTTGACTCGGGAGAACTTGCTTGAAGACCTGGAGCTCTCTGTTGCTTAAATTAGCCAGTGTTTCCAAAAGCAGCTCTATAACAGACATCAGTGTTTCTACCTGGGAAACACAAAGAAAATGTTAATTATGCAAATATGTAATCTCTTTATTTTATAGATTTTATTGATGTTGAGTGTGTTTTAGAATGAGGCTGTGGTACGATTACATTACCCATATTATACAAGCTAATTATAGAATTGATTATATTTGTCAAATTGATCATATATTGTATAAACATTTTTACAAATTACTTTGACATATATACTTACATCAAGTGAATTCACTTTTATCACTTCTGCTATCTGGACAAACAGGATCATGACTTTATTTTACTGAGACTGTGATCCCAAAACTGTGATGAGCATCTTAGTTCAGGCTCTGAGAACATGGCTGGTTGCATCTTTTCCTTGAATACATAAAAGCAAGAAATACATGCATTTATTTGTTATAAAATAGATGATGTAGACTTTCATTAAAAGAGGTGCAAGAACTGATCCTTGTAATAACATGAATGTAGATCACACAAAGGATGAGCAGGGACATGTCTTACTTAACTTTCTATTAGGGCTGTTTTTTTTTCTTAATTGCATGTTTACAATTCTATTATTTTGCAGTTCACAACAGTTTTAAGTACCTTTGATTTGAGTCTATTTTTAGCAAGCAAGCAAGCCGTGTGGTAGCTAGGTTAAAATGTTTTTCGAGAGAGAGAGAGAGCGAGAGAGAGAGAGAGAGAGAGAGAGAGAGATAGAGAGATATTTGTGCATTTGGTTGTAGTATATTCGTGCATTGTTGATACATGTTTGTAATTATCTTTATGGTAATTATCCTGAGTAACATTAACGTCCACTGCTCACTTTTGAGGCCAAATGTAAACTGTTCAATGGGAAAATGACAAAGTAACACCATGAATTGCAATTATGACAATTTCAGTGGAGCAGTTTCATATTTTGCATCAAACATTGGTTTTATGGCTTTTAATTTATTTAAAAGGTACTGAAAGTATAACAACAAAAACAACAACTCAAAGCATTTGACAAAGTGGAAATGTTTTTTTAATTTTTTTTAGATTGGACAGAATCTAAGTCAAGTCACAGTTCACAGTCTTGTCTGTAATACTGAACAACAATCATTGGTGCACTGAATGACTATGGCTGAGCCAATCCTAAAAGCCTTCGTCTTGACTCTCTTAAAAGGTCATTTCCTTGTTCTGCTTTGTAACTCTTCAGCAGTCTTGTTCCCCGACAGTCGTACTTCCTTTAAGCGTGTTCTCAAAACACGATATGTTAAAAAAGCATGAAGTAATTTTAACCCTTTGTAGAAATGTCCCAGAGACTCTTCTTTGTTAATCTTTTCAAACTCAGCAACATTTGTGCATTGCCACTATCGATGTTAAGAGGCTGTGCAAAACTCAAGCATGTTGGATATACAAACAGTGGCCACTTCATTATGTGTTAGTGAGGAAGAACACCTGTCATCTCAATATGATGTAGTTCACCACAATGCCACCACAAACCGCAATCTCAATAAAAACATATAGTCGATTCAACACGTCTGACAGTGTAAACCAAAGCTGAACATTGTGAGCCTCATACATGTAAAAGGTAGGGTTCATACTAAGTCAATAAGTACTGATTATTACAGTATGAAAACATATGGTAACGTTCCAGATTTATGCACTAAGGGCCTGATTTATTAAGATCCCAAATAGTGGGTACTAAATTGCGTGCACAGTGCAATAGATTGCGCATCTCGTTTGCGTGCGTTTTGCGGGTGATCTACTAAGAATAATTGCGTAAATGAAAACAGGTGCAACAGCAGTATTTAAATGAGGGTTTTGCGTGTCTTTATGGGGAGTTTGGACGAGCAGAAAGCTGCAAGCGCAAAATGAAATGTAAGGTTCTAGTGGAAGAGGTTAACAAATATATTGAGTTACAAAAACAAGTATTACCAGAAAAAACGACATATGGGAGAGTATTTGTGACGAAGTCAATGCTGTTAGTAAAACCAAAAATATTCCACTCCAAAATTATTAACACAGGTAGAAAAACTCCGTCCTGTGCGTATTTTGTCATTGTGCCTCCGTCTCCTCGACACAGTGACAAAAGTCATCTGTGTGCAGTGCGCAGCCGGTTAATACCTGTCCTTCAAAGGTATTATTTATAGACGCAGTTAGCGTCAGAAAAAATACCTTCAGGTTTGGTAAATCACAATGCTAAATAACATATATATATTTGCATTTTCTCCTCCCTGTATTTTGCACACTGGGGTTGAAACGCCCCATATTACATATTCATTATGGCAAACGTACTAAATGGACAGCGCGTACTATCTTGCACAGTTGAAAGACGCAAACCTCAGTGCGCTGCGCTAGTAGATCAGTTTGCACATTTTTTGCGGGTGATGTCAAGTTTGCACACGTTTTTGCACACGCAAACTTTTAGTAAATCAGGCCCTAAATGTACTGAGGTGAAGTTGACATTATTGCTCTGTATTTTGAAATACAACTCTTTGTGAGATAGTGTAGACAATATTATTTCTAAAAGCATTTCAGTGGATCTAAACTTTTTTAATATTAGAAGAACACAATTATATCAAAGTGCAACAAATAATGATATTTGTTTTCTGTATGCCAGAAGAGTGATTGCAGACAATGATTGCACTGTCCTATAAAAAGGCAAGCAGACCAAGTACTACACAGTGGGTTCAGCAGATGCTATCAAGTCTTCCATAGAAAAAAGTACTTATTGTTTCATGTTCATGTCAACAGCAATGTATGTTTGACTTCTTTAAAGACCATAAGTTTGTCAGTGTTATGTTGAGGTGTGCTTGCTGTTTCTTTTCAGTATGACTTGTGTAATGAAATTATATTTATGTTAATGCAGTTTTTTTTGTTTTTCAGTTTGTCCTGTTTTTCCTCTTGTGATCCCAGCCTGCTTTTCCCTCCTCTCTTCCCTTCACACCTGCCCTGCATCAGTCTTGTTTTCATTACCTTGGTCCCTGTGTCTTCCCCAACCAATCAGCTCCTTTACTGTCCTCCTGTTCCACCTACACTTCATCCACCTGCACTTCATATGCATATACCTGATGAAGGTCGGAGAGACCAAAACGTTATTTATATACGTTGTTTCCTCCTACTCAGATGTGCCACATACACATCTTCTATGTGTAAAAAGCTTTTAAAAAGCAGTCAATGATACAGGCTGATTCTCCTCCTCCTCTCCTCCCTCACAACCACTCCTCATTCATAACATTTCACAGAGAATCTGCAGCACTAAAGGATGGTATGGTAGCACCTTCTTAAAGGATAAACCCCCCTGTAATGTTTTAAAATGTAATACTTGGGATCTACAATATAGACAAAAATGTAAGAACCATACACAGAAATAAATCATAATATTTTTATTATAAATTTAAAAAAGAAAATATTTCACTTTGCTCTCAAAAGCAAAGGCACATAATAAAAGTGAACTGACATAAAAAACATTAAAACATTTCTGTTTTCATTTCTGTTAGCTCATTTATATAAAAAAAGAATGTGTGGTCAGATTCTTAATTCATTTCTTCCATAATTATCTGTGAAACATTTGCTGCATGTATTTTTGAAACCTGATGGAAAATGTCAGCAATTTGTTGTAAACCCCACAGAGAAAGGTTCAGGTAGAGAGCGTATGTTTGGTCTAAAAATGGATTTCACCACAACATTCACGCCTTTTTCTTGAGGTCTTCCACGAGAAATTTCTCATGTTGCTCAAGAAGTTTGTAGAAGACGTTTTTGCACTCCTGACCAGCTTTCAGGGGACCACAGTAGAGCTCCCTCACCCTCGCCTGAGTGGTAGGTACAGCCCTGATCTTATCATAAACTTCTTGTGGGATGACATCATGGTCAAAGAGCCCATCCAAAATGGAATCAGTGTTGCTCACTCTCTGGATCAGCTCGACCTTATGTTTATCCACAAAGTGCTTGTCTGTGGAGAAAGGAAAAGAAAACACTGATTGGTTAGATTTAGAGATGATATAAAACTGTAGCCAGTTTGATACATTTCTTTTGAAGAGGAATTTTATTACAACATGCTATTTAACAACTACTTTCAATATTTTGAGTGTAGATGAATTCATCAAATAGTAAAAACACAGACAATTCATTCCTTGCATTTTATGGGACTTAAAGGTGCAATAAATGACATTGAGTTTCACTATATCTTTACACAGTGCATAAAGTCTGTAAAGATATAGTGAAATAATAACGACTGGCAGAAACTTAAGCTGCTACCTCTGCGTGTGTTATTATATGAGCTTCTCTGTTCTTTGTTTTGGTGGCTACACGTGCATGTTAGTGCATGTGACATGGTGGCTGCATCACAAACGTTCTCAAATTACAGCTACACAGCATACTAAGATATGCTTCTGAAAACATCTGAGACAAGAAATAGGCAACACAATCTTGACCCATATTTGATGAACACTGCCTAATTTGACAGTTTGATCTGAGCTTCCTGAGCTGTCAGCTTTTTTTTCTCCCCAAAATTAATTGAGTAAACGATACCCATTTATTTTGTTCTGTGATGCTACAGTGGGATATCTAGTGGCTGAATGTCAGGCATGGCAACTTTAAGATGCTACAACAACAAGTAGGTTGTTTGACCATGTAGGAGCGTTTTCTGTCACATCCTGTGTTAGTTCGTGTTTGCTACTCACCGTGACAGTTTTCTAATTTATCAGCAGTAATTGCTAGTACGTCATTTGTCTTTACAAATTACAGTTAAAAAAGTTGTTTTCTGTAAGGGTTAAAATGATCACCACACAAGTCATGTGGGGTAAAATTAGTATGTAGTTTTTTTATTATTATTATGCCTGTGTGTCATTCATAACTGCTCTGTACATTTTACTTTTCTCTATGCTATGAACTGACTTAAAGTTAGGTGACCCTTATTGTTATGACAACAATAATAACCACAGGCTTATGGTAAGGGTACCTTTGTAGTTATGTTTTTTATACAAACTGTCCTGACTCATGCTTTGAGTTATACCATATACTCAACCCTCACATCCAAATGAGGACATTTGTAAATTTATACAGATGTAAATCTAAACCGTGCCACTGCTGCAGGTCATAATTACCACTGCTGCTACATGGCATCCATCACTAAAACTTAACTATAAGTCGCTTTTGGGGCAACTGACATGATGACCTATTATGTGTTTTTCTTGGGTGGACAGTCCCAGAATTTAACCATGTAACAAACCATGTGGTAAACTGGAAAGTAAGTTTTATTGTCGGATTCTGGGTTTCTAGACAATCTGAACACCATGATGGAGGAGTCTGCAGTAAAACCACAATGAGTGTAAAACAAAATTTACCATCTGCCTTGGTATTTCCACTAGCTGCTCCAGCGGAGGAACTTGCAGCTGAAACAAGGAAGGAAAATTGTATTTATTTATTTTTTGCACACTTTGTTTTGTTTTTCCATACAAACAGAAACAACCTGCTTTCTGTCAAGGCCTTGGGGAAAAATGAAGGCTAATATATTTACAGGCTCTGCCTCTCAAAAACTCACTGGTTTTCAGTCAGTTTGCAGTAAAAGATTCTGACAAAGTTGCGTTATATACCCCTCTTTTACTCTGTTATAGCATAACTCCTCCAACATGTTCAAACTAAAACTATGTCTGATCTCACACACGTTGCACCACCCTGCTGAAGATCAGGCTTAGCAGTAAAGTGACTAGAGCAGTTCGCCACCCAGTTTCTACACTAACTCATCTGTAGTTTGTAATGTTAAGAAAAAAGAGAAAACAACTCACTGCCAGTGGAACCAGATTTTGACGTGAGTTCACGTGTATCTTCAGCTGCAGAAACAGGGAAAAGCAGTGTTAAATTACAGTAAAGAAAAATACATGATGGAATAAAAATCGCTACCTTTGGACTAACATTTCAACAGGGTCAAGATGATTATCACTGTTACAAAGCAGTGATATAATTATTAGTTAGTTAGTTTTACTTCATGGGCATGAACAGAGGACTTTGTAATGGCCAAGACTCTCAGTGAAGGGTAATCTCTACAGACAGCCATTATAAATGTCCTGGTGTTTACATGTTTTGAATTTATTAATGGTATAATACTCAGTTAAGATTCACAGCAGGCATATTACTGTTGACTGACTCCTTGAGGAGTATCCAGGAAGAGAACAATGTTTAATTCATATCTTTTCCATAGATAGCATGAAACTTGTCTGTAGTGAAACTGGTCAAACTACTCATTACAGATATGCGGTGAGAGTGGCACACCTGTGTCTCTGAGTCAGTGTGGATTATTACATTTTATAACATGGACGTTGATCTTTTCTGTGATACAGGTGACAAAATGCTTCAAAGTGCACTTTCTGTATAAATAGCCCTTTCCAATTAGAAATGGGTTATGGGTTTATGTACCACATGGTTGTTTAGTTAAAGCATTGAGTTGATGTCAGTGTTCAAGTTAATGTTAAAGGATTTTGTGAATCTGCAGCTTATTCTAAACAAAAGAGGCATCAAACTATTTATCGTCAGTATGAACTCTGTGTGAAGTGAACTATGAAGAATAAATACGTTAGAAAAAAGTGAATCTCCTCCATCACTGAAGTGAATGTGGAGAAAACTGTGTTGTAATCACAGCATTTAGGATATGGTTGCTGCCTCAGTTCAGTGGGATCAACAACAGCATATCAGTGACCACAGACTTTGAATTTTCAAGCATGCAAATCTAAATAAAACAATAACGGCAGTGTTAATGTATAATATTTGTGAAGAATTAGACATTAATTACAGTCCTACAAGTGCAAATACATCTAAAATGTTACTTTAAATACATGTTGGTTGTTCAATTACACAACCAAAGCATAATTACATAGTTAGTTACTTAGTAATGTATACATAGACATTCTAATTGAAATTCACATACAGTATAAATGTTTTCATTAGGAATGATGCATTTGTATAAACCTATTACTGTTTATATTGACTATGTTTATTACAATTCTTTATATATTTTCTACATATCATATTATTTTACCTAAATTAATAATGTTGCTGATGGGTCTAAATATGAAGTCAAAATCAAGGACAACCTAGGATCTATGATCGCCACTGAAACAGAAAACACAAGGAAGGAATTTGATACTAAAAAGACTGTAAATGTAGCAGATATCCATCGGATATGACTGACTCTGACTGCTGACGCCTCATATGAGTTTCACATTAACTTTTACTTTTGCAAAAAATGACTTAGTGCTGCTTTTGTCTCCCATTACTAACATTAAACACGTGTGAGGGGGATCTTTTAATAGCCCGTATGAATAGGAGGACGCATTACATTGAAGAAAGCCTGTTGACTTGTGAACTGTGAACCAGTCCTTACAGAATAATGTATACAAGTTATGTAACAGCATATACGCACATACGCACTGGTTCATGAGGAGTTTCATAGACTAACTTTTATTTAACCAAAGAAACATAGATTTTTACCTTTTTATTTTTAACCTTTTATTACATTCATAGTGTTTGAATGTGTTGTACACAATTTTTAAATGAAAGAAGGGGAAATGATACCACAAACAGCTGGCAGCAGCTGGAAACGTGATTGAAAGTGAAAGTAAAGAAAGGACGCCGGCTAATTAACTAATTAAAATAGGCTACTAAATAACTTTCTTTCTCGATTAAGCGCTGACAAGTATCGTTAGGAATTGACATGAACGCATTTAAATAGGCTATTTAATGTTCTGCAGCCTGACACCGGACTACTACCCCTTCCCCCCCTTTACTCTGTATCAAACCATTTAAGGTAAAGATGTTTACCAAGGTTCTTTGCATCGTTTTGGCAGTCGATGTCGTTCAGGATCTCCGTAGCCACATCAAGAGCACCCTGCTCGGTAAAAGCTGAAACCAGGACATCTGCGATTTCCAGGAAGCTTTTACCCTCCACCCTGTTGCGCCTGACCCGGGGCTCTTCCCTGCGGTCCACAAGCTGGCTGCAGAACTTGGCCAAGTCGTCCTTCTTCAGGTCCGCCAGCATGTTGGACAAAGCCATTTTTATGGTTTTAGGGGCCATTTTTCACCGAGAGATCCCGCACCTGGTTGTCAAAAGTCGTTTTTTTAGACCGGTGAGGTAACCCTGACCCACCCAGAGACACCGACTGATCTGAGCTTCCTCAACATATGATTCAGGGTTGAAGCTATATGGTGCTTTCAGACGCTGTCGGACATTTTAAGATCAGCTCAGTGAACCTTCTCAACAAAGTGGAAAGTAGTCTATATATGATACTGCCACTCAACTTAAAGCCACTCGCAATATTGTAGTAGTAAAATTCTGTCATGAATATATTATTACTATTTTTTCTTGCCATTATTATTTGACAGTTTCAGGCATATAAGCTCTGAAATGTTTGTCTTTATATAAACTAAACATGGATGTATTACAAGAGCTGTATATGCCGATGTCATGGTGCGGTTCTATATATTATATATATATATATATATATATTATTATAATAACCCTACATCAATGAGAGCCTACAGGGGGGTAGTGGTGGTTTTGCCGACAGCACCTGAACGCAGCACTTTTTTTTTTTTGGCGCGAAAAGACACAACTGGGTCTCCCTCAGTCTATGGTCTCTGCTACGTCACACAACCAAAATAAGAGGCAGTAATGCGACAAGAAAAACAATGGTCTGCACAATCAAACTGGTTATATCGGAAATACTGGAAGATTTTAGCTCAGCAGACATGGACAAGTTTCGTTTCTGTCTGCAGGATCGCAGGGAGGAGCCGAGGATCAGACGTGGCTCTCTGGAAGGGAAAGATTTGTATGCGCTTACAAATGTCATGGTTTCCACTTTCACTGAGCGCGGAGCTCTAAAAGTGACTCTGGAGATACTGAGGCAGATGAACTGCAACGAGCAGGCAGACACACTGGGTGAGTTCAACACTGATGGATGAGTAATGAGGGTAATTAAAATATCCACTGTATACTTTCTAGTTGATAACAGTGAGTAGGCTACATAATGTAAGTGGTCTGCAAAGAGGCTCAGTTTTTAGTGTTGTTTACTTGAGGGCCAGTGTTTTATAATAATGAATTAGGGGAGAACGGGGTTGGTAGTCACACTTTTTACTTTCCTTTGAATTCCTCATAAACCTTATACTGAATAGATTCCCTTTGAATCTGTAATGAAAGCCTAAAGTGTTAGGTAGGAATAGAGTCATCTACTCAACTCTCCTTCAGCTGATTCTGTTCAAAATATATGAGCAATCAAATATGTCGTGCATTTGTGACATCTGTCCCCATCCGGGGGTTGGTAGTCACACACTTTAGGGTTGGTTGTCCCTGTGTTATTTTTTAATGGAGAAAAAATAAAAAAAAATGTAGACAGTATTAAAAAATTATTTATAATGTTTAGTTTCATTAGTTATGGGAGCAGGCAATGTTTAATGTAGTATCCCTTTAAGAGAGAGAAGGCATTGTGATGACGTCAGTGTGAGTTTGTGCGCAGCTGAAGCGGAAAGACAAGTTTGGAGTAGTAGTTAGCAGACAACGAGACAAGAATGTAAATGTTACCAGAAGAAATGTTCGGCTTATGTTTTTATAAATAAATATACAGCATTGTACCTGAAGTGTCCGTCTACTGTTTATCCCATGTCTGTGTGGTTTACCTGGGTGATTGAACCTGAAGAGGGCAGTGATTTCTTCAGCCCTGGAAGATAACAGAGTATCTCCCCCTATGGTCCTTAACTAAGGTCAGGGAGCCGGATATGATAGTTCAACCCATTGAAATACAACAACCTAACACATCTCCTGCACCAAGAGAACATAAACAGGAAAAATTATATATTATCTTATATATTATCTCTGAAGTAACATTACACCTAAATTCTGAGACTTTCAGTACCAACACTTTTTAACAGCGCCCTCTAGGGTCCGAGATCTGATGAATGTGACAACCAACCCCGTTCTCCCCTACACCTTTGTTTATTAACTTGAATCCATTTAGGAATAAAAGTGATCGAAAACTGCTTTTAGATTGAGTCTGACTCTTCATGTTTGGGTCAGTAGGTGTTACCAAGTCATATTTATTGGGATTCATTTGAGCCTTTTATTTCTGTTGTTACCCAGAATTGTATAAAATAATGTAAATGCTTTGTTTTAAAATGCTTAAACTTCAGCCAAATGATTTTGTTTGAGGGCTGAATTTGGCCCATGACATAGGTGGGGTGTGTGTCATACTGTATGTTAAATGTTGGAAACAGTAAGAAAAAAAAGACTTCCATTGAGTTTTAACCATCTTATTATCTTTCTCTACAGAATCAAAGACCAAAGCCTGTATGGATGTAAGTTTAGTTTCACATAATGATTCAAATATTGTCTTTAACATGTGGCATTAAAAAAATACTTTGGTGTTTTCTGTTTTTCTTTCATTTCTGTTCATCTTTCTAGAAAGGTGACCCTACCTTCCCTAAGACCTCGGACGGGAAGTTGGAGACAAAGGCCTCACAGGAGGCTGTGATCTATGTGGCCAGCCAACAGCAAGCTGTGAAGGAACCAAAAGAGTTGGAGGCCGAAGCGAAAGCCCAAATTAGCTCTGAGGGCGGGGACCTTAATAATAAGAGGCTCGTTCTGAGCCGCTATAAGATTCAGTTTGGCAAGTACAAAGGTCAAACCTTCAAATGGCTGCTGGAGAATGACGTGGGCTACACCGCTTACATTGCGGCTAGTCACCAGGAGGATCGTAAACACACAGCGCGTCAGGACTCGATGATGGCCAACAAGGTACTACACCCAGGATTTCTGTCTCCACTCAACCTGCACACCACAGATCACTTTACACCTGATAATCCCACCAAATAGCTTCTTCCACCATAATATGAACTTGTGTTTTTATTAAACTATGTAACTGGAGTTCATCCATTATAAATACTTGGGAACTGAGTTTGTTGATGACAGATTGAGATTTTATGGTAATACAGATGTAATTTGTGTAAAAAAGAAGTGCATCTTAACTCTTTGGAGTAGAGAATATGAAATGATTTCATCTACATTTTCAGCTATTACATGATTAATCGTTCCGACAGTGGACAACATTTTGATCTTTAAGTATTTTAATAATTAAATGATAATTTTAGTTTGAAGCTTTTAAGCTTTTTTGTGTCAAACTGTAAATGATATAGTATTTGTATGTTTAGATTGCTAGTATGTATGTGAATGAATCGTTTGTGTATTTGTTTTTGCACACTTGCTTGCCTCAAATTGCAAGTATTTTGAATGCAATTAAATATGAATCATGTAGAGAGAGCGAGTTAATAACACACTTTTATTTTTTTAATTTGAAGGATTCCTTCACTTGCTACGCGAATGCATATCCTGAGATTCAGAAGGAAGTCAGATTTCATCGTGCTGACAAAAAAGCCAAAGAGATGTCCCTTCAATCAGGTCAAAGGGGAAAGGCACTTGTTGGCTTTGGTAGGTACGGACAGGAGACACTGCAGAGCCTGTACAGGTCAGAGGACAAAGACAAAATCAGGTATGATAGAATGTGGTTGTGAATTGCAGTGGATCTCTGTGTTGATGCACCATCAGACGTTAAAGGCCACCACTCTACCCTTTTGTACACAGCTATGTCAACTTTCTCCGCAACAAGTCAGACTACGAACCAGGGTCCAGAATGGAGACTGCTATCAAATACATTTTACGGTGTGACCAACAGCGGGCCAGGAGGACACGTGCCAGAAGACAGCCTAACAGTGTCTCAAGGTACAGGTTTTGTTTTGGAAAAGTTCAGTTGTCTTTTATTGGTGTATGTAGTGCACTATATATTGTTGAAGACTTCTCTGTCTTGCTCCTGTTTTTATAAATGTGTACTTCAGGCTTTCTACAGCAACTCGAGTGGCTTGTGACTGGTGCTTTGATCCATCTCACTGCATCAAATTAAATACTCTACATAGTGCCACAATAGTGCTTTTATTTCAAGATGCTTATCTAGATTATTTCTTTTAGATGGGTGCTATAACAATTTCCTATAGTACATCCATCATGCTTTTTAAAAAATGGTAAAAAATTGTAGCAGTAGAGGTTTCAATTATGGGTCAAGCTTCAAAAACTGATCTTGGATTTCTCATAATGCAATTTGATAGCCTCTTTCCTTAAAACCTCCTTGTCGGGTACACCTTCAGTTTGTAGCACTGCAGCTTTATGTTACAAATTGTAGTCTACAATCCCAAAATGAGATAAATCTGTTGACTTTACCAGGATTATTTTGACACTAGAGAGTGTCCCAAGTATCCACACCGTGTGGATACATTGACAGTGCATGCCTTTCCCCTTGTGATTTGGATGGCTTGGATAACTCCAATTTGCTTTGCCTCCCCTCCAGGCCCACACAGAGGAATCAGAGAACGAGCTGGAGAAGAACCTCAAATATGCCCCGTTAGTGTGCAGCAACATGACCTCCTGTGACGGATTTGTTTTATCAGGTATCAATGAGGGCTGGACGCTTTGGACAAAATCAGTCATCACAATATTTTTGACCAAATATGTTGATGTCAATACTATGATGATATTGTAGGGATGACTATTGGTGCTTGTGCAAAATATTTACATAATGGGCAATGTGGATATAAAAACTAAGTGGGTAAAAGTACAAACATAGAACAGCTAGAGCAGTCTGGTAAGTTCAGAAAATGCATGACTTTGCCATAAAAAAACAGGAAAAACAACACTTATGCCATATCTTGATATTACGATATCCAAAATCTAAGAAGATGTCTTATATCACGATATAAATATATTTATATATTGCCCAAACCTGTTAATTACAATTCATGAACAGTTTATGTTGCAAATGATTCCTTATTAGATAACATTTCAACATTTTACAAATGTATTTATTTAAGTATCATTTTCTCAGGACACATGCAACATGCATTTTATGAAAATTCATTAGTGGTTAAGCAAGATCAATGTGTCAGGGCCCAATTACAGCGTGGATACAGAACTAAGTGCTCATGGAAACCATTACATCATCTCAGTGAAAACCTGCTCGTTTTTTGGTTTATACACCTGACATTAATGTAGACAAGATTTAAGAGATCAATACACACACCGATGAAGGAAATATATGGTACATGTGCATGTTTAAAATATCTAGAGTCCATTCATTTACTAAAAACCGTAAACCACAAAGTAAAATCAAAGCATAGTCTCTCAGATAATCATCCTACATGACGGTGTTCTTCCTGGGCAGTTCATCCAATATGGCGTAACAGTGTTCACCTGCTGGATGAGAGCACTCGTGTGGTGGTAGTACACCGGACGTTTCCCTGAGGAGAAAGAGAATGACATTGCCTGTAATTGAGATTGTAAAGTTCTTCATTCAATATTCTGATGTGCTAAAATAGAATTGGGCGGTATCATGGTATACCAGGGTATTTAGAAATCCTGAAGGTACGATTTTCTGCACTGTCAAAAATACAGACTCAGAATAAACCTGGAGTTTTTTAAGGAGCACAATTTAAAATGATTCTGATACACTAAAAACTCGTGAATGTTACAACAAAATAGGCAGGTGAGCATGTGTCATGAATCTGATGATCATTTTGTGTACACACTTACTTTGTGCAAAAAGAACATTTCTATGCACTTATTAGTGAATGAGTCCCTTTGTTTATAATGTATTTTCTGCCTAGCTGGCATTTTGCGGGTGAGCTTGTGTTCGGGTGCTTGAAGGGGGCAGTGCGGACTTTATCATACATGCTCTAATGACTCTTACAGCCAGCAGCTCAGCTTTTACATTTTGTTTTTTAAAATGCAAATGCAAATATTTTTACCGTTTACCCCAGTAAAATGCCCAAGTCTGTCTTTAGTGTATTTAAGATGCCAAAACTGATCATTTAAACCTCTGAAATTGTAACAAAGAAGTTTCAAATCGTAATCCTTTAGATTGCAGAAACTGATTGTTTTTGATTTGGTAACACCTGTCGTTACTGGTTGTAACAGCAACGGATCCCAGAGTTCTGCTTTCAGTAAACACTATCTTGAACTACTGGTGTCTGTTTGCAGCACAGCCTTAAGCTTTACTGTCTGTGTATGTAGCAAAAAATGTGAAAAAGTTTAAGTAATTACAGAATGCAAATACATTGAAGACCATAAATATGATCAAATAATCAACTTCTACATACTGTTCATATTTTGACTCTTCATAGTATCCTCTTATGATTAGTCTCTATTCCAAACTTCTAAACTACAAATCATTCTTTCATTCATAAATACCTCATTAGCCATTCGTAAATGTTTGATTAATCCTTATTGAAGCTTTCAGAGAGCAGAAGAAGTGTATTCTTCATGTTTTACACAATCTGTTTATGGGGGAAAAACCACTATGTAATTGTCCGATGTTACATAAAACAGAAGAACATAACAGTCATCGTGATTTAATTTAGTTAATATTATTGACTGTGAAGAATGTAACTTTTTTAGAAAAGTGACTTTCAAATGTGTAATCTCTATTACAGCTGCACAATACAAAAAAGGTTAAAAGGTTAAAAGTATGAAGGACTGTGTTGAGGGTGTTTTTGCTGCTCTCATGTAAAAAAAAAAAAAAAAAGAGAGAGTCACATTTGACATGAACAGTATGTCAGGGTTTATTTGATATGATAAAAATCTAAAGGATTATAACTTTAATCTGACAAAAGTATGTTATATGAACATGAATACAGAGCCATGAAGTCATTTCATTTGATGCAATTGATTATTTGCAATGCTTTTTTATTTTATTTTTTATATTTCTATTTATTTTTTATATTTTTAAGAACATACAGCAGATAGCTGTAATGAAATGTGTTCTAAGAGGTTGTATAATCAACCAGTGTTACCTTTTCCCACCAAAATGGCTCCTGGTGACGGTCTTGCAGCTGTTAAACACACAAAAAATTATATTGCATCTCTACTAGGTTCACACCGTTTTACATGTAGACAATATGTTGAATTCACAGGCCAACTCACTGTCACATGATGTCTAATTACTTCCAGTTGTCTCTCTGACTGTAAAAAAAAA
The DNA here is from genome assembly GCF_963691925.1 of Scomber scombrus. Taxonomy (NCBI): domain Eukaryota; kingdom Metazoa; phylum Chordata; class Actinopteri; order Scombriformes; family Scombridae; genus Scomber; species Scomber scombrus. The sequence goes on along the minus strand of NC_084976.1, from coordinate 25,189,132 downwards.
AAAAAACACAAACAGAAACATTAGTAAACATTCATCTAGACCTCAGCCAGTGGTGTAATTTGTGGTAACAGGGGAACGCTCATGATTATCTTGGGATGCAAAGATCACTTCTGTCATTTTCTGACTGACAATAAAAATGTGTAAAAAAAGATCATTCAAAGGCTCAGTTTTTTTTTTTTTAGTGGATATGGGCTTTATCACACCTGCAGTCTCTCAGTGGACTGATAGAAGATAAGCTGAAATATGTAATTGTCATTCACATGCAGCTTTGTTTTTATATTTTTATCATTTTTGTAACATAATTGTGTATGATGGCCAAAGAAGTTTAATTAATGTCATTCAACTTCATTTAAACTGTTCTTTGGTGCAAATGTGCAAAAAAAATTGTATTTACTCTGGTATGTGCTGGCAGTTAAGGGTTGCGTAACTTCCAGAGAACTAAATTACGTTGCGGTACGAACAAGTCAGCACACGTTGAGAGCCATAACACTATATATGGTATCAAGCTGTCGTGCAAAGACTCTGCTCTCCTTAAAAGGATTTTAAAAAATAGGCCTTTTATTAGATATGGACATTGCTGGTGCTGCTGTTTTTTGTTGTGATGCTGCTACACTGAACAGAAAATAAATTAAATCACCCAGGCCATAATTGTCAGTAGCTTACTTTCGATACTGTCCACCAATAAGAAAGACTTATATATGTTTGAGGTCATTTGGAGACTGTTATAATTACAAAGTCTGACCATCAAGGAGAGCTCAAAAGTTCATTTTTCAAATGTAAAATGCTGCTCAGAACAATCTTTGTCACAATTCTTGATGCACCAGATTTGAGGGAACAGTCAGACATTATGTAAAGTACTTGTATTTGCTTTCTTGTTGATCTTAGTCTCCACATAATGTCTATAACCGCTCATGCCTGTGGTCCAATGGTTAGCAATGGAACTTAAAACTGAATATCCTGTCGGAAGACAAAATGAGTGTAGGGCTATTTGTTGCACCGCCCGCTCATCCACCCGTCTTTTTCTTTTTCTTTTTTTTTTTGTTGCACATTTTTGTATCAAAACAAAACGAAATATAACTTGTTTATTAGCGAACTTTAATTAATTAATTAGTACTGGTAGCAAGTTATTACCAGACCCTTTAAACTTTCAAATATCTATATTAGCCTCAAATATCCAGTAATGTCATGGTCCAAATGAAGGACAGATTGGCAAATTTAACGTCCATGAAAACATTTACATTTTCTCAACAGCATGCACGAATACAATGTTATCTGTACTTGTTTTTCTTGCCGTAGTCTGAGGTAGGCGGGGCTGTACTGGAAACGTTCATATATAACTTCAATGCCTTCGCAACGTTTCAATCAAAGTCATATTTTCTTGCCTGCATGTTGAACTCCTAATGTAAATAATCAATTTCTCCCAAATTGAAACTTTCACCATTTATTCGGCCGTAAATTATTAACAATGCCGAAAAATACTAAGAATTTGAAACTACATTCTCAGCTGCTTTAAAAGTGAAAGTAAAATGAAGTTAATGTGTGTTTAAAGGTATCTGAGCAGAAATCAATTTGCGTTTTTAATTACAGCCAGGTGTATTCTGTGTTTACCCTCCATTACATCCATGCTTACAGCTGATTAAGTAAATGTAGTTATTTGTTACAAGCTTTTTTTTTTTAAAGTGAGGAGGGAAATGTGTAGCCTAAGTCAAGCCTGATTTTGCAACACATAAAATAATGACACCAATCTCTTCCGCAAAGTGATGTTGCCTATACACACGATTTATTAAACACTGGTATCTAATAGGTGGGGCTATTTGGTATCGGTATCAGTCGGATCGGTGCATCTTTAAACTACAGTAAACCGCTGTACACATCTGCAGTAGTTTATATACTCTCACCCAGTTCCCGAGCCGCCTGGTTGCAACCAATCTGTTTCAGGATCTCCACAGCCACATCAAGGGCTCTCTGCTCGGTAAAAGTTGAAACCAGAACGTCTGTGATCTCCAATAAGCTTTTACCCTCCACCTGGTTCCGTCTGACCCGCGGCTCCTCCCTGCGGTCCAGGAGCCGGTGGCAGAACTTCTCAAAGTCCTGCTTCTTCAGGTCCGACAGCATGTCAGCTAGAGCCGAACTTATTGTTCTGGGAGCCATTCAAAGGGATCCGAAATTGCAATTTGGATGACAAGCTGTCCTATTTCCTAACTTCACTTCCCTGTACAGATCAGACCTATTGCCCAAAAAACTGGTTACATGCATTCAGGAAGGAGGCATTTAATGACCCTAGAAAAAACAAGAAATTATGAGAGGCAACAGGAATAATATAAATGAAAAATATAAGCAGGGATAGAGCTAAAGACAGCGCAGTTTAGTTTAGTTTTTTTAGGATTGAAAGCGCTGAGAAGCAAACATAACCTATGGTCGAAAACGTTATCAGCACAATTAATAAACAATAATGAATGGTTAAAGATAATGTGCGAGGTTTAGCTGCATGTTGACGCCTCCCTCTATAGGTAACCAAAGAGATTTACTTACTCTTCAACCACTTAAAATCATTGTTGTACTATATATTGATGATTATTGGACTTTGTGGCCTACTGGGTTTTAAAATAAAATAAAAAAATCTCTATTGAATTAAAGTTGAAGGCATGCACATTATTTTTCTCCACATAACAAGATCTATGCACAGAATGTGTAATACTTTACTTAAGTCCCCCATTTAATTAGCATTAATCAGTGTATAAACAGTTAATAAATTGTTTGCAATGTAGCTGTAAGTGTTTATTAATGTCTAGAGTATTTATAAGAAAAAGAAATCTTCTTATCTGTTTATACACCAGCCTCCACATGGATGCATATTGGAGGGATTAAAATTCTTATAAGTAAAATTACATTAATAAAACACTTCCTATCTACTATCAGCTATAGCATTATAACTGGAAAGTGGATTTCTTAACACTAAAATAACCAAAATCCTTTTGACATTTTTTGGCGTAGGCCTAATTTGTGCTATAAAAATCTTTCAAAAACGTATTAATTTGTCCAGTCAAATTATTTTGTTCATCATTAAAGTGCCCAATATAAATCTTAAACTATACAGTTGCAACAGTGTGACAAAAACCATTCAGTCACAAATCACATTGAGTAGCTGACATATACTTGAATATTGTCTTAATTAAAAGCAGAATCCAGATGTAATACTACATTAATTTTCTGCACTTACCTGCATGGACTGAAACTCTTCACACAAATCTATATTTATATAAAGTTTATTTACACAAGACAATTATCACACATGCTACAAGTTTCACAGTGAGTGCCTGAAAATCATTAGAAACAGAGGTAGACATGAGTTTTGTATTTTAAAAAAAGGAAATTAAATGCACAAAACTCTACATAGCAATCTATAAACACTATTTACAAAGACACACATCAAATTAAAATACTGCATTAGTTGTATTTATAATTGGCTGCAGCTAAAGATTATTTTCATTATTTGTTAATCTTTCAACTAATTTTTCAATTAATTGATTAGCCTTTTGCATATAAAACATTTTTTTTAAACTAAAAAGTTCACAATTTCCTGGAGCCTAAGGTGACATCATCAAATATCTTATTTTGTCTTACCAACAATACAAAACCCAAATATATACGTGACAGCCAAGACAAAGAAAAGCAGCAAATTCTGAAATTTGAGAACATGAAACCATTACGTTTTTGGCATCATTGATTTAAAAAAAGACAGTAACAACTGATTAATTGTCAAAATGGTTACAGATTAATTTTCTGTCAATCGAAAATTAACTAATGGTTGCAGCTCTTATTTATAGTGCTTAAAACTCCCCCTGTGCTGCAGTTATTTTGCCCTGAGGTTAAGAGGCTATTTGTTCCTGGGTCTATTTAAGAAAAAGTCCCACACTGTCCTTAAAACTAATTGCATAGTGAATTTAGTCTTTTGTTGTTGTTTTTTTCCCTGAAATGCAACATGTATTAAATTGGCTCCTGGTGCCTGCGATGACATCACTCAATGAGGATAGTTGAGCCAGAGTTCAAGGAGGCAGTGTTTACTTTGCAGGCCACAGTACTCAGTTAAAATGTGCTGGTCTCTCTCAGCCAGCAGCACCAAGAGCCACAGGATCCTTTCCCTACTGTGACGCCCATCTGTCACTGCTGTGCTCTGACGTCACTGCCGGTGGTACAACGGGGCACTGCCATGACTCTGTGTTTGTGGGCAAAACGTTCAGACTGGTCAGGACTTCCTGTGCTGTCTTCCCCAGCATGCCCTGCATGTCACAGACAAAGCGGTAGACGTAGCGTTTGCCTGCCGTCTTGTGGATGATGTTCTTGTGGTAGTAGTAGCGCAGGCCACGACTCAACTTCTCGTAGTTCATCTTGGGTTTGTTCTTGCACTGGCCCCAACGCTTAGCCACCTGTGGGACCAAAACCATTCAAGAGTTAAACTCAGGTGTGTTTATACCTTAGAAATACCCTGGTAAAACCCTGCATACAGTATTTACAGGTGCCCTATCCCAAAACAGGATATTTCCTTACCTCTGTGGGGTCTGACATCTTAAACTCCCAGCCATCTCCCGTCCAGCAGATGAAAGTACGGCAGGTAGTGTCCAGAAGTAGCTCCAGTAAAAACTGCCACAGCTGGATTGGCCCAGAACCTTAATGAAAAAAAAAATACATTGATTATTTGAATGACAGAAAGTAACTGTAGTTATAATGGCAACTACAGCTGCAATGATTAGTCAACCAATTCATTAGCTGCCAATTCTCGAAGTTCAAATATTTCAATAATAGTGCTTCTCTGATTCAGTGATTTCTAATCATTTGCCATAGATTGCAGAGACAGAGCATCCACAGGTTTTCATTCTGACCAAATACTTTTGATTTTATCAGAAGAGTTTCTTTGGTCAAACAGCATTTGAATGAGGAGCAAATGCCTAAGAATGTAATTACAGATGGAAAATATATTTTTCAACAAATCAGTTGATCTTATTGAGTTTATGACATTTAATTTAACTCTTAACTTTATTTTAATCATAAGATTACATCTGTGGACATGCATTTTTAAAAAACTCCAGTTGGGATTTTAATATGTTTCTATGATCAATATATAAATGTATCATCCTTATAATAAAGATCTGAGTTAAAGTAGCAGCACAAATAAGAAATCAAATTCTAACCTGGATAAGCAGACATTCCTGTCATCTGGCCCTCCCTGACTGGTCTCTGAGGGAGTGTATTTTTGCGTTTGGCCACACGGGGGCAGTACTGATCTGAAGATTGAGTACTGGGGGTTGTGGAGCAGGAGGTCGGAGACTGGTGTGGTAGAGGGGCAGTGAAGCTGGGAGAGGAGTATTCAGGCCAGAAAGAAGAAGACTGCCTCTGTCTGTCTGATTCGTACAGTTCAGCCGAGTGACAGGAGAAGCTCTGATCTGTCTCACCTGGAACAAAGAAGAAAATTAGGCACTGAATTGCAAATTAAGGCTACTGAGAGAGTGTTTATACATTAGTAGGTGAAATGTCTTACTTTGTAATGTGTTTGATCCTTTTGCAGTTAGGAAGGGGCTGTGGCTGCCCTCCATGGCCGGGCTGAACTGCCCATTCTGGGGCACTATGGTCTGGTACGTCTGCGGAGATTCCTGGTATCCAGTTTGTGACTGGTCGACTGTTAGACCATCTGTTGATTAAAAAGAAAGCTAGTTATAAAAAGAAACTCCTTAAAAGGGTATTTTAACTATGAGTGAGACTGAAAAGTCAGAGGCTCACCATGAGGGTATGAAGCCCACCAGTTGAAGTCCTGGTACGATTCCAGGTTGAAGAGGCCAGTGTCACTGGTGTTCACTGAGGCAAAAAAGGTGAAAAAAATGTGAGATAAGAGAAAAACACCAACAACATATGACTCGTTATCAACCATGAGGGCATGTTTTTAAGTATTTTGAGGTTTCACCTTTAGAGTCATATGGGTGAGAAGCTTTCAGTGGCTCTGGATAGCTGTTTTCTGCCGGATACTGCTGCTGTGGTGCTTTACTGTCTAACAGAAAAGACAGTTCTTCACCAAGGTAGTCTGGAGGTTAAACACAGTGTAGAAAGATGGAGTCAGTTAATGATGATGATGATGATGATGATGCTCATGCAGCTAAAGGACCACACCAATGATTTTATCTATATACTTTACAAGAATGTTTATCATTTTGCAAAGCACATTTTTTGATCAATTAGGAGTTATATTTGTTTCCCTTTATCTCAGCACGCTATGAAAATCTGCTTGCAGAGACTTGAAATAATACATCGTATTAAACACTTGGGTTCTTTTAATGATTTATGGTGACATACATGTTCTTGTCAGCAGTGAGCAGGAAAACTCCTAAGTTTTGATGCATTTACAGTCTGACATTCAAGATAAGAGAGTCAGCTGCTACGGCAGCCTTTTTAAAGCACTGTTACATCATTTTTTTTTTTTTTTTTAGGATGTTTGATTTCTTTCTACCTGGATTTCCTGCCAATAAAACTTTGGAAAACTTAGATTAACAATTTAAGTAAAACAATTAAATATCTACTGTAATTTAAGTAAGTTTTAAGTCTCTGTGACTTGGTTTTCACTGAAGCAATTGCCTGTCTGAATGATAGGAAATACATTTGAAAATGTATGCTGGGTAGTTAATGTGCTAAAATGTGTGATATTATTGGTATGGCCCTTTAACCAGAAGGTTAATCACAGCTCAGGGAAAAAAGTGGGGTGAATCTTTAAGTTAGAGTCAACAGTTTAGGTTATTTTCCTGGATGTTGACTCAAGAAAAAAAGCCATTTGTTTACTGTTGAATCAGCAGCAGGCACTCAAGCCCACCTCAGGCTTTTTCAGCCTCAATGGATGGAGGCAGCCCGGAGGAAACAAGGGAGGGAGGGGGAGGAAGAGAGCGGAGGAAACGCCAGCGGAGGGAGTGTGACAGAGTAGTGATGGAGGGATGGGGAGGGGGACTCTAAATCTGTTGGAGGAGGAAGTCTGGAGGAAAGGATTAGGGGAGACAGAGAGGGGAGTGCAACAGGGAGAGTATCTTTAACCTGACCACCCTGTTTCTCTGTCTTTGCCTACCTCAGCCCATTCAAGCATAATCACACGCACGCACACACACACACACACACACACACACACACACACACACACACACCCACACACACACACACACACACACACACACACATACACCCACACACACACACACACACACACACACACACACACACACACACACACACACACACACACACACACACACACACACAGCTGCACCCCATAATCCTGACACTGCCCCTGAGTTAGAGCCCCCCTGGTGTCAAGGTCTCATTGAGAAAGCTCTGACAGATGTGATGATACTGACTGCGAAAATATTTCCTCTGTCCTTCAGTTGCTCAGATTCAGAGGAAACAGATTGTGCAAACATAAAAAAAAAAATATATAAAAAAATAAAAAGCTCATCACCGAGAGTTAAAAGCTTGTAGCATCACCAGGAGAGGCGCTTTTGCTTGCCTTGCTGCCTCATGTGATGGAGCAAACATGAGTCAAGTCATTCTGTAAAACTCACCATAAGATGCAAAGTCAAAGCCTGCGGGCACTTCCTGTGTCCTAAAGTCCTCTGTGTAATATCCAGTCTGGCAAATCTCCATCTGTGTTGAAAGAGCATGTGATTAAAACTTAGTATGACAGCAATTAAATCCTAACTCTCATTGTTGAGCAACAGCAATAAGCAGATGTAACGTGACGCTTGTTTGCAATAATAACCAGTGAAAGATAGAGGAAGGACAAACTTGAAATATGATGTTTTTGCAACCAAACTTTCGTAAATATAAGATTTCTGGTCATATGAATACCAAATATTTACCCCCATTATTAGAGCTCACCTATATGTTAGATATTATGAATGAATGTTGTGATGTTCTAGTCTCTCTCCTTCATATTAATTCAAATAAAGATATAAAACTAAGCCAGAAATGCCATCCTACCTTTATTTTCGAGTCTTTGCTGTCTCCAGGTTTGATGGTAGTGTCCCAGTACATTTCTTTCTTTCTTCCTTTTATCTCTTTTCTTTCTTTTTTTTTAAAATTCTTTTTTTTTTCTAAATTGGTGGCTCCTTCCCAGTTTCACAGACAGGATTCACTACACCAGAGTGGTCATTTCGCGCACGGACCGGTCCCGTTATAAGCGCATAGCGGAGGTGGGAGGGGCGCGCGCCTGCCAGCTCTGTGTCGTGACCAGGTTTGTTTAAAAGAGCGTGACGTCAGACACCCCAGCTGCACCGATCAGACAACAACTCATTCATAAAAGTCCGTCTCTCCTCCACACTGTTACGCTCCGGTAACAACTATCATGAATAATCGGATTTTGATACAGATAACTTGAAGATAAAACTGTATTTTTAAAGTTAGATTAACACAAGATGTACGATTATTAATTACAAAAAAAAGATTAAAAGAAGAAAAAAAATGTATTAATAAAAAACACACAATAAGCATAGTTAAAGTTCTCTAATATCATTATAGATTAAACACAAATAGCCTACCACAGTCACTATCTTACATAGTATTGGGACTTTTTTATTTATTTATCAGGATATACTCTAACATATCTTATCCCAAACAGCATAATAGTGCCGAAACACTAATAGCGTACCTTCAGAACATGTATAAGTCATTCTATTTAGCCTACTTTATTAGACTAATTTGCTGTTGAATTGAAAACAGAAAGCATGTAAATGAGGCTAATTTGCATCTGTTGTCCCTGTCCAGATGTTTTTTTTAAAAAAGGGCACCAAGCTGAAACAATCAATAAGACAGAAAAGTAATCAGCAGCAATTCTGAAAATCGATTAATTGTTTCTTATTGTTAAGAAAATACCCTAAACTGAGTGATTCCATGGTCTGAGATGTGAATACTTGGTTTGTTTCCTTTCAGTCTCTCTGTTGTTCCGCCCAAAACAAGACATTTGAAAATGAGTCTGGATATTTATAGCTATTCACTGATTTTGATTTTATTTATTTTATTGTATTTTTTTGGCAAACCATTATCGATTGATTGAAAAAATTATCGTCAGATTACTCGATAACGAAAATATCTGATAACTGCAGCTCCAAAAACAACATATCTCACATAAGACTATAAAACATCATCATAAACATGCACACAATGGAACAAATTCAAGAATAAATAATGCCACAGTAGCCTCTGATTTAATGCATCACATAACTTCATAACATCAAACCATTTTTTAACTATTATTTTGCTATTATAGATATTAAGGAGTCGTTTTTTATAGTCTAAACAAAGCCCAGTGGGCCTATATTGAAGATGAAATACAAACGAGACAAAGAATAGACCTTAACTAGGCTACAAGAATGTTGATCATGTAGGTGAATAATTGGCAACAGAAACAAGCAGTGTATTTTTATTCTATCACTGTAATGACCTTAACATATTTCAAAGCTGCGGTCAGTCTGATTGTCTGACAGGCGGGACTAAATAACTGGGTGTGGACGAAGTACAGGCTTTTGAAATCAGAGCATTGCCAGTCGGTTTCTAATGAGGCAGGAGGATGAAGAAGAAGAAAAAAATCTGTATCTTTAGAAACCATTCGGCCAAACAATGGCCCGTAAACACACACACACACACACACACACACACACACACACACACACACACACACACGCACACACACAAGTACTCGCCGAAGAAAGTCTGAAATCACGGCGTGAGTGGCTGCAGCAGATAAGGCCGAGCCCAGGGTCTTGTATAAACAAACATCTCTGCTATTCTCCTTCGACAGGGAAAAAAACACACCCACACACACACACACACACACACCCACACACACACGGAGGGCCAATTCCATCTGGAAAAGTGCAGCGTGGTGAAATCGTGCGCGTCGGTGGGAGACGAGAGTCGTGATTGGGAGCCCCACCTCAACACACAAGGACACAACTGGGATAAAGTTACACAACACATGAGGTGATTAACAACCGTCTGCAGCCTAAACTATCAGCTCGGGAATTCACCTTTAGTCTTGTGACACTGTGAGGCTTTGTTATAGAGTAAATGGAGCCAAATGGGCCAGAAATGATTTTTTATTAGGGTATTTTAAAGTTTAGACAGCACATTAAAGTATCAGGAGTTTGAGAAATCAACTAGATTGTTCCAGTTGTCAATGTAAGCAGCTTGGTAATGATTGATATCAAATTTTCCTAACCTAATTCATTAGTGTATTATTCAGAGCCTGTACTTAAGTAAATATACTAATTCAGCAATATGTGGGCCTATAAAAGAAAAAAAAATCAATTTTACAAATAAAAGTCCTGCATGAAAAATTCTACTGAAGTAAAAGTACATAATATTAACTGCTTGATGTGGTTTCAGTATTGCAGTAAAAGTAGTGATTTCATCTGTCTGACTGATTATCAATAGTGAAGCATCAATGTTAGAGCAGCATGTTACTGTTGTAGCTGCTGGAGATGGAGCTAGTTTACACTATCTTATATACAGTTAGATAGTTTAGTCCAGTGGTTCCCAATCTAGGGGTCAGTCCCCTCCAAAGGGTCACCAGATAAATGTGAGGGGTTGTTAGATGATTAATGGGAGAGGAGAGGGGGAAAAAAACAAAGTTCTGATACACAAATCTGTTTTCAGTTTTTGGACTTTTTCTTTCAAGTTTGATTTTTGTTGAAATATTTGAACATTTATTAAAATGAAACCATGTGAGAAGTTTAGAGGGGGGAAAAAAAATCACCATTTGTCGTAGCTGTTAACAACTCATAGACATCTGAAATGTGACCCCGACTACACACTGCTTTTTGTATGACATCAAAAGTGAAAAAGGTTGGAAACCACTGGTTTCATCTTTACGTACAAGTACAAATACCTCAACATTGTACTTAAGCACAGTACTTGAGTAAATGTATTAGTTTCTTTCCATATATGTCACACATGTGCATTAGTACCTGAAACTCATATTTGTACACATATACACATATATAATATACATATAGCAAGGCTTTAAAGTATTATATTTTTGTGTTGTTTTTTATGCACTTTATCACTGGGGTTTGTGGCCTTAGTTCATACTATATAGCCACTTGTCCGTATGCAAATCTACAGTAAATAAAATACATAAAAAGTGACAACACAATGCAAAAATGCTCTTTTACCAATAAAAGTCCTGCATTTAAAGTGTTCTGGTAATGTACTTATATCTTCACTCCATTTCCTATGGAGTGAAGACTAAACTGTACTTACAGTACTGAGAATTTTAAATTTTTCCCCTCAAGGCCTTCTTATGTGTCATATCATTACTTTGTGCTTCACTGACGCCAGCAGCAGATGAACCAGGAAATCTCTGAACGACGTTCGGAAAAAATAATCCACATGGAAATATTCGGTGCTGATTATGCTTCATTATCAAAGGATTTACAGTGACTACCACCTGACTGTAGACCGGATATGTGCTATTTTTGTTCATTTAAATGCATGTCTAGTGGAAGTGTAAAAAAAAAAAAAAAAAAGGTGTATAGCTCTAAAAATAAAGTTGTCTGCCTAAATAATCCTACAGCTGAGACATTTTTTAAACATAATCCATTTGCTTCCTCACACAGAAGTTACGATTTTGGGCAGATTTACAAAAAGCTGTAGACGTTCATTATTATAAATGAGGTTGTAAAATATTGAGCTGTGATCAAATCTGTCTTTTTTGTTTAGTCCCTCATTAGGTTCAGCTACTCTTCATTATGCCCACAGACACAAAAGTATCTGAACTCCAGGTTTGGGACCGCTGACCTCTCAGACCAGGTGTGTAGCTGAGTATTTGAGGATTTATGGGCTGGATGGGACTGTGGGAACCGATTCCTGGGATATTTCTATCCAATTGTAACACACATTTTAACCGAATTTCCAGAAAATTGGCAAAAGTAAATTAAAATTAGAAGGAGTTTGTTCATCAAGACAAACAGCTGGTGGTGCTAATTTTGCAGTCAGCTGCTATTAAACCATTTCAGAGGAAGAGGGTACAACAAGTGTTTAAAAGAGTGCCAGTCAAACCTCAAACTGTGAAAACAAACATGATGGAAATGTGACATTTATGTTTGTTTCATGTATTCATTTAAAGAGCGTTACTGTCACCTCATAGCTCAGCACCGATGTGATGTTTTCATTTCTGTTTACTTGCAGAATAAGTTTCAATTTCACTTTTTTGAAGTATTTTGAGATATTTTTGTCAAATTGTCAAATTGTTTTTATTCACAAATTGAAAATACAAATAAAAACAGGCGGATGGAAACACATCAACTGTTTTTATGATAATGCCCAATTAATACAAGATGTTTGAGGCTGATACCAATACTGATAGAGTGATACAAAATCTGATGTCCATACTGATATTTATTGTCTTGCATGAACGCAAACATTTTTCATAATGAGCCCATAAATTAGTCGTTTTAAAGAACTGAGCTCAAGATTTGTGCTGAGTGGGAACTCTCTCTGATAGACAAACTGTGTGGAGACATTACTTAATAATTACTGATATACCTGCAATAATATCATCATATATACTGGCCTGCCTATTTATCATATTAGCTTTATTGTCTACTCATTCATATCTCCAACAAACTTACACACTGATCTTGGTGCACATACAGACATGTATGCTGTAGTGAACTTAGCACTTACCATAGTCATGCCTAAAATATTAACCTTAAGCAAAAAAGACCAAATTCAGATTGCAAACTCATAACAAATAATCACATTCAAAGTTTTAGGTGATGGCACAAACACTTTTGTCTTACATGGTATAAGAAGTAATACACACATCTATTTCCTTTGATGTTTGTGGTATAAACATGAATTTTTCATACATGTTCCTCTGTTCAACAGCTGTTCAGACAGGACATTTTCATTTTAGTCTGCAAAGGAAAAACATCACCAAAGTTCATTTCTGTTTGTTCAGGTCTGATTTGATTTTATTCTACTCCATGATAAACAACATGACACGCTTGTCCAAATTTCACAACATAAAAAATATAACAAGAAAACAAACAGTAACAAAAAGATTCAATCAAATATTGGACTTGGAGGTGATAAAGGCAATAAATATAAAGTATATTAACCAAAGCACTGAAGCATTAAACAGGATATAAATTACTTTTGTTCTTATGTGAAAGTCATGATATGCTAATTTAATTATAGGTTTGTATTTTCAGAACATTCACACATATCTCCGCTTTCCATTTCCTTTAATAAAACATTTTCACACTTGTTTCTCGAAACTCTAATAGATGTCGCACATCTCATAACGTGTTTTTACAGTATTGCCCCTATATAGTCAAAGGAATGATGAACTTACAAAGAATTTTGCCTCATCTTTTTCCTTTAAATAGTGAGGTGTCTGACCATTCATGTGCATTTATAGAAAGGGCCACAAAAGTACTTTTGTGCTTCATCAACACTTTGACATTCAGCTGTCATTGTCCCCTTTCATTTTCACTGTGGTTAAACTACTGCAAAACACTCAAATCTGTTGTTTTGTGCATTAATATGCTGTCACTTCTTAATGTCCTCCAGGTTAATTCTACACATGAATCCGACACACGAACTTGGAAGCTTGTTGTTTTTCCTGCTGAGCACTAAGTGTTGTTTTCACAAGACGCAGCTTCAGTGTTTTCAGAGTTAAGAGTGACTTCACTTCCCAATTTAGAGAGTGAGAGAGAGAGAGAGAGAGAGAGAGAGAGAGAGAGAGAGAGAGAGAGAGAGAGAGAGAGAGAGAGAGAGAGAGAGAGAGAGAGAGAGAGCGCTATCAAGAGAGAGAGAGAGAGAGAGAGAGAGCGCTATCAAGAGAGAGAGAGCCAGAGAGAGAGCAAGAGAGAGAGCGAGGGGGAGAAAAAAAACTTGCCATCCGGTTATGGTCTGTGAGCAAAAAAAATTGTAACTGCAATGGTTTGCGCCATAGAACCAATGCACCACTGCATGAATTGAAGAGAGGTTAGAAGGCTAAATTAGCTGTAACATTTACCAAAACGACTAAATGACAAAGACTGCGAGGCTGCTGCAATGGACTGTACGATAAAGGTAGGTGTTTGATGTGCTTTTAATGCTGCTGCTGGTGGTGAAAAATGACAGGCGGCCACCCACACCAGCCTTGGTCTGCTGAGTGAGAGAATCAAGGCGGTGATGCGAGCTCCCCACTCTTTCCTTCTCGTACAAAATTTCCTCTTCCTTCCCGTTCGTGGTTGTATGTCGGCTCTATAATAACACAACTAACCACTACATCTTTACACTCAGATAAAAACACTAATTGGTGGCCGGTTACACGCGTAAAAGAGGATTTCCAAATGCGCGCGTTTCGTTTTTTTTCGTGATTACTGCTTTTAATCAAGCTCATTGCGCAGCATCCACGGAGCCACAAAACAACAACAAAAATAGCGCACTGACAGTGAAATTACTGTACATTTATAGGGGCTGATAAACCCGGTTTTTCTTAAACGAATAAGTTTCAATGAAGGGATGCAGGACTTTATTTATGCGCACAAGGCAGGTGTCCCTGAAGACGCCATGGATCAACTTCAGAGCCCTTTTCAAAGAGCAGGAGGATCCATTTCCATCAGATGACTGGTATTTCACATTTCATACTACTGCAGAACATGTGTGTCTTCTTCTGACGAGCGCAACGTCGTGATTGTTTCAAATAATTAGGAATGTAGAATTAAAGGCCTTCATGTCAGGATTTCATATCGACAATGAACACTGACATTTGATTATTACGAAATGAGGACAGTGCAATCATTTTTATCTAATGATGTGGACCACAAACATGGAAATTAATGCTCTTTTTTAACGAATTTGCGTCAATAACAGAGTTGTAGGCTTTCATTTTATTTTTGTATTATCGCAAACTTTTGAATAATCTCCTAATTTCGATGCAATGTTACTTCCTAATTTGAAAACAAGAATGATTTTATATTTTAACACATAATATGCTTCGTTCATCCAAACTTAAAAAGGCAAAAAAAGGTCTTTGATAAAAGGGCCTCGACTCATTGAGGGACTACAGTAATAATTGTACTAATGTATCTCTTGTATCGTCACCAAAACATTTATATGTGCCTTGAAGCATTTTAGTTGCTAAACTCGATCAGTTAACTTTGCTTTTGTTGACTTGAAAAAGTAATCAGATAATTAAAGGGCCTGTACAGGAAATGACCAGGAAGACATCTTGAACGAAAGCCTAAATCTTTATTTTAGTCCTTTAAAAATATTTTCATCTTACATTTAAAATAATAGTGTTGTTGTAATAGTTTCACATACAGTATTCTTAACCGATCAAACATAACTGTAAGTATTCAGATATTTATTCTCTCGCACTCTTTTGCAGTAGATTGTGTGTTTGAGGTTATTTTAAGTATAATTTATAGCTGCAAACGGGAGCACTTGTCAGGTGTCGTTATCTGAACTCAGCAGGCTTCCTGTCTCAAACCTCAGACTTTCCGCACACATTTCCGCTCCCTGGACTCGAAAAAAAAAAAAAAGAAAAAGCCAAAGCCTCGCCAGAGAGAAACGACTGGACAAACTGAGGCGTTGCATTGTTGTAACTTTGCATTGTCCTCTCACTCAGGCTGTGAGGCGAAGGCGAACCGGGCCTGGGCCTGAGGCTGCGGCCTGCAGAGGCCTGCCTGCAGGCTGCCAGGCTCCGAGCTGTGAAAACCGCATCGTTGTTTGTGTCACAGAAAGCGCAGCTGCTCAGGCCTTTGCAAAATCAGCTTGCCTTAACTTTTACTTCTGCTTTCTTCCACTTGCCTCAGACACAGAGAACACAGAGGGCTGTTTGCACAACTTGGCCTTTTATTGTAGGCTACACCTTGTTGTGTGGGAGTGTGGGGTTTAAATCCTTTTTAATATCCTCCCAGCCTTTTGGCCCCCATTTATTGTGTGTGTTAACATTTTTCTTAAAGTTTCTGGAGGAAATTTGTGAAAGTAGCAATTGAGAACACTAACTAAGTAAACACAAATAGTAAATACATAAAAACTTTTTGAGGTAAATAATTACCTTTAAAATACATATTTTATTATTAAGTGTGTTAATAAGGAATGTGGATGAAAGGTTACTCTCAGGATGTTCAGACAAACAACATATGTGCAGATATCCAACATACAAAGTTTTAAATGTTTTGAGAAGATCCAAAAAGTATGAGTGACATAACGAGTTGATACTTGAATCAGCCTATTTAACACATTACACATAAGAAAAACTGATAAATTCACTGAACTTTCCAAAGCTGAAGAGGTGTGGAGGTTGTACCTTACACATCTAGTCATAAAATTACTAAAAATAAAAAAAGCATTTTCTAAGTGCATGCAAGAAGGGTGCTGTAACCACATCCTTGGTTGCAGTTTAGGGCACCAAAGGTGGCTCCAAAAGTAAGCTCTAGTCAGGCATTACCAAGAAAATGTGAAATGGTTTAATTATTTGTCACTTCCTGGACGTTGGTGTGACCTGTCAGGCTCCACCCACGTTTATTTTAAAAACATATGTAACAGCATAAATATAAAAACCCTCATTTGAAGTGTTTTTAGGAGCAAACCTGAGATTTTAAACCAGTAGTTCTCAAAGTGGTGTCTTGAACCCAGAGGTCCTTAAGGGGGCTCCGAGGGGTTCATAGTGACATAATATATGACTTTTTTTTTTTTTATCATGGGCTTCATACACGTTCTGTAATAAAACATCTAAAAGCAAAAAATCAAATCAGATTGGTTCTGTGGTCTAACCTGTGTCAGTTTAGGAGCCCCAGACATGAAAAAGTCTGAGAACCACTGTTTTAAACTGCATCTTAGATCAGAATATGAGTGAATCCAGGTCAGATGTGGGGGTATTGTACTTGGAAGTTTTTCTATTTCCTGCAGTTAAACTGCTAATCTAAAATGTTTACATTATAAAAGATGTAAGAAGTATTACTGCCCATGTCGTAAACAGCCTGTGATCAAGCTCTCGGTTTGGGCAAGACTGCATCATGATGCAACCCGCAAAGCTGCTGACATACAGTCATGTCAAAGTTTCCACGCAGGACTTGATGTCTGTGCTCGTGCAGCAAGTGAAAACAGTTGACATGTTTTACTCTCAAACCAAACACGAATGGTCTAATTTCTAAGGATATGAAGGCACAAGGCAGCGTCAATCTCAAGAAGGTCATGTTTTTTAAAAAGTTGTTTTGTGTCACTGAGCAACAAGCTGTTCTATGAAACACAGTGAACAGGAAGTCAGTTGTGGCACTAGCGGTCAGGCCACATTTTGGTATATTTGTATCAGTGTTCAGATGAGAGAGAGAGAGACAGAGAGACATAGAGAGAGGGAGGGAAGATAAAGAAAGAGCGGGAGTGTGCGTTTGCGGTTGTGAAAGCGTGAACTTGTCACTGAATGTAGGCCTGCTCTGCTAAAAACTGAGCATGAACAGCGACTGCGAGTCATGATCATATCAACAGTTTGAGTGTTGAGCACAGAAAAATCATCTTAATCTTAATCCTACTGACTGGTGTACATGCAGAGCCCAGACGTATACTTTTTTATCATATCTCACAGGTGCTTTATTCTATCGATCCAATTTTTCATGACTTTGTCAAACAGTTTGTTATAATAATAATAATAATAATAATAATAATAATAATAATAATAATAATAATAATAATAATAATAATAATAATGTCATATCTTTTTTCAGTTGTTTCAGTTTGTTTTAATTAGTGTGGGGTTTTTTTTATAATACCAATGTATAGGGGTCCGGAGGGATCCAAGTCAAAAGCACCGAATTCTGCCTGTGCTGTTTTAATAGGTGGAACTTATTGAGTTCATGTTTGCCACAGGTCCTAAAGTATCACACACTGATACTGACACCAGGGGGGGGGGCACTCTTTTGAAGGCTTTGTGGAAAGTTTGTTAACTGTAACTTTCCTAAAATAATTATAGCAAAGCTTTTTTTCAGGTGACATTACATTTTCCATGATGGTTATTTCATACAGTAACTTATTCTTGGACCCCAGCACCTGTATGTTAAAAGATTTTGGTTGTATGAGGTGTAACCACTGCATACAACTGTTCACTATCATCTCTTCTCATGAGAACTTGCTGTCAGCAGCCAGTTTTATCCCGCTTTCAGCCTTCTGTTTCACTTCTGCACAAAGTGAAGGGCCTCCGAGAGAGAGGAAAGAGAACACAACAGAAGTCAAACAAAGCAATCAGCTGAAGAAGAAAACAGGGAGTGCGGTCAAAAGAAAGCTGAGCAGGGCAACATGAAGGCCTGATAAACACTTGCAGTCACATGCAAAAGTGCATGCACTAGTAAAACATTTGTGGATATTATAGTAAGACTTTTAAGAGTTTAAAATCACCTAAAAAACCGAAGCGATTTTTGTAACTGAAACTTTTTGCCTATGCTTGCTTCAAAAAAGGGTGTTTCCATTACATAGCACCAAAGTCTATGTGCAGCAGCAGCAGCAGCAGCAGCAGCAGCAGCAGCAGCAGCAGCAGCAGCAGCAGCAGCAGCAGCAGGTTGCTTAAATCCCAAACACTGCTCACTTCTGTATCAGTTTGTCTGCAGCCCTGGAGGAAATGCCAAACTGTGTGGCATGCATTAAGATGTGGTTTACAATGCTTGGGTAACAATTGAGCTAAAAAAAAACACACACACACCAAAGCAAAAACAATGCAAAGGCGGCACTTCAATCAAGGCTATACTCCTCTTGCTGTCCAATGAACCCGACCCCCTCTCCTCTCCTGACCACAGGCTTTAGGGTTGTTTTCCAGCTTTAAAATGACCCACATTTTTTTACACTGTGCCCCCCTCCTCCACCATTTCCTCTCCCTTGGCCTGTGCCAAAAGGTTCCTCTGCACATGGCGGCCAGGTTTCCTGTAGGCCACTGAAAAAGCACGGCACTGACGTACAAGGCCCAAAGACAATGCTCAACTCCTCTAAACAAACACGCACTTGCACCCACTTAGACGCTTGCAGTCGCATCGCACATGCACACACTTAATTTGAGCAGCAGACTGAACAACAGGTCCGGCGGGTGCGTGGGATGAAAAGTGCCATCTTGGCGTGGTTTTGAGGCCTCGTCATAGGTGCTCAACACAGGAAGAAGGTCTTACATCTCGATTAGTCTCCACCTTGAGCTCGCAACCCTCCCCCATGCAACCCCAATCCTAACGAAAAACTAAGACTGTGGTTAAGGTTACTGATTGTTTTTTAAGATTAGACTGCATGACACCTTCAGACGATTTCTGAACAGTTTACTTGTCATTTCACTTCTGAGTTTTTTTTTTCTCAGTGGTTTGATAAGCTCTGGTTGTGTTGATGAAACATAAACTATGAAGTTTTACTGGATCACAAGGGACTAACACTGAAGTTTAAGCATTTGAATTAGCATTTTTCTGTGTGTGGCAGTAATAGTTTGGAGGCTAGAAAAGAAAGCCTGTGATTGTCAATTTAAATCATGACAGAGGCAGGGAAAGGGAAAGGTAGAGGTTGGAGAAAAAAGGAATTAGATTTTTAACTGACTTTAAGTGACTTGCACTTTCCTGTAAAGACCTGTGCATCCAACTATTACATCCAAATAAAAACAACCAGAACATACCAGTAGTTATGGTCACTGAAAACTATGAACATTTTGATGCAGATAAACATATTTATAATATACAATGTACAGAGGAAAAGGGTTTGTTGAAGGAAATTAGTTAAATACTGAAATGATCTATGTGTTTAAAAATGGGTAAAACAGGTGATTGACTTTTTAACAATTTCAAGCCAATTATATAGTGTAGATGAAGCATTCTGTTAAAGTTTACAATTTAGTTTTAGTGTTTTGTTGTTTGTTGTTGTCTTTTCAGGAGGTATATCTGCTGCAAACTATGATTACTGATACTGTTGATTTACAATCAAGTTTCAGACAAAAAGGGAGAAAGTTTAGCACTTAAGTAGATATTTGAGATGGTATTTTTCTTCGCTCATAAAAAAAGAGCTTGAGTTAAAAAATGGTTATATCCGTTACCCTGCTGTTGTAAAATTGGTTGATTTGATTGAAAAAATTAGATAAAACTTCATATTTGAGTCATTTTGCATCTTAGGTGCAATAAACTTGAGTGTGCATGTAAAAAAACAAAAACAGTGTCAACAGGTTGTGACCGCAGACACTGACTGATTTTGGCTCTGTTGGACAGGAAGCGCTGTCCGTGGTGAGTGAGGATCAGCCCATATTTGAGCCGCCCTACCCCGCAGCCCCAGCTATGCACATGAAGGCTGAGATGACATCACCCGGCGGATACGGCCAGGCCTCCAAGCAGAGTCCCGAACCCACTGAGCCTGAGTGGGTGGGGTCAGCGACGCAAAATCCTGGGAAAAGAGGCGAGCACGTCAATGGAACCAGGTGAGTCAGGATAGGACGAGGCCACAGGGGAGCACTGATTCCCGTAGTACCTGACTGAGGCTTTGTCACCATCCAGGTCAACGTACTGGGTTTTCCCAGAATCCAAAAATGTTTATTTATTGTTCACTTACCAAATATAAATCTCTACTGATAGGTGAAACATTTGAACTACAAATATGGTCATTTTTGGTAGTTTTAACTTAAGCCGAAGAATTTCATTTTAGTCTTCTTTCGCCAACGTAGTTTAAAAAAAAAGTCTATTTTTATTAAAGAATGGGTTAATTTTTTTCATAAAACAATTGCCAGGTACCCAAATGAACACTGAAACAGATGTTTTATTGCTGTAATCATTCCTCCTGTTCATACTGACCAGAATATCGCTTCATAATGCAGTTTAAATATAAGGAGCAAAATTCATAGTCCTTGTTTTATAGAAATCTAAAAGTCCTCGAAAGTCTACCTGAAGCTAAAATAAGGCTTCAGCCACTGAAATTAGTCAAATCCAGTGAATATCTTCTAAAGTTAAATCGCTCTTTGCATTTCCCGGGCAGTGTCTTCCTGTTGAGAGACAGTGGAAGAACAGTAACAAAAACACGGATATTTGTACAAAAAAGGCAAGATATCCACTTGATTCAACTCATTTGGTGCTGGGGTCCAAGAATAAGTTACTGTAAGAAATAACCATCGTGGAAAATGTAATGTCACCTGAAAAAAACATTGCTATAATTATTTTAGGAAAACTCATGAACAGCTGTAAAGATATTTCATGTGTATGTGTTTATTATTCACATTTGCACTTAGTTTGGATATACTAATATATGATTTAAAAAGCCACATCCTGTGGAAGTCATCTAAGTGTGCTGACCTGAATTCATCAGTTTTATTTATCTACCAGTATTGTTAGGGTTCCAATTTATCGACTACTCAAGCTCTTTGACAGGAAATGAGCAAGATGTCAAGAAAAACATTTAAAGATGTTTATATAACCACGCCTGCTTCATTAATCAAACAGTAGCTCTGCACTTTGGTTTTTTTAGTTTTTTTTATCAAAGCTGCTTTTATTGATTTTTTTTTAAAAAGGAAAAAGATAATTTGTTTGTTTAATCTACAGTAGGAGCACCATGCTATAGTTTTAATATGTGGTTGTTTAACAAATTAGGTGATTCATTTGTTTCAATTGTTCTTTTCTGAGAAAGGTATTTTTTATTTTCCATCTGTCATCACAAGAAAACTCACGTTCTCCATAAGCACTTTATGAGATCTGCATACATGAGTCATTTCTGGAACAAATACTTTTAATACTAGATTTACTTCTCAGTTTATCATCTAATTAACTAATCTAGTTTGTAACTAATATTCAGAATTCAAGTGAAGCATATCTGAGTTTAACTTGAAAAACTATCTTTAAATTTTTTGTACATTCATATGTACTTTAACATAAGTACACTCATTCCTCATCCACTCTGATTAGGCTACAGATTGTCACTCAGAAACACAAATAACATGAAAGTAAAGATGTTAAAGAACTTTCCATTTTAACACATGGACACCTTAGAAAGTATATGTAGTCAGATGTGGCTTTTTTTGCTTCATGAAAAACACAGGTAACTTATGGTGTACTCTTTAAAGATCATGCCTCTGAAACTTGAGTGAATAAAGCAGTCAGGATAATGTTTAACAATGTTTTCCAGATATCATTAACCACAGTAATTAATATCTAAATATTTTAATATTTGTGCTCTTGGAGTTCGATAAATTGACACAGCACAAATTCATTTTAACGATCAAATTAATCCTCTAAACTTTTCCAAACCTTTAAGTTCCACGATTTAGCATTCTCAAGAACTATAGTAAGTAGTTCTATAAAAGTATTTAATAAATATTGAAAACATGCTATATTATAGTTGTTAGTAGATATAAGGACATTTTAAAGCATTTTATGTTCAGTATTTCTCAGCAATTATAACTATATGAAGCGTATTTTATGTTATTTCAATTGTTTTTTTTACATCAGCGAACACAGATGGGCACCCATAGGAAGATACTGTTAGTTGTTGTCAAGTGCATTAATAAAATTATGTTTAAGTGTGTTTATTAGATGTCATTTATTAAATGTTGTATGCTTTGTTTGTAAGTGCTGAAAAGGGGGACTTACAGTAAAGTTTTACCCCTTGACCTCGACCTCTCGCTTCTGTGTGTTCTAGCCGTGAGTCCCCTGTGGACTGCAGCGTCACCAAGCGCTCAAGGCACATGAGTAACGACGGGGCTCCGATGCCGTACCAGGCCCCATACCCAGAGCCTCGTGTTAGCCCGCAGACCACCACCCCACCCATTAATCCCACAGAGGAGAAGAGGGTCATTGTGCCGGCAGGTAAGCTGACTCGCTCATATGAGCTGGAAGTCACCCTCCATCCTCACCCAACACCATCGCCGTCACAAGACAGTTTCCCAAGAGCTGGCACACACTGGCCTTGTGCAATGACAATAACCCAAAAGTGCGCACAGCATATGTTCATGTATCTAACCCTTCTTCCCCAAAATATGTCCACTACCAACTACTAATCCCCAGTGCCACTGACAAACAATAGCAGGTTTCTGTTCACAGTCTGTGTTTAAAATCAATGCCATTTAAAAAAGTATAAAGTTTAATGTATAAAATGAGCACCAAGGACTGTGATGTTAACAAGAGAGCAGGAATAAATGTATGACCAGGCAGTGTGGACTTTATTTAATCCTCCTGCCTCTCATTTCAACACGAACACTGAATATAATAAATAATCAATGGCTACATTGCAAGAGACATTGATAATAAGCTAATTATTTCCCAATTATAAATAGGACTTCAGATGATTTCAGATTGACCACTATGCATATTTTACTGTCTCCAACAAGCTGTTGATATTCCTTTATTATTCTTGTCAACTAATCTTATAAAAAGACCAAAATCAACCACGATCTTACAAGTATCCTCTGTGTACCCAAAGCCTGATACAGCTTTTTCCTCTGTGTCACAAAGCTCCATTGTTGTCCAAAAGCTATTAAACATCCATAAATGAGCCACACCGTTGCACTGGGTGACATGTTTTTTTCATTATGACGAACATGGGCACTGTAGTTTAACTTGACTCAATCCAGACCATATGTATTTGGAGAGTTATCTCTCACACAGTTATTTCTATATTGATAGAAACCTACTCAGATTAAAAGCTGAGAGTTGGCACAATTTTTTTTTGCTCATAAAAATATGTGTAAATAACCAAATACTTGGTACTCACTAGTCTGGACTGCAATTTCCTGTTGCCAGAAATGTTACTCACCAACAGATGAAAATATTCCCAGACAGATGCATTATCTACCCCTGTTTGAGTAATGTTTGCTAAAAACAATGGTGCCCAGCTGTTAAAGAGAATTATTTAGCTTTATAAAACTTAAACTATACATTTGTGTCCCATTTGATAAAATTTACATCTTCAGCAAGAACCAATAGGCTTGGTTCTGAGTGCCACAGAGTAGGGAAGTCAGAAAGTATAAAGACAATCTAAGACATGGGGACACCTTTGCTTTATATAAACATTTGGGGTAAATGTCACTAAAAACTCTCAAAACTGCACCTGTGTGTTTCCACTGAGCTGTTTGTATAGTCATGTTGCCTCATAATTATTTTTATTTATTTATTCAGTCAAACTTCGATAATGTCTTTTTAACTTCAGTTAAATACTGAAAAAATGGCAATCAGCTTATATTATATTCAGAGGAAAATCAAAGACATTCATCTTGTTGTAAAGACAGTGACGAGTCATTACTATCTGACTATTCATAGTTTAGGTTTATAATACCTATCGTACTTATACAATACTTCAACACTATGATGTATTTTACGCTGTTATTATTGCACAGTTCCCATACTGTTCATATCCTATGAGACTCGTGATATTAGCAATTCAGAGCAGTGTGTTTGTGTGCACATTTCAGTGAGTCAGTCTTTGGAGGAATCCCACTTTAGACGGCGCTCTAGAGAGGTGAAGTGGTTGGTTTTTTAATTCAGCTCTGTGGAGTCCAACGAGATTCACAGATGAGTCACCAGCGCTGGGTTATTCTGCTTAATAATACACGGATATTGCATCACAGTAGCATGTGTTATCCAAGGACAATCAGGGCCCAAGGGTGTGGTAGACTCTGTTCACCGCTAAGGCTCCTGCCTAATATTACGGGCAACTCATGGCACACAGTCATTGTTACCTACTGGAAATGAGATTACCGTCGTGAATCACTATCAAAATATATTTTAGTATTGTAGAAGAAAATCAAGATCAATTTTAAGACGTGTAAAATAATATAAAAGTAAATGTCTGATACATAAAAGTATACAAAGATAAGACCAGTGTACATACATGTAATTATGTACAAAACCATTACGTTTCATACTATTCTTGAGCAAAGTAAACAGGGACTAAAGATAAAGATAATAATAACAACATTAACAATAACAACAATAAATGTGTATAGTATAGAAAGGTGAAAATATAAAAACATACACAATGTAATATGATACAGAATATTACATATATATTATAATGTGACTAATATATAAAATAATTTTAAAGGCATTTTAAGACTTTAAAAGACAGTATGCACAAAATCTTCTGTATTTGCATTATAAAATGTTTAATTAAAGACAATTATAATGACTAACTGCACTTATTTCCACTTGTCTATAACAACTGCTTTCTCAACAAACAACTGTTTCAACTGTTTTAACTCAATGTGAACAGCACACCTGTTAATGTTAACTGATAATCACGTTTTGAGTTTGAGTCAACCAGCCTCTTTTTTTTTTTTGCACACACCCAACCACACATTTTGCAATGAGTATCAAAATCACAAGTATCACAACTGGTACTGTTTCCGGAGTTATTCAGCACTTTCATGCCCTACAAACAAATCATGTTTGCCCAGAGGCTTTTCAGGCTATTTCTATATGACGCCCATCCCCCCCTCTCTGTTCTTCTGTCTTTTTTTAAAGCACTTTTATAACGGAAAACCAACAGCTTCAATGTAAAAGATAAGATTATATGTCCAAACACCCCGATAATTAACATTATTTAATCATGTGAAGTACTCATCTTATTTTAACAATCACAACTGGTGTATTAAGTTTATTTGCACTGTAAAATCATGATGTAAATTTAAATAATTTTGCTCAGAGTCGCTCGTGTTAATTTTCATCTTGCTTATGTATATTTTAATTTGTTAGTTAAGAAAAGCACAACAGCAGCTATTGCAAACTGTAGCCCGTTTTATAAAAATCAAACATGTCCTCCACATTATAAATAATCTTTTCTGATAATTTCTGAGTGACTCTTCTCCTCCCAACCTCTGTTGCCAGATCCCGAGGTTTGGACACAAGACCACGTGCGGCAGTGGCTGGACTGGGCAATCAAGGAGTATGTCCTGGAGGAGGTGGACGTTATGCTCTTTCAAGCGCTGGACGGCAAGGCCTTGTGCAAGATGACCAAGGACGACATGACACGTCTCACGTCGCCCTACAACGCAGACATCCTGCTCTCGCACCTCAATTACCTCCGGCAGAGTAAGGCTGGCCTCGTGTCTGAGATATCACTCCAGCTGATAACATTGTTTGGTTCTCCTCGCTTGATTTACGCTTTGACAATGCAAAGATTTCATTGTTCTGTGGTCACAAGTATTTAACAGAGAAGCAGGAACATGCAGAAAATCAGACCTAACACTCTCTGGACATGTTAGTCTGAAATATGTAGTACAGAAACAACTAACCGGCACAATTACCAGTCATTCAACAGATAACTGATCAACACATTTTATAATGAATTATCTCTTTTAGTCATTTATCAAAAGAAAATGCCAAACAATTGCTGAACCCTGCTTCTTTAGTGTCAGTGTGTTTGTCAGTTTCACATCATGTACAGCCAATATCTTCAGGTTTTAACTGGTGACCGGATAAAAGCAAATGATTTTGATAAATCAATTACTGGTAAAAAATAATGAATGAAAACGATCATTAACTGCAACAGTAAAAATATGTCGTCATTGCCAAAATGTAACAAATTTAGATGCAATTACTTTTTTAACAGGCATTTCAATGCTCATTATCCTTTAATTTCATTTTAAATTCAGTGCATCCAAATTTCACTCAAGTATTAAGACAAATTGAGGATGTGGACAAAGTAATAGACACACCTTGCAATATAGGAAATGTGTTTTCAGGGCTGGTGTTAACCAAATGTGCAGTCTTCAGTAATTGTTGTGACCACTTTTCCTCTTTGCAAATGCTAGGTTTCATGTGTTTAGAATACAATCTATATTCATAATTTGATACTTCCAACATTACATAATTTTGCTGATTTTTTGTGTGACTAATCGAGCAATTTAGCTTCTGCAAATCACGTGTTACGAATGCAGCCAATGAAGAGAATTATGTCGAGTTGTACAGGCTGCAGCATTTGCCAGCTTTAACAGAGGTCTTACAGTCACCAGGTCTAGTGGAGTTTTTAAAGTTATATTACAACATGCAGTGTGTTGACAGAATGACAGGAACATCTTACAATACAGTCTGACATTACAAAGTGTTTCCTAAAACGTCCTCAACATAGTTCGCACCTCTTTAATCTTTTAAAAATCTTCAGTGCCTCTTCCTCACTTCAAAAGACTCATGAATCAATACCTGAGTATTATCTTTGTAGTAACAGACTATAATCTTGACTTTTTTGGTCTTTGCTTCAGGTAGCCCTACGTTCTCTTACCCCACAACAACTCCCACCAACAACACACCACCACAACAACCCAGACTACAGGTGAAAGCAGGTGAGGTTCTCCACTCTCCATCACCTCCTTTTCTTTAAAAAGTGCCAAAAACCTATTTTAGAGTGACAGGGCACACCCTTACAACAGCACACCATTTTCTGCTATAGTTTTGGTTACTTCACATGAGATTACTGTTGTGTTTTTTTTTTTTCCCTTGCTTTTCTCACTGCGTTTGAGTGGGTGGATTCAGTTAGAAAACATATCTGTGTGTACCAATCACAGTTCAGCAAAATTTGAATCTGATGAAGTTGTGGCTTTGTTTGCTTGTGTTGGCAGCATCATCAGTCAAATCAGATCAAACCACATCCACACACAAGCAGATTAGGCTAGTGTTGAACTCTTAATAAATAATGCTTGCTGCTTGTTTAGCCTTCGACATTAAAAGTTGTAGAGAAATACCGGAGATTTGAAATTAGATGTTCAAAGTCACAACTAGACAGTGTTTCTTTTTGTTTGTATTCTTTAAAATATGTGTTGAAGAGACATAAAGGAGAACACGTTTTGAGCGTGAATGTAAAACTTCAAGAGTTATAGGTTAGTGGCCAGTGATGGTGTGGCTGCATATGCATAGATAAGTATATTTCTTAGTCAAAGCAATTCGTATCAATTAGTCAAATGACAGAAAATCCCTGTGAGCTCTAAGAAACCAAAGTGGGCATTTTTACTACTTGACATTTTATAAACAAAATAATTAAAAAGGAGTTAATTGGCAGTTTAAATTATTATTAAAAGATTGTTAGTTGCAGCTGATAAAGTTACCTCTTTATAATAATCATCAGTTAAGCAGATCTGATTACATCATTTAGAGAAATGTTTGTTTAATGACGCATAGAACTTTTCATTTCATTATGACTTATGACCAGTATATCCCAGATGCCTTTTTCTCAAAGTAACAGTGTCATTCAGTATTTTAAGTCTACTTGCTGTCATGTCTTTTTAGTCATATTGTCCAAGTCTGCCTCAGTGTTACTGGGAAAATTCAGAGCGACAACTTAGCTGTGAGTAAAACTACACGAATTATTTAGGGATTTGAAAATGTGTTGAGTTTCAGAACCATGGTACATAGTTTCAAGAGTCGAAAAGGTTCTTTACACAACATTGGCTGCAGTTGACAAAACCTTAATGAGTCCAAAATTCAACAGCCAGTTTCAGACAGGAAACAGCTGCATCAGTGTAGGAAATGGGGGGTATGGGTCCCACTCCTGGGACACAACACACAATCTTGTGGTGACAGGGGTGGCCTGAACAAAAGAGTATTCACCCAAGAAACCGTGGGTCATCTTCAGACCTCCCATGCCTGTTGTCCAACTCTTATCTTCTTGGTCTTCATTTACTGACTTCCTTCCCACTATAGTTTAACTGTCCACTTCAAAGCCTTTTTATGCTACATGCTTGTCAAAGTCTAGTCTCATTCCTTGTTTTTTTGTACGTGCAGAGAGCGGTTTTGATGAGATCAGCCGCAGGAACAGCTGGCCTGCAAATACCATGACTGCAGTGCCAAAAGGTATGACAACAGAAACACAGGATGATCTGAAACCAGTGATTATGATTAATTTTTCATGCATAAATAACTTCTGGTTTTACATATAAATTGACGAATCAAAACTATGCTACAGCTGACCATCAAACATATTCACATAAGTAATTTTCTTTCTCATTTGTAGGGTCCACCATGGAGCACCAACACAGCACAAGAGTTACAGAGCCTGCTCCAAGACATATCCAAGGTGTGAAGGCCATTGATACCAAATATTATCATATTCAAACTCATGGTCCTTTAAGAAGGTTCATCATTACAATCTCACATTGTACTGGCAAATGCAAGAGATTATTTTTAAGTTCCAGTTGAGATCCCAATGTTTCGTAATATAGTAAACAAGACTAAAGGCCCCTTTTACACTGACCGATTTTGGGCTGTCTAAGATGAAAGTTGACAATTATGACAGAAATGTGGTAAAATCAAAAAATGGTGTCCTAGAGCATGCTGTGAGACAAGTCCACCAATGGCCAATTTTAAGTTTTGGTGACAGCCTGAAGCAAAGTTGTGGTATCATCAGAAAGTTAAGACCACATTTTAGATATAACATCTGTTTCAACTCACACACAAAATCTGACAGCGACAAATGGATAGTGTAGTCTGATACAGATTGTGACCACAATCATTGGTGTCTCCCACAAAGAGACATGCGATACACGATTGTTGTTGCAAAGTCTAAAAGGCATCTTCAGGGTCTACAGCCATTCTAGTTACTATGTAAGGACAACACTGCTTTAAGCTAACTGCTAAAGTTAAAATGCTCAAATGCTAATGTGAATGCTAAGTTTTACTTTAGTATGTAAGCATTAATTCAAATACAGCTAAGGCTGATAGTGAAAGAGGTGAAATAAGAAGTGAAATTTCGACCCGATGATGGTGCACATGAAAAGTTAGGGAATCACCAAAGTTAGAACTGTTCATCTTGAAGTGAACATGAATGTTTATTCTAAATTTCATGGCAGTCTATCCAATAGTCATTCTAAAGGAAATGTCAGTGGATCACCAAAGTAAGTAGGATCCATCCTCAGGAAACTATGAATGCCTGGTGCAGACTGAAATATCTGGACAACACCCTGTGCAGCTGTGTCTATCTATTCCATGCTTGTCACCACTGCTTGTGGCCATTTTTCATGGATGTAGCTAGCAGTCTATGTAGGACAGTAATGTAAGTGTCATCTACTAGAAAGAATATGTAAAACAATGTTTTCTTCTTTACAGACCCGTATCAGACATTAGGGGCCATAAGCAGTCGACTATCCAATCCAGGTAAGAATGTAAACCACCACAAGATAAACAAATGAGGATGACACAAATGAGGCCTTTCCACTGTCTGCTTTGGCAAAAGCAAGCAAGGGCTGGCACACAGGCACTTACTTTCCAAAATGAAGTAATCATCAAGCAACACCTGTTGTGTCAGCATAATTGCACCACGCTTACGCAGAGACAAAATCTGGCTTCCCTCTCACCAAAATGACTGTTTGCCCTGCTGTTTCCTCACAGAAGGCCAAGCCCTCAGCTCATCCAAGAACCGAACAGGCAAACACAGTCCATACAAGCTCCCTGACCCCAGCGCTCACAGGCCTGTGGGTAGGTTTCTGCCCCGATGTCACTTCTTCCAAGCCACACAGTGAAAAGGTCACATTTGGTGAAATAATAGGATCTGAGATTTTAGTTAGATGTCCTATTACTATCAGAAAAGATGCCCATCCACAACAAAACTCCTTCAGTCCTCCTGTACTTTAAGAAAAAAATGTGGGAGCTATCCAAGGTCCTGGAACAACCCAATGTATCAGGGATTTCAAATGTTTTTGTTTTCATTTATTCAAAATAATAATGCTGACTTTGGAAGCTTACTGAAGCTAATGACTTGATATTTATATATATATATTACATTCTCCAGAATGTTCCAATAGTATATGTGAAGGAATAAAGATCAAATATTTTAGATCACATTGTAGAACAAATACACAAACCTTACACAGACATGCTCCTGCCTTGTTTTGTGTGAATGACCATTCAGTACACATTCCCTTAATTTTGACTTTTAAAAATGTTCCTCCCAGGTTCGGGGCAGATCCAGCTGTGGCAGTTCTTGCTGGAGCTGCTGTCCGACACCGGCAATTCCGCCATCATCACCTGGGAGGGCAACAACGGTGAGTTCAAGATGACCGACCCAGACGAGGTGGCGAAGCGTTGGGGTGAGCGCAAGAGCAAGCCCAACATGAACTATGACAAGCTGAGCCGTGCTCTGCGCTACTACTATGACAAGAACATCATGACTAAGGTGCACGGCAAGCGCTACGCCTACAAATTTGACTTCCAAGGCATCTCACAGGCACACCAGAATCACGGAGCTGATGGGGGGATTAAGTACCAGACTGAGATGTCATACGTCCAGCCCTACCACAGCCACCAACCCAAAATGAACTTCATGGGTGGCCATCCGGCACCTATGCCCGTCTCCCCTGGCAACTTTTTCGCTCCTCCGACGACATATTGGAACTCACCGAACAGCCCCATCTACCCTGGGTCAGCCATGACCAGACATCCAGGCACCCATTCCCACCTGAGTTCATACTACTGAGGACAACGCATTTCACACCTGAGCGGTGAAACGTGGGAAAGTAACCCCAATGTGCAACAGTAAACATGCACAGTCCATCCAGGATACACCTGAGCTGAACCCTGTTTGAAATGAAGATGATATGACGCTATGGTTTTTATAAGGGCATTATGATGCTGTCTTTGTCACATTCCTTCTCAAAGATGGACAAGAAAATGCAAGGGTAAATCAACTCTGTGATGAATGGAAAGGACTGATATATTACCCTTTCAAGATTTTGTATGAATATACTGATGACTCACTATTTACAGTGTTTCAATTGTTATGGAACCAAGTTTTTTTTTCTCCTATTTGTAAGTACGTTGTGTGATGGTAACTTGTTGTGAAGACAGAAGTCATGGCCTTAACTGTATGAGTAGCATAACGGTTTTGTAACTTTCCACTTCATAGGTCGAATCTGCAGTTATCATATTCAGTGACCTGACATTTGTAAAAGAAATTGTACAGAATGTTTGTCATGTAGCAATAACACATTTACTCCCGATGTAAAGTTAATAAATAATGCTTGTACCTAAAAATGGACTCCTGTGAACATGATCATTAATAGATTCTGAATTTAAACTTGCTTTTGGAGCTTTTTGTTGACTTTATTGCTAGAGTTAGATGAGAAGATCATTACCATTCTCCTGTCTATTCAATATAAGGCTATAGCCAGCAGGTGGTTAGCTTAGCTTAGCATAATGACTAGAAACCAGGGAAATAAACTGGCTTGGCTCAGAAGGTCAGATTAAACAAGCAAAATATAACGTGTTGATTAGTGAGTTTTACAGATGTTTGATTTTGTCTCAAATAAGGCAGGATAGCCGTTTTTACCCATTTCTAGTCTTTATGTTACACTAAGATAACCAACTGTAGCCTGATACTGAACGGACAGACATGAGTGGTATCGATCTTTTAATCTAACTCTCAGCAAGAAAGCAAAAAAGTTTATTTCCAAAAATGTCACACTATGTTGTTAACAAGGTGATTGACAAGTTTTTCTCAAAAAGGTCATGTAGCGACTTGCAAATGACAAAGGGAATCCAGTTACACAATTTTTACCAACAACAGCTTTCTGAAATTGAAGTGCAACACTACAAAAAATATCATTTCTTGGGCTTGTTAGTAGTCGTGTAATGAAACCAACCGGACTGAACTTATCACAATTCAAACAGCAGCTTTATTTGTCAAAATCAAACACATCTTCAAATGTTCTGCGAGGCTCTATCACCTCCTCCTCCTTCTCCTCCTCCACAACAGCAGAGCCCTTCACCTGCTTCTCCCCACCTTCCACCTCGACCCACTTCACTCCTCCACCTCCGAACGGCCACTCCAACTCCCTCACTGTGTCCTCCACCTTACCCATCAGTGTCGCTGCAGTTGCTTCAGGCTGTGAAGACGTCATCCTTTCAGTCACCTGTTTGGTCGTCTTCAGCAGGGGAGTTGTTGTTTTTGTTATTGTTGTGGTGGAAACCATCTTCCTCTTTGGGGTTGTGGTTGATTTCACTTTAGGTTCTATTGTCCATGGTTGGCTGCTGATTATTTTGGTTACTGTAAAGGTTAGAATTGTTTGTATAATCAGAATATCATTTGTTTTGTGAAATTACAGATATCCACTGTAAAAATTATATATTTATTAATAATTTCTATATACAATTACACTCATTGTGGATTAGTACTAAGGGTCATGAATCATCATATTAGCTTATCAAATGGTGCATTTTGGAGGCAAGAAAGGACTGGATATTAATAGTTATTAACTAAATAAGGCTAAATGTTGATGATTCAGTAATAGGACATTTCAATTTAAGTTGTTCTTATTAACAGCAACAAGTTCTATTTATAGAGCCCTTAGATAAGAAGTGGCAGTGTACTTAACAAAACAAGAAAAACTTAAAAATATGCTTAAACATACAGCATGGCAAGAAACAAAAAGGGGACAAAAGAAGGATACATAATGCGATAAAAAGAAGCAAAGTCTGCTCACCTTCAGAAAATTATGCTTTTTAAAAATATTTTTTGTATTGTTAACAAATTTATTAAAAAGACCAAAACAATAAATGCCTTAAATCTTTAAAAACAGACCACAAGTACATCATTGTATCTTTTAAAAACTAATTTCCTTAAAACAGTTGGGTACTGTAGCAGGAGTAAATGCTGGATTCATTGAGGACTATTTACATCTTTTGGTGCACACATATGTCCAGCACAACAACTGTAAATCTAGGATTGACTCAAAATGAAATACAGTGGTCATATATTATAAAGGCACATGTCATCCAGAGCAATAGTGTGTTTAAAAAAAAAAAAATATATATATATATATATATATATATATATATATATATATATATATATATAATAAATTATAAAGGCACATGTCATCCAGAGCAATAGTGTGTTTTAAAAAAAAAAAAAAAAAAAAAAAAAATTATATATATATATATATATATATATATATATATATATATATATATATATATATATATATATATATATATATATATATATATATATATATATATATATATATATATATATATATATATATATATATATATATATATATATATATATATATATATATATATAGTTTTTTAGGTTTTGGATACAAAGGTTAAAATTGTATGCGATTTGTTGACAATGAGGAAAATATAAAATATAAAACGGCATTATCCTCTAATGGTAATACGATGCGTTTTAGTATATAAACTGGGGGAGGTGTTGACTCACCAGTGGAGGCAGTAGAGCTACAACTGGAGTCGCAGCAGGCGCACACCGAGTCTGATCCGTGCAATTCAACCCATCTGAGGAAAAATATTACTCGTCTCAGTACTAGTGTGTTAAGATATGCTTATTTGAGATGTTTTTACTCCTAAAAATTGTAATCAAAAACAAACCTTCCTGCTTTTGTGTCGTAGTTGCAGGACTTGGCTGTAGGAGTGGGGACAGAACTGCCAGCAGACATTGTGCAGTGCATGTAGAGCTGCTACAGAAGATAATTGATTTTCCCCATTGGTTAAATGCTTCACAGTCTTTTAGCATTGTATTCAATCTAGATAATGTGCAGCCAAGAAGCAGCAGAAACAATGTTGATAAAACTACATGATAAAATGAGTTATAATTAGCTAAAGCACCTGGCCTGTCATTCCCTTGAACAAGAAAGCATCCATGGAGAATCTCACTGCACGGTTTTTGTATGGGATGAATCTGGAATGACCTTCTTTGCTTTCAACCATACACCTTTAAATCAGAAAGAAACAAGATGAAGACCAAAACAATGTTAAATGTACATTTCAATGACCTTCGAAATTGTAAGGAAGTGAGATGTTTTACCCAAAGTTATTCACAATTGGAAACTGTGGCATGGAGTTGTGGGACTTCTCAGGAGTCGCATAACATGAATGCACGTAAAGTCTTTCGTCTTGGGACATGGATGGAGCATCGGCCTCAAAGTACATGGGCTTTCCGAGCAAGTACTGGTCTGATGGAGAAAGCCTCTCCCACTGAGCTGCAAAACAGAGAAAAACAGTGTGGCAACAAGAGCAGCAGCTGCAGGACTCATTCTGCGCTACCAATGATACAGTTTTCTCACATTCAAACACATGGTCACCCAGTGATTTTAGAGAGATGAGTTTGGTGAAACTCAAAAAGACACATGATACTGACCAGAATTGATATATTTGTACTTTTGGAAAGAAGGGTAGAATTGTTGCTAATATTTTTTTAAATGAAAAGCAGAATATTGTTAAAGAATAAAGTTTTCTAATAATAAACTGCTGTTAAAATGATGATTGTACTGTTATTATGTTATTATCCTCCCCGTTATGTCATTGTGCATTTAATGATATTATATAATAGTATGACCTTTTCTAAATGTTTACAATGACAACAGGGTCACTAATTGGGTACATTTGGAGTGATACTACAAAGACATATTTAAGCAACAAACTGTTGTGTGTAAACTAAAAAGTGTGACTAAAAATACTTCCTTTTTCTGCTATGGCTTGTGGAAAACTACAAGATAAATTGCCCAAAGAATGCACTACACACTTTTTTTTTTTTTTTTTTAATGTCAGTTATTCATCCTTAACATTTTTTTTATTTACACTCAACCATTTGGAAGACAACATAAATTGAGTTGTCTATATGTTTTTAAAGGCCAACAGTATTAAAACGTGCAAAATAACATTTGTACTGAGTGGGACCCTTAAAAGGCCACCAGCCCATTTTCCAAAAATGTTAAATGCATTGTTTCATGAATTCTCAGACTAAGGATTTTCAGGCACTTTGGGAACCCCACAAATCAATTGGAGGTCTATAATAAGGCATGTTTGTTTTGTTTTTGTTTTTTACAGCTTTTACCATTTTGTGCAGTCAGAATGAATTCTGCTCTGTTCTTCATTGGTTTGAAGATCTTGCGCATCCGCATCTTTGGTGTGTAGCCGATTTTGTAGGAATATTGGTACCTAAGAAGTTAAATACATTGACTGGATTAAAAACAGTTTAAATAACATGGTTCAGAGTCTTTTTGGTGTGGATCTTGTCTCACCTGTTATAATAGCATGCAACAGGCAGGACAAAGGGCACAGCTCGTCTGATTGGTCCTTGGAGCATCAGTGGGTCATATTGTAATATGTTTAAATAGGCCACTCGGTTATTAATCATCTGCAAAGAAACAATAAACTAAGTTTTCTCTCAGTATTTCTCTAACAAGACTTAAAAAGAAAAAAAGATTCCTCCACATCATTTGGATCAAACATTTGTTAGACATTTACATCACTTAGGTAAATTATGAACTATGACACGCCTGTGATGGTCTTCCAGAGGGACTATGTGTAAAATCCACATTTTAAGACCTTAATTGTTGTAATTTTAGATCCTTTTCTGCAAAGTTATATTTTATCAAAATGTGCATAGAAAACGTTGAGCAGGGTCAACTGACAACATCAAAAATGCTAGCATTATTCCCTGAAGCCTGATATAACATATTCAGATCACTGGCCAACAGTCAAAAACCAAAAGATGATGAGTTTACCATCACTTTAGCAAATATCTGGTGACCCTTTGGAGGAGCCCAACCACTGGATTGTGAACCACTGGACTAAAGTAAACTGTATATAAAGTAGTTCAAACTAGCTCCACCTCCAGCAGCTACGACAATAACATTACACACTGATGCTTCAGTATTAATGATCAATTGTCTTATATCAGTCAGAGGGACCAAACAACTTTTTTTACTGCAATACTTTAACTATATCAAGCTGCTAATATTTACAAGATAGTTTTTTCTTACTTGTAGTGGAATATTTTACATTGCTGCATTGCTACTTTTACTTAAGCTCACCTTGCGTTTGGTGCCACACAAACCGAGGTCATATTCAAAATAAATATAATCCATTGTAGATTTACTGGCTTTGCATGTCCCCAGTTTGAGCTGAGACTGTTTTTCACCGGCGCCCAAAACGCTCCTCGACACCTGCACACGCATTTTGTTAAATTTGCACGAAGTCTTCATAGAAACACCCGAAGTGCTGGGCGGACTCGTGTTGGGCCGCACCGGCGGTAGCAGGACCTCTCGGACGGGTTCAGGTAAAGGTTCATGCCCGGTGCCTTTGGCCGGAGAGAAATGCTCCTTCTCCACCAGCGGCAGCCTGGAGTCCACAAACACCGGGAGATGCAGGTACGGTGGCGGCAGGGTCGGGCTTTCTCTCCTCGAAACTTTCTTCATCACCCAGGTGGTTGGATTGAAGGCCCCAAACGTCTGCAGTGTCCCCCCCTCAGTGGAGCACAACAATGGCAAAAACAGACACAGTGAAAGGTAAACCATGCCCAGAACTCACACGTTTTAGACTGTAATTAAAACAAAGGTTTGACTTATACATGAACGAGTATGATAATGTGTTCTTCACCCTGATTGGAGCCAATTTAAAAGCACCTGGTGTTGGAAAAAGTAGGAGATATGAACTCAATGGTGCCACGCACAGGTTATTCAATGAACAACAACTTGATAGCACAAAATCTCCTGCCTTTAAAATTATTTGAATTTATAAAACAGCAGGTGGATTGATCGGGTTTTACTCTTTAAAAACCCATGTTCACCAATTTCATGTCAGGAAAAGCAAAGATTGAACCAATAACATCAATTATGACTATTTTCTCTTTTCTATTACAGCCTAGTGTGCCAATATTATGATCCTCCCAATGCAGACATTTAGTGGAACAGAGCTATTATTATTGTTATTAGTAACATTTGCTTTTCCTGCTGTGGCAAGTCAACATGTCTGCCGTGAAAGTAAAATAATAATAAACTGTTAACTCTTTTTCAGATGTAAAAAAAACCAAACATTACTTTTAAAAGTTTTTATATTGCACATATTTCATTTATTTATTGTGGTTTATTTAAAGAAAAGTCCTGACAGACTGTATCATAGTTAGTTGTCTTTTAGCTTAAGCACACAAAACAAGATGAAATAAAAACATATTACAAGTCCGTGCAACACATAGATAAAATGACCATATGCTCTGGTTAAGGCATGTATGCAACATAATGACCTGACCTGTGCCTGTAAGTGAACTAAAGATCATTTGAGTCATGTTCAGATTTTATCTAGAGTGTGTCATTTATCTCAGTATAAATGACGCACGACTTGGAAAGACTTGATATGAATGATTTCTGTCATTTTTGTGGTTACACTTAAACATATATATAATGTGGTGACAGTTGCATAATGACTTTGTTTAGGACTGGAAACACATACTTTAGGACTTGGACTTGATGGCCAGGTTTGAGACTGACTTGTAACTTGCAGAAGAATGACATTGTCCCACCTTTGCTTGTCAATCTAAACACATAAGCCAACGATGTGTTAAAAAAGATAACACTTTATGTTGCCCTTAATACATTCTACATGACATTGTAACTAAATGTTTGTATGCAGCATTTGTAAGCAGTATATAAAATTAAAGAAATGTTTATAACACATTATAATGTAGCTGTAAGCAAATAAACATGTTTATTAATGTATTTGTCAGCAACAATAATATAGTTATGGATGAAAATATGTTAAAATAATTGTAATTATACAAAATTTGTTTTCATATTTTCTAAGTTTAGAGCTGCAATGACTAGTAAATTAATTTATTTAGTTGATCAACAGGAAATTAATCAGCAACTATTTTTTATTATCGTACACTCATTTTTGTCAGTTTGTTGATATGTGTTGGTTGCAACTTCTCAAATGTGAGGATTTGAAGCTTTTGTGTGTTATACACATACAGTCTATGGTTATACATGATAGTACTGAATTGAATTTCTTTGGATAGGTCAGGTATGTCCAAACTATTCCATAAAGGGCCTTGTACCTGCAGGGTTTTTTTCCAATAAATCAAGAGCACACGATTCGACCAATCTACTGTCTGAAGACAGTTGATGAAATGAATCAAGCCTGGTGTGTTCCCGCTTGGTTGGAAGGAAACCCTGCAGCCACACCACCCTTTACAGAATAGTTTGGATACTTATACAGTACTTATAATCATGAGAACAGAAGCTAAAAATACTACTGTCATGTCTTTGCTCTATTCCAAAAACAGCTCTGCAACTAGAAACACATTTTCAGATGTTGTTAGCAGTTATCAGAGAAAAAAAACAATATTTTCCAGTCTTGGTAAAACAAACCCTTGTTAAACAGTTACTTGCAGAGTACAATATGAGACTGAAAGAAGCCAGAAGAGGCAACTCCACTGCACATGTGTTGAACAAGTTCTCCTCTAAACTATTTCAATGTTCTTCTGTTCACCAAACTAAATAAGACAACATTAGTGTAAACAGTGTACTGGTCCAGTAGGGGGCAGCAGGTGTTGCAGCTCCGTTGCATAGGTGTGTGTTGCAGCATTCATTGGTGAAGGTGAAGTTGAGTCCCATGGCGTACTTTTCACCAGTGACTCCACACAAAACAGGCAGGATGCAGCTCTTCTCATACAACACCACACGGAAGTCTCCTGAAAACCAGAGTTCATCATAAACATCAGTTCAGGAAATCGTCACACACATCTGTGCTCGGCAAGGCCTTTCTCGGTTCTATTTCTCAGTTTTGATTCATTTAAATGCAGTTCAGTGACATGAGGCGCCCTCACCTTTCTGGCCCACAGCTCTACTGGACAGACAGACCTGCCCGGGAGGACACTTCATAGGGTATCTAATGCAGTCCAGAGGTGAGATGGCGGGGAACACACAGGTGTAACAGAAGAGGGGAACTGAGAGACAGACAAATCACAAAATGTCTTTGAAGAATTTTTTTCAGTTTTGCAGAAGAGGACTGATGTGATAATTTTGATCAAAAACAGGATGAAAATAATAAAAAAAAATAGTACCTGATATCCATTGCATTGAATTTTAAAAATGATAAGTGTTACGTCTTAAACATTATTGTATCATTAGTTTTTTTTTAAATTTACATGATACAAAGCTGCAGTGTTGATATAAAAGGTATGAGCACGAACTGAAACGATAAGTTGATTAAATGTTTAGTCGAGCTTCAGAAAATTAATTAGAAACTTTTGATAATTGAAAAATGTTTCTGCTTTCTTGTTTCTTAAATTACAGTAAGATTAATAACTTCGTCTTTAGACTTAAGTTCAGAGGAAATAAGTCATTTGAAGACTGGAAAACTGGAAAATTCTCACTATTTTCTGATATTTTTATAAACAATTGGTAAATTAACCAAGAAAATAACCTATAATAAATTAACTAAGTATACAAATAATCATTAATGTCTTAATAATAACTTTTGTTGGAAAAGTCAAAGTATGTCTGTTGGCAGTAACATATACATGTTTTGTACATTCATACACACAAAGCAGCCTATAAACACACATACAGTAAATGTTTTGTTCACTTACCCACAGCTGGAAGTAAACACAGGAAAAGCAGAGCACAAACCAGCTGCGACATCATCACGGACTGTTTCTGTCTCACAGGGAGTAAATATTCTTGCAGCCTGATTCGACAGCTCTTAAAGTCGTCTCTGTCTTGTTATTTTCTAGAACAAACCAGCGGTTTTCATCTTGAACAGAAGAAGGCTGTTGAAATCTCTGTCTTCTACAACTTAACGTCAGTTTTCGATTAACTTTGTCCGGACTACTTGGTTCCTAAGCAGGCAGTGCTGCAGAGATCTGAAGGTAAATCTCCTCTGGTTGCGCTTAATATTGTGTTAATTAACTCCAAGAATCTCCACAGCCCATTGCTTATGATTCAATTAGGCTGTTAGCTTCCCAGTGATAGCCATGATGTTCCAATGCTGCCTGGACTCACTGTCCTGCAGATAATAGCCCCATTCAGATGTGAGAGAATAAATAGCGCTTTGTGAGAAAACCACACTCTAGTTTAGGTTAAAATCTTTATAAAGTTTGTAATTTTATGTCCAAGAATCTTGTTATATTTTACAGAATGACAAGATGTGGCATGTACTGAGTTAAAGCAGGGAAGGTTTATTAAATCATGTCTTATTTTTTAATGAAAGACGTTGTGTTTGGTGGGAGCGCTGTCAAGTGACCTGCAGTCCCATGACTGGACAGGAGTAGCAGCCTTTTTAACTATATAGAACAGATGTTAAATTCACAGCTCTCTGGGGCTGCTTTGGTTCTAAAAAAAAAAAAGCTGTTTGTTGGTTTCATGTCTGAATGTCTAACCCTCATGCTTCAGTTTAATAAGTAAATAAATAGTTTTCAGTGACTAATGTAATAATGTTATCAGATAAGATAATCATATTGGGCACCACTCACTACCTCTATCCTCTCTTAAATTGTGTTTCTATTTTGTGACCATATAAAAAAGCCCTTGTTCCTATCATGGTCATTGTAGTGACTATCCAAAAAACAAATTTAGCATAGGTGGCTTAAGGAATGTTCTTCCCATGTATCCACTTAAAATAAACAATGTCAACAGCTGAATATTTATAAAAACATTACTTTTACCACTTATGAAGTCTCGTTTTATGTTGGGTTTGAGACAAAGCTGGATTATGGTAAAAACTGTGTGCTCTCCACCACCTGCAGCTCATACTGATTTCATGTTAATTTAAACATGTCTGTTGCTATGCTATCACCACACGAACAGAGGATATACTATAACCTTTGTGGTCAGACATATACACAGACACTTTTAATATTCAAATTGCCACAACACACCAGCCCCATAATTGTGTTAGTGTGCATTTACAATTGCATAATTGGTCAAAATGAGCCAAAAAAGTATGTGTGTGTATGTGTCTGGGGCCTGGTCTTTAGCATGCAGAGCTTTGTGACAGGTCTTTTCCTCCTCTTCCTTACCCACCACTTCCAGAACAGATCTGAAAGATAGTGGACCTGTTTCCATCTTGGTCTAATGTATAAATAATTTTCTTCAAAAAGCCCAAAAGGAAGTGGTGGTCAGAAGGAAGAGGTGGTTTGGATTTTAACAGCAGAATGTGATTTATAATAAGTGCCTTTGGGTCATTAAGGTCATTAGAAAGTTTTGTGATGGGACAGCTATTCAGTATTGTTTCAACCTCACAGGGAATGGTACAAAACTACAGTGAAGTACAAGAAGTACAACACTTTCTTTAGGTGAATCGAGGTGAATGGTCTGTCCCCACATTCCACCATGATGAGAAACAGCAGGGAGGTTGAATGTCCTTTTATATTCCTTTCTGTGGTTTCTGAGAACTACCCTCAGTTATCTCTCAGCTGCAATAACATTTGTTCCATTGTTTGATCTGAGGTTGGAGTCATGTCCACATATAAACCATCAAACAGCAGTTATGCATCAATCAGTGTTTAGTGAGTAGGCTACCTCAAGATGCACGGCTTGGCCAGCCTTGCATGTGAAGACCACGCCATACCTCTTGACTAGATTGCAACTTCTCCTAACTCAAGCAGTCCAAAATAATCTACTACCATATCAGTTAATGCCGGCAAGTCTGTTAAGATTCTTTCAACTGGCAGGTTAGCCATTTTTCATTCTCCAACCTCCCCTTGAAGACGACAGATAACATATTCAGCAAAGTTTTTTCTTCAGGCTGAGTTTGCACTGGTAATCCGATAGGTTATTCGAAGAACAGATAGCATCTGATTACGTCCAAGATTCTCCACATTATGATTTTTTACCTCCTCTGGTATAAATGCATTTTGTCAGCATCTTCCTACTCTTAACAGCCCATCTTGGAGTACCAGATCCAACTTGTAAATGTCACAGCTTTTTGCGGATGATGCTCCTTTCTCGAAGAAAAATATATCCTTTTAAAATCTGACAGTGGTGAGTTTCAGCAGAAACTGTTTTGCCATCACTTACATCTTAGAAAATCATCAGCTGATAATCCTCTTGAGGCCTCATATGCAGGATTCCTATGTCACTCCACTCACATACAACAGCCAGTCTGTTTGCATGTGGAATCTCTTTTTTTTCAAGTAATTAAGCACATTTGTGCTGTCTGTCCAGAAAACTGACTGGTCAGACAGCACAAAGCCTGGTCCAATTCTAGTTGAAGCTCCTTTTTCCTGATCATGTTGTCACTTGAAAAGTTAATATAGCAGCTATAGTTATTGGTATTAGTATTATTATTTTTTCTTTACTGGAGCAACTCTGGACTTTCCAGCCATGAAAGGAATGCTTTCTTCTTTAAAGCTGTTTTTCAATCTCAAATAAAAAAACGTTTAATTGTCCAAATCCCTTGGGCTTGATGCATTGTTCCACCTCCACATCGAAGCAAATTTGTCAAATTTGTGGCCATTTCTGTGAAAAGATTTGTGATATCATGTTATCCCAACCAACCTTTCTTTTGCACATTTCTTGTAGCATTAGCTTGAAAGGCAGTGTGAATGGTGATAAGAATCCAAGACGGTCATAGATGGGCTTAACCACCAACATGATTCTACAGCATTGTTTGGCATGATGATATTGTCAACCTTACAAGGTAAGTCAATACAGTAGTGGTGGGTTTCAAGATCAGTTGTTTCTTCAATGCTTTGGAGAAACCTCATATCGTCCCTTGAAATGACAGTTTCTTCACTTTGTCAGTGGAAATCCTATTGACAGTGACACTAGAGCAGCCGCTCCTCCGTGTCACTTCCACCTCCTCTAAGTGGACCATTCACAGCTCACCCCCGATAAGGTTCTGAAAGCATTCGGTCCATCGCCATGACTATTGACAATTTCCCAAGGTTCGAAAAAAAATTTCAGCATTTGTGCCAATCAACAAATCCACCTCTGTATCAATCATGGGAACATGCATTCTTTGAAGATATGGCCACTATGACCCTAACCCTAACCCTAACCTTAACCCTAACCCGTCACAGGCAGCTGCTCTCCATCTTTCTCTTAACTTGTACTGAAGTTTCATGATGTTTATAAGTACATTCATCTCTTCCCACCATATTACAGCACCCCATCAAGAACAATAAACATGTTTGAAGACATCTTAAGCGTCAGCACTTTCAACCATTTCCAAAACTGTCAATTGTGTGACGTCAGCAGAGCAGTCTCATTCAATAACAAGGAGCCACTAATTTCTCCACTTTCTATTTCACACACTGGCAAGTCAGTAATCATTCAAATAGGTACAGATTTCAAGCAGTTTAGTTCCACTTCAAACAACAGGCAGTGATACAATGAACCGGATTATCTGCTGTGGCTCGCTTACCTTGCCTTTTCTTATGTGCAGCGTTGTTTGGTGAAGAGAGTAGTTGATCGCAGTTCCTTTTGACCCATGTGAGGCCAATCCAACCAGCAGCATCCTTCCAATAGTGTCGTTCATTCCTCCATACAGGACGGTTCTTACTTGTGTAGTGACTATCCAAGCTAAATTAGTCACTTAACGTAGGTGGCTTAGGGAATGTTCTTCACAAGGTATCCACTTAAAATAAACTGTCAAAAACTGAATTTCTCTGGGTGATGTTCCCATTTATTGCAACAGTTGAATATTTACAAAAACAGTGCTGATAATGATTTAGATGTTAATTCAAAACACCTGTTGTCTGTCACTGCGCTGCCAATCATCACGTGAACAGAATATATACTACGCCCTTGTAGTCTGAGT
This sequence comes from Scomber scombrus, assembly GCF_963691925.1. Taxonomy (NCBI): domain Eukaryota; kingdom Metazoa; phylum Chordata; class Actinopteri; order Scombriformes; family Scombridae; genus Scomber; species Scomber scombrus. Next base: position 25,144,634 of record NC_084976.1, on the reverse strand, counting down.
GAGCTATATACAGACACTCCTACAGTCATCTTGTTTTTATTCCAATAAAGATAATCAGATTAGACTAAAATTAATTAGTTACATCAAATAAATCTTAGTGTTTCTTTAAATTCCTCAGTAACAGTTGACTGGGGTTTGCTTCATCAGGGAAACTGAGATCTTGTCAGTGATCATTGTACAGGCCAATAATTTTGTATTATTTTCCTGCATTTGTCTGAGTTTTCTTTAGTCATCTGAGACAAATCATCAGGTTTTGCTCAAAGTGCGAGTATTGTGAAATGTTTTGTAACTTATAATAATTAGTTTGAACTTGTATTAAACTTAACTGTTTTAAATGTTAGTGCCAAAAAGGTCCTGCAGCAATGTACACCATATGGCCAAGTGTATGTGGATACCAATGTTGTTATGTTATGTTATGTTATGTTATGTTATGTATTCCCTACTTGATAGATATACTTTTTGATTGATCCCCAAGCTGGGAAATTACAGTTGCTGGGAAATACTTGCATGCTCCCTGCAGCTCTACTGAACACAAGACATGGAGAGTTGGCTTCGGCCTGCCCCCTGCTGGAGGAAAGTGGGCATGGCTCGCTTGTCCACCTGCTGACGCCTCATGCGGACGACGGCTGCGTCCACCTGAGCTGCTGCTCTCTTGCTATGTAGGTTGTCCAGCAGGTGCAAACAAGCACGCTGTAGGTGCAACAGCTCGCCCTCAGAGGACATAAGACATCGTCTCAGAACTGCACTGCCCTGAGAGATGCACAGGAAACACATTTAGCCTGGTTTCTTGAGACAGTTACTAGGTGTTAAACCACTGCATGCTTTTAATATATGGTGTGAACATAGTTTGCATAAGTAGGTCAAAAGCTTATACTACCTTTTATAAGCTATTCGCTGTAACCTAACGTGTAACCTTTAAAACTGAAGAGAGAGTGCAAGGATGAACTCACTACACTTTTGCTCTGACTGTTGTCCCCTGTATTTAGGTCAGCGGGGCTTCCCCTCCATCTGTTAGTCCTAGTTTTGGTTTGGTTTAGATTCATCATAGATAACGTTTTCAGAACATGTTACATTACTAAATTTGAGTTATTCATGATGGGTTGAGCCATGATGAGTTTTTCATGTAACTAACTGAGGTGTGTTGATGTTTTTGAAATCTTGGATTTAATTGTTATGGCTGAGCACACTCTGTCATTTGACTTGTCATTTTATATATGCATGGTTTGTAACATTTTATGCACGTTTTATGTACCTTAGTCTTTATCATTTGTAACTTATGGCCTTATCAGTGCTTAATAAACAATTTATGAATGCGTTATTGACCAGTAGTAGCCTACTTGGGAGAAAATTTGGTTGGTTCAGTTGTAAATAAGCTGTTTATAAGTAATCCATTGCAGTCTAAGTGGACAAACTGTCTTAATTTTTTTTGTAATGAATTATTGATCTATAAAGACCTAATAAATGGTTTAATAGCCATTAATAACACCTTTAGTTACAACCAATAACTCATTTGTGCATTTCTATTCACACTTATTGGAAGCACCTGTATGAGCTGAGCAGCCTCAGGTAACTGCGTCCCCGGGTGTCTGTGGTAAACCTGCACCAGAGGTCTGTTCAGTTTTTCTCTGGACAGTATGTCACCGCTGTACTCAGGACCCTGTAAACATCACGATGATGAGTGGAAAATGTCATCTTGTGCACATTAACCATCAAACAAACTCACTGATGCTTTTCCACATGCACACCAACCTGCGCTCTGTCGTGGCTGTGGCGAATACAGTTGATTTCCCTCTGCTTGCGAAACATTGCCTGCTTGGTTGCTGCAGACGCCAAAGTCAAGTTTTGCTTTAAAAGACAGAATGAAGTGGAAATGAAACATTTACTCTAATATCAAAATGATGTTCCTGATGTATATCTGTATTGCAATCAAATGTTTTACACCTTGTTTTGTTTGTGTCTACCTGCAGACTGACTGTCTCTGCAATTTTCTTCACCAGGCCGTCATTGACAGTACGATGAACATCTTTCTGCCTAGTGATAGCGCTGGTAAGCATCTGTCTGATATTTATCCTCAGTTGCTGCGATTGGTTGACTGTTAAAGTGGACCTCTCCAAAACCTGTTTACATTCTGCAAGACAAACCAGTAAAATAGTAATTTATTTTATTAAAAGGGGACATATGTACATTCCCATGTCTATATTTGGCCGCTTTACATCAGCAGACTTCCAGCAGTTTGGGAAGCTACATAAACAAGCTTTAATTTTAAAGTGAGTACTAGTAGGATGATGTTCCTGATGTATGTTTTATAATTTGATTCTGTATTTGTGTCCTTGTGTTTTTTTTTTCTTTTTCCTGTTGTCTTGTTGAAACAGCTTGATCTATCTGCACGGACTGATACAGTCTTATCATCTGTCCTCAGTGTACCTGGTGTAAAGGGGCTGACGGGATGCGTCTTGGCGAAGATCTGAACAGCGGTGCCATGTCCTCCAGCAGAGCCGCTGTGAGGCAGCAGCTCCAGGACACGAGCCCTCTCACTGGCACAGTTAAGCAGCTGTCTGCTACTCTGACCCAGAGCCTGGAAGAGACAGAGGGCAAATTTACAAAGACGTGTGTACTGATGCTGATAAGGCGACTCTAATACCCTGATGAGGTCCTTGTTCAACTGTGAAATGCCTGTTAGAAACCCACAGAGATGCTGATTTTCAAGTAAGTTAGTTGGTTGATCCATTTCACATTTCTCTAGAATTTAAGAAGTGCTTCAAGAAGTGTTTGGCTTTCAAGATTATTGATTTAAAGTTTTCTAGTTTTTCATTATATTTTCACAACTTTTGTTCTTTACATAGTTTTTAACGTTCTACAGCGTCTTAATCCTTTGTTGTGTTAACATCATCATAAAATAGTCTTTGTGTGCATTAGAAGTGAGATTTTACTTTACATTGGCAACATGCAGACAGTTACTAAAATATTCCCAAATGCCAAGCAGTTATAGCTTTCACCTGTAATCTCTCGTGGGTTATTTTATAGATAAATAAAAACAAACACTCTCGCCATGGAGGGACAAACGGAGTAAGAGAGAGAGAAAGACAGAGGTGGGGGCAGTGGGGTGCTCTAAAGGAAAATCAGTCAACCGAAGAAGACAGAGCAGTAATGTTGTAAATCACCTGTAGCTGGGTCAGTGTGTTTCTCAGTGCTCCCTCCAGATCCTGTTTCAACTCGGCCAGCTCTCCTTTCTCACAAGTCAGCAAGTAATCAGCACCATCTCTCTCCTGCAACACAGCAGACCTGTCAGCGAATGCATGTCATTAAGTTTGCAATACAGGAGTACAAAAAATGTGTGTGACCAAACTCACCATGTGAATTTAAGCTTGTTTAAAAACATAAAGCACATTTAAACTTGAATGTATGTATGTATGTATGTATGTATGAATGATATGTGCTATATGTGTACATGTGCATTGTAACATTGTCGATATGGTGTTTTGTGCTGAAGCAGCTTGGAGCCCAAGACAAATTTCCCTTGCAGGACAATAAAGTATATCTTATCTTATCCTGATCTGTCACTGTATCCAAATTTGTGTTGCAGTTTTGTCTGCTGAGTGGCTATAAGCTCACCGTCTCCACAGTGGAAGGCCTTCTGGTCCTTCCTTCAGAGCTCCTCCTGTTCACCGTCAGATCAGCCCTGAGGCTGCGGAGCATCCTCTCCAAATGACCCCTCTCCCTCTCCAGTTTGATGCCCTCCTGGGTCACCCTGCCCGCCTGTCTGCGCAGCTGGCCTTCCACCTCCCGCACCCTGCGCATGTACTCACCTGCCATGGCAACACTGGCCCCTGCACACTGCTCACGCAAGCTGGAAGGTGGGAACGGGGCAACAGGTGTCCTCTGGGTGCCATTAAGAGGAAGCTTCAGAGAAAGTTAGACTGACTTAGTGAATTGAAATATATGCTTTCACACTGCAAATTCCCAGCCCTTAGATTAATTTTAACAAGCTTTTGTCAAATAAAGTCAGAAATTTATTATAGCCTAATTCACAAGAACTTAAAATGTTTCTCCTTTAAAACAGTTTCTTATTAAACCATAATTTATGTTTCCTAGTAGTCTATTTTGTTATATAAGATGTGCAATAAAGTGAAACAGCGGTTTCAAGGAGATAAAACACAAAGTTAATATCTTATGGAACACTGTTCATAAATGTTTTATTAGGATGTTGACTAAATGTTGATGGATGATAAGTTGCCTTTTGGCACACGTTTTTATTTAATCATTGTAAAGAAGAATTATTTGCAGAGATTTACTGAGCGTACAACTTCATCACACTGACCAAACAATGGCAGGCCATTATCAGTAACTGTACCTCTCCTCAGATAATAACTCTTTCAAATGGATGCACGCACAGGACTGTCTGGACGTGTGTGTCTCTCACCACCGCTCCTGTAGTCTGGGGCCTCGACATCTTATTGTTGCAGATGGAGTCACGACTCCTTCCACATTCCTCCCCTGTGATCTTATCTTCGGTTATTTCTGCGGTGTCATCTGTGCGCTTTGGGGTGAAACCAGGAGCGGCGCTGCAGCTCCGGGGCCGGCTGCAGCTCCCCGACCGACCGGCCCGAGTCTGCCGGACCAAGCGCTGCGCACGTCGGATGGAGCGGACCGTCCCATCGCGCCAAGACTCCGGTCCGATGGTGACGGAGCCGAGCGGGACCGACTGGACCTGCATTCCTTCACAAGCAGTTCCCTCCCAAAAGTCACAATTTTAACTTTTTAGTACTATGATGATGAATTCCTCCGAGGAGAAATGGCTGTTATACCTCATGTGAAAACTTTGTGTGAGGTGTTGAGGAGTCAGCTCCATAGCAACAGTTCCTGAAGTAACTAGAAACTCTAAACAGTTTTGCGATTGGACACTGAGGAGAAGACAGGGGGCACTGTCATTCAACACTGGCTTTTACTGCAGTAGTTTGAGGTCATGTTTCATCTCAACAAGCATGCATGATGGATAATGAAATAAGTGAGTCTGTAGACATTAGTAATTTGGATCAGAGTGTTTAATTCTCTTGAGTTAAAAGAAAAAACGTCTCCAGCAATAACTCATAGTCAGACAACACAAGACAAGAACAAGGAAGATCATTCAGAAAAAAATATACAAACTATAAAAGCAGAAAAAATAGGCAGTTAAAAATGCTATTTTGGTCCTAGATATTCCCCTCCATAAGTGCCAAACTAGCACTGTAAACAAAAATAGGCAGTAGAAAGTAAAAAGACAAACACAATAAGACACACTTGCCAAAAGCTTCATAGAATAGAGTAATGCTAATCCACACTTAAAGCAATATCGTACCCGCTCCTGTCCTGAAGGACACAATAAATGTCATTCGGATTCAATGACAATCACACCATTCAGAAATGTTTGTATCCGCAACCATCCCAATGAAATGAAATCTAATCACTACCTAAACATTAAACCCATTACATTCAAAAATCAAGTCAATACAGTTAAATAAATGTGGTGATTTCTAAGTCAAGTATTGAACATCCAGCTATAGGAAGAAAGAGCCTGATATCTGTGAGAACAATCAGACCGCATCTGACTCTCTACATCTGAAATGACTAATTCATTGCAGAGAGTTTAGTAGTAATTGTGGAAAATTAAGCTTTCCTTCAGCCCTGCGCCAGGACAAAACAGGTCTGTAAATGCAAACCTTAAATATGTGGAGATAAATATAAATATACACCACAATAAATATTTCAAAGAGGCAGAAAGGTGGTGCAGAAAGTGCAAAGTATTCCTCTGTTTGTGCAGAAAGTTTGCATCCTGTCAGTTTATCACCCAGCTCTCATTTGTCACAGTGTGTGTTTCTTCTGTAGGTTCTGCTGCAGCTCTCTGAACAGATGGTCCCGATCCTCAGCATCCAAGAGGATTTGCTGTTGAAGAAAGAAAAAGATCTCGGTCACCACCACAAGCATGAACGAAGTTCAGAACATCACACAATCTCAAAGCGACATTTTACACATTTGTGTGTGTAAAACTCAACTCTCCAACAATAACAATACTCATATCACCAATTTGAGTCAGTGTAAGTGGTGTGACTGACTCATATTTTTTGGAAAACTAAAATTACATTTTAATATGTGTCTCTATTTATTCAGATATTTAGAAATACCATAACAAAATGTAAATGTTTCATGGAGCTCTGCAGCATCAGAAACCGCAATGGTCCAGGCCAACCACTAGAGGGCGAGCTACAGCCAAGGAGAACCACCACCAACACAGATTCAACTACTACACTGGTTTAGTTAGTTTAGGCTTGAGTTATTTTTAGTTGAAGTGAGCTGAAGAGTCCACGTTACACATGGTGATTTCATACATTACAGCTGTTTTAAGATGTAACACAACCATTTCAAACCATAAAACAACATAATTCAGTTTTAATTAAAATTGGAACATTGGAAATTAAATGTTCAATATACAACATCAAAATAGTCTTCCTCAGATTTATTTATTTATTTATTTATTTTTTTGTTTCCTCATTGTTCATCCGGCTCTGTGTAGTACCTCTATGAGTTTGTCTCTCTTCTCTAGGCTGTCCCTCAGTTTCCTCTCTTCTCTGTCTCTGTCCTCGCGGTCGTTCTGCCGGACTCGATCAGCTTCCTTCTTATGCTTCTGTTTCTCCCTCAGCTCCTGCCGAATGTCTTTGAGTTGATCCGTCAGAGAGGAAACCTTCTGACTGTGACTCTCCTGCTGATTCTGGTGACGGCAGGAGAAATGGTTAGAAAGTGTCACCATCAAATGTCCCTTACATGAGCCTTTTGTGGTGAAAGCAGGTCTGATGATTTTCACCCTCACTTCAAGGCTGCAGGAATAGCAGGTAGGCCTGCAACTAATGATTATTTTCATGATCAACTAATATATTGATTAATCGCTTAGTCGTTTGATCTATAAAATATCAGAAAATGGGGAAAAAAAGAATGTCAATCATGGTTTTTAATAGCCCAAAGTGATGTCCTTACATGTCTTGTTTTGTTTTGACCAACAGTCAAGCAATTCATAACTTAAACATATTCAGTTTACTGTCATAGAAGAAAAATAACAGAAAACCTTCACATGCGAGACGCTGGTAGAGAAAATGGACATTTTTCTTTCAAAAAAAAAGTGACCCAAAATTATTAAATCAGTTACCAAAATAGACTCAATTAATTGACTGATCATTGCAGTGCTACAAGTAAGTACACGTTTCTGGCTGCTATGCTAAAATCAATGCTGGTGCAAAAATTAAGCCAACAAAAACAAAGCTGAACATCGTCTTTCTTCTCAGACATTGAATACTGTAGGAGAATATAAAGTATAGATCTGATTGCATGCCTTAAAATCTCTGACCATGTCTCGATTTGCATCACATCTCCAGTTCCTTCTCAGTATTCAAGCAGCTACTTTTGTTTTTGTTTTTTTTTGCAATGTGTAATCAAATGTATCCATCTTTCCAATTCTGATACCTCACCTGAATAATAGTCTTGTACTCCTGCAGGGCCGTGGTGAGTTTGGTGACCTCTTGGCACATGGTGGTGCTGTTTCCCTCTCTGTCCTTCAACAAGGCTACCAGCTGACTTTCCTTCTCCTTCAGCTGAGAGGCAAGAGCCGCCTCAGCTCTGCCCCCCGTCGGTCCTTGGCCAATCACAGAGTCGGAGAGAGTCTGGAAGAAAACGACAAGTTGTGAGTAAAGCTTTCCCTGTGGTCACTGAAGTCAATATTTACTGACAAACCTCATCATCCACAAGAGGCCGGGAGGGCTGAGCGCTGCAGAACAGGCTCTTCATTCAATAACAGCGAGAATGAAACTTTATTTTAAGGTGAAAGTAGTTCAATGAACACTTGAGGCACTTTGTATCCAATTTATACTGCAGCATTTTAGAAAGCTCCTCTCTCAAGCTGAAATATTTCTATCCAAACAGAACTACAGCACAGTGAAGAGTATCAGACATCTACAGTAACACACTTTTTATAGCAATGAATCCTTGCCTGGCTTTCATTTGGGCTGACTCATGTTTCTATTTAAATGCTGATAAACAGTCGTAAACATGTGAATTTGTGAGTCTATAAAAAGTCCTTGAACCTTCAGAGTCCAACATCAAAATGTACAGCCGACAGCAAATCAAAAAGGCCTTCAAATGTGCAGGAGGATGCTTTTTGTGTTAAGTGCTTCAGGGTGGATTTCTCCTTTATGTTTCGTCTCCTTTTACTGTCAGCCAACAGTAATTGTAGAAGCAATAATATCATTATTATAATAAAGGCCTATTTTTAATTTTAAAACGGTGCTGTGAGGGCCAGTCTGTGTGTGGTACGTGGAGAGGAGACAACAATAGTACTTCATGAATCATCTGAAAAAGCATCCAGCTGCTTTTTTAATAATCAGTGAAGATGGTTCACACCAAAATATCATGATAACGTTTGTACTGCGAGTTTTTTGAAGCTGTGACAGATGGCAGACAAAGATATTCTCTGACTTCACAACAATTCATTTGGGTTGACTCATGTTTTCATTTAACTGCTGATAGACAAGTGTAAGACAACCTGATGCCAGACAGTGTTTGGCCCTTAGAGGAGACGTGTCATGCACATTTACAGGTATATTTATACTCTGTCGCTCTACTGGAATATGTTTGCATGCACTTTTAAAAAACTACTTATTTATCTTATATTGGCCCTTTTATGCAGCCCATCAGTTCATCCTATATCTAAAACAGGCTGTTTTAGCTTCCGTCTCTTTTGGGCTACATCTTTAAGGGAAGTAAACAGTGGTAGGATGTCACTTCTTTTTCTTATTCCTTACTCAAAATTGAAACTTTTCAAATATATTCATACACGTTCCAGTCCAAATCTGATTCGAATGTGAGTGGACAACGGGAACAAACTGTGGAACAGCCTTAGCAACAAACGGTACAGAACAGATGGCAATTTGTGGGCATGTGCAAACAATCTGATGTCATCATGAGGATGAAGTCAGTAGTAAATGGTGATGCCTTTCTTATCTTGTGATCACTCAAAACACTCAAAGTGACATTCACCCATTCACATATGACGGGGGCTGCCATGCAGGGTGGCAACCTGCTCATTGGGAGGATTTCATTATTCACACTCTGCAGCCATTGAGAGCAATAGGAAGTACGGTATCTTGCCTAAGGACACTTCGACATATGAACTGGAGGAGAGGAATTGAGCTGCCAATCGTTAGTAGGATAGTTATCCAAGCTATACAATGGATTTCCAAGTTTTTACTCCTCTTCCCTCCAGGTAGTTTTGAAGGTGAGTGTATGTATGAGTGTATTTATATACCTGCACAGCTTTCTGACAGCTCTCCAGCTCCTCTTTGAGGCAGCAGATCAGAGTCTCCTTCTCCTGCAGGACAGCAGTGAGGGCCCTGTCACGCTGTCTCCACACCTCCCTCTCTTTCTCCACCTCCTCCAGCAGTCGCTCTTTCTCCCGCAGAGCCACTTGCAGATCCTGGAGGAAGGGCAAAAATCAACAGATAAAACCTCTGGTAAAGTGAACTGACCATGGGATAAAGTACACATGTGAAGAGTGCTTGGATATATTAAGCATATGGGTGTGTGCGTTTTTGAAATACAAAGCGTGAAATTCCACCACTGCTTCCTTTTGTGTGTGTGTGTGTGTGTGTGTGTGTGTGTGTGTGTGTGTGTGTGTGTGTGTGTGTGTGTGTGTGTGTGTGTGTGTGTGTGTGTGTGTGTGTGTGTGTGTGTGTGTACTCTTACATTGATAATATCCTGGTTGCACTGCAGCACAGTGTTGAGTGTGTCAAGGTCTCTCTCTCTGTCTCTTCCAGCCTTCCTCAGTGCCTCAATCTCATTTTCCGTGGCCTTTTCTTTGGCAGTTATTTCAGACATCAAACTCTGCAGAGCAGTCTAAAGATCACAAAGCAATGTTACATCAACAGATTTGACATTTCTAAATTTGGATTTAACTACAATGACTGTGCAAAAATGTGTTCAAAGTTACTAGAGTGCCAATCTGATAAGCAAGAGAGCATAAAGATGATCAAAACTGCATTGAAACGAGATTGAAAATTGACCTTAAAACATAGAATTTACATTAAAATAAACGTACAATTAAGAACATGAATACAAGACAAGATGTCAAGTGTTTGATGCTCAGTATGTCAGAAGCACATTTCATTTCTAAGCTAATGATTTATACTTCAAGTCATACTTTAACAAGCAAAATGGAACCAACTTCCCTATCTGGACATCATTAGTAACACAAGGGGAGATCATTCATTTGTTTTTCTCCATTCAGATAGACAGATTCAGTACTTTTTAAAAAAAGGGGAACTGCAGTGTGACAGCAGCCACTTCACATAAGTAAACAATATCGGTGTTTTCATCCAGACAGTAAAATGCATAACTGGTGGATGGCGATAATCCACGGACATCATAATCATCAGCTAAAGCACAAATACTCCCTTAGCAAGATGAACTGTTTATTTAGTTATTGTGTGTTAGTTATATTGTCTTTTTGTCCATACTGTAACTCTGCCATGTTAATTAAATGTTCCTTGAAGTCCAAATCTCAAAGCTGCAAGCAGATAATTGAATGAAATACAAAACAGTAATCTATAACTTAATGACAGACACAAAAGAGTCAACTTCTTTTACACAGAGCCACAGAGAGTCCCTGACAGGCTAGTGCTGGACTGGTTTAACTTCCTGCAGGCCTGAGGTAAAACTTACCCATCCAAGACCTACACTGCTCTGTAAATCATCTATCAGCAAAGGCCTGTTTATCTGCCAACCACTGCTGTGCTACAGTGTAATGCTGAAACTAACCATTATTAATATGTATGAATCTCCAGATTATTCTTTTGATTAATCAGTTTATTGTTTCATCTATAAAATGTCAGAAAACAGAGAAAAAAGGCTGTTATAACTTCTTAAAGCCCATGATGACGACTTGAAGATGCCTTGTTTTGTCTGATCGACAGTCAAAACCCCCAAAATATTCAAGTTTACTATCATGTTTGACACATAAAAACATTTGGGATTTTGGCTTAATGACGTATTTAAAAGATTATTCTCTTATCAAAATAGTTGCAGAGATAGTCGAACAACTATCTTCGGTGTGGGGGAAATATGTGTCATCATAAGGAAACAAAGCATTTACCGTCAATGCTGAGGATCATAAAGCACAATGTCAGCTCTAACCTTGTTTTTGGAGAGAATTTCTTTCAGATTCTCGCCCAGATTCTCAGTCAGCTTGTCGGCCAGCTCAGACCCTGCCCCCTCCTCCACACACAGTCTTCTGATCAGACCCATACACTCCTGGAAGAGAGAAAATATCTGTGTGCTTAGTGAGAAATGAACTACACACGGGATGTTTTAACAGCAGTTTATCAGTTTTCATATCTTAAATATGTTTGAATCTTTCAACTTTAAGGCTTAAATCCCATGACGTGTCATAACAACCCACGACAAGTCTTCATATAGAGCCCAGAGCCATGTTAATATGAATGCAAATTAGAACCACGGCAAACATCAGGGAGTCTCATCTCATCATTAATGTACAGCTCAATCCAACAGGCAGCCACATGTAACACTTATCTACTCACCCCGAAACTCAAATCTGTCAAAACCTGCTCAGATCTGTTTAAAACCACAAGACTCATTGTACCAGTTTTTAAAGAAAGAACACAATTAAAACTCCTGATAATGTCATTCATGCATTTGTTCTGACAATAGGGCTGCCATAGTAAGGATTAGTATGTATATTGGTTTTTACAGCTTTACTGCTTTCTAACTCAATGTTTACAGCATATAAACAGCTCTTTTTCTTTTTTAAAGTAAATGCACTGAATTTTAGTCTGCTTGAATGTAAAGATGCATTCATATGTCTGTAAAGATGTTATTAACTGAAGCACAATGTAAAACTCCTGCTGCATAACATTCATCTAGCACAGGCAAAAATGTGACAAGGACTATTTTTTTAATATTGTCACTAATTGATCATCTTTAAATGGGCTGTAATTCATCCAAACTCCCTTTAAGTTCCCTATCTATCCATCTATGTGCTATTTCACATTCATCCAGAGTGATTTAAAACGATGTTGCAGCAATCCAATTAAATCTCTGCTGTCAATCATCAACATTACAAGCAACTGAAATCAAAAGCAGTCGTGATGAAAGCGTCACAAAGTAAGTCAACGTCACTGGTACAATCGTGTACGTGGCTAACAGACAAAAGGAAAGTATTTTTGGCACTGTCGCTTTAAGGGCGTACAGCGACTTCAAAGACAAACAACATTCCAGTGAGCTTCGAGCCCGAGCCCGAGCAGCAGGAGAAGATCCCACTGCTGTGTGCATGACCGAGTCCTGTCTGCACTCATCACCTCACCCACCTGAATCAGACGCTCCCGGCTGTGCAGGGAGTGACCGAGACTCTGCAGCAGGAAACTGCCACCTTCCTCCTGGGCCAGCTGCAGGGGAGAAGAGGACAGGTGGCAATAGTTTCTTTTACAAATCAGAGCAGAAGTTGTGGTGTTTATGATCAAAGTTTCACTTCTGACAACGCAATACTTTCTTTGATATCCCAGTTTGGGGCAATATAAATATCTCTTTGTTTCATTTAACAAAAGCACACCAAACTGTTCAGTACATTGGTTTTAAATAACAGACTGCCTGAATATAATAAGGTCTAAATTTGGATATGTTTCATGATTGACATCTATCTGATAAAATATCTGAACAAAGGAAACTGTAGGTAATCTGACCAAGAATACGATGACAACTTTTGATACTTTAACACTTTGACATTTGATGTGATTGACGCATATTTTTATGTGTACACTTATTTGTTTAGTACTGAAACAACCAGTCAGTTAATGATTTAGTTGATTCGAAAAAAAATCCAACAACTGTTTTGATAATAAAACTATTTTAAGTAATTTGTCAAGCAGGAACCAAACATAAATTCAACGGTTTACTGCTATCCTTACTTTACAGAAGTGTAAAAAAACTGTCAATTTGGCACCATTAAAAAAACATGCTGAATTAGCTATTAGCAGTTTCTGTTTGTAATGTACTCAAGGGTATGTACAGACAACTATCACTGTTTTACTTTGATACTTTTTAAAAAATTGTAATGATTCTCAGAAAGGTTCTTGAGTTACAGAAGTCTTTTGATTTCTAAGCAGATTTATAGATGTTTATTTTCACAATGTTCATCACAGATAATTATATCCTAATTTTGAGTACTGAATCTAAAAATATATTGTGCATTATATGTACTGTGTCTATGTGCTCACATTTGATTGAGTTATTACTATAAAAGACAGATTGATAAAGAAAAATCATCGTTAGCTGCGTCCCTTCCAACATTTTTCTCTCCATTAGCTCTATGTGTTTAAACCTGCGGCTCCTTGCACACATTTCACATTAATTCTTACTAATATTAAACTGTGTTCATCATGTGAATAAAGCGTCTTTGAATCTGCCAAAGATCAAGTCATGTGAACAGGAGCTGGGAGGCTGGTTAATGATATCCTCTATCATAAGACTACTGAGCCCTGGGCAAACTTCACTGGTTGGGGAAGATTCCAGAGAGGCTGAGTGTGCATGTGTGCATGTGTGCGTGTGTGTGTGTTGTTATCTGCACCTGTAAATGAGGAAACAGACACACCCTTCCATAGGCATAAAACACAGTACACCCACCCTCTATTCCTTTCATAGTGCTATATTTGTTCTCAGTCAACACCAAACTTGACTCAGGGAAGTTTGTTGAGTGTTGTAGAAACTATATCTGGAACTGTTTGGACATGTGACATGATGTTGTACTAAGTTACAAACTTGTTTTTCTTGACTAAACAAAAATGTAACAACTGTCTGGGTAAATATCTGTAACTCTGTTACTTCACTGATATCTCAAATCAATCTCTGATTATATTCACATTTAGATTATGCTTGAGTTTCTAATTTAAAGTTTTTGTATTTTCTTTTTATATTTTTAGTTTTCCTTACTTATTATTTCATACATTGATTAACTTTAAGTGATTATGAATCACTTTACACATTAACTACTCCACTGACCACAATAACCTTTTTAACTATGATAATAATAATAGTCTTGAATGAAAATGAAAAAAACTCCTGCACACTTTCACTTTCTATTCATTTCGGTAATTGGATACTTTAAAAATTTGCTGGTTGTAGCTTCTGATACTGTATGTGAGGATTTGAGGCTTTTCCTTATCATACATTAACTATCATATACAGTTTATGATCATATACATGATTGTAAACTAAGTATCGTTGGATTTTGGACTGTTGATCATAAAAAGCACCTGTCACATATTCAGGTGTCCAGAGCCTTTTTTTAAATGTGTAATGGTCTCAAAATGGGGTCTGTGTGAGAAAAAAAAGAATGCTTACAGAGGTCCACTCCTCTGATCCATTGACTTCTGTTGGTTTACTCTTCCCATGTTTCAGCTCAGCCTCGAGAGTCCTGATGCGGGCTGCAGCTTGGTCCAGCTGACCTTGCAAGTGCCTGACAGCATGGTGAACCCTGCCTGTAGTGCTCTGAAGTGACAAATGATTAAATATTAAATGTGGGTTGTGGTATTTTCAGTAAAAACATTACAAAAATTTGAAATTCTGATCACGTTGTACTGCTGGACTGGCCCCAGCTACTCCCGGATTACCTATTGCAGCGCACTGTGTCAATATTTACAGTCACTAGCTCACACAGCATTTGGTCAGAGTTCTTCTATTCCTTTACAAAGTGCATTTCAGTTATCTACAGCATGCTCGGACACGAATAGAAACACTCACCTCTCGATGAAGAGGCATGAACTCGTCCCTCAGCTCTGTCAGGATGTCTCCGTACTCTCCATCAGTTTCATCCCCTCCATTCTCTCCATCCCCAAAGTTCAGCACCCGGTTAATAGTCGGTAATAGCGTCTCTCCAGTTTCTCTTGGATACTTTCCATCCCTCCTGCCCAGAACTGGGATTCTGCTCCCTGATGGCGAAATGACCTGCTTTCCTTCAATACATCTCAGCTCCTTGAGTACAAAGTTGACTGCCTGATCACCTGATGAATCAAAGGGGTCATTGGCATCAAGAGAGTCCAGAGACTGAATGGACTCTGTGCGGGAAGATGCCCGTAAGGAGAGGCTGGACCCCGCCAGTGAAGCAGGACTGGAGTAGATGGAGGGCACCTTCTGCCAGTGGAGCGGCATGCTCTGGGATTTATCCCGTGACAATGCTAATGGTGAGAAAGGTTGGAAAGGCAAACGGCGGGGAACACCACAAACTGACTCATAATCCGAGTCTGACACTCGCAAGGAATCACAGCCTTCACATCCTTTACCCTTATTGCATCTTTTACCCGTTCTTATAAAATACGGACACGAGTCCCACTTCTCGGACCAGCACTCATACTCTGAAAGAGCCATATTCTCTTTGAGCATCTCCCTGTAGCCCTCCTTCTCCATGTCGCCATCCTCCTCGCTGGTGCTGCCCCTGCTCTGGAAGTCCTGTGGGTGTCTCTGACGGTAATTTTGGCGAACCCACTGTCTGATCTTGTCCCTCTCCTGGCTCAGCTTCTGAAGCCTCTCAGATGAAAGCACCCTCACCCTGGCTATCACCGAGTCAAACTTGAACACCCGCTCGAGGGCGCACATGCATTTGCCACACACAAACTCCCCCTGCCCATTGCCCCGTGAAACAGACTGCCCCAGTATGTGGGTCAACACAGAGAGCAGATCCATTCCTTTAGAGGGTGAGCTCAGGGATAGCTGGGACTTTGACAGAGAGACGGAGGATCCCAGGGATAAAGTGCTGCCTGTAAAGAGTAAAAGAAACAGTTTATAAAAAGATATTTGTGGATATAATTCAGACAAACTTTTAGATTTTCTTTTTTCCTCCAGACTCACCCCAGGGGCTGCTCTGCGAGGATCTGGACAGGCTTCCTCCTCTCAGGGACTCTGTCGGGGTCTGAGGCTGACCAGTCTTCTTGTTTTGGCCTTGAAACAGCCACCGCCTTTGGTTTCCCTGGAGACCGCCTCCACATATTCGGCACAAGTCATTTTTACCTCTGTAGGACATCATGGACAGAGGGCTGATACGATTCCCCTTGATGTGTTGGGAATTCGCTGTGAATTAAAACAGGAAAAAAAGCAGAGATGTAATTACAGCAGTTTGTTCCCATTCAGGGATCAGGAGCACACAAAGGTCCGCAAGATGATTATTGAAACAACAAGTCAATGAAGTGACAATGTCCAAATGTCCAATGTCCAAAATTCTCTGATTAGAGCACTTTAAATGTGAATATTTCCTGGCTTATTAAGTCTTATATGATAGTAAACAAAATATCTTTAGGTTATGGACAACAGATTGGGACAAAAGAAGATGTCAACTTGGGGAAACAGTGATAGACATTATTTTTTATTGACCTGCCTATTTATTGAGAAAATTATCAGCAGATGAATCTATAAAGAAAAGTATTGCTAGTTGCATCTCTACTTCTATATTATCAATTCTTTTTTCCTATGAAACACTGAATAGTTTTACTTCTTTGGGGCCCAATCAAAATAATCAGAAATCACTCAAATAGGGCTACAGTTAACGATTGTTTTCTCGATTAATTGATTAGTTGTTTGGTCCATGAAATGTCCGAAAATGGACTTCAACCCAAAGATATCCAGTTTAATGTCATAGAAGACCAGAAAATATTCAAATTTTAGCATAATTAGCACTCAAAATAAGTATAGAACTAGTTGGTGATTAATTTAATAGTTCACAGCTAGTTGATTAGTTGACTAATTGTTGCTGCTCTCATCTCAAATTGAAGTGATCACAACTCACCAGGTTCACAATAACTTGTATGGTTTTGTCTTTTAGGTTCACAAGCAAACTCAGATTGTGAAACAGTGATTTATGTGCTACTTTATTGTCCCTAAAAAACAGACACGTGAGGAAGAAGTCCTGAATTAATTTAAATCTGGCATGTAACCTAAGAGCTGACTCAGACTGAGCTTAAAAAGCTGCTCCAACAGCTGGATGCTGACAAACTAAGTTTTCAGACTCAATAAGCCAGTGGGCAGTTTGATCCCTCTAATCGCACCACTATGTCTCCCTGGTGCTTTAAACCTATGTTTTTATTTATCTTATGTATCTTTTTCCTCCATGAATGTTTTGGTCAGCCGGTTTATTGCAGCATACAGCTGGTGGGTGTTTACAGAAGCTTCCCACAGGGCGGGACACGTCGACCTTGAGCCACGCTGACAGTGAATTCAGTCAGACTGTCCATGAATGAAACTTTCTCTTCAGCATTCAGTCTCTCGGTGAACGTGTTGCCCCCTGACAAGATGCCCAAGACTTTTTTTTAAAGCTCATTGAGATGCCCTAACCCTCCCCAAAATACCCAAAACAAACCATTTGCCATGAAGTGACATTAAAATCTCATAATTTGGAAATTAAAACCAAAACGCGATAATGATCCCTCGACATTTCGGCTGCTTGTTGTAGGAGCTCAACACCGTGTAATCGTTTTTGGACTTTTGACTCACACTAACACCGTGTAACATTTTCCCAAAGGGGAACTCTTCAACCATCCAGTGGAAAACAGTTGAACTATCCTCTATCGGATCTATTTTAAGCGAGTGAGGTGCAGCGATTCAATGTGAAACTAACGTCAGCCTGTGAAAGAGGAGCTCCAGTGTTATATCACTGAGCGCATTCACCAGCAGCCTCGATTCAGTTCAGGCTATAGTTCACAGTCGGCTTCACAAACACATGCACAAATTATAGCTTTCATATCTGTGTAAAAACCTCACGTTTGAGTCCTCCTGGCTTCACGCGCTGACCGTGATAAAGTCCTTCGTCACGCGAGCGAGGAAGAAATCTTCATCGTCGTCTCGTGAATGAAGCGAAGTCACAAAAAACGCCACACTGTTAAAGTCGGTAAAAAGTTTCCTGGTGGGCTGAAATCTCCACCGGGAACTGGACCGGGAGTCTTGTTGCACCAGCACGGAGGAAGAGAGGTGGGTGTCACCTTGCTGACGTCACCGGTCATACCTGTTTAGAGCCGCGCGAGCACACAGAGAGAGGAAGTAATAATCAACTTGATTTAAACAGCACTTTTAATAACACAGTGACAGTGCTTTATGAGGGTAAAACATGTAAGTGCTGTTAGGTAGTTGAATCAGATAATTCAAATAAAACTAAATAAAATGGGATAAAATATTTAAAAAGTAGAAAAAACGTGGACTTATTTATTTAAACATGTGTATAAGTGTTCAACCACCCTGCTAAATCACTCAAATCACTGGTTAACAATTAAAAGCCTGTATTATAGTTTCATATGATTTTTATTTTTATTTACAACAATAGCCTAATACTTTTAATGAATTACCAGTAGCCTAAGTAACATGTGTTTTACACTACACAAAATATTGTTTTAAGAAAAAGAAAAGTGGAAAAGGCTATGCTGTTAGCAAAAGTATTCAACCCTCATTTCATTTTAGCAAACGTCAATTCAGTTAGGCACACAGTGTTACTGTAGAACTAAGGCTAAACAATATGGAAAAAAACAAATATTACACATTTTTTGACACATAGCATGATAGCAATATTGCAGCAATGGTTTTGTATGTATTATATGACATTTCCCACTGAAATGTAGTAAAGTAGAAGCATAAAGTAGCATTAAAAAAAGAAATGCTCAAGCAAAGTACAAGTACCTCAAAATTGTAATTAAGTACAGTACTTGATTAGGTGGATATTATACCACTGAAAACAGAGGAAACAACCTCTGTGCAGCCTAAAGATCCATATTAGTGATTCAATCAAATTGTCTATATGTGGTAGGGAGTTGGAAGTGGTTTACAGGAACCGCAGATAAGGATTTGACATTTCTGATGACCCCAACTGATTCTGGGGCAGCCCCACAATCAGCATAATACCATGTCCAACTTAAACATTGTGTGAAATGCTTCATGTTCAAGTTGAGCAAGGCAAGATGGAAAATGTTTATATTTCCTTGATTTTTAATCACCTTTATAAGAAATTAGTGTGATGCAAAAGGATTCAACATATTTTGATTTATTTTCCAACACAACTGATTTATCAAAAAAAAAAAGATTAATATAAGATGGATAAGAATCAGAACTGAGTCTTAAAAAGTGAAGTAGATAAATTACCTTTTTTCTATTAAAGACCATGTAAAGTGAATTCAGACATTTTCTTCTTAACACATTAAATAGGTCATAAATGTATTTATAAAAAAGGTGTAAAAAGCATTTCAACCATTTAGATTTGAATTGTGGAGCTAGGCTTCACAAACTGTGTTTCAAGATTTCTGTCTGGATTTAATGGGCGGGTCTGAAAATCACCCCTGCGGTATGTAACCCGGCGGTGTTTAGCATAAACCCGCCCCTGCTGCTGTAGAGGTATAAATACATTCAGCTCACATTACTACTACTACTAGTCTACAGTTAGCCAGTTAGCTGAGTAAGCCACCGAGTTAGCCGATGAGCTAGCTGCCAAGCTAGCAGCCGAGTTAGCCGCCGAGTTAGCCGCCGAGCTAGCAGCTGAGTTAGCAGCAGAAAGCTCTCAGACCTAGCGTCCATGTTTCTGGTAGAGGTGGTGACTTTGATTGACAGGTGACACTTGGTAGGGGGCGGGGTTTCAGCGGACTCGGCAGGCACTCAATATCCATAAGTCGACTCCTCTGAATAAGTTAATTAAAAAGAAAATCAATTGGCATGATTGATCAACCACACAGCCTATGTTGCTTTGATCTAATCATGTGTAAAGGACGCCATGTGCCTACAGTCAGGGGCCAAATAGATGATACATACTATATAGGCCTATCTGTATCTCAGGACAGGATGCATAAACACTGTAGACTCAACAATGTCATAAGATAGAAATTGTTAAAAGACATTTCAACATTTTTTTTTAAAAAGGAACCAGACTATTACTAAAAGTGATCGAAGGCAAACTGTTGCATTTCTACTTTAATCTAACCTTCTGGTTTGCAGTTAACCTCAAGAGTTAAATATTGAGGATCTAATATAACAAAATGAATATCTGTCTGTCTGTATGAGCTAATACAACATTCCTGTAACAAATACTAACTCCATTTTCACTGAGACTTCTACCTCAGTTTGTGTGTTGGTTCAATTATGTGGTCAATTTTGAGGCTGTACTTCATTGTATTTTGTTCTAGTGGATTACATTATATTCAAAGATGCTTCTAATGTTGTGTTCATTTAACTAAATATAGGCACAAACCCTTGCAACAATAGACTGCATTCTGGTACTGCAATGACACAACAGTGTCAAAAAAAGCCTTTGTTTCCACCTTTGTGGTCAGTCTGGTATTTGTACTTTTCTCTTTGCTTCTGTTGTGTTTTTGTCTAATTTCTTTTGTATTTTTTCTTCTTCTGTGTGCTGTAAAGAACACATTGGATCACATGTGTTGTGTGTAAAATGCTACATAAAGTTGTGTTGAATATACAATCATCTACAATGACAGTTACACCCCGATATTTTACAGTACTGTGATTAGCACCCAAAAGAGAAATTAAACAGTTGAAACAATTCACATTTTTCTGATAAAGCTGTTGAAACAACTTGATCTCTATCAAAGTGTTTATTTGAACAATAAATTAATAAAAAAAAAGAATCATGTGGAGATTTAATAGAGATATAAAGTAAAATCTTTAATATTTTCCAAAATTATTGATTTACAACAAATCTCATGAAGCAGAAAACAAACAAATCTGTGATGCAGTTGTGTATTCACCCTTTTAAATACTCCAAATTACTTTAAACATCCACCAGAGGGCAGTGTTTAATTGGTCATTGCTCACAACATCATGCAGGCCAATGGGATTTAGTAGAATAAATGCCTTTTATTAGACACTTCAGGTCACTATTACCTGTAGTATTAAGAACAATTTGAGAATATTCTCACTGAGATTATTTATTTATTATTTTTAAGTGGCCTTTATGGCAATAACAAAGACCATTGATAATTGGTTATTCACTGAAAAAAAAACTCATAAGATTTACTTAAAAAAATTATTGTAAGTATTTGCACGCAAATGATTTAAGTAAAATGTAATGCTGCAATATCAAGTAACACTCACTTGCCAGTATCAAGTAAATTCTACTTACCATAAAACATAACAGTTTTGAAGATATTAAGTAACAGTTACTTAATTACATCCAAGTTTTAAGTTATATTTATTTAAACAAATTAAGTAGTCTACTTGTTTTTCATAGGCAGGAACATCATTTTACTCAAAATTTTAAATAAATTTTATATATCTGTAGTATTTGCTGTTATGAAGTAATTTAGTAGATTTTAATTATTTTCTTGTGCTTCACATTTTAATTTACTTGGTTGCATTACGTTACATTACTCACTAAAATAAGGTAATCATTGCCAGTTTTCTTTTGATAAATGTTACCAAATAAATTTAACCAATACTCTATGCATTTAATATATGGGTCAATGACGTATAAGGATTTAGAACAACTCAATTGTAGAATAATAAAAACAAGCATATCTAATGCAGTAGTTCAAACATTCAGAATGTTGTGTACCTGAAGCTCCATATTATACATTTGAAATTAAGTGATTTTAGTGGGTTTTTCAAGATTAATTGGCACTGGCCTTTAAAAAGAGTCATGTGGTGCGACCACGATTCATCTTGAAATAAATTAATTTACTTAACACGCTTCACATCTTTTTTTACAAGTTTTCAGTAATATAAAGTGTTTGGAAACAAAGTATTTGCATTTTTTTTTTTCAAATCTTTGTAAATGATGGTCTTTTATTTATATAAGACATTTCAAGATGAATCATGGTCGCACCAAATGACTTTTTTTTCAGGCCAGTGCCAATTAATCTTGAAAAACCCCCCACTAAAATCACTTTCAAATTGTAATATGAATTGTCAGGTACACAACATTCTGAATGTTTGAACTACTGCATTAGATATGCTTGTTTTTATTATTTAAAATTGAGTTGTTGAAAATCCTTATACAGTACGTCATTGACCCATATATGTATCACATATCACACAACTAAATTACAATGCAATTAAACAGTTTATTTTTAATTTTAAACAGTTTAACAAACAAGAACTGTCAAAGTAAATCCACTACTATTGTGGATTGAATTGCCTAATCTTTTATGAGGCAGCCATAAATTTAACATTGGCATGACTGACATAAAAAGAACAAACAGACAGTATTACACAGTATACACTGCATCCAATTTACACTATTGGGTTGTACTGGAAATAAATATTGCATTAGATTGTGTAGGTGTCCCAATACTTTTGTACATGCAGTACAGATCTGGAATAGTGCTTTTCAAATATGCAGTGAAAACCTTACAACCCTCTGAAACAGAGTTTCTACATTCATTACAGAAATATAATACTCAGATATTCAAGAACATTTAACACACATAAACATGCTCAAAACAACTTCTGGGAGAGGGTCAGGACAGAAACCGCCTCTTAAACTTTGAGCAGTGGTGTATGGATTATGTTTACCCCTATTTAAATGGGGAAAAAACAGAATGTACTGTACAAGTACTGCGTTAATAGTAAAAGTGCATTATATTGTACTGCATTAGAATTTGTACTAACAGTAAATTAAAGATGTATCTCCAGCAAAAGGTATTTAAAGTAAGACTAAGTATATTTTTTAAAGAAAATATCCAAAGGTTGGTATGACTGGTAAACAACAAATACACGGTATTACACATTATACACCACATCCAACATAGATCTGGTAACATAGTCACTTCTCAAATATGCAATTAAAATCTTACAAACCTACACACTGAAACAGTGCAATTTCAACATTTAAACCAGTCCTCTGACAAGTGCACTTTAAAACATTAATGAAATAAAATCAACAGAATCAACTAAAAATAAACAGCTTAAGGTGTCTAACCATTCTTGATGAAGAATACAATCTTTACTGTAATTAACAGATACCTTATTTGACAAAAAATGAAAAACATTCATGACAGGCAACCCACTAGTAAACCAAGACGAACTGGAACTCAGTGCTAATTCTTGGCATTTCTTCACAAGAGTCCATGCATGATGCTACGTCCTCAACAAGGGTCCATGAATGATGTCATTTTCCTCCTCTAGGATGACAAGTCATGACATGCATTTAGGAAAGCAACTTCAACTTCAAGGTGTTTACTTTTGGGGACAGTTTGAATCCATCCAGCTCCAGCAAGAGTTTTTGGAAGACTTCAAAAGTGTAGCGCAAAGTGGGAGGGTATGCCAAGTTCAGTGCATAAATCAGTCCCATGAGCAGTGAGCAAGCTTTCGCAGTACTGTTGCACCCTGGCAAAATCTCATGGCCTTCGACAAGGATGTGCGGAAGTGAGGATTGTGCTTCCTACTTTTATGTGAAGCAAAAGTTGAATATATATTCGTACTGTAGTCACAATCTTTAAAAACACAATTAACAGTTTCGTGCTTTTTCAGATGAGTCCCGAGGTGTTCAAAATATTGCTTCTCTGTGTTAAAACTACATGAATTACATACAAGACACGAAAATGAAACTATCTGCCCTAACTGTTGAGTCTGTGTATGATTTCTAGACAAATGTGCATGAAGTGCCCCCCAACTTTTAAATAAACAAGGACAATCTGAGTACAAGCAGGGTAGTGATCGGCCTTGACTAGTGTGTGGATGCTTCAACCTATAATGTTTTATGAGCTCTAAACGTTTTGATGACCTAAAATTGCATCGTTTGCACGACCATCTCATACCACAAGAGGCCTACTCTTTCTCCCTGATGAATTTCTCCTCGACCTCCTCTCCCTAGCCCTCAACTCCAACTGTCCACAAAGTCCACTGGCTCCTCCAAAGGGCACCCTGAAAATGAAGAGACAATTTGTGGTATTAAAACAATGGTCTAAATTTTAATATTACGTTATGATGGATGAAGAAGGGAAAATAACAAAGCAATATAATGCATACATTATTTTCTACTTGGCTGAATTATGAGAATAATGTTCTGTTCTGATTTGCTTCCTGTTGATGGAAAAATATTTTAATAAGAAATAAACTACATCATAAACATTAATGAACATTTTGTTTTGTCTAGCTAAATAAAACAATTAACACATGACAGATTTATTTGCGAGTAGAAGTTGTAATGAACAATCCATTTAGGTCCTAGAACTAGCGAAATAACTGTCTACTGTGACAAAAAAAAGTTGTTAACCCAAATTAGTGCAGACTGGTGAAAATATAGACAATTTATTAAGAGTATCGACACTAAAACGGACACATTTGGTATCGAAAGTAGGGGGGGTTGTCGTCGCTCCGCTTCGCGTCGGGCCGAACAACGCCCCTTAGCCGTGGTATAATGAGCATATACCACGGCCTGTCGTGATATATTGCTTAATTATACCGTTAGGTTGGTGCTTTTTTAATATCCTAACTTTAGTTAACTTTAGTTGTTATCAGGAAAAACTGCAGCCCTCCCACTACAGGCCAGCACGGACCAATGTAGCGTTATGCTAACTTTAAATTAACTTATGAACAGTGACATATCTTGCGTCAAACTGCATGCAGACGTATATTATCACAAATTTAAAACAGAATGTAATAACTTACCTGTGGAATGACTTGCGCGCGCTACACCTTGCAGTACTCTGTGATGTGATCCTGTGTGTAACGTCCGGAGCGGAGCCAGTCGGCCAGAGACTGTTGTGCTGTGCGCATGCGTCGTCGTGCATGCGTTTCAAAACACTAGATTTTCAGAGTAAAGTTTATGTAATATTTTTAGGTTTATGTACGTACAACTATTAAACATTTAAATAGTATGAGGAAACTTAAGTAAAACTTACTCTTCCCCCATAATTCATGTATTACTCTAATAAAATGTTTAATTTTACTTAAGAAACTCTAGTTCTTACTGAATCTTAAAAATACAAGGTATAAATTATGACAGTTACTCTAATAGAGTTTACAGCACCAAAAAGTCACTTTTTTCAGTGTGTGTGTATTGAAGGTTTTAGTTGCAAGTGTAGCAAAAACAGGCAGATTTTCACAAACATTCAAAATTCAAAAACAGCTTAAAATATGAAGTTTGAACAACAATATATTCATGCTAATGGGAAATGTTTTGATTTTCACTTAAAATGTATAAATTTACTGCTACAATTTGACATGATTGTTGTAAAAAGTCATATTTTGAAGGCATAAAACACAGATGCATTCTTACTAATTAAACACTAGTTGAATTCACTCACCACTGGTGTGCTTCATAAGAAAATAACAAAATATTGTGTAGCTTGTAAAGTATACATTATCAATCTATTAAGATCCTTTTTATATGACAAAATATGAAATATAATAATACAAGATAATGGGTATGGCAGAATAATACAACACAATAATATCATGATTTTTTTTCATGGGGGATGTCTTAAAGAAGAGGAAACTACAGATCTGTGTTTGTGTGTAAATGAGTATTGCATGTGGTTACTGTCTGTATGAAGAAAATATATTGAAAAGAGGGAATTAGGGGTGGCACCGCGGTGGTAGAAGTTGTCAGCTGGGACCTTTCTGTGTGGAATTTGATCTATGTGAAACTGCCTGTACTGTGTATGTGTAAATCTGAGTATGAATGGTTTTCTCTTTGTATGTGTTAGCCTGTCTGATCTGTGACAGACTGGACCTGAGCTTTGAAAGGCTCCAGCCCCTGCATCGCGTGACCCTGAAAAAAAACATAAGCAGATATAGAAAATAAGGGACATAGATGATAGCCTTTTTTTGTCTTTATGAAATCATCTGCACATCTTTGCACCAGCATGAGCAGTTGTATGCATAATGTTGTACATTAATAGTCTACAGGCGACCTCTCACCCTCTAAAAGTGCAATACTTTTCTTCAAAAGCTCCCAGGATATGCGCTGCTAGACGCGCCCAATTAACCACACGTTCTTTGTTGTTTTTTAGGTTGTTTATTCCTGATCATGACAGACAATGTGTTATTGCTTTCTTACCGGAGTGGAGGAGAAACAGGCCAGTGCGTTACCTGCCGATTGATTCTGTTGTGGATTTAGTGGCTGCTTTGCTGCGGTCTAAAAACAGTGTGACTGCATACCTGGGAACCCAGTTCACTGACTGGGCACAGCTAATATTCACTGACTGGGCACAGCTGATATTCATTAAAAGGCTCTCAGGCTCGTTCAATTGTGGGGTGGAGTTTGTTTTACGCACAGTCCTGTCCTCAACCACTCGGCATAGATTAATTAATTGATTTAAATAATGTGTAAATCAACAAACAACTCAAAATTGATAAACCAATGCAAAATATCCAATAAATCACGAAATCAACTATTTGGCTTCAACACCCTCTGTCGGTGTGTTGTTTTCATGTAAGCCAGTTCTCTATGCAGCTCCTGAACACCGTGAAGTTGGAGTGCCACTGAACGTGCTTCACACCAGAGTGAACACACACCGACACGTCTCCACGATCGCTCAGCATCTTCAGTCCAAACGTGTCGTTCTTGTAAAACTTTCAAAGGGAGAGAAGAGTAGAAAAGAGACATGTAGGTGGACGGAAGGTCTTGACAGAATAAAGTAAAAATAAACATCAGTTTCCAGCTAATACAATTTACCAAAGGTGTAGAATTGGACTCAGTTGCAAAGAAACATGTACAGTATGTTAGTTTCCAACTTACCTCCTGGTTCCTCATTTGCACAACAGTTTCATTGCTGTCATAGAATCCAAAGTGGCTGTGTAAGAAAGAGGAACAAGTCAGTCCAGGTAAACAGGAGCCAAACCTTTGCTGCTATTTGACCACAAACACTCGACACTTGTTTGAAATTCTCAGTTAGTTTTAGAAATTGTCTTACACCTGAGTAATTATCTAAGCTGATTCGAGGAGCGTCCAAATTAATATTTCCCTTTTTTCTTTAAACTGGCACGTATTGAGATTAGTTTGAGAGGTGAATATGTTTTTAATTCAACCATTAGAATCTGAGTGAGAAAAACTGTTCCAGGTTTGATTGGCTTTGCAGAAAAACTCTTTACTTAGAGAGTAACTCCTTAGAGAAATGAACATTTTGGGGGCTTTCTGTAGTCTGTGGGCAGCAAGACCCTGTTTACACCTGGCATTAACCTGCATCTTAGGTGAACTGCACTAAATGCAAGTGTAAATGACCACCAAGACGGATTGTGATCTGATCACTCAAACCACTTGTTGATGTGGTTTGGGACACATTTGTCCACATGTCGTTTGTAGTGTAAACAGTAATGAATCCTGATGCATCCCCAGCAAGGACAGGAAAATATGCCAACAATGCAGGACATGGTGGCTATTTTGGTAAAAGTGCGCCAGTGGTTGAAACAAATGGAGATAACAAAATCAGCACAAGATGAAAGACATGAACAGCAATGTGTCTCGATTGTCCACTTGTGATTGGATCCCCTTTAGTTGTGACACCATTTTATAATTTTGAATCTTATTCTTACATTACTCAAATTCCATCTTAATGGATTGACAAAATCCCCACTTTGTAAGAAATATTCTGATCAATTAATTTTGTTTGTTATCTAATTGGGGAAATTATTATGTTGAATGTTGAATAATTGTATTTCATTTTTCCCTAATTATTCTCTTTATAGTACCCGCTGTGTTATTATTGTTAAAAGAAAACTACATAAAATATGTGGAATATAAAATAGGAAGGCTATAATATCATTTCTTGGGCTTACAGTATTTATCACAGACACAGTCAAATGAAAGAGCCTCAGCAGTGTCAGCAATGATTGGAACATTTTCATGAGATATAAACCTGGACTCCCACGGTGTGATGACGCCATCATCTGGTCCTCCAATCAGCACAAGCTTCTTGATGCGCAGGAAGTTTTCTCTCCATGCTGAGGGAATGACAATGAGAAATGCACGTTTTTTTATACTGTTACGATATGTCCATAAGTGTACAGTACATAATGCCCAGGACAGCGACTTATTCCATTACATTTCATCTCATCGTGAGGTTTTTCACCATTGAGCAGCGGCAGAAAGGTGTTGCCCTGCAAGTAGCTGGACCTGTGGTGAGGGTCTGTGGAAAAAAGATAAATATATATCTGTTGCAGTGTCTTTTGATGCCAATGTGCATGTTATCTTAAGTTAAAAGGTAAATGTTTTCAGCTTTTGAACACAGTGAATACCCCCTTCCCTTATTCTCACCGTTCCAGTAGTCGCAGATAGACGCTATCTGTCCCACTATGTTGTAGCAAAAAAAAAAGATTGTTTTCTTGAGGTAGCCAGGAAATACCCGATTCAGGTTGTCTGTGTCTGTGGAGTGAACCGGTTAGAAAAATCAGTAGTGACATTATTCACTACAAATCAACACATTTTGACTCAGCTGAGAGTCCTAAAGTCAACATCCATCATCAGAGGTACATTTTCATCAGACGTAATTGGGATCTAGACACATTTTGTACATGAAATGAAGCTCCTTTACCTCCATACTGCCCAGCCTGTGGTGATGACAGTGAGATGAAGGAGTGGACGTTGTGGTTTGGAGTCGTAGAGAGAAGTGCTCGACAAATTAGACCACCTGAGTGGGGAAAAAAGAGGACATAAGACTGCTTTCAGATCCTTAGGCAGACTTTCAAGAGCTCAGAGCATTAAATCTCACCAAAGTCTTATGTGGACTGTAGTGGTTCATACATTACGAGCATGTCAGATAAGTAGGTCATGAAGAGCTTTAAAAACAAGTAAAATAATTCTTAATAAATACAGAAACTGACAAGCAACCAATGTAAGGACTTTAAAATAGACGTAATGTTTTCCCCACTTCTGGTCCCAGTTAATCATTTCTGATTTCACACCAGATAAGATCATTACAGTAGTCGAGTCTACAGGATATTTTGTGATAATGATGACAGCAGGTTGAAATGCTTTGTAATGCTTTGTAATGTCTTTATGGGAGTTGTCACAGATCTGGCAATATTTTAAGAAAAGTATATAGTCAAATCATTTTTATCCTATGTACATTTAGTTTAATTGAGAACTTTTTTACCTTTTTAAGATATGGGGATAATTCAATTTGTGTTTATCTAATCTTGTGCCTTTTTTCAGACTTTTGAGACCCATGTGTGTCCCTTTTCCCCCTTTCATTTACTGCTGCATCAATACAATCCTGATTATTGAAATAAATCTTGAGTTAAGAGTCATGGCCTTCCTTTTCCACACATTTTGACTGGGGCGCATTATAGTCAACGTTCTTTAAACCTCCTACTTTAGTCATGATAACAAATGTTTAAAGCCCTAGTCTTGAGAAAAGTGGTGTGATTAAAGGTTACTGAAGTGTTAATACTGATTATTTTGTTTGGGTTTGTAAACCCAAGGAAAAAGAAATGACTGATTTATGACCTACAAAGTGTGTGCTTATCACTATCAGCCACAGCCAGTCTGTTCTCCATTCGCTGTTAGCAAAAAGTGTCACATTGACTTTCATAGTTTAGATATTCATTTGTCCTATGTATCAGCAGCAATTCATAGAGAATCAATAACTTAAGTTTACAGCACTGGAAGCTGACACAATTTATACATTTTAGACACATTTTGATTTTTTATGTGTGCCATTTCTCTGGTCTTTTTTTAGTGGAAGGCATGTGGTACAAAGATGTTTACATCAAAGTTTGTGTACTGTGTATGTTCTGACAGTGTTGTGTGGATTAAATATTTGCTTTCAGCTATTATGTAGATGTGCAGTCTTTGTGACTTGTATTTGTTGTTTTATGCACTGTACTGCATGTTTGCCTACAGAGTAGGAGAAACCTTATCAAAAGAAAATAAAAGGTGCAATTTGCACTACTAGATTTAATTTTGTTAAATTGACCTTTAACCAACAAACAGTGCTGTTTCAGCTCCTGTTGTCCTTGGTTCAGTATGTGTAAGTCACACCACATTTGTCTCAGTGAGTTTATCTGCTTTTTCATTCAACACACCCTCTTTTGTATGAAGCTAACATTTCTCACGTAACCAAACTTCTCTTGGGTCACTGTTTGTTGAATCCATTTGGTGCTATGATAGAAAAGTGTGCCACAATTAAATTCTTGGTTTTTGGAGGGACTGACATTGAGTGACCACACACAGTACTGTGCAAAGGTCTTAGCATTACAATGCAAAAGCCAAAGTCCTCAGGAATAGGAACAAACAATCCTGCAACAGATGGTTTGGCCTCCACAGAGCCCTCAAGATCAAGTCAGTCTGGGATTACATGAAGAGACAGAAGCAACTGAGGCACTTTAGCCCACGATGTGGAAAACCTGCCTAGTACCTTGACAAACTATGCGTGCACCAAAGAGAACTGGTGCTATTTTTAAAGGCAAAGTGTGCTCACAGCAAATGAGTTCATTTGGGTTTCTTGTTTACTGAAATGTGTAAAAAGTTAACTGATAAAAATGAATGTTATCTTTGGGTTTTTTTTGTAATATAGATTGCTATCCATTAGACTTATTTGTGATTTGATTTAGTCATTGTGTTACAAAGAGCTACAACAATTGACAGAAAATTAATCGTCAGCTATTTTCACGTATTAGCTTCTTTCCAATTCTCTTATTTCACTATTCCCCTCACTCGAGTTTCTCCATCCATTTCTCCACCTGTACTTCACTTCTTTGTTAGTTCAGTTAGTATTTTAGTCGCTGTTTCAGTTCAGTCTTTGTTGGTTCTTCATTCTGCTTTGTTCAGTTTTGCTTTGACCCACCAGCTTTTGTGTCTGCACAAATCCTGTAGTTATTCTTCCTCACTCAGCCTGCAGTCTCCTGCATTTGGATCAACTTGCTCCATTTCACTTAACACTCTTGTAGGTACTAGATAGGCTTTGAGTCATGTTTTTGTTTGTGTTATGTATCGAGTCTTACTGAGTATGGCTGGATGTATACTAGTTAAGTTTTGTAAATATATTCATGTGGAGCAAGAGTAACGACTGTTACTTTGCAGTACAATACAAATGAAAAGTAGCCTCTTAGCTTAATCTAAATCGCTTATTCGGAGACAATTCCAATATCCATTTATTTTGGGACTGTGGGAGGAAAACACTCCCAATGCTCACACGCTGTATTTGTTTGTATTTACTTGTGTGCGCACTAATGTTTGTGTAATATATTTTCTACCTATCTTGTAGAAGTGTCAAACCTTAGTCCTAACCTATCTCAATTTTAGAAATTGTGCTCATAGGGTCCAATTTTCAAAATAAAGATGTTTCATCAATTTACTGCAAACTAAAAAAAAACAGGGTCAGCTAGTATTTCAGTGCTCCGGTAATGGTTGGCCTCTGGGTCTCAACATATAATAAAGCTTTCTAAAGTGTGCTATGTGAACTGTAGTCAATGGGCCCCCAAACATGATGGTCCATTCATGAGGCTAGATATTATGGAATAGTCTGACACGGATGAGCCATTCATTTAGAATATGAGCTCCTACCCTCGGGCAGACGATAGAGTCCCTAACTGCAAACTCAACTGTTTTAAGAATTCATTTGTTCCAACCTCCATCAAATTCCTAAACAATGCTGCTTGAGGCCGAAGATTGTGCAATAATTTTATAGTGCTTTTATTATGGTGATATTTTAGCTTGTGTTTTTCCCATTGGTGTATGTACAGTATGTGTTGTGTGCAATGTTATGTAATTGTTGTTGGGATGGTATGGCTGGTGATGTACTGTTTGTTGTCATTGTGGCTGTCAAGGCATTTATGGCGCAGTTGCTGAGTCCAAGACAAATTTCCCTAAGCGGGACAATAAAGTATATTGTAATAATTGTATTAGATCTTCCCCCTCCATTGATGTCTTTAAAACCCGTCTAAATACCCATCTCTTCTCCTTAGTCTCTCAGTTATCTTAACCTGATCACTTAATAATGCATGGGCTAGTTGATGTTATACTCAAGTAGAGCAAGTAATCAAGTGGCCCCCGTCCAGCTTCCTTTGATCAGTACTACAATTATTTTCTACCTCAGCACCTTTTTCATCGAAGCCCTCCAGGCTTTTACTGGTTGAACATTTCAACTCTAAAGCTTAAACTGTTTATTACTAGTCACTTTTAATAATAATTCAGCATCCCATACTGGTCCTGGAGACTGTGACTCTGTTGCATGGCTTTGTGTGTGTGTGTGTGTGCGTGCGTGCGTGCGTGCGTGTGTGTGTGTGTGAGAAAAAACCTTGTGAAAAGCACAGAAGATGAATGCCACCAGGAGCCTTTTCCATGATGGGGTTGATGGCTTTCCTGAATTCTCGGACCTGCTTCCACAATCGCTGCACACTGAAAATGCTGTCATACATGTCAATCACTTTCACCTCAGTGCCTGGATGCTCCTTGGAGTAAAATAAACATTAAAAAAGTAGCTGTGAAAAATTGATTAAAAGAAGGGACAGAGTAACAGAAGCACAGTAATAACTGATTAAATCAACTAATTTAATCAATCAGGTTTCTATGGATCGTGATTGCAGACTCCCTGCTGGTCTGTAGTCCTGCTTGACGCCCACTGCAACTATATTCATATTTTAATTTTTATTATCATAGTTTTTATTGTTATCATTGTTGCTGTGATAATTGACAATGTTGTCAGCCAACTGGGTCATGTGGGCTGTGTGGTTTCCCCAAAATGACACTAATCTTGAAGAATAGAAAATGAAAGGAGAACAGAAAACATTATCTCTAAACTCCTTGCTGACTCACACATCACCTGACTTATATCAATTATTGTCTTTAAAATAATCAGTAATGCCATCCACTGTGGATCTCAAGTCCAAAATGAGTTCATCATTCCCATCGTGGCAGAAAAATTGACAAAAGTGACACAACAACCACCAAACTTTACCATCTTTGAGTATAGATAAACTTCTCCCAAACTTGAATAGTTTTGAATATATTTGCGCTGGTGTTATACACAAGTCCATTTGATGCTACTTGACACTGATGTGTATATAAAATGCTTCAAACTATAGTTTCCACCTCCAGCAGCTACAACAGTAACATGCTGCTTACACAGTGATGCTTCATATTAATAATCTAATTATGTCATATATAATAATATATCAGTCAGAAGGACCAAACCACTACTTTTACTGCAATAATTAACTACATTTTGTTACTAATACTAATGTACTTTTTTACTTGATTTTTCCTGAACCACTTTTACTTGTAATGGAGTATTTTTACATTACTACATTGGTATTTGTGCCATGTATTGCGGTATTGCTGCTTGGACATTTTAAATTTCCCCTCGGGGATTAATAAAGTAAAATCTATCTGTCTATCTACTTTTTGGTATAAGATCTAAATACTTGGTCCTCCACTGCATTCAAAATCCTAAAGTAAAAGTAAAGAAGTATTACCAGCTCATTTTACTTAAGGTATTAAAATAAAATTAAAAGTATTCCTTTTGCAGAATATTAAGCCATGTGACAGATATAATAATTCAGTTTGATTACTTTTTCAGATCTTTAATAGTTTTTTGTATTATAGATTATCATCTATTATTTAATATCATTTTGCGACCTGAAAACTAACTATATCTATCAAATAGCCTAAAGGTAGTGGGCAAATATTGCTACATTGCTAATATTGCTCTGAATTGTGGTGGAGTAGAAAGTACCATAAAATGCAAATAAGTAACTGTAGCCTATACTTGAGTAAATCTTCTTACTTACATACTACCTCTTGCATTTCAGATGTCCTACCGTGGTTATGTAAGTAGACAGATTTATGAACTGCTTTGGTCCATCAAAGAGACCATGCACGATGACGACAGGCTTGTACGCGTCAATGCAAAGCCCTGTCAGTCCCAGCAGCAGCAGCAGCAGCAGCGGTGTTGGTGTATCTCCGATGACCTGCGGAGTCTTCATCTTCAGCCGGTCACAGGTGAGACCTCTGGCCGAGCAGATGGAGGATCGGGAGAGGAGACCACTGACAGAATGAGACTTTGCCCTGGGGTGCAGGTCTTTAACAGTGGTGATAGGTATAGAGACATACTGATGGGAATGTCAAGAACAAGCGAGAAACACACAGACAGACTAACTCCTTTTTAGATGTGGGAGATGTGTAACGTTACTCGTTTTAAGTTACATGAGTTAAGTTAATAGAAGTATCTGTTCTTTTACAACCATCTTAAATACTGTATTTAGTGTTAAATCGGAAATTTGGAAAGTCCGCCATAATTTCGCCAGCCAACATTGGCTAGTAACGTTAATAGTAACAACGTTTA
This sequence comes from Scomber scombrus, assembly GCF_963691925.1. Lineage (NCBI taxonomy): Eukaryota > Metazoa > Chordata > Actinopteri > Scombriformes > Scombridae > Scomber > Scomber scombrus. Next base: position 25,110,348 of record NC_084976.1, on the reverse strand, counting down.
CCATAAGAGTGTTAGTTAGATGTTGAATCACAACAGTCTGAGCCGATAAAGGCGGACTGGTGACAAGACGCTGTGTTGTGCTTTCAAAATAAAATCAACTGAGTTAAAGATTTCAAAATCAAATATTTTTCTCCTCCGCGGTATAAGTTTTGAGTGGGACAAATGCGCCTGTCTCCAATATACGGTTCCTAAGCCCTTGTGTTTATAAATGAATATTTATTGGTGCATTGAAATAAACCAGTCTTTAATAGAGTGTTTTCCCAGCATGACCCAAAATAGTTATTCACCAGTTTTTGTGAGTAAATGAGACAAACTGGAAGTTCTCAGTCTGAATATAATCTGCTGTTCAGCTTCATTATTATTTACTGTGTGCAAATAATTAGTTGAAATCAAAATAATTTGCTCTGATATGAATTATAAAAGTGAGGACTAGTAACACAATTGTCCTTTTTAATACTGACATTAACAATGAACTGAAGTTCAGACTAAAGTGTTTCTAATCATTTATTAAAGAAATGATAAAACACATGAAACAGTGTCAGAGCCGCTCATATGTTAGTCATATGTTAGTAGTTATAAATAATAAATATAGAAGAAGAATAAATGATGTGTAACACACTGAGAGAAGACAGTTCAGTGTTAATGCCTTATTAACAGTCAGTATTAAAACATGGTACCACAGTAATGGGCTCCATGTCTCTGGCCTCAGTTTGACTAACACTTCAAATTCAGTTGGTAAAAATAATTAAATAAAGCAGGTGGAGGCTGCAGACCTGGAGAGATGCTGCGAGCTGGAGACCGGCCTGGAGAGGGTACGTCTGCTCCGGTCGGTGGACGGGTTGGTGGTCTGCTCCGGTTGGTGGACGGGCTGGTGGTCTGCTCCGGTCGGTGGACGTGCTGGTGGTCTGCTCCGGTCGGTGGACGGGCTGGTCGTCTGCTCCGGTCGGTGGACGGGCTGGTTGTCGGTGGGTCACTGAAGTCAGCCTGGAGGATGGTTTTCAGAGCGAGCTACAGGTGATTTTTATTAGAAGCTGACTGGCCACACCTCCTCCATAGTCAAATGATGGTCTCCTCTTTAGGAAGGCTGAACTGGGGAGAAAGGTCTCTGCCTTTTATGGTCAAATAAGAAAAGGACGATGAAACGCTGATAACATCCTGCGTGTTCACTCACTTTGAATCCAGAAACAAAGAAGGAGTTTTATGAAAGATGTATTGAGATACTCCAAAGACTCCATTACACATCCTGCAGTAACACTGTAACTTTCTGTAGACAGTAAACTTTATAAAGGGAAATAAAATAACAATTATTGTTTAAACATGTGAGTAACGGATGTTAAGCTGCTCAACTCTGACTCATCATCAGCTTTAAGTTGATCTGTTGAACTTGTTATCAATCAGCTGTTTATTTCCATGTCCAGCAGTTACTGATCAACAGTTGCTGTTTGGTGCTGAGCAGGTAGAGAACAGTGACTTTTTACAGCTTTCTCTCAGAAAACGACGCTATGAGAACGATGAGAATGAACCAGAACAGTAAAGTTGCAGCCGGACAGTTAAACAATGAGCTAAAACTCACTATTAAGCTCCATAAACACTTGTGCTTTTTACATGAAGGAGGAGGAACCATGTTTTTTAAGGGTTTTAAATTCAAGTAAAAACACATTTAAAGTATTTGAGTGTTTTTATGTGTGAAACATGTCTGGAAGGAATGTTTAATATGAATAAGACGAAGAAAAGTCTCTCAGTCCTCTGAAGCCTTCTTTGTTCTGCACAGTCCATCTGTTCAGTAATAAAACATGTATGACCATATTAAAATAAACGGTTGTAGCAGTGAGTCCAGCGTGAACAATGACTTAACTGACATTTCATGATGAAGATAAGAGAGAGTCACATGTAAATGAGTTCCTTAGAAAGCTACTACTGTCCTTATCTTACTACATTTACTAGAACTGCTGCTAAGAGTTAGTTAGAAATAAAAAAAGAAACAAACTCTCATCAGGAGTTTCACAAAGAGTGAAAATGCATATTTCTGTATAAACATATAAAATATGATGAATATGATGAAATCCAGTCACACCATCATATTCAGGAATTGTGTGTTACAGTAATGACATCATCATATTTGATGCTGTTTGACATTGTGGACTGATGGCAGTAATTTACTGAATGAACTTTATCATCATCAGAAAGCATCTTTGAAAAGTAAAACACAGTAAATACAATCATGTGGATCAGCTGCACAAACACCTACATGCATGTTTACTGAAGAGAAGTCAACCTGACTCATGTCTCTAAAACACCAAAGAAGAAGAAACAAATGTAGTGTTTCATATTTTATTCACTTCTTCTGTTTCCTGATACGTTACCCACACACACACACATCCACACACACACACACACACACACACACACACACACACACACACACACACACACACACACACATCCACACACACACAGACACACATCCACACACACACACACACACACACACACACAGTGGCAGATAGACACTAGGTGCCTCCCCTTTGCCCTCTGGATCAAGCAAGTGCACTTTTGACATTTCGTTTTTTGTTTTTATTTTTAGGTTGTTTTTTTTAACAGTGTACTGTATGTGGCTGATGGGAAAATACAAATGTCTTATTCATTTTATGTTCCTATAACCAGTTATACTAATGTCTTATATCCATTGATTGTACTTTTATATTAGAATATGTAGTAGAATGGTTAGCGTGACTATTTTTATGACTATAGTAAATGATTAAAAGTGTATGCATTATACCTTGCATTCCACAAGTGTGGAGTAGAGGCCACGAAGCTAAAAGGTTAAAGAAGCAGTAGATTTCCAAGCCTGTGTTTGTGAACTGTTTTGACAGGGGGGGGTCTGGGACTCCTTACTAAAAAAAGACCTCCGCCGCTGTCATATTAAAAAGGACAGTTTGGACTTGTGAGGCCAGGTCGACTGGAGAGAAAGGCGGAGTGACGAGATCCAAAAGAACCAGACTGAGCACAGATTCAATTCAGGTCGGTACTTTTGTGTGAAAAATCATCTGGGATGATTTAGACCAGTTCGCTGAGGAACTGGGGCTTAAAAGTCTGTGGGAAGACTAATAAACTACCTAGCCGGTTTCTCTTTGAACACTTGAGGATAAGTGTGTGCCGATGAGGGCAATCTTTGAGCCGCTGAGGGCAAGAAAAGATAGATTATTGCAATAATAGGGTCGTGGTAATTGTTGTTGTTGTTGTTTCGTTGTTTTTTTTTTTGGTCAAGAGACAGAGTAGTGAGAAATAAGATTAGATGGGGTCAAGCCACTCTAATAAGGAGGGGCAGTATGAGGGAGATGTGAATTTTGTGCATGGCACAGATAAGAACAGTGTGCGTCATCTGGAAAAATGGAAGAAGAAGTATGAATTTAAAGAGACTTTAGAGGTTTTGGGCTGTGCAAATTTGGTGGCGAGTATAAGAAAAGACAGAGCAAAACAATCAGAGGTTTTAAAGAAAAAACTAAACAATGTTCTTTCAATCTTTCCGAGAATGACTATGATGATGAAACAGTCCGGAGACGCAGACGTGAACACATCGATACGGATCCACTCCCTCATCCTTACCACTCAGCCGGAACCGCCGAATCCGCCACTGCTCCTCTTCTCGAACCCAGGCCTCCCCAACCTCTACCCCGTCGCCGCCCTACCTCACGGCATGTGAACCCCTCCAACTCCCTGGGGTACAAGGTGCTTAACGCAAATAAAACCAACCAGCAGGAGGCCCATGCCACGAGATCGGGTAAGATATTTAACGATACTTATCCTATGATTGAAATGCCATTTCTGGGTTTGTAAAACAACACCTGGTAGGGTGGCAGTCAGGCTCGGTGAAGAGTGTTAAAGAATATGCTGTGCATGCTGAAAAAGCTTTGAAAGATAAAGCAGAGATGAAACGTGTACAAAAAGAAAAGAAAAGTGATTTGTATATGACTGATCTGTTTTCTTCTCTCTCTGAAACACTCTACCGAGGAAATTTGGCAGGGAGGGGCGGCCATGGAGGGACAAGAGGAAGGAGGGGCCAGGGGGGACAAAGGAGAGGAGGGAAAAGAGGCGGAGGAGGAAAGGATGGAGCCTGTTTCATCTGCGGAAAAATGGGCCATTGGGCCAGAGAATGCCGCTTCAAAAAGGACGGCCCAGTGGGCGAGGTGGTGGAGGAAGGAGGAGGATCCGACGAGTGGGCATGACTGGCCGACTCTGTGACGTCAGAACAATCAGGTCATGCAGAAACACACACACACACACACAGACACACACACAGCTGAAGAAACAGAAGACATTCTAAATTTGGAAACAGTAGAGATTTTGTTAAATTCTGAGGAAAGACCAACAATCACTCTCTCTGTAGGAGGTAAACACATAAGATTCTTATGTGATTCAGGCGCTTGCAGAACAGTGATTATCTCTTCAGAACAGTTAAAATTACCTCTGTCAAAAAGAGTGATCCTTGTTAAATCAGCTACAGGACATCTGTGTTCGGAACCATTAACAATTCCCACTCTTATTGAAGATCCCGAAACTAAAAGGAAGGTTACACTTTCCATAGCGAGAGATGTAATGATTGAGCTAGGAATAGGGGTAATACCAACAGCGGGAGGTATGAAAGCAGTAAGGGTGGGAGAGATGGGGTTCAATGTGTTAGAGGGACAACTAGAACCAACTTATTTGTACAGTCTGGACCTGGTGACGACTGGGCCCAGTTCTGTTACCAGTGAGTTGAGAAAACTAGCTGTAGACAAAACTTCTCCAAGAGCACAAAAACAAAACCCACAAGACATGCATTGCACCATGTTTTATAACCACATCCCAGGGCCAGATAAAGACTATGAAGGACTCTTTTTCAAAAAGCTAAACAGCAAGCTAAAGCTCACCAAACTCTATTGGGATACAATGGGATTTATGGGGGTTGTGTGTTCTCTCCTTGAGGAAGACAGAAAACTGTATCAAGGGGGCAGAACACCACATGTTTCCATAACAAAGCCAGAGCAGGCCAGATGGGGGGATGTGGGAATGTTTGTGACAAAAGCTGAGATGTCAAACATCCAGTGGGTACCAGTAAGCGGTGATCCTGATGTATACTATTCGCCAGGATTACAAGCTTATTGTAAAAAAACTAAACTGGTGTACACAGGCAGTAAAGGCCGTACACATGACCGAAAAGCCAAAACAGCAATGAGTCATGCTCAGTCTGACTGCTGAAGAGGAGGGGGAACTAAAACAAATACCAATAACTGTATTAAATTCAGACTAAAATATCACTTGAATATTAATCACTGATACAGTATACTTAACTAATTGTATTTTTTTTTAAATTTCAATCATTTTTAAGCAATTTACAGGAAAAAGAAGTCTTACATACATTTCAGAAGGCAACTGTGACATTATAGAACATAAATATGAGATTATTATTTACAAAAACCTAAAGGAAATGCAAATAATTTGTTTCGAAACACTTAAATTCATTTATTTTAAGATAGATCCTGGTCGCACCACATGACTTTTGTAAGGTCAGTTCTAATTCATCGAGATGGAAAAACACATAAAACACCTAATGTACTATTTTCATATGTATTTATGTGTACTCAACATTCTTAATGTTTGAATTACTGCAATAGATATTCCCATATTTTTTTATTTTTAAATAAATCCTTATACGTCATTGACCCACCTAAAGCTATGGATGGGGAACCACATGACTGTGTAGCTGAGACTGAGAGGAAAGTATCAGCCAGACAAGATTTAACTGATGTTCCTTTAACGGATGCTGATATTGTTATGTATGTTGATGGTTCTTGTAAAAAGAACCCGGATGGCACGAACGCTACAGGTTACGCTGTAGTGACACAACATGAAACTTTAAGATCAGCACCTCTGCCATCACACGTCTGCTCAAGCAGCTGAGATAATAGCTCTAACCGAAGCATGTAAATTAGGGAAAGATAAAAAGGTCACAATTTACACTGACAGTAATTATGCTTTCTCTACAACACATGTTTTTGCCCAACAGTGGAAAAATAGAGGTATGGTGACTTCAACAGGTAAAACAATAATGCACCTCCACAAGAAAAAGCAACATGGAAAACTAAAGATACAGCACAGGATGCCCAGGGCTTATGGAGATGACCTGCAAATAAGTTAATTTTGCCAAAATCATTATATAGATACGCTGCTATTTTGAGTCATGGATTGAATCATGTCTCAACAGGGGGGATGGTATCTATAGTTAATATGGCATTTACCACATACGGTTTTACAAATTACTCTAAACAATTTTGTGCAGCATGTACTATTTGTGCTAAAAATAATCTGCAGGGTAATTTCAGACCATCACAAGGAAAAATACCTGAAGCACAATATCCTTTTCAAAAGATATGTATGGATTTCATTGAACTAACACCATTTGACGGAGGGTGTTTGGTGATAATTGATATGTTTTCAAAATGGATTGAAGTGTTCCCAACAAAACATCAGGATGCATTAACAGTAGCAAAAGCATTAACAAGGGATATTATCCCTAGGTTTGGAATACCGGAAATCATGTATAGTGATAATGGAACACATTTTGTAAACGAAGTGATTCATCATCTTGCATTGGTGTTTGGCATAAGTGTAAAAAAATCATTGTGCATACCATCCACAGTCAGCAGGGTTAGTGGAAAGAACTAATGGTACTATTAAATCGAAATTAAAGAAAACAATGACAGAGACAGGGAAGAACTGGATGTACTGTCTCCCTTTGGTTATGCTATACATGCACATTCTTCCAGGGGTGAGGGGGATTTCACCATTTGAGATATTATATGGAAGACCATACACTGCCAGAGTTGAAACCATTTATTGGAGATGACAGTGAAATGGAGGCAACATTAGCTGACTATTTAGCTGTCTCTCTCTCTCTCTCTCTCTCTCTCTCTCTCTCTCTCTCTCTCTCTGTCTCTCTCTCTCTCTCTCTCTGTCTCTCTCTCTCTCTCTCTCTCTCTCTCTCTCTCTGTCTCTCTCTCTGTCTCTGTCTCTCTCTCTTGCTCTGTCTCTGTCTCTCTGTCTCTCTCTCTCTCTCTCTCTCTGTCTTTCTCTCCCTGCCCCCCCCCCCCCCCCCCCCCCCCCCCCCCCCCCCCCCCGTTCAAATTCAATGTGTGTGTGTGTGTCCCAGCAGAAGGCCTTTCTCTAAGGAGTACGCCATTGTTTGGTTAGTTTTTAGTTTAGTGAACGTTTGTGTTACGTTGTCGTATTTTGGGAAATGTAGCAGGAAGTGCTCCTCTGTGTGTGTCTGTGTGTGTGTGTGTGTGTCAGGAATTAACTTTTTTGTCCACCTGCCATTGTGGCTGGTAAACTCTACCAGCCACTTCTATATTTAAGCGTTGATGTGTACAGTACAATGCCTAGAAACAAGACATGCACATAGTATTTCCCAATCAGTACTTGTTACCAGAGTTGATTATTCAGTAATTATGTGATACCAATGAATGAGTACAGGGGTAAAACTATCCAAGGGTCATCTACTAGGTCGTGAAATAACAGGAAATGAAGCCTGAATAGACAAAGTGGTTCAAAATGAAGGTTAGATGGTTAGAAATCTATATCAGTATCTCCCTGCAACTACAGGAATTTACAGTAAGCCTACTTCAACTTATTTCACATGTTCAACTGCACTGGACCCACACAAAGGAAGTGGAAATTGCATCATTAGGTGATTAGAAGGTTAGTAATATATAGCAACGGACATCCCAACCTGCAAAAACACTGGTGTCGGTCCGGGGGGGGCTGATTAGTCTAATAAGCAGCAACACAGAGCGCTGTGCTCGCACACGCGCTGCATTTATAGTCACACAAACACACACACGCGCGCTTAGTCACTCTCCAGCGTGCACTCTTGCTCGCTCCAGATTCCGCGAGATTGTATCTTATTTTCTTTTAACTCCCGCCATGTAACGCCACATTTTAATTTACTTCAGTTCTTGTAAACTCCGACAAAAAAGTAGCCCCCGCTTACCTTTATCCGTGCGCCACAATAAATATTTCCAATTTAGAGTCGATGGTTGCCAAGCAACGGGGTTACAGGTGTCGTGCCAAAAGTGATCGTCTGCCAGAATCTGATTTCTGGCCGCAGGAGCGCGCACAGCAGCCCGTTGAGCGGTAGCGCCAGTGGCGTCACTAGGCCTATTTTAGGGGGGCTTCAGCCCCCCTAAAATATTCTTAAGCCCCCCTAAATCATTTTATGTTCATTTATTAATTCTTTTTTTTTTTTTTTGTTTTACAAAAAAGGGCAGACAAATTCAATATAATGTGGCCAGAATGAGCTGTCCCCGAAAATGTCCCCGATTTTGACACAGTTATTACGGTAGCCATTTAACGCATCTCCAGAGAAGACGTCGTATGACGTACAGACGTCAACAACAATCTAGAGGCGGCAAAAAGGAGAGAAAAGTAGACCAGCGGCCGCGATAAATGCCATGGTATGTTGTGTATGAACTTATTTACTTTGTGTGAACTGGCAGTAGATTTGGCTGTGTGTGTGTATGTGTGTGTGTCTGAAGTGATGTAACGTTAAAGTAAGTATGATTGTTTATCTGAACTGAAGACCTGAGACTCGTTAAAATAATACATTCATTAATAATAAGTCAATGGCTCTTCTTCTTCTTACTAGAGGTGTATTTTGTTGTGACTTTTTTGTACTATTTGGGCCAGGCCAACGGCTGCAGGAACTGAATCAGAATAATACAGATAGAAGTGATCATAACTCTGCCATTTAGCTTATCTTACACATGTGAAATAGGAGACACATATATGATTACAGGAGAATTAAGATCAAACAACACTCAAGTATATGACTTGAGTGTTAACAATATATTCTCCAATATATTGAAAATATATTGTCTCAAGTATAACTGGTTTCAATATTAGCAACTAAACTGACACCGTAGCGGTTGTCATGGCAATTTACATAGCGCCGTAGCGATCATCATAGCAACTAAGCTAGCACCGTAGCGATCGTCATTTAGTGCACTTTACATACAATAATCACATACAACGCCAACCACACACAAATAGTAAACTCACCCTCCTCAATGACGCACATGAGCACACAATGACACATCTTATTACACTTTGCCACCCTTAAAAACAGACGACATTCTTTGATGCTTCCACCCACCAAGTAACTGCCAATTGTAGCCATGTTATTTTAAAATGGTGTACTTTGTGAGAACACAGTGCTCTTTTTTTTGCATACAGTTTTCGATAATACATGTGGGCTCTTAATGAATAAGAAGCATTGGTTGAATACGGCACTGTAGCTATGTGGATTTTTTCTTTTTTTGTTGTTGTTAATGCTGTAAACATACAGTACTTCCTGTGTTTGTTGTTGTACTGTGTTAAAAATTTAATGGTGGCCTAAAACATTTACAAAGTAAAGTATCTCTGTTAAATCTGTCCAAAAAGTGGAAAAGCAGTTTCTCAGTTTTTGTTAACTGTTTGTGAAATTAAACGTTCGCTCACATCCTGTGCATCTCCTGGGGGCTAAGCCCCCCCTGTCCTTAAGACCTAGTGACGCCCCTGGGTAGCGCTATAAAACGTCTGATTTTCTTCGGATTAAACGGTCATAATATGCATATACACACACCTGTACGTCCGCAATTATAGCAAAGGTATGTGTCTTAGAAAGTTTAACGTTTGTTACGTAATTATTACAACTGTGTCCAAAAGAAGTGTCGTTTTTTAGCGAAATAAGGCAATTACGTGATAGACATGTCTCTACAGTATGTTTGATTTATGGGTGTTTTCAATAAAGAAATGATCACTTTTGCAATGATCCTTGTGACTCTGTATTGTGTTTTATCTGATCTGGGCCCTACGTAGTATTTGCTTCCCATGTTTGGATGTGTTTTATTATAAAAAACGCCAAATAGTAGTTATAAACAATAATATTAGATATAAAACTTTTATATCTAATATTATTGTTTATAAATACTATTTGGCGACAAGACTATAAAAGACATGATTTATGGGAGGGTTATGTAACAGGGTGTAATAGTAAATTCTGTTTGTCTGTGTTAAAAGATTGTTAAAATAGTCAAACTGATATTATGGAAAAAACGGTTAAATGTTAAAAAATGTTTAATTCATTCATTGAGTATTCCATTCTTTATTGTAAAAAAGTTAAATATATAATAGTGTTATCAGTGATCTACATGGTAATCTTGATCTGCGAGTCTGGGATCGATTGTTTTGGTCTCCGCCCACAGTACCCAGGAGAAATCGCGGTAGTTTCCTCATATCAGTAAATGCTCTTATTGAGGAAACATCGTTATCACTTTTGTGATCATTTCTCCCTGTTTTCAGGTATGTTGTCAGCGATTCACGCTGTTAAAGTGGTTGTGAGAATGTTAGAATATATTTTGTGTGTTAAGAGAATGTTTATGGAATATTTTGAATTAAGTTAAGAGTATTTTGCTGAGCACGTGCGTGCGTGTGTGTGCAAGATGTCCGTGCTTGTGTGCAACGTTCAACCAACAACTGCATCGAGTGTTTCTGTCACATGTGAATACATATGTACACTTTGGTAAAAAGTATTTCAAATTGTTTGTAAATTGTGTATATGTAGAAATATATCAGTAAATGCTCTTATTGAGGAAACATCGTTATCACTTTTGTGATTATTTCTCCCTGTTTTCAGGGCGTAACATTTTGGAAGCACCGCTGGGATCGGGTGAGACGAGGTTTGACTTCTGCCAGCAGCAGACGTCCCCGGCTCTCATTCAGTCCCGTTCAACTTACCCAGGCAGGCAGCATCCAGTGACTTACACAGTGGTAGTTCAAGTGTCTACAACACAGAGCACAAGCAATCTGAGGTGAACTTAAGGCACCAGGGGCCTCATGTACAAAGATGTGCGTGGATTTCCTACTGAAACATGGCGTACGCTCAAACCCAGAAAAGGTCGTACGCACCTGAGATTCCCCTGTCTGCATGATCAGAAAATTAAAACCAAAGAATGGGTAAGACAGGAAAAAAGAAGAACTTCACAGAAAGCGAATTGAAGACGCTACTCACTGAAGTGGAGGCGCACAAAAATGTACTCTTTGGCATGCTGTCCTCCGGCATAAACAATAAACGCAAGAGGAGTGAGTGGGAGAGTGTGTGTGAGGCTGTCAATGCTGTGGGGTCAGAATAGCGCACATACGCTGAATTGAAAAAGAAGTGGTCCGACATCAAGGTGGATGTGAAGCGGAGGACGGCTGCCCACCGCCAAAGTGTGGCCAAAACAGGCGGGGGGACAGAGAAGAGGGGCCCACTCCGTTTGAACAGAGGGTCGCCGCAATCGTGGGTGACACTGCTCTCTCAGGGGTGGTGGGAGCACATGTACTTGACTCTGATTACCCCCAAGGATCACACACTATTGTTGCAAATTAATGCAGAAGTGCGCAGGGGAAAAGATAAGGCTGATTAAGACATTTCACACTTTACGCAGTTATTAACATGAGTACTCTGCACACAGAGACAATCAGGGGCTTGTTAGAAAGATCTGAAGCTGTAGTTTAACCAGCAAGTCACTAAATTTAACCACTGACTAGTAACGATGCTGTGAAGACGGGATAGTATTTGGGGGCGCACATGCTCAATGCGCATCACGGGGATTAATATTACCCATCGCGCACAGTGCCAGCTTGTCTGTTCCCAACCATGCTGTTACTCAGAATCGTGCGTTGAACCAGGCCACCTCGCCACAATGTTGGTTAATTGCATTTGCTTATCACATATGATCTGTACATTGATCGAATGGAAATGTTTCCTGTTGACATATACAAATTCATCATGTGATGGCGCTTTTATAGCAATGTGTGTGCAGTCGATAGCTCCGATTACATTAGGAAAACCGGCTCTCACTGCAAATTGCGCTTTGATGTTGACCTGTCGGCCAGCTCCCTCTGGAATGCCCCAGTTGCTAGGAACCCCAGTGTGGTCAGCACCTGTAGCGCAGCGCATGGCTCCTCGCTGTGTCGCGCTCCAAGGCCGGCGGCAGCTCTGCGCACAGTTCCAAGAGGATTGCCCTCGGGAACCTAAAGCGGCTGATGAGCCATCATGTGCCATTAAATCCTCTCTGTCTCTGAACACACGCTCTCTTCGTATTGCCCCATTTATAATGTCTTCAAATACTGCTAAAGCAGCCATTGTTGTTAACGGTATTTTCTGCACCATTTTGCGCATGCTTTTTAAATCCACTCATGTAATTGCAGACACGTGGGTGTGTTAATTGTTCATGTGTCTCTGATGTGCACATCATTCAGTCTGAGGACTAATTGTTTTCACATTTATTTATTATAACAGTTTCCCAGCATCACCTCTAAGTGTCGCCAAAGGATCAACAGCTGTAAAAACGTGCGTACGCCAGCCATGAAGTTGGTGTGAGGCCCCGCACATTTCCACGGTCATTTCACACTTGATACATCTGAACTTTGCCGTGAAAAAGAACGTACGCCACGTTTTTGTGCGTACGCACCCTTCGTACATGAGGCCCCAGGAGCGCTATTGCCAAGGTTTAGCACACAAACTACTATTGCTACAGTACACCGAGTTGTTGCCACAGCGACAATGGAGTCAACTGAGACAGAGACATTGCAGTTGGAAATAATTGGACTTTTGTGTAAACTGCCAGCAGACAAGCTAAAACAACTATGCGACTCTCTCGCTATTGCTGGAACAGACTTTGAACATGTGGCAGGAAAAAATAGAGCATCATTAATCACAATGATAAGTAACCACCTGCAGAGGGAGGAGTTACAGCAACTTGAGGATATGGGAATGGCAGAGCTCCTGTCCTTCAAAGACGAAATAAGTGAGCTCTGTGATGAGGTAGTTACGGCTCAGCACGTCACTGAGCCTCAAGCACCACTAAATAAAGAGAAAAATGGAGAGGACAAGACACAGGGCAACACACCACCAGAAAGCAGGCCCCCTCAGTTACAGCCAATGCCCCCTATAGGAAGTATTAATGGAGGAAATGAACATAAGGCTCAGGTCGCCACACTCCTTCATACAACATCAGCCTCAGGTACAGGTCTAGGTCAAACCCCTATCCCCTGGCACAAAGAATTTAAAATATCTGGACAAATTGGAGAACCAGGACAAAAAGACTGCCTCACATTTTCCAGCTTAACCCGGCAGATTGAGCATGGCCTCCTCAAAGGCTTCCCAGAGACTGAAATTGTTGATGCTGTCATAAGAGCCATTGTTCCAGGAATGCAGTTGCGCAGTTACTTAGAGGGGAAAAGTGACCTCACGCTACCAACATTGAGAAGGATACTTCGTTGTCATTATCAAGAAAAGAGTGCAACAGAGTTATATAAGCAGCTGTCATCTGAAGTCCAGGGCACAAAAGAGACTCCTCAAAACTTCCTCATCCGTGCTCTGGATCTAAGGCAGAAGATTCTGTTTGCCTCACAAGAGTCAGAGTCAGGCTTAAGGTATGATCCAGTGCTAGTGCAGAATATGTTACTTCACTCAGTTATGACTGGCTTGCAGAACGATAATATCAAACGGGACCTCCAGCCATATCTAGAGCAAGCTAGTGTTTCTGATGAACTCCTGTTTGAGAAACTGAATACTGCATGTGCCTATGAAAGTGAGAGGCAAGACAAGAAAAAAATGACAACACCACAGCGACCTGTAGCCGTTCACTCTGCTCAGTCTGACCACACTCCAGCTGAAAAGAAGGAGAAAACAAGCCAGTCAAGTCATGGTAAGAATCAAACTGATATTCTCACAGAACTGCAGGAGATGAAAGCTAACATGTCCCTCTTAAAAGAACTTAAGGCTGAAGTGGCTTCCATTAAAGAGTCTATGCAGCAGCCCTCTTACTTACCCAGGCAGCACCCAGATCCATTAGCTGCACCAGACTGCACTCCACATCAGCCAGCACCAGTCCACTATCACCCACCACAGAGACACTGGGCTGCTCCTGTCCCCGCTGCACAACACAGCTATCCTCCACTCAACCAAAGGTTTGGCAACCAACATGCTCCTCCCACATCTGCACCACACCGTAGAGGGAGATGTTATGCTTGCCAGCAGACAAATACTGAAGACTGCTTCAAGTGTGGCAGTAGTGAACACTTCTCAGTCGGTTGCAGAATGGGAAGATCAGGTCAATTCAGAGGGAGTGGTTTAAACGGGCAAGGGTTACCCCAGCGGGGCAGGTAGTGACCGTCTCATCAACAGTGCCCCAAATTTGTGCACACTGTGGTGCACATGGAAGAAATGTGAGGCTGAGACGATGTGCATTATGTAAAGGTATGTTATACTGTTCTAAGGCATGTCAACAAGAACAGTGGGAAGTCCACAGGAATAAATGCTCCACAACCTCATGCAATACAGTCCGAACCACACCACAGAAGAGAAAACAAGTCAAAGTTGCTCCGCTAGTTGGAAAGAAATATCTAATTGACTGCCATATTCAAGACCAGCAGGTTAGAGCTCTGTGGGACTCTGGCTCACAAGTGACTGTAATGAGTGAACAATGGAAAACAGAGCACTTACCACATGTAACGTTGAGGGACATTTCTGAACTTCTTGAAGCTGATGAAACTTTAAACCTCATCGCAGCAAATGGGGGAGACATGCCATACACAGGATGGATAGAGGTGACATTTAAATTAGCTTCAGATGGAGTCCCCACAGCAGAGGTCATTGTTCCCACCCTGATCATTAAAGGTAACAGTCTTGCTCAACCTATCATTGGCTCAAATGTTATTGGACTGATTGTTGCTACTGAGCTACAGCAGGATAATGCCACCGATAAACAGCAGCTAATCAAAACTGTCCAAGCTGCTTTTCCTGGCTTTGGGATGGATCAAGCTGAAGTTTTTGTAGAACAAATTACTGCTGAGCAACATCCACACGAGTATGTAGTTAAGACAACCAGAGAGAGAGTGCATGTCCCCAAACACACATCTTTAAAAGTAGTTTTGACAGCACCTTTGCAAGAGGAGGCGACACTGATTTTTGAGCCTAGTGTTCATCCACAGTGGCCAGAGGGCCTTGAGTTCACTGATACTCTTGTGACGCTGAGGAAGGCAGCAAAGCCATTCATAATTGTTGATGTGCAAAATCCAACAGATCATGACATAGTGCTCACTGGCAGAACTGCTATTGGGACAGTACAGCAAGTTCAAGCAGTTTACCCAGCGACAATCTTTGAACGGCTCTGCACCACCCCTCCAGTAACAGTGAGTAATGTGGGAGTAAGGAATGAACAAGCCTCTGGTGGTGAATGGGATCCCCCAGTCGACTTGAACCATCTCAGCCCACCTGAAAAAGAAATAGTGAAACAAATGTTAAAAGAAGAGTCAGACTCCTTCTCTAACTCTGATGATGACATCAGATTGAGAATCTGCAGCTCGCCATCTCACTGAAAGACACCGAGCCTGTGGCCAAAACTTACCTCTCTGTACCAAAACCATTGTATCAAGAGATGAAGAGCTACCTACATGATCTCATCACACAAGGCTGGGTGCGCAAATCGAACTCCCCCTATGCGTCCCCAGTTGTGTGTGTTCGAAAAAAGGATGGAAGCTTACGCCTGTGTATAGACTACCGTGAGTTAAACCGCAAGACTGTACCAGACCATCAGCCCATCCCCAGGGTGCAAGACATTATGGATGGCCTGGGCGGCAACTCTTGGTTTTCGCTCTTAGACCAGGGGAAAGCCTACCATCAGGGGTTCATGGCAGAAGAGAGTCGCCACCTCACTGCTTTTGTCACCCCCTGGGGCTTGTATGAATGGATTCGAATCCCCTTTGGCCTAATGAACGCACCAGCTGCCTTCCAGCGATGCATGGAAGAATGTCTTGAAGGGGTTCGAGATGAGATTTGTGTACCATATCTTGACAATGTCCTTGTGTTCAGTCAGTCATTTGACAGCCATGTTGAAAATGTCAGAACTGTGCTAAGGCGATTGCGAGAGCATGGCATAAAGTTGAAGCCGGCCAAGTGTGAGATGTTTCGACGGGAGGTTCGCTATCTCCGGCGGGTCGTTTCATTAGAGGGTAAAATTGATCCTGCTGACACCATAGCTGTCAGAGCCTTAAAAGACAAGCCACCAACCACTGTGGGAGAATTAAGAGCCATCATGGGCCTCCTGAGTTACTATCGTCAGTATATTCGTGATTTCTCTCAAATCGCTGCCCCTCTCTACGACCTCATGAGAACCCCTGCTGATGTACAAAAGACTGATGAACGTGGTAAAAGAATAAGACAACTTAAAAGAAAACACAATGGAGCGCCCTCCAACCAGCCCATTGTGTGGACAGAGAAACATCAGCACTTGCTTGAGGGACTTTTGGACCACTTAGTGGAGCCGCCAATTCTTGCCTTTCCGGATTTTAACAAACCTTTTGTTCTACACACAGATGCTTCCAACCTGGGCCTGGGGGCAGTTTTGTATCAGGAACAGGAAGGAAAACTGCGTGTAATAGCATACGCGTCCCGAGCCCTTACAACATCCGAGAAGAACTACCATTTTCATTCTGGAAAATTGGAGTTCCTCGCCCTTAAATGGGCCGTGTGTGAAAAGTTCAGGGACTATTTGATCAGCTCATCATGCACCGTGTACACGGACAATAATCCGCTCACCTATGTCTTGTCCACAGCGAAACTAAATGCAACTGGATGCAGGTGGGTTGCTGAATTAGCGGATTTTCACCTCACCATACGATACCGACCAGGAAGAGAAAATGTTGATGCTGACACTCTCTCGAGGATGCCAGTGGATATTGACACCATGTTTAAAGACTGTACTGAGGAAATGTCATCTCGTTCAGTACAAGCAGTAGTGCAGTCAGTTGAAGACCCAAATCTTAACACAGTGTGGTCCATGGCTCTGTCTGCTCAGTGCAAAGATAGCAACAAGTCAGATCATAAGCCTCTCGCTGACAGAGATTTGTCATGCTCAGAAGAAAGATAAAAATATCGGTCCAGTGATTGAGTGTCGTCAGTTTAATAAGAGACCTGAAAACAAACAGTTAAAAACATTCATTGTGCAAAGTAAAAGGCTGATGAGTGAATGGGAAAAACTCACCTTGGATGATGATGGCATCTTGCGTCGAAAAACAGCCACACGAACACAGCTCGTTTTGCCAGAAAAGTACAAGGCAACTGTTCTAAAGGAGTTGCATGATGATATGGGGCACCAAGGAATTGACCGAACCACCTCACTGGTAAGAGAACGCTTCTTTTGGCCCTATATGCAACGGGACATTGAACATTATGTGGCTCGAAGCTGTTCATGTTTGAAACAAAAGAAGCCCAGCCGAGAGATTAGAGCCCCCCTAACCAACATTGTCACAACCCAGCCCTTTGAATTAGTCTCCATTGATTTTCTACATGTTGACAAGTGTGCAGGCGGGTATGAGTACATTTTGGTTGTTATTGACCATTTCTCAAGATTTGCCCAAGCTTACGCCACAACCTCTAAGTCAGCAAAAACAGTAGCAGATAAACTTTTCAATGATTATGCATTGAAATTTGGATTCCCTCAGCGCATCCATCATGATCAAGGTGGCGAATTTCAAAACCAGCTCCTAGCACAGCTGAAAAAGACCTCTGGAGTGTTAGGTTCGCGAACAACGCCGTACCACCCTGAAGGAAATGGACAAGTTGAACGCTTCGATCGTACACTCATCCAGATGCTGAGAACACTGACAGAAAAAGAGAAATCAAGCTGGAAAGACTCATTGAACAAATTGGTTTTTGCATACAACAGTACAAGATGTGAAGTCACTGGCTTTTCTCCTTTTTATCTTCTTTTTGGGAGGACCCCGAGATTGCCTGTCGACATACTCTTCCGCTTGACACCAGCAACAGGTACACCTGACCACAGAGAGTACATGCTAAAGTGGCGAGAAGGGATGCAGGAAGCCTACGAGATCACAAAGAACAACGCAAGAAAGTCCGCTGAAAGAGGCAAAAGAAATCATGATCGCAAAGTGAGGAGCTCAGAGTTGGAACCAGGAGACTGTGTTCTGGTCAGGAACTTGACCCCGAGAGGAGGAACTGGCAAGCTACGCAGCCATTGGGAGGAAATTATCCACAAGGTTGTTCGCAGAGTAGATAAGGATGCCCCAGTTTACGAAGTTGTACCAGAACAAGGAAAGGGGAGAGATAACAGGATACTACATCGCAATCTCTTGCTCCCGTGCGATCACCTGCCCTTGGAAGTTCCCCTAAAAGTCGCCAGACCACAGAGAAAAAAACAGACAAATGAGGGGACAACCAATACTCAGCAAGAGGATGACAGTGATGAGGACTCAGAGGATGACTGGTTCTATTACCTACCTCAACAGCCTCCTCACGATGCACAGCCGCAGGCATGTAATGAAGAGGAACATACTGGCCAGTCAGCAGGCTCTGAACCTACAACAGCACATGACAAACAGGGAGAGGAACAGGAAAGACCGCTACGGCTGGAGGAGGATCACAGCAGGATTGATTTGCTCGACGGGGATGAGACGCCAGAGGGACTGGAAATTCTTGGAGACAATCCTGTACCGCCACCTCTGTCACCCCCTCCACGTGAAAGCCACAGTGACCACCGACAGGAACAAGCGGCCGAGGAGGGAACGGCGACCACCAAAGTTATTCACCTATAATGAGTTTGGTAATCCAGTCTGCTACAGTATGGGCGTCCCGGCCAGATCCATGTATAGGTGTAACCCAATGCAACACTACAGAGCCCATCAACCAGTGACAATGTGGCCAGATTCTGTCCAGGCCCCCACTTATCAACCTGTGCTTCTGTACGGGTAACAACAGACATTTAATGGACTGTTTGACATACACATACACATACACATACACTCATGGACTCTTGTGGAACTGAGCACATCATACACATACACTCATGGACTTTTTTTTGTGAGCTGAATGTACATTTTTACATGCAGTTGTGAGCCTTATTCATGGACTTTTGAGAAAGCGGAGTGCTCACACATACATATCCCACTACACTCATGGACTTTTGAGAAAGCGGAGTGCTCATACATACATATCCCACTATACTCATGGGCTTATGAGGAAACAGAGTGTTTATACACACACACACACACTCATACTGGACTGTTACACATTACCTGTTACATTCAACGACTTTGGGTGGGCCGAGTGTCTACATACGAACTGTTGAAAATCTAAATTGCATACTGTGTAACTGCCTTACTCATTGAATGTCGAGGACAACATTTATGTTGAGGGGGAGTGTGTAACAGGGTGTAATAGTAGATTCTGTTTGTCTGTGTTAAAAGATTGTTAAAATAGTCAAACTGATATTATGGAAAAAACGGTTAAATGTTAACAAATGTTTAATTCATTCATTGAGTATTCCATTCTTTATTGTAAAAAAGTAAAATATATAATAGTGTTATCAGTGATCTACATGGTAATCTTGATCTGCGAGTCTGGGATCAATTGTTTTGGTCTCCGCCCACAGTACCCAGGAGAAATCGCGGTAGTTTCCTCATATCAGTAAATGCTCTTATTGAGGAAACATCGTTATCACTTTTGTGATTATTTCTCCCTGTTTTCAGGTATGTTGTCAGCGATTCACGCTGTTAAAGTGGTTGTGAGAATGTTAGAATATGTTTTGTGTGTTAAGAGAATGTTTATGGAATATTTTGAATTCAGTTAAGAGTATTTTGCTGAGTGCGTGCGTGTGTGTGTGGAAGATGTCTGTGCGTGTGTGTGTGGAAGATGTCCGTGCTTGTGTGCAACGCTCAACCAACAACTGCATCGAGTGTTTCTGTCACATGTGAATACATATGTACACTTTGGTAAAAAGTATTTCAAATTGTTTGTAAATTGTGTATATGTAGAAATATATCAGTAAATGCTCTTATTGAGGAAACATCGTTATCACTTTTGTGATTATTTCTCCCTGTTTTCAGGTATGTTGTCAGCGATTCACGCTGTTAAAGTGGTTGTGAGAATGTTAGAATATGTTTTGTGTGTTAAGAGAATGTTTATGGAATATTTTGAATTCAGTTAAGAGTATTTTGCTGAGTGCGTGCGTGTGTGTGTGGAAGATGTCTGTGCGTGTGTGTGTGGAAGATGTCCGTGCTTGTGTGCAACGCTCAACCAACAACTGCATCGAGTGTTTCTGTCACATGTGAATACATATGTACACTTTGGTAAAAAGTATTTCAAATTGTTTGTAAATTGTGTATATGTAGAAATATATCAGTAAATGCTCTTATTGAGGAAACATCGTTATCACTTTTGTGATTATTTCTCCCTGTTTTCAGGGCGTAACAGTTACATACGCCTATAAAATAACGAACAGATTTCACCTGCCAAAAATTGATTGAAGGCCAAATACAGTTACTGTTAGGTGATTTCTGCCTATGACAAGTATGACTTGATCTCATTCATAAGCTTCATAATATAAACACTAGAGCTCACAGGACAGTTTTGAACTCTTTTAAAGGACCATTACAACACAAAATGGGCTTTTTCACCTGCCAAAAATTGATTACGGCCATTAATTTGATACTGAAAAGTGTTTTCTTGCTCAAAATTACTTCCTATTACTCAACAGAGCAATATTTAGCTCATTATACCTTAACCAGTACATCTGGAAATGTTGTAAAGGGCCAATGCATGGCATAAATAGCATTTTTTTACTTGCCAAAAATGGATCCCTGCCCTTAATTTGATACTGAAAGAGTTTTTCTGCCTCAAAATGACTTCATATTACTATTATATTTAGAAGATAATACCATAAACAGTACCCTTTACCTCTTCAAAACTGAATAAAACACATAAAATGCAGATTTTCACTTGCCAAAAATTGATTCCAGCTCTTAATTTGATACTGAAAGAGTTTTCCTGCCTTCATATCACTTACCACAGTAATATGAAGTCGTGTGTGTGTGTGTGTAAATAACTAGTGTTTCGCATTAATTATATAAACTGACAGTCTGTATGAGTGATTATCAGTCTCTTTCAACTTTTTTGTTTGTAGACTTGGAGCACACGGGCGCTTCCTCATCACTGCTGTTCCTACTACTGTAATGTGCGGTTATTTGAGTAGTATTGTCACATCCGTTTTTAGTAATCAGTGAAGGGCTCTGACAGGGCGGGTTCACAATGTCCATGCCTGTCTTAAAACAATAGTCAGGTGAACAAATAATTTTTTTAATCGATGTGTATTACTATTTAGACCAAGAAAAATCCCTCAATAATGCACTTACAATGTAGTCTAAGTTGAGGCCAAAATCCACAGTACTGCCTAAAAGTTTATCTGAAGCTAATATGAAGCTTCAGCTGTCCACATGAGTCAAATCAAGCAGATCTCTTACAGTCTTTTAGTGCCACAGCTCACTGTCTGGGGAAACACAAACAGGGAATTTGATGCTAAAAAGACTGTAAATGTTAGATAGAAGATATCCACTTCTTATGACTAACTCAGACCACTGAAACCTCTTGTAAGGTTCAGATCAACTTTTAAAATACATTTTTGCACAAACTGAGTGTGTGAGTGTGAGGATACACTGTGGATTTTATCACCAATCATTTATATTGAATTAGCACATTTTGAAGGGAATCTTTTATGAACCAAAAAGAATTCAACATAAAAAACAAAAATCTTAAGTATCTGGGGCAAAACTTAACCATAATAAATCAGAATGCATCTGGTTTGGAAGAGACAATATATGACACTTGGTCGACATGTAACATAGAAACCAATAACACCAATAATAAGAATAAGAATAAAAAATAGAAGAAGAACACATTTTTTTTATAAAGCACTTTACATTCACAAAACAAAACTCAAAGTGTTACAAGACAAACTAAAGATAAAACATACAAAAAAAAATACGAAAATAACAATTAAAAGACAAAATGTCTATTAAAAAGAAAGTCCTTTTTGAAAAGTCTCAATAGTCTGTGGTGGCCTCACAATACACATACCCAAAGTTAAAACACCCAAATCCGGGCACTGCAAGTGCTACAAGTGATGTGGTCTTTAAACAATAGATAACTGAACTGAAAAGACAAAGAACACTGGACGTGAGACGAATAAGACTCACACCTTGGCATTTGTTTACATTGTAGATTTATACTATTTAGTATTTTTGTTGTCAAGATTAATTAATGATGTATTATTATTCAGATGTATTTTATTGAATTTATTGCTTTTACTTTTGTATGTATGAATTCTCCCTGTGTAAAATTCTCCCTGTGTATATTTAGAAACTCAAGTTACATCATATACTTCTTCGTGCCCCTGGTTCTCCATACTAGGTAATGCCACCAAACATATTTTGATTTATTTTCCAACACAACTGATTTATCAAAAAAAAAAGATTAATATAAGATGGATAAGAATCAGAACTGAGTCTTAAAAAGTGAACTAGATAAATTAGCTTTTTTCTATTAAAGACCATGTAAAGTGAATTCAGACATTTTCTTCTAAACACATTAAATAGGTCATAAATGTATTTCTAAAAAAGCATTTCAACCATTTAGATTTGAATTGTGGAGCTAGGCTTCACAAACTGTGTTTCAAGATTTCTGTGTCTGGATTTAATGGGCGGGTCTGAAAATCACCCCTGCGTTACGTAACCCGGCGGTGTTTAGCATAAACCCACCCTTGCTGCTGTAGAGGTATAAATACATTCAGCTCACACTACTACTACTACTACAGGCTACAGTTAGCCAGTTAACTGAGTTAGCCGATGAGCTAGCCGCCAAGCTAGCAGCTGAGTTAGCAGCAGAAAGCTCTCAGACCAGTGTCCATGTTTCTGGTAGAGGTGGTGACTTTGATTGACAGGTGACACTTGGTAGGGGGCGGGGTTTCAGCAGACTCGGCAGGCACTCAAAATCCATAAGTCGACTCCTCTGAATAAGTTAATTAAAAAGAAAATCAATTGGCACGATTGATCAACCACACAGCCTATGTTGCTTTGATCTAATCGTAAAGGACAAAAGAGTACATGTGCCTACAGTCAGGGGCCAAATAGAAGATACATACTGTATATATAGGCCTATCTGTATCTCAGGACAGGATGCATAAACGCTGTAGACTCAACAATGTCATAAGATGGAAATTGTTAAAAGACATTTCAACATTGTTTTAAAAAAAGGAACCAGACTATTACTAAAAGTGATCGAGGGCAAACTGTTGCATTTTTACTTAAATCGAACCGTCTGGTTTGCAGTTAACCTCAAGAGTTAAATATTGAGGATCTAATATAACAAAATGAACATCTGTCTGTCTGTATGAGCTAATACAACATTCCTGTAACAAATACTAACTCCATTTTCACTGAGACTTCTACCTCAGTTTGTGTGTTGGTTCAATTATGTGGTCAATTTTGAGGCTGTACTTCATTGTATTTTGTTCTAGTGGATTACATTATATTCAAAGATGCTTCTAATGTTGTGTTCATTTAACTAAATAGAGGCACAAACCCTTGCAACAATAGACTGCATTCTGGTACTGCAATGACACAACAGTGTCAAAAAAAGCCTTTGTTTCCACCTTTGTGGTCAGTCTGGTATTTGTACTTTTCTCTTTGCTTCCGTTGTGTTTTTGTCTAATTTCTTTTGTATTTTTTCTTCTTCTGTGTGCTGTAAAGAACAAATTCGATCACATGTGTTGTGTGTAAAATGCTACATAAAGTTGTGTTGAATATACAATCATCTACAATGACAGTTACACCCCGATATTTTACAGTACTGTGATTAGCACCCAAAAGAGAAATTAAACAGTTGAAACAATTCACATTTTTCTGATAAAGCTGTTGAAACAACTTGATCTCTGTCAAAGTGTTTATGTGAACAATAAATTAATAAAACAAAGAATAATGTGGAGATTTAATAGAGATATAAAGTACAATCTTTAATATTTTCCAAAATGATTAATTTACAACAAATCTCATGAAGCAGAAAACAAACAAATATGTGATGCAGTTGTGTATTCACCCTTTAAAATACTCCAAATTACTTTAAACATCCACCAGAGGGCAGTGTTTAATTGGTCATTGCTCATACTATGATGCAGGCCAATGGGATTTAGTAGAATAAATGCCTTTTATTAGACACTTCAGGTCACTATTACCTGTAGTATTAAGAACAATTTGAGAATATTCTCACTGAGATTATTTATATATTATTATAAAGTGGCCTTTATGGCAATAACAAAGAACATTGATAATTTGTTATGTGTGTATTGAAGGCTTTAGTTGCAAGTGTAGCAAAAACAGGCAGATTTTCACAAAAATTCAAAATACAAAAACAGCTTAAAACATGATATTTGAACATATATAAAAATATATTCATGCTAATGGGAAATGTTTTGATTTTCACTTAAAATTTATAAATTTACAGCTACAATTTGACATGATTGTTGTAAAAAGTCATATTTTGAAGGCATAAAACACATATGCACTCTTATTAATTAAACACTAGTTGAATTCACTCACCACTGGTGTGCTTCATAAGAAAATAACAAAATATTGTGTAGCAAGTAAACTATACATTATCAATCTATTAAGATCCTTTTTATATGACAAAATATGGAATATAATAATACAAGATAATGGGTATGGCAGAATTATACAACACAATAATATGATGAGTTTTTTCATGGGGGATGTCTTAAAGAAGAGGAAACTACAGATCTGTGTTTGTGTGTAGATGAGTATTGCATGTGGTTACTGTCTGTATGAATAAAATATATTGAAAAGAGGGAATTAGGGGTGGCACGGCGGTGGTAGAAGGTGTCAGGTGGGACCTTTCTGTGTGGAATCTGATCTATGTGAAACTGCCTGTACTGTGTATGTGTAAATCTGAGTATGAATGGTTTTCTCTTTGTATGTGTTAGCCTGTCTGCTCTGTGACAGACTGGACCTGAGCTTTGAAAGGCTCCAGCCCCCGCTTGACCCTGAAAAAAACATAAGCAGATATAGAAAATAAGGGACATAGATGATAGCTTTTTTTTTGTCTTCATAAAATCATTTGCACATCTTTGCACAAGCATGAGCAGTTGTATGCATAATGTTGTACAGTAATAGTCTACAGGCGACCTCTCACCCTCTGTCGGTGTGTTGTTTTCATGTAAGCCACTTCTCTATGCAGCTCCTGAACACCGTGAAGTTGGAGTGCCACTGAACGTGCTTCACACCAGAGTGAACACACACCGACACGTCTCCACGAGCGCTCAGCATCTTCAGTCCAAACGTGTCGTTCTTGTAAAACTTTCAAAGGGAGAAAAGAGGAGAAAAGAGACATGGACGGAAGGTCTTGACAGAATAAAGTAAAAATAAACATCAGTTTCCAGCTAATACAATTTACCAAAGGTGTAGAATTGGACTGAGTTGCAAAGAAACATGTACAGTTTGTTAGTTTCCAACTTACCTCCTGGTTCCTCATTTGCACAACAGTTTCCTTGCTATCATAGAATCCAAAGTGGCTGTGTAAGAAAGAGGAACAAGTCAGTCAAGGTAAACAGGAGCCAAACCTCTGCTGCTATTTGACCACAAACACTCGACACTTGTTTGAAATTCTCAGTTAGTTTTAGAATTGTCTTACACCTGAGTAATTATCTAAGCTGATTCGAGGATCGTCCAAATTAATATTTCCCTTTTTTCTTTAAACTGAGATTAGTTTGAGAGGTGAATATGTTTTTAATTCAACCATTGGAATCTGAGTGAGAAAAACTGTTCCAGGTTTGATTGGCTTTGCAGAAAAACTCTTTACTTAGAGAGTAACTCCTTAGAGAAATGAACATTTTGGGGGCTTTCTGTAGTCTGTGGGCAGCAAGACCCTGTTTACACCTGGCATTAACCTGCATCTTAGGTGAACTGCACTAAATGCAAGTGTAAATGACCACCAAGACGGATTGTGATCTGATCACTCAAACCACTTGTTGATTTGGTTTGGGACACATTTGTCCACACATCTTTTGTAGTGTAAACAGTAATGAATCCTGATGCATCCCCAGCAAGGACAGGAAAATATGCCAACAGTGCAGGACATGGTGGCTATTTTGGTAAAAGTGCACCAGTGGTTGAAAAAAATGGAGATAACAAAATCAGCACAAGATGCATAATAAAGACATGAACAGCAATGTGTCTCGGTGTGTCCACTTGTGATTGGATCACCTGATGATCTTTTATATTTTTTCTTGGCATGTTTTAGTTGTGACACCGTTTTATAATTTTGAATCTTATTCTTACTCAAATTCCATCTTAATGGATTGACAAAATCCCCACTTTGTAAGAAATATTCTGATCAATTAATTTTGTTTGTTATCTAATTGGGGAAATTATTATGTTGAATGTTGAATAATTGTATTTCATTTTCTCCCTAATTATTCTCTTTATAGTACCCGCTGTGTTATTATTGTTAAAAGAAAACTACATAAAATATGTGGAATATAAAATAGGAAGGCTATAATATCATTTCTTGGGCTTACAGTATTTATCACAGACACAGTCAAATGAAAGAGCCTCAGCAGTGTCAGCAATGATTGGAACATTTTCATGAGATATAAACCTGGACTCCCACGGTGTGATGACGCCATCATCTGGTCCTCCAATCAGCACAAGCTTCTTGATGCGCAGGAAGTTTTCTCTCCATGCTGAGGGAATGACAATGAGAAATGCACGTTTTTTTTATACTGTTACGATATGTCCATAAGTGTACAGTACATAATGCCCACGACAGCGACTTATTCCATTACATTTCATCTCATTGTGAGGTTTGTCACCATTGAGCAGCGGCAGAAAGGTGTTGCTCTGCAAGTAGCGGGACCTGTGGTGAGGGTCTGTGGAAAAAAGATATATATATATCTGTTGCAGTGTCTTTTCAAGGGGGAATTTGATGCCAATGTGCATGTTATCTTCAGTTAAAAGGTCAATGTTTTCAGCTTTTGAACACAGTGAATACCCCCTTCCCTTATTCTCACCGTTCCAGTAGTCGCAGATAGACACTTTCTGTCCCAGTCTGTTGTAGCAAATACGAAAGACAGTTTTCTTGACACAGTCAGGAAATACCCACTTCAGGTAGTCTGTGTCTGTGGAGTGAACCGGTTAGAAAAAGCAGTAGTGACATTATTCACTACAAATCAACACATTTTGACTCAGCTGAGAGGCCTAAAGTCAACATCCATCATCAGAGGTACATTTTCATCAGACGTAATTGGGATCTAGACACATTTTGGACATTAAATGAAGCTCCTTTACCTCCATACTGCCCAGCCTGTGGTGATGACAGTGAGATGAAGGAGTGGACGTTGTGGTTTGGAGCCGTAGAGAGAAGTGCTCGACAAATTAGACCACCTGAGGGAAAAAAAAGAGGACATAAGACTGCTTTCAGATCCTTAGGCAGACTTTCAAGAGCTCAGAGCATAAAATCTCACCAAAGTCTTATGTGGACTGTAGTGGTTCATACATTACGAGCATGTCAGATAAGTAGGTCATGAAGAGCTTTAAAAACAAGTAAAATAATTCTTAATCAATACAGAAGAGCTTTGGACAACTTGGACAACTCCCATGTCTTTATGGGAGTTGTATATAGTCACATAATTTTTATCCTATGTACATTTAGTTTAATTGAGATCTTCTTTACCTTTTTAAGATATGGGGATAATTCAATTTGTGTTTATCTAATCTTGTGCCTTTTTTCAGACTTTTGAGACCCATGTGCTGCATCAATACAATCCTGATTATTGAAATAAATCTTGAGTTAAGAGTCAAGTCTCATGGCCTTCCTTTTCCACACATTTTGACTGGGGCGCATTATAGTCAACGTTCTTTAAACCTCCTACTTTAGTCATGATAACAAATGTTTAAAGCCCTAGTCTTGAGAAAAGTGGTGTGATTAAAGGTTACTGAAGTGTTAATACTGATTATTTTGTTTGGGTTTGTAAACCCAAGGAAAAAGAAATGACTGATTTATGACCTACAAAGTGTGTGCTTATCACTATCAGCCACAGCCAGTCTGTTCTCCATTCGCTGTTAGCAAAAAGTGTCACATTGACTTTCATAGTTTAGATATTCATTTGTCCTATGTATCAGCAGCAATTCATAGAGAATCAATAACTTAAGTTTACAGCACTGGAAGCTGGCACAATTTATACATTTTAGACTGTTTTTTTAAAACATTTTGATTTTTTATGTGTGCCATTTCTCTGGTCTTTTTTTAGTGGAAGGCATGTGGTACAAAGATGTTTACATCAAAGTTTGTGTACTGTGTATGTTCTGACAGTGTTGTGTGGATTAAATATTTGCTTTCAGCTATTATTTAGATGTGCAGTCTTTGTGACTTGTATTTGTTGTTTTATGCACTGTACTGCATGTTTGCCTACAGAGTAGGAGAAACCTTATCAAAAGAAAATAAAAGGTGCCATTTGCACTACTACTAGCTCCTGTTGTCCTTGGTTCAGTATGTGTAAATTACACAATTTGTCTCTCAGTGAGTTTATCTGTCTCTGATAGACTGACTGCTCTTTCATTCAACACACCCTCTTAGTATGAAGCTAACATTTCTCAAGTAACCAAACTTCTCTTGGGTCACTGTTTGTTGAATCCATTTGGTGTTATGATAGAAAAGTGTGCCACACTTAAATTCTTGTTTTTTAGAGGGACTGACATTGAGGGATCGCACACAGTACTGTGCAAAGGTCCTAGCATTACAATGCAAAAGCCAAAGTCCTCAGGAATAGGAACAAACAATCCTGCAACAGATGGTTTGGCCTCCACAGAGCCCTCAAGATCAAGTCAGTCTGGGATTACATGAAGAGACAGAAGCAACTGAGGCACCTTAGCCCATGAAACCTGCCTAGTACCTTGACAAACTATGTGTGCACCAAAGAGAACTGGTGCTATTTTTAAAGGCAAAGTGTGCTCACAGCAAATGAGTTCATTTGGGTTTCTTGTTTACTGAAATGTGTAAAAAGTTAACTGATAAAAATGAATGTTATCTTTGGGTTTTTTTTGTAATATAGATTGCTATCCATTAGACGTATTTGTGATTTGATTTAGTCATTGTGTTACAAAGAGCTACAACAATTGACAGAAAATTAATCATCAGCTATTTTCACGTATTAGCTTCTTTCCAATTCTCTTATCTCACTATTCCCCTCACTCGAGTTTCTCCATCCATTTCTCCACCTGTACTTCACTTCCTTGTTAGTTCAGTTAGTATTTTAGTCACCGTTTCAGTTCAGTCTTTGTTGGTCCTTCGTTCTGCTTTGTTCAGTTTTGCTTTGACCCACCAGCTTTTGTGTCTGCACAAATCTTGTAGTTATTCTTCCTCACTCAGCCTGCAGTCTCCTGCATTTGGATCAACTTGCTCCATTTCACTTAACACTCTTGTAGGTACTAGATAGGCTTTGAGTCATGTTTTTGTTTGTGTTATGTATCGAGTCTTAATGAGTATGGCTGGTTGTATACTAGTTAAGTTTTGTAAATATATTCATGTGGAGCAAGAGTAACGACTGTTACTTTGCAGTACAATACAAATGAAAAGTAGCCTCTTAGCTTAATCTAAATCGCTTATTCGGAGACAATTCCAATATCCATTTATTTTGGGACTGTGGGAGGAAAACACTCCCAATGCTCACATGCTGTATTTGTTTGTATTTACTTGTGTGCGCACTAATGTTTGTGTAATATATTTTCTACCTATCTTGTAGAAGTGTCAAACCTTAGTCCTAACCTACAGTATCTCAATTTAAGAAATTGTGCTCATAGGGTCCAATTTTCAAAATAAAGATGTTTCATCAATTTACTGCAAACTAAAAAAAAACAGGGTCAGCTAGTATTTCAGTGCTCCGGTAATGGTTGGCCTCTGGGTCTCAACATATAATAAAGCTTTCTAAAATGTGCTATGTGAACTGTAGTCAATGGGCCCCCAAACATGATGGTCCATTCATGAGGCTAGATATTATGGAATAGTCTGACACGGATGAGCCATTCATTTAGAATATGAGCTCCTACCCTCGGGCAGACGATAGAGTCCCTAACTGCAAACTCAACTGTTTTAAGAATTCATTTGTTCCAACCTCCATCAAATTCCTAAACAATGCTGCTTGAGGCCGAAGATTGTGCAATAATTTTATAGTGCTTTTATTATGGTGATATTTTAGCTTGTGTTTTTCCCATTGGTGTATGTACAGTATGTGTTGTGTGCAATGTTATGTAATTGTTGATGGTATGGCTGGTGATGTACTGTTTGTTGTCATTGTGGCTGTCAAGGCATTTATGGCGCAGTTGCTGAGTCCAAGACAAATTTCCCTAAGCGGGACAATAAAGTATATTGTATTAATTGTATTAGATCTTCCCCCTCCATTGATATCTTTAAAACCCGTCTAAATACCCATCTCTTCTCCTTAGTCTCTCAGTTATCTTAACCTGATCACTTAATAATGCATGGGCTAGTTGATGTTATACTCAAGTAGAGGAAGTAATCAAGTGGCCCCCGTCCAGCTTCCTTTGATCATTAATACAATTATTTTCTACCTCAGCACCTTTTTCATCGAAGCCCTCCAGGCTTTCACTGGTCGAACATTTAGATCTAATGCTTAAACTGTTTATTACTAGTCACTTTTAATAAGAATTCAGCATCCCATACTGGTCACATAATGGTGTGTGTGTGTGTGTGTGTGTGTGTGTGTGTGTGTGTGTGTGTGTGTGTGTGTGTGTGTGTGTGTGTGTGTGTGTGTGTGTGTGTGTGTGTGTGTGTGTGTGTGTGCGCGCGCGCGCGTGCGTGCGTGCGTGCGTGTGTGTGTGTGTGTGTGTGTGTGAGAAAAGACCTTGTGAAAAGCACAGAAGATGAATGCCACCAGGAGCCTTTTGCATGATGGGGTTGATGGCTTTCCTGAAGTCTCGGACCTGCTTCCACAATGGCTTCAGACTGGCCATGTTGTCATACATGTCAATCACTTTCACCTCAGTGCCTGGATGCTCCTTGGAGTAAAATAAACATTAAAAAAGGAGCTGTGAAAAATTGATTAAAAGAAGGGACAGAGTAACAGAAGCACAGTAATAACTGATTAAATCAACTAATTTAATCAGTCAGGCTTCTATGGATCGTGATTGCAGACTCCCTGCTGGTCTGTAGTCCTGCTTTACGCCCACTGCAACTATATTCATATTTTCATTTTTATTATCATAGTTTTTATTGTTATCATTGTTGCTGTGATAGTTGATAATGTTGTCAGCCAACTGGGTCATGTGGGCTGTGTGGTTTCCCCAAAATGACAATAATCTTGAAGAATAGAAAATGAAAGGAGAACAGAAAACATTATCTCTAAACTCCTTGCTGACTCACACATCACCTGACTTATATCAATTATTGCCTTTAAAATAATCAGTAATGCCATCCACTGTGGATCTCAAGTCCAAAATGATAATATTATAATTATATTATTATTATAATAATAATATATCAGTCAGAAGGACCAAACCACTACTTTTACTGCAATAATTAACTACATTTTGCTACTAATACTAATGTACTTTTTTACTTGATTTTTCCTTCACCACTTTTACTTGTAATGGAGCTAATTTTAAATAAATTAAAAGTATTCCTTTTGAGCCATGTGACAGATATAATAAATCAGCCAGGTACAAAAAAAAAAAAAGTTTGATTACTTTTTCAGATCTTTAATAGTTTTTTGTATTATAGATTATCATTTATTATTTAATATAATTTTGCAACCTGAAAACTAACTATATCTATCAAATAGCCTAAAGGTAGTGGGCAAATATTGCTACATTTCCCTCTGAATTGTGGTGGAGTAGAAAGTAGCATAAAATGCAAATAAGTAACTGTAGCCTATACTTGAGTAAATCTTCTTACTTACATACTACCTCTTGCATTTCAGATGTCCTACCTTGGTTATGTAAGTAGACAGCTTTATGAACTGCTTTGGTCCATCAAAAATACCATGCACGATGACGACAGGCTTGTACGCGTCAATGCAAAGCCCTGTCAGTCGCAGCAGGAGCAGCAGCAGCAGCAGCAGCAGCGGTGTTGGTGTATCTCCGATGACCTGCGGAGTCTTCATCTTCAGCCGGTCACAGGTGAGACCTCTGGCCGAGCAGATGGAGGATCGGGAGAGGAGACCACTGACAGAG
Organism: Scomber scombrus; assembly: GCF_963691925.1. Taxonomy (NCBI): domain Eukaryota; kingdom Metazoa; phylum Chordata; class Actinopteri; order Scombriformes; family Scombridae; genus Scomber; species Scomber scombrus. The sequence goes on along the minus strand of NC_084976.1, from coordinate 25,078,176 downwards.
TGAGACTTTGCCCTGGGGTGCAGGTCTTTAACAGTGGTGATGAGTGATTATCAGTCTCTTTCAACTTTTTTGTTTGTAGACTTGGAGCACACGGGCGCTTCCTCATCACTGCTGTTCCTACTACTGTAATGTGCGGTTATTTGAGTAGTATTGTCACATCCGTTTTTAGTAATCAGTGAAGGGCTCTGACAGGGCGGGTTCACAATGTCCATGCCTGTTTTAAAACAATAGTCAGGTGAACAAATAATTGTTTTAATCGATTTGTATTACTATTTAGAACAAGAAAAATCCCTTCATAATGCACTTACAATGTAGTCTAAGTTGAGGCCAAAATCCACAGTACTGCTTAAAAGTTTATCTGAAGCTAATATGAAGCTTCAGCTGTCCTGATGAGTCAAATCAAGTAGATCTCTTACAGTCTTTTAGTGCCACAGCTCACTGTCTGGGGAAACACAAACAGGGAATTTGATGCTTAAAAAGACTGTAAATGTTGAAGATATCCACTTCTTATGACTAACTCAGACCACTGAAACCTCTTGTAAGGTTCAGATCAACTTTTAAAATACATTTTTGCACAAACTGAGTGTGTGAGTGTGAGGATACACTGTGGATTTTATCACCCATCATTTACATTGAATTAGCACATTTTGAAGGGAATCTTTTATGAACCAAAAAGAATTCAACATAAAAAAACAAAAGTCTTAAGTATCTGGGGCAAAACTTAACCATAATAAATCAGAAGGCATCTGGTTTGGAAGAGACAATATATGACACTTGATCGACATGTAACATAGAAACCAATAACACCAATAATAATAATAAGAAGAAGAAGAATAAAAAGAAGAAGAAGAAGAACACATTTTATTTATAAAGCACTTTACATTCACAAAACAAAACTCAAAGTGTTACAAGACAAACTAAACATAAAACATCAGAAAATAACAGTTAAAAGACAACATTTCTATTAAAAAGAAAGTCCTTTTTGAAAAGTCTCAATAGTCTGTGGTGCCCTCAGTGGACAACCTCCCACTTCATCCAAACACACATGCCCAAAGTTAAAACACCCAAATCCGGGCACTGCAAGTGCTACAAGTGATGTGGTCTTTAAACAATAAATAACTGAACTGAAAAGACAAAGAACACTGGACGTGAGACGAATAAGACTCACACCTTGGCATTTGTTTACATTGTAGATTTATACTATTTAGTATTTTTGTTGTCAATATTAATTAATGATGTATTATTTTTCAGATGTATTTTATTGAATGTATTGCTTTTACTTGTGTATGTATGAATTCTCCCTGTGTAAAAATGTAATAAAGTATATTTAAAAACTCAAGGTACATCATATACTTCTTCGTGCCCCTGGTTCTCCATACTAGTTAATGCCACCTAAAGGAAAAAATTGCGATTTCCCTTTTCCGCCATACACCAGATGATAGATTAGAAAAAATGAGCAACATCGCTTTACCGCCATACCTCCCGTTTTGTTATAATATGTTTTTACCTCATGCTTCAAACCCAAAAGAGGAATCCTAATAGTCCACATTTACCTTCAATATTAATACTGAAAATCAAGATCAAGTACATTTTTGTCTTCTGATCCACGGGAGGTTTCTGTCCTCCCTGAGTTCACCTTAAGACACTTGCACAAGCATTTGACAGGTGTACTGCTGCAGGCAGACCCACATGCCACGGACACAGGGGCATGACCGCTCTCTGGAGGCCTATGTTCTCAAGAACTGGGTTTCTGAAGTTGTGCACATGGTATCTTGCGATATCTGCACAAACTTGCAAGAACTACTTGCAGCCAAAGGGTTTGCCTGAGCTCTCTATCTCCAGTCAAAAATGTAAGAACAGTCCCAGGACTCAGTGCCTCTGGGACACCAACCACTATTTCATGCTCCTAGGACACCAACCACTAATGCCTCTGGGACACCAACCACTATTTCATGCTCCTAGGACACCGTACAGTACTTCGTGCCCATGGGACACTGACCCCTATTTCATTCCCCTTGGACAAATACTACTTCATGCCTCTATTTGATAATATTTTACCAATTGTATTTCATACTTTTTGGATTATTGTTTACATGGACACTTAGGCATATCTACTGTACTCTGTACTGGGCACGTGGTCACAATACGTGTATGAAGGCATGTGTAAGGTACCTATGTAAATGTGTTTTAAGACCAAACAAAACTGTGTTTATTTGACTTGATTCTTTATACATTTATTTTAATCCATGTGAAAAAATGGCTGAATATGAATTATTATTTTGAATGCCCCTTTTCTCAAAAATAATGTTTGATGACATACAAACTTTGGAAGAGCATATCTCACCAAATATTTGGTGTTAAAAGATAATGTTGGTATCGTCATAAAGCTGAGACTTTCCTCTTTACAGACATATAGAAAACTATATATACAAAAATGTGTTTCTGGGTCAAAGTGACTCAAAATGATCACATTCATGTATACAATATCACCATGATCAACGAAGGCAAGCTTGTACATTGCACTATTGTTTTGAGACTAGCAAAAGAGAAACAAGATTTGTTTCTATACAGAAATCCAAACTTTTTGTTTTCTTGATAGTTTTCCCACATGGACCTTGAAAGTGAGTTTATCATCCAGCCAGAGCCCGAAATATTTATAACAATCAACAAATTCAATAAGTGAACGTTAAAGGGTTTGGATGTGTGTAGTGGGCTGGTTGCTCTTAGGTGACCTGGAGAATAACATGCATTTTGTTTTTAGAATTTAAAACTATTTTAACAGTACTAATTATTTAATTAAGTTATTTAAGACTAATTTATGATTAATAAAAGATAAGGTTTCCTGTCAGTGTCTCTGAAAAGTAAAACCTCTTTATTGTTGTTCTCCATATGACCATAAGGGGGCAGTAAGCGCAGCCACTGATCCAGATCTGCTCGTGTGACGTGTTTCCGCTTCCGACTTAACGTGCGTGCAGCGAAGTTAGCAAAATATATATTTGGATATGTTTTTATCCCTTTGGAGGTTTTTCATAAATGAAGTCACAAATAGTTTAAAATGGTCGTGTCGGGCTGCTCTTAATCTCGTTTTCTCACTGGGAGTTTATAAACTACAATCAAAGCAAGCATCTTATTTGTAGTTGGAGTTACTTCCAGCATAACAACAACGTTGTTTCTGCACTTTGAAAAGCGGTAAGTAGAGATTCATGGGTTGTTTTACCTCAAAGAAACATTAGCAAAGCTTTGGATATATGTTATTCTTAAGCTTTCAGTCTAACGTAAGACTTACTGTAAAAATGAAGCAGAACAGCTCACTATATGAAATACCGTGTCACTACACATGGAGGCAAAAAGCATGAACATTAACTTTGTGACTCACCTGTTAACATCTTGTAGTAGTAGTAGTGTTTTATTCAGTCATCATAACACAACAAACAGAAAGTACTTACAATATTGAATAAGTATATAGATTATAAATAACAGCTAAAATTAATTAATGTAATAATGTTAATGACTGAAAAGCCTGTCCTACATAAAACACACGTTAAATTAAGCTACCCACCAAAAAATGCTGATGAAAATAAGAAAGAAAGAAGACTTCCCATTTCAATGTGTAACTCTCAAAAATAGCCCAAAAGCACTTCGTTTGAAACATTCAATTCATTTAATGAAACATTCAATTACACATTCTCAAATGTAAGTCAGCCGTATTCCAAAGTTTAACCCCTACAACAGAAATACATCTCCTTTTAATCTCTTTTTGGGCTTTTCTTGCAGACTAACATTAACTTTACTGTTATATCAAAGCAAAGATTGCTTTGCAAAGTCTGCTGAACATTTAAGGCTCCCCTTTCAGACATTTGTTAAGATACATATAAAAAATGATCTGCTCTCAATAATAATTTGGGAAAAACCTCAAATTTGTAGTTAACATATATATTACATATATGTATATATATATATATATATATATATATATATCATTTAGTAGAACAGTGTCACTGAAACAACAGAAACAGTTTTTAAGTTATCAAGTGGAGCACACCTTAATGTAAACAAGGCATTAAATAGCCATGTGGCTCATATGTACAGAATATAACCTTAGTATAGGCATTATTGTATTCATTTAATTTAAATAGTTTGTTATCTGTTGCCAATGTCTTATAGACTGTTTCTTGTGCTGATATAATGTCTCCTTCCAGGAATCAGTGAAGTCTGGTTTTAAATCAGGCTATCCAATTGACTTCTCTATAAAATGTTGTCTAGAATAACAAATGAACATCCAAAGTGGTCACTTAATGTCTAATATAATGTGTCACCATGTCTTACACAGTCTGACAAATTGCAAATATCCCCAGCATATTCAATGATGAAATGACAAAACGAAGCTATTCAGATGCTATATTGTGAGAAAACATCAAATGTATTTGATGCTTGATGGGTGTTTTAATCTGCACAGTCTTGCACAAAGTTAATGGTGAATGAACATAACATTGGATGTTTGGTTGTGGGCAGCAGGTTCTGTAACTATGTGTTTTATATATACACCTGGATTACAGACTACTTTGTTCTTGTCTTGTGACTTCTTCCCAGACAGGCACCATGGCCAATCTGGAGCAATGGGTGAATGACCGTCTCCATGACATCCTCGGGTTGAGTGACAGATATGTGTCTCAATTCATGATCGGGACTGCTCGGAGAGCATCGAGCTCTCAAGACTTTGTGTCTCGTCTTCAACAGACGGGCACGATTGACATTGACGAGAGTGTCACTGCCTTTGCGGAGGAACTCTTTGACAAGGTACATTTTCAGCAGGGGAACATTTGGTGGGACTGAAACCTCTAACAATGCTACAGCACTGACATCTTTTACCATTTTGCGTTACAGATTCCTCGCAAGCAGGTTGTTGAAAAACCAGCCCGAGCGATCGAGCGGGAAGCCATTGAAATGGATAGGAAAAACCGCACGTACACCTTACTGGAGGACAGTGAAAGTGATGGAGATGCTGTGAGAGACAAGCAGAAAGGGAAAAAGAAAAGCAAAGACAAGGACAGAGGAAACAAGAGGAAACACATTAGGCAGAAAAAACAGAGCGAGTCATCTAGTGAAGAGGAAGTGCCTAAAAGGTAATCCAGACATTTTCTACCAATTTCATCACGATTGGTCAGTTTTTGCATACATTTTAAATATAGTTTTGATGTTGTTTCTATGTAGTGACATGCAATTCTGTTTGAATAGAGTCAGAATAGCCTGTCTTGACAGTAATTTAAATAATCAAACAATCCTTCTTAGGATATTGATCAATTAGAAACAGGAGTAGAACTTTTGTAGCAGTGAAAAACTCTACTAAACAAGAAGACGTGGTGAGAAGTGATGTTTTTACAAAGTAAAAAAACAATTACAAATCTTTTTATCAGCAGGATACTGCTAAATAATATGTGGAATCAAATAAGGCTACCTCGTTATATTCGACCAAGCTGTTAGTCAATGAGAAGAGTCTTAATAGAACAAGTTTTCATTAGTCGGTTAATGGCGGGGGAAAAAAGACTAATGACCTGTTTGAATTAAATATCTACAGTTTATCGTTGCAACAGACAGAAGTCTTTTACCCAGCAGAGGGCATTCTTAAAATTTCACCGTCAGCTGAGCCTATCACCCTTTGACATGTTTGTAAACTAAGCTAATAAAAAAAATAAAAATAAAAATGGAGAAGGACAGTAGTAGTACTCTGACTAATAATTAGTACTCCATTCAGAGTTGCATTTCATTGTTAAAAAGTTATTAGACTAAATCATCCAAAGTGAAGGATCATTTTGAGTACGTAAAGGATGATCCCAAGTAGGTGATATGAAAAATCCACATACAAACATTTGTCTATCATTTGTCAGTCTCAAATATGAATTGTCATCTGAAACATGTATGTAGCCTAACATTGGCCACCTAGCAACCACCTAGGTGGGAATCACAGGTGGACTCACAATACGATATCAAGATACTCTTCCCGCTTTGACAGTATATTACTACAAAAGTGATTCTGCCATACATGATATAGCACAAAGAAATATGTGCTAAATGAAATGATTGTATTTATTGTGCATTTTATGCTGTAGATTTAAACATTTTCTGACATTTTTCTTAGCCTTAACATGAGTACCCTAAAAACTCAAAATTTGATCAATTTTTCTAATATCAGGAGTAATTCAGACCATAAGTCTGCCCAGAAAGAAGAAGAGGTAGAGGAAGAGTGGGAGAAGGAAGAGAGAGAGCGACTGCAGGATATTGAAGAAAGAGATGCGTTTGCTGAGCGAATGAAGCTGAAAGACAAAGACAAGACCCGCAACATTACAGAGAGGACTGATAAAAAGGTGGGAGACTGTGGAGTTACAGAATAGCTCAAAAGTCTTTCAAAAATGATTTACTATGTGATGCAGGTAAACAACTTACATTTTGATTGACTGTCTCCAGGCATATGAGGAGGCTCAGAAGAGACTGAAGATGGCTGAAGAGGATCAGAAGAATGTAGTGAGTACTCGCTGTGAATTATTTAGGAGAACAGAGACACTTTCCTTTTGATATTGGAAAAAACCTGTTGCTTCAGTTATGATTGTACAATAAAGTTTGTTGATCCTTTGCCTTCTTTTCTCCCTCGCTAGTTGCCAGAACTGAGGAAACGATCTCGCTGGGATTATCTAAAGAAGAGAGAAGCAGAGAAGCTGGAGGACCTGGAGGCAGAAATCGCTGACGAGGAGTACCTTTTCGCTACAGACGAGATGACTGCGAGGGAGAAAAAGGAGTTGGAATACAAACGCACCCTCCGCGACTTAGCTAAAGATTACAAAAAGGCTGGTGTCAAGGAACACGAAGAAAGGAAGAACAGATACTACATGCCTGAAGAGAATAGAAGCAAGGTAGAACTGTTTTTTATAGCCAACATTTCTAGCTTTGTGTTTCTCTTTTTTTGTTCCTTTTACTGCCTCCTCTGTCTTTTCTCACCGTTTCTTTCTTCGTCTCCTTCCCCTTCCTCCCTCCTCACTGACCAGGAGGTGCCCCAGAGGGACCTGGAGCTGGAGGAAACTCCTATGGAGCTGGGAGGAGAGCAGGGCCGCTGGGAGGAGGAGAGGCTGAAGACGGCCTCCCTCAGCTTCGGCGCCAAAAAGGAGCGAGAACAAGGCTTGAGACACGAACAGGAGAAATACCAGCTGATCCTGGAGGAGGACGAGATGATCAACTTTGTCAGCACTGCCATTACCATGAAGGGAACTCGAGCGGAGCAGGTGGGGTTCATTTGGTGTATTTTACATACTGAAAAAGATCATCTCATTCTAAAAAAAACCTAAAATGTAAGTGAACTCCCGTTGTGTTCAGGAACAAGAGGCTCCAACTGTCTCCCAGGCAGAGATGAAGAAACAGTCCATGCAGGAGGTCCGACGCAGCTTGCCCATCTTCCCCTACAGAGGGGACCTGCTAGCTGCCATCAACGAACACCAGATCCTGGTCATTGAGGGGGAGACAGGCTCTGGCAAGACCACCCAGATCCCACAGTACCTCCTGGAAGATGTAACTACATAATCTAATAATAGCACAATATATTCACATATTGATATATCGCATATATAGAATCTTGAACGTAAACAAAATTCAGTCGAAACAGCTTCCCACCTCTCTGGATTACTTCTCCTCCAATCATGTATTTAGCTTATAAATGGACCTTACACAGAATCTCCTTTTTTTTTCTCAAACTTTACTTGATCCGTTTGTAATTTTGATTATTGGCAACAGAAATCAGTCAGACTGAAAGCAGCTATAATCGTTGTTTGTCATTATAACAATATAGTAATGTGAGAGACGTTGCTCGTAGGACCTGCAGAATTATCACTTAACTCTGCAGCTTCCTTCAGCTTTACAGAGCTCTTATAGCGTCACTTATGGCTGCAGCAGAAAAAAGCTCTAAAAACCCACTACTGTAGTGTACACTACTGCTCAGCCAACCAACTACAACCCAACGACAAACAAGCCCTGTCAATTGTAGACTAGCTGGTGAACATATTGGAGCATTTGGTTGCTAAAGAGATATTTCCATTAGGAGTTTGTAGAGATGAAAAGCAGAGTGAATATTGGACTTACATTCACCAGGTGGACAGAGACATGATTCCAAATAAATGATAATGTTGCTCCATAACTGCTGGATGTGTAAATAAGCAGGTGTTTGCTAATCAGTTCAACAGGTCATATGATTTTTCTGTTGTGTTCACGACTTGTTTCTGCTGCCCCCAAGTGGCCAAAAATTCAGTTTATGCAGGTTTAAAGCCATATCAGATCATGTTAAACTGAATCATACAACACTTTAATGCTCACTCTAAGCTCTCGAAGACTTTGCCAGCAAGATCAAAGCAACCAGGAAAGTGTTTCCCATAGAGTTTTTATTTTTTATTTTGCCCTCCTTTGCCAAAGTAATGCAAAGGATCATAATATCTTTTAGAGATGTTTCTTGTTCTCAAGCGTATTAACAGTAGTGAAAAGTTACACGCTCCACTGATTCCTCTATTTGACAGTGCTCACATATTCACTTTTTTTTCAGTAGCACAGCTCAAAGGAAATTCTCATTGTCCCCTCTGTTTAGGCATGGTGGCAGAACAAAACTAAAATCACGTGCATTGTAAAACACAACCAGTGTCAATTGGGGAAAATGTTTTTATATGATTTGGCGGAGCCAACCCCTAAACCTATATTTCCTCTCTCAGGGATACACTAAAGGAGGCATGAAGATCGGATGTACACAGCCTCGCAGAGTTGCAGCAATGTCAGTGGCTGCAAGAGTGGCAGAGGAAATGAGCGTCAAGCTTGGTAATGAGGTGAGTTTGGTGTATTATCACGATGATATTATGTCATTTTCTCTTTATTGCAAAAACAATGTAATTCATTCCAAGACTGATGGTTTCCATTTAAGACCTGAACAATAATTACATTATGTTTTTGTGTGCTGCAGTTATTAAATATTTAATATCCTTTCTTGAAGTCTTTATTTATCCCTGACTATTTTTTTTCTCTTTTAAATAAAGGTACTCACTATTATTTGGTGTAAATAAAAGGTCTTAATTCTTCATCTTCACTATTACTTCATCCAGGTGGGTTACAGTATCCGCTTTGAGGACTGCACATCAGAGAGAACGGTGCTCAAGTACATGACAGACGGAATGCTGCTCCGAGAGTTTCTCACAGAGCCCGATCTGGCCAGTTACAGGTAATACTTAGAGGTGTTTTTTACTGGAAGTTTCTCTTTAATTTGTGCAGAAAAATTAAAACTAACCATTTAAATATTATCATACCATTGCACTTATTGAATGACTTTTTTCATTCAAACATTAGAACACTGTGTCTAACAACTTAAACTTTATTATCTTCTTGGTAGATGTCTGTTTCTTAATTTATGTCTGTTTCTTTTTTTTTTGTTCTTGATCTTATGTTCTTGATCTCATCACACTTTCAACTTTCACTGTAGTGGTGTCTTTGAATAATCTGTACACTTTTCCAGTAATACTTTCCCTTTACTGCTTGCCCTTCCAGTGTATAATTATTTTCTAGCCATCACTTGTGTTGCCCGCCACAGAGTTCCTCTATACTTGCTCTGTGTTTCTGTGATCAATAATAATGATACTGCTGATAAATTCACCACAGGACTAACTTTACATGTTGGTTTTGGAGATTCACATTAAACTTAGCATTATTGAGCAGCTGTAAGTATCGCTGTATTCATTATCCTGTTCCTTTAGTGTGATCATCATAGATGAGGCCCACGAGCGAACGCTCCACACAGACATCCTGTTCGGTTTGATTAAGGACATCGCCAGGTTCAGACCAGACTTGAAGGTGCTGGTGGCCAGCGCAACTCTGGACACTGAGCGCTTCTCCTGTTTCTTTGACGACGCGCCCGTCTTCAGGATCCCTGGCAGGAGATTCCCTGTTGATATCTTCTACACTAAAGTAAGAACAAGCATTTTGTACAGATCCATAAAAAAATTAAAGAACTTAATTAACTTCTTAATGCAGTGTAAATATGTTATCATCATTACTCATTTGCAAGAAAGAAAATCTGTATTATACACTATCTATGTCAAGGTTTTATGCTGCAACAAACTGTTATTTTTGTTATAAGTTAATCTGTTGTTTATTTTCTTAATTACTCTTTTGCTCTCTTTTTCATTTTTTCTAGGTGTAGCACAATGTTTACAAGATGGCTAGTTTAACTGTATAGCTAAACTTTTTTTTGTTGTATTTTCTCAGTTTCAAGTGAGTCTAGACAACCTCTACCCCCAAAATAAAACTTTTCTTTTGATGTATTGATCTGTATGTTGTGCTCTCAAGGCTCCTGAGGCAGACTACTTGGAGGCTTGTGTGGTGTCAGTGCTACAGATCCACGTCACCCAGTCTCCTGGAGACGTTCTGGTCTTCCTCACTGGACAGGTATAGTTTATATCAGGGATTCTTCAACAATTTTTGGGTCCTGGTTTTTGTGTGTAAAATCTGTACACAATGAGTCAGATATATTTATACATCATGTAATGTTTTAGCCTGTTTATCACAGACAGCTCAGGAAGTCCACTATAGTCTTAGTATTCAGAAATTAAGTCAAAGGGACAATTCCCATTATTTATCCTCATGTGGGTTGACTCTTTAATCTCTTTGCATGTGTGTCTTGCAGGAAGAGATTGAGGCTTGTTGTGAGCTTCTCCAGGAGAGATGCAGGCGGCTTGGATCAAAGATTGCAGAGCTGCTGGTGCTGCCGATTTACGCCAACCTGCCGTCAGACATGCAGGCAAAGATCTTCAACCCTACTCCACCCGGTGCCCGTAAGGTGAGACAAAGTCGTATTTCTATGCAGAATACTTGGCAAACTTATTGTTGACTAATAGACCCACCCTGGAGGTAGCAGGGTGTAGGATTAATATTTCAACTTGGCAAACATAAATTCATCACTAGAATATGACAACAAAGCTTTCCCTCTTTGTGGATATTCTCCAGTGCTGTTCCTTTTTAGTTTATGGCTATTAAAGACACAATAAGACATTAACTCTTGTGTCATCTGTTTATTGTATCAGTTGTGTAGTGAGCAAGAGCCTTCTCAGACTTAACCAGATTAAACGTCCATGCAATTATTCACCATTAGAGGCTGCTGTAGTGCAGTGAGACTGAATACAGAGAGTTACAGTGTCCCAGTTTTGACATTAACACTGTTTGACAGATTAAAGGAAGTTACGGTTCATTTCAACCTGATGTATTTCACATAAATCAGGCCATTGTGGCTCGATGTGCCACACTAAGTTTGCACTTTCCATTACAGAAATTCTTGGAAACAAGAACTCCGACAAAACATTTATAAGGGGAAGCAAGCCTCCTACAGCTTTCCAAATAAACAAGATTTTTACATAAACCATTTCAAACATTTGTCTCCGTGTCTGAACAAATGTAAACACAGAAACTAGCCGCCAAGGTAATTTGCACATCTGTCTTTTCACATGTGGAGGTTGTGGATAGCGTAGACTGTTCCTCCTAGGGAAAGTAACTTAGTAAGTTGTAGTAGTAACTTAAATTACTAAAAATTAAAAGGAATAATAATTCAAATTAAATAAAATGTAGCACTTCTGCAAGGTCCCAATTTGTAAAGGGTAAAATGCACGGTGCAGTTTTTATGGGCCGCCCCTGGATGACGGTGACTTGCTTACTGTAATCAGTTGCATAAGATGTTGCATGTTGTTATCGCTTTTTTTTTTTTTTTTCATAGAGGTGAGCTAACCATTCAGTTTATTTTGTGTAGGTGAAACGGTCTCCAGGACAATGTTGATAAACGCTGAAAAGAAATATGTACATAGCTGGGATTACTCACATCTGTGGGCATGTGTGGATTTGCAGCAGGAACACCACCAGTTTCTTTTGCAGTCACCTTTCTGCCTCCATTCTTGGATTCTCATTTGTTCCACTTTCATTTGTTTTAGCTCCTCTCTGTGGACTCTTATTCAAGTAAATACAGTTGGCCATCCTTATAAGAGTCCACAGGATAAGCCTTATAACGTACAAGAAATAAACTAGCGTGCGTGGAAGAATATGTGGGTGGTTAGGTTAACCAGCAACTTCCCCTAGATATAGATCCCTTTGCAGTTATCCATAATGGCTGCTACAGGCAGCTAGTTTATGTGTTTGCCTTCCAACTGACTCAGAGATAAACATTTGGAAAGCTGTAGGAGTCTCAGTAGCTACCCCCAAATACATAATTTTGTGTGAGTCCTCATTAAACAGAACCTTTATAATTGAGCTGGCCTGACCCATAGATCCACAATGGCTGCATTTTTGAGAAATACATCAGGTTATGTAATCCGCCATTTCCTTTCAATGCCTTGTTAGGTAGGTTTTATCACATTTTTGATTGCATTGTTTCTCTGCTGGATTTAATCTTTATTCTTTTTTTGTACAGTGCTTTATCTCTTACTCACTTCATCTCTTTGCACCGTGTGTGTTTGTTCACTATCAATTGAAGGTGGTGGTGGCTACGAATATCGCAGAAACCTCGCTGACCATAGATGGCATCATCTATGTGATTGACCCAGGCTTCTGCAAACAGAAGAGTTACAACGCCCGCACCGGCATGGAGTCACTCATTGTCACGCCCTGCTCTCGGGTAACTGCTCACTGGTCTTCTTAATGTTTAACAGAAAGCAAGTCAATGTATTCAGAAGTGTAGTGAATGCACATATTTTTCCGAGTACCGTAATTCACCAATATCTTAGTGTGTCTGCTAACAGTTAGTGTCCAGTCTTAGCCTCTACATGGGCTCAAATCTGTTTCACCATCTCATGCTGTGCGTTTCTGTTTCAGGCTTCAGCCAACCAGAGAGCAGGCCGTGCAGGCAGAGTGGCAGCAGGAAAGTGTTTTAGGCTTTACACAGCCTGGGCCTTTAAACATGAGATGGAAGAATCGACTGTGCCTGAGATTCAGAGGACCAACTTGGGCAATGTCGTCCTGCTGCTTAAGAGTTTAGGTGAGGATCGGAAGCCCTGTAGGCTGTGAGGTTAACGATATCATTTTGGATAAAACTACAATAATTGATCTATAATTTTTGCTTTAAAGTTTAACAGATTGGTTTCATTTCATACACTCAGTCATGATGGTGGAATAGAGTAGATCACTCAGGTGGTTTTAATTTCACAGTAATACTTTTCTGCCTGCAGGTATCAATGACCTCATTCACTTTGACTTCATGGACCCTCCTCCTCATGAGACTCTGGTTTTGGCGCTGGAGCAGCTCTATGCCCTCGGAGCACTCAACCACCTGGGAGAGCTCACAAAGGTAGTTGGACGAACAGAAATACAGTAATTCACATTTTTATGTGATTCAGTGTTTGTTTTGCTACTCAGTATTACAAGGAGCATGATCCTCCTTGTGATTTGTAAGTTGCCAGCGGATCAATAGACTCCTTTAATTTCACATATTTCGCTTTGAGTTGCCGGAATTCAGACATATCTAGTTAGTTATTATACAATCAAGCACGCACAACAAGCGGTTGGTGAATAACTCCACACACTCATCCTCTTCTTAGCAGAGGGTTATAAGTAAACAGTGAAGCTTAAGTAATGCGAAGATGTTTTACATTCCTAACTTTAATCACAGGAAAGAGATGCGTAATCCTTTTATTTGACAAGCATAATCTATGTCCATCTTCACTTGGTTGGCCTGCATATTTGCATGAGGCACTGTGCATACCTGATGCTTCAGATGCTGTGATATGCCCTCCAGCGCCAAATTGTCACTCACTTCCTTGATTAAAAGTGCTGATACATAGAAGAGATGACTCGTGGTATTTACAATTTAGGGCTGCGATTGACTGTCTGATAGACTGTCGTTGCAAAATAGCACAAATTATTGTTTATTAAATGGACAAACTGTTATTGGTGAATTGGTAAAGTCACTTCATGTCTGTTCTTGTTATTTTTTTGGAGTTCAGCTGGGACGCAGGATGGCTGAGCTGCCAGTGGATCCCATGTTGAGCAAGATGATTCTGGCCTCTGAGCAGTAAGTTCTGATAAGCCTTGACTATATGTGCATTTTTTTCATAGAACATATGATAAACCTAATCAACAGCTGAATTGATAATGAAAATAATCATCAATCTACCGCAGTTATGAAATTTGAATTTACCATTCAGAGACGTTGGCATAACTGCACATCGAAAAAATGAAAGAAGCAAATAGTCACAGAGCAGTCATTACAGTTTCTTTTCAGAAAGTATCATTTTTGGTTTTATTCTCTGTGTCACCATATTTCATCTCATTTTTACGTCTCTTCTTCCTTAAGGTACAAGTGTTCAGAGGAGGTGTTGTCAATAGCGGCCATGCTGTCGGTGAACAACTCTATTTTCTACCGGCCCAAAGACAAAGTGGTGCACGCCGACAACGCCAGGATGAACTTCGTGGTGCCAGGAGGAGACCACCTGGTGCTTCTCAACGTCTACACGCAGGTACCTGCATATGGACAGCAAAAGAGCAGCCATTGGCGTTTTATTAACTCATCCTCCGCATTGAGTGGATGGTTAATTATAAACACCTATACAGTTGAATGAAGCGCAATAAATATTTCATAGATTATGTCATTGTGAAGTTTAATATTGATAGATTTGTGTTGACATTGTGTCAGAGAGGTGTTAATTCACTACTAAATAACTACATACATTTTTGAGGCCGTAATTAGTGGCAGTGTTGGTGTCAAAATTTTCTGTTTCTAATATTTTGCCGTTTTTATTAACACGAGTTGGAAAGAAAATTAATCTTTTCAATATAATGCAATACAACAATGCAACTAACTTTGACCTTAAAAAAAAATTCTCAACACAAACTGAACATTATAAGGTAGGATTCATTACTGGTTCACTGTAGTGAATTGCAGTAGTGTTCATGTAACAGCCAACCAGCCAACCGCCACATATTTCAGGTTTTCTGTGACCTGGTATGCAAATGGATGGTGTATGCACAGTAAAATCTGTGTTTGACTTGTCTTTATTTTCAGAGTAGACCTACTGAACGGTGGCATTTGAACTATAATAACCTGTTACTTATTTGCATACTAAAAGGGCAGGATGACTATTATTTTTGGGCTTCATTTAATTTGCAATTATTTTGATCTAATGATTGTTTTCCTCAAATTGATTTACTATTACAGAAGACTAAATAAATCAGAGGACATATACATTAGAGGTGAATGAATCATAGTCTCATCGGATATAGTAGAGAGATTTACATTCTGTCGATCGATGAATCAACTAGTCGTTGCAGCTCTACATATTTAAATGGTGACTTAAAATAATTAATTTGCTGCATTTTGTCCAGATTAAATTATTCTACATCTGTGGTTTGTAGCTCATTTCTACCTAGAACTTGGGTATTGTGCTAACTGTGATGTTCATGTCTTTCTGCGGTTTCAGTGGTTGGAGAGCGGCTACTCTACACAGTGGTGCTACGAGAACTTCATCCAGTTCCGCTCCATGAGAAGAGCCCGAGACGTCAGGGACCAACTGGAGGGTCTAATGGATCGCATCGAGGTGGAGGTGGTCAGCTCCGATGGAGACAGTGTGCCAATTCGCAAGGTCAGTGCTCCAAAAACTGGAATCCTGGAATCTCAACTTTGGTTCGTGTTCTTAATAAAATGGATAAATTATACTTTACCAGACTGTCTGTGGCCCAGTGTGACCATGGCTATTGTAGGCCATCCTGCTTTTAGACTGCAAAGATTAGTCGATCGACAGAAACTATTTTGATCGATTGTCAAAGTCATTTTTTTTACAGCAAAAAAGTTGAATATTTGACTGCTCCAGATTCTTTATTATACTCAGTGTAAGGGTTTTTCCACTATAGTAAATTGAATTTTGGGGGATTTTGGACTATTGTTCAGACATTTTAAGATGTTGTATTCTGCTTTAGGAAATTGTGATGTGCATTTTCATGGTTTTTCTCATGTTTTATAGACAATTAATTGATAATGAAAAATAATAGCACTGAAGAGTTAAAGAATACCCACTACAACGTTAAGAAAACAAGATGGTGCCTTTACTAAAACAAAGTGCATTACTTGTGTTCAGTGTTTGCTTCTCTGGTGACTTTACAGAATGCTGTAACGACCTCAGGGTAAATACTGGTTCCAGATAAACAGCTCAAGATTAATGACACATTTTGACCCATTTAGCCATTGGCAGGACTCATGATTTCCTGTAGGCCTCAAGTCGAAAGGCTGCTTAATGAAGTTTTTGACAGGCTGCTATCAAAATGACCATTTTTTAAAAATATACTACAGTTTCCTTAAGTCAAATTTCATTTTTTGGTCTTCTTCTCAAGCTGGGTGGATGTTTGTTGTAACAAAAAGTTTTATAAAGATGCTGGGCTCTCTCAAAAAAAAAAAAAAAATGAAAAAAAGAGAACCTGTAAATCTTCACTGAGCAGAGGCTGTAAAACCGCCTCTTTGTGCAGTCTGTGCTTTCAGCCCTCTCATATCAGGGTCCACGTATTTTGTGAACCCACCCATAAACCACTTCAGATAAGCAAGGGCGTTTGTTTTATTGGTTGGGTTACACCTATTACCATTAGATACTGCCTTTGCCTGTGTCCAAAATCCTGCAGCAGCTAAACAGGAAAAAATAATTGTTTAATTTATTAAGTTATTGTAAATTAAACTCCCAATAAACAGGCTTTAATAGCAGCGTGTTTATTTCCTGATTTGTCTGTCAACTGAATTTCAGCGTCATGTTTTCATTTATAAGCATTACTTAAGTGAACACACCCAATACCTCCTGGCCTAGATTAACAGGTGTGAACAATTTAAATGCATCGGTGAAAAGAGGATTGGAAAAGCAGGTCTGACTGTTTGGAGTGGTACTCTGTGGTATCTGTGTGGTTATCCCACATGAAACTACTCCACTATACTTTTGGATAGGAGCGAAACAGGACCTTTGCCTCAACGTGTTAATGAATTGTTATGTTTAAATGTGAATTATCTGCTTCTAGTACCCTGCTGTAGTTCCCTTGAGCAAGACACTGCTCAATAATAATATTCCTGCTGTTTCTGCTTTAGAATAAACAAGAATATAATAGAATAATTGTTTTTTATGTACATAAGATGCTGTGTGAGACAAATCAGGCCCATCAGTAAGATATCATCAGTGCTCTTACTGCTTGATAGAAAACTAAAACTGGGAAAGATTTACTTTATTTATGACTAAAACTATTTTCTGATAAAATAACATTTAGTCTGACTTACTCCTTCTCTTACTTACCTTCCTTTTCAAGCAAGTAGGGTTCATTATTATGTTGGACTTTAGCCTGTAGCCTCATTGAGTTGAGTCAACCAGCCACCTTTTATACCACTCTAACATTACCTATATGGAGTTAAAAATGTGCAAATATGTATCTTATGAAACTGTCATTTAATTTTTCTTTGAATACATGCTCCAAAAACACCAAAACTGTGGCAGTGCCAGTTGCCCCATGGTGGTTCAGCTCTAATTTTGCTAGTTTCTTTTTTATTATGATGACTATAATGACTTTCAACCTTCCTGCAATGCAGTTGTCTATAGGGACTAAAAATAGACCTCATTATCGGTATCATTGTTTTTTTTTTTTTATCCGACACATCCATTAATCTTTTGCTTTTGCATATTCTTGTTTCTATTTTTATTCTTGCGTTGCTCCTTTCTCTATAATGCTGCTGTAGTCACGTTGATTTCCAGCCTGCATGGCAAAGAATCAGCTGACTATAAATTCCTCCTGGTTCTTGTCCCTCTCCCAGGCCGTGACTGCAGGATATTTCTATCACACTGCACGACTGAGTAAAGGCGGCTACAAGACAGTGAAGCATCAGCAGACAGTCTACGTCCATCCCAACAGCTCTCTGTTTGAAGAGCAGCCTCGCTGGCTCATCTACCACGAGCTGGTCTTCACCACCAAGGAGTTCATGAGACAGGTATGCTTGCTCTGATGTCAAACTTTTTCTAAACTTCTCTCAAATATTTGCAGCATTAAGAGAAGATAGGTAGTAGTTTTTTTGTTTAATGTTTCTCAGAAGACAATCATCAACACACATTAAACTGCAAGAAAGCTAATCACACCTTTCATTGAGTCTAATATGAAGGCTTTCACAGAATAACTGCATGTGAGAATGACACAGCACACAATGAGGAAGTGTGACAAGTGGTCCTGTGTGATATTTAACCTGCATCCCGCTTCGTATCGACATCAGATTGACTAATCTCTCTCCCCCGCACACAGGTGATTGAGATAGACAGCGGCTGGCTACTGGAAGTGGCTCCTCACTACTACAAGAGCAAAGAGCTGGAGGACAGCAGCAGCAAGAAGATGCCCCGCAAGCAGGGCAAAACAAAAGAGGAGCTGGGCTGAAGGGAAAACCATCACTCAGGGGACAGATGGCAAAAATAAAAAGTACAGGGGCACACTCCGTCCTTCTCTCAGGGCAGGGTTAAAAGTAGGAGGAGAAATGATGTTGAAAGTTTTGAAATTGCATAAAAATAAAGTGGAAAAGTGTTGAAAATGTAGCTGTTTGGTACCAGTTCAGCTTATAAACAGCCTGTCTTTCACAATGTGAAATTGTTGTGAAAATGTTTCTGCTGTAGCTTGATACGGCATTTTTAACAGCGCCCACAACAGCGTCAGCATTGAATTTCTACCAGATTCAACACAGGACATTTGGTAAATTGTGAATGGCAGACATTCACACTGTGACAGACACACGGGTCCGTAAAGAAGTGTGTCACTAACACACACCAGCCGTGTCAGCTGGGCAGCGACAAGGAAACATTAATGCTCTTGGATCTGAGTTTCCTGCATCAACAGCAGCAGTGCGGACTCAGCGGGTGGGGTTTTTCAGTTTCGTTAATGAACGTGAGACTCTTGGTTTATTCTGCAGGTGCTTTTTGAACGCTCACTGGACCGTTTGTTGACTTACTCTGAATAGAGGGCTTTGTCAGATTCTTCATTTGTGAAAGCAGCACACTGTTAAATTGTGTAAATGGACCATTACTGAGAAGTCTCCACCAAGCTGTAAAGACTAATGTCCTAATAATTAGTTTCAGTTGTGTGAGAGGCTGCCTACATTGTTTATTATCCTTTTTCTATGGCAATAAAGTTTTACAACCATAATGTTTTGTGCTGCATGGTTTCCCCGAATAGAAGTTTGCCATTTGTTTTGCAGCTCAGGAATTAATCCTGACATTAGCATTTACTATCTTTCTATTTGCACCAAGTTATATTTAGATGCTTTGATTGAATGGGCCTCCCAACATCCTCCTGTCGTGCTGGTTAAATTGTACTACAAAGGGACTGGGTGAGAATTTTTCGCTTACAAAATGACTATTGGTTCATATAAAACATCCACTTCACAGAAACAAACAGATGGGACATTTTTAACAAGTGCATTTTTCTAGTTTGGAACAAACATCTGTGTGTTCATTTACAACTTATAAGCCAATGCAAAGCATGTCACGCTGCATGCACTCTTCATAGTACTGCTTTCTGAGTCCCTTCAGGGGCCATCATTCAGCACTTTGTTTTTGTGACGCATCATTCAGTTGCAAGACGAGTTGTTTCACAAAGTAAATATCCTGCATATTTAAATAAGTTCTGGCCTTAGTTGTAATGACTCAGGTTGTTTTCTCCAATGTTGAAAATTCACACATGAATAATGAGTAAGCTACATAGCTATTTTTGTTTGGTTGGTATACCCATAAAGTGACAAACAGCAGTGGAAGTTTGACAGGTATGAGCTGCTGATAGGCAGTGTTGACAGTACTGTACGCTTGTCTTCTTATGCGACGACAGTGGAATTTTCCTGACAGTCTCTATTGTTTTTCTTGATTCGTATCACACATACAGTCACATAGAGCAAGAAAATATTCATGTGTGTGTATGCCATGTGACACGTCATGACACTGGCACCATATCTGATACTGGGCGCTCAGCTGAACTACAAAGGCTGTTTTGATTCTTCAGGTGAACACACGTAATGAAGAGAACTCAGCTGTAATAACTGCTCCCTCTAAGTAATACTTTGATACCATTGTGATATACAGTATATTCTGCTGTATGAGTGGAAAAACGTGAGAGTTATCTAAGTAAATGGCCTGGTTATCTACATATTCCACACACAGACACACACACTAAAAAAACACTGGCTCACTGCAGCTGGTCCAACTGGTCTGACAAGCAAAGAGAAAAAGGAGGGTGGGAGCCAGCGAGACACGGCGGCAAGGAGGAGGGTTTAGAGGAGGCAGTGCTGTGTTACAATTAGAAAACAAGGTATGAGAGGTAAAATAGAGAGGAGGATAACAGGAGCAGCAGAGAGAGACCACTTCTCTGTCTATTTAAACTAACTCTAAAGCTTTTTTTTTTTGCTATGAATTTTGGTGATGTGCAAATTTTTACTCCAGTTTACTAGGATTAATTTCCTTGTTAGATCACCTCTGACGTGATTCAACATTCATCTACCTCAGCAGGTGAGTGTGTGCGTACAAATTCTGCTCAATTATTTACTTTTTTCTTCTCTGACATCAGAAAAACTTTTTTTTTTGCTGTGCATAGCTGAGAAGCTCAAAACTTTACATATTTTAACCACCCTAAACCTTTAATTAACAGTAACTTGTAACTAAATCTAAACTTTCTGCAAATTTCATTGTGGATTTTCAAAACATTTTTTATGAATTTAACAACTGAAATGTTAATCGTGTGCTCACTGCTGGTTGCAAACTTGAGATTAATGACTGACTTTAAGCCAGACAGGTATGATGGAATGTTTGCTATGAACCTGCAAAACAATGGAGCAGTGTCACAAATCCTTTTTAGTTTTACAGGTTTCAACCTATTAAAGCTGTAGGGTCATAAAATCCCCTTTAACTAAAATCTATTTAAAGCACTGCAGTTCCAGTTTACTGATGACTTCAGTGCAGGAAAGCCTGTTAAACAAATACAGCAGTGTACAGTGTTTGATAGCGATGTATGAGGCATTATTGCTTTATCATCATGACAGAGAAGTGTTGACTTTGCAGGTAAATTCCTACGCTCTATTTCCTGTTCTGCTAATTGTTGGGAGACAATACCCTTAACCCAGCTTTACTTTTCCACAGTTGTTGTTGCGAAACGTTCATCAGAAAAACCAGCCTGCACTCTACCTCTAACATCATCACGGCAACATGAGCGACGACAGAGAGAGAGACAGGCCTGAAGGGAGCCGCAGCCAGAGCCACAGAGACAGACCGGCACCCAATGTCAAACCCAAACTCAGCCAGAAAGAGTGGAAGAAGGAGAAGCCTGCAAAAGTGAGGAGATCGAGGAGTACTGACTCAGAGAGGACCGAAAGAGGGAGGAGAAGAGAACGAGACAGGCATCAGGGTGAGAGGAGTCAGCGTGGGAGAAGCGAGGAGGCCCGGAGACGAGACAGGAAAGAGGGAGAGAGCAGCAGGAGGAAGGTGAAGCGCCCTGAAGATGATGTGGAGGACACTGAGTGTGCTGTGTGCTTCTGCTCCTATGATAACATTTTCAAGACCCCAAAGCTGCTGGCGTGTGGGCACACTTTCTGTCTGGAGTGCCTTGCTCGCATCAATGTAACCTCTCCTGAGCTCAAGACCCTGTCCTGCCCAGTGTGCCGTGAACTGACCGATCTCCCCCACGGCCAGGATTTGCCCCGACTGGGCAACAATCAGGACATCATAGGCAAACTCCCACCAGAGATGCACAGAGCACTGTCTATCCGCTTCAAGCGCAACAAGGGGAAACTGCTCCTGAAGAATCCTCCTCCCACCAGCCCGACCAAGTCAAATATCCTCACCCTGCCTAAAAAGAAACAGGAAGGCCAGGTGACAGCAGCTGGAGACTTGAGTCACTTGAGTGCAATGGAGCAGGGAGAAGCCCCAACCACTGTGGTGGACGTAGGCAGGCCTCCAAACAGGGTCAGAGGTCGCCTGCGCAGGTTGTTTCGCTCGGATCAGTGCTACTACACTGTGGTGGCGTCCATCATCACCATCACTGTGGCGCTCATGCTGGTGGGGATTTTGGCCTTTGTGATCATACCGAATGTGGTCATTCACCACAGACCCATTTATCCAGGAAACCAAACATTACCGGGATCAGATACTCCGACAGGACCCTGAAGGGGCAGAGGAGGATGAGACTTAGGTGGAGGGAGAGAATAACTTGATGTTGTGATTCTTGGTGGTCCTTATGCCTCCTTTTCTACTCTACTTTGTGAGCTATACAGAGAGTAATGGTGGCAGAAGAACTAAGCACTGGTAGACATTCACACTCATTCACATGCAGTGAAGTGAAGAAATGAAGGAAAACAAAGACAGCAGCATTTTTTTAAACAAAGGAAAACAGGCTCAAAGTTGCACATGAAGAAAACAGGACAAACCTTGTTTTGTTTTTTTTTTAATGTTTGTGTTCTTTTCTGAACAGGTTTGTGATTACTGTGAAAGCCAAGGAAACTGTCCAACGTGATTAATAAGCTGTAAATGTTGAAATGATGCACTAAACTCTGTGATGACACGTCTTGCTTTGTTTTGTTTGTGCTAGGCTGATATCAGTATCCAGTTCAGGGTTTCTATAGTTCTTATACATGTTGTATATAGTCCAACTCATTGTACATTTATAGATAATGTATATATTTGTATTTACTCTTTTTCCTCATAAGAATGGTCATTATGTATCCATTAAATAAAGCATTTTTGAGACATTGAAAGCTCATTGCTCAGATAAAAATGTCACTTTTTTAAATGCCAGTCTGGAGTTATTTTAATATTAAACAATGGTTCATTTGCTTTTAACTGCTCTGAATTCTTAATTTCCCCTTCAGATTTGATTTCCTGTTGTATGTCTGATCATAATCAGAAATTCCTGTATGTTACCTCGATGCTTGACCTTTGCTGAGTCAAAGCAATGTTTTTGTTGGTGACTATTGCCTTTTGGAAACCTGCATAGCTTCTTTAGACACCCGATCCCCTCTAGTGGTGTAAACACACCAGTTGACAGGGCAGCTTGGACACTGAATTTCCTCTTTGCTTTGAGGCTGACAAACCTGTTCAACAGCATGTAGCGTCTGTACCTTTGTGCCATTTTTTTCTGGCTTTTTTAAGGCAGGTCAGCTGTGAGTGTTGACAATGGGATAAGATAAGCGATCACTTGAAACACTTGAATGCTGGTGAACAAAATACATGGTTCTTTTAACAATAATGGAAGTCCTCAACAAACACTGGAAGAATTACGGGAGAGAAAATGAGCTCTGTTCATTTTAATGTTGCTGACCTGACTAGGGATCAGTAGCTTATCTGAGTGTTAGCAGCCGCCTTTAAACAAACGTATTATAAAGTGAAAAATAACAAGGAAACATTTTACTGAGTGATGAATGAAAAAGTATGGCGTATATATATTGCATTAACGTAAATCCATCTGCAAAACTGACAAACTAACAAAATGACACTTGCACACCCGTAGTTTTAGTAGGAGAAATTATAAGTTTACTGTACTTAAGTACATTTTTAAGTACTTGTGCTTTACTTGAGTATTTCCATTTTATGACAACAAAAGTATCAGCAAAGTGTTTTCAAAGTATCAAAGTAGAGTTACTGGTTCCTCAAAAAATGCCCATATGAGTGTTATATTACTGTATTATTGTAAATAACATTATGCGATTGTTAATACTTAGTTGTTGATGCATAAACATCATTGTACTGTTGTAGATAGTCTCCATGGAGCTACTTTGAACTACTTTGTACAGTTTAATAGTTTAATACGTCTCCCAAGGGTTAAAAGGTAAACCTGAGTGGTCGTGAGATGATTAAGGTTGAGGGCAGAAGAAAAACAACTAATTAGTATGGATTAATTAATAATTAGTACTTGGACTTTTCACTGACCTTTCCTTTTCTGTGACATGTTGGAGAGTTTGACCTCTTTGGGGCTCAAACTTTTATCTAAATGAAACTAGTGGAGGTGAAACTGCTGTTGACATAAGAGTGAAACGTGAAGCCCAGAGACCTCAACTTGTCACTGATTTGTTGTTGTTGTTGTTGTTTGTATTGGGGCCAAAAACACCAAAAAGATTGCAAATTGTATTTTAACAATGCAATATTTGTAAATACATATATGTCTTTTATTAGGTAAAATCTTGATCTGAAACGTAACCACTCAATGCAGCAGAGTAAAACAGAAACATATCTTTGACATGTAGTGGAGTAGAAGTATAAGAAATAGAAATACTCAAGTTACTCAAAATCTTACCACAGTACTTGTGTAAATGTAGTTTGTTCTTTTTATATAAAATAGTATAAATTAACTCCACATCAACCACTTCTATAGTAGACCTAATATCAGCCTACTATATACTATAAGGCTCTAACACTGAGAGGGGCAATATTGTCTCATACTCAACTTTTAACACATTTAGTTCATTCTGTTGATAATAGACTAGCTGCTGTACTTTTAATTAAAATTGCAACAGAGTTTACAGTGTGACCTTTCTAGACTACTGTACAGCATTGCCTAAAGACACACCCACCTGATCCCCCCTCTAATACTGTAGACGCAAATATGGTTGGGTGGACCAGACTAGAAAAGAAACCCCCCCTCCTCCTCTGATCCACTTCTTACGCAAATGAACCTTATACGCTATGTGAGTGCCGGGAGAGAAGCTTGACACTAGAAACCTAAAGGAGAGAGTCCCAAAACAGAGACTGTCTGTTGTGGACATTATTGACCACTATGGCTTCCACCCCTTCAGCCTCCGCCTTGACTGCTGTTCTCCGGTGCCGGGGAAATATCTGGACCAGGAATCCGCCGACCAAGCGGCCTGCCACCTCTGCGTACAGCCTCGGACTGGCCGGCGGGGCTGTGCGTGACTTGCCAGATGAGCGCTCCCGGTCACACAAGGCACCAACGTGGGAGACGTTTCTCCAAGGAGAGCGTATTGTGGTTGGAAGACGACTCACTGTAACTCATAATTCGTCCCGAGTGGATGCGAAAATATTGAGAGAGAAAGATTCAATGGAGAGAAATACATTTTGTCATCCAAAACTTTCGCAATCAAGAGCGCATGCCACACTGGACGTGCACTCAGCTGCGTGTGATGCCCAAAACGCACCGGTGCGTCAGCTGGCGCTTAAACTGATATCTAACCTGCCTGGAACAGATGCATGCTCTCAAATAGTTCAAATGATTAAATGTGAAAAGTATGCCGCGCACATCTGTAAAATAGTATTTGTTCAGGAGATAAATGACTTCCCAAAAGACATTTTAAAGGTGTCCATAACTTCTTCATGTTTGATGGAAAACTCGGGACAAATACCCTCTTTCGTGTTAACTGGTTGGTCGTCAGTGAAGAGCACCTGCTTATCTTTGACTACTCTTGTGTCAGAAATTATGTTTCGCAAGCTGGCGGTGTTGTGTAGGTCCAGCTGCACCCCTGATGGTGCACCAGAGCATCTATTGCACCGACAGGATGCGAAAAACCTCCAAAACGACGCCCTGCAGGTGAGTGTTAAAGCTGTCTGACTGATTTAAGATTTAAAAGTAAATGCAACAGAAAAGCTCATTTTGGTTCATCACTCAATTAATTCTCTTTGTCTCCCTTCTTTTAGGCAAATGGACAAATCCACAGTCCCACAGACCTCAACTCCTCCAAGGTCTCTGTACAAAAGATCACAGAGGACAGACCTGACTGAGAGTCCAAGGCCTCAGCACCAAAAATACACACTGTGATCAAACCTAATTTATTGACTTTTACCTTTCTTTCATGATACACAACACACACATGGACTTCAACCCAGCGATTAAGAAAACAACAGGCTGTTTTTAGAGCAGCTTTTGCTCTACTTTAGAAAAAGTAGGCTACTGAAACAAGAAGAGTCATGTGAAATAGCATTGTTTGTAGTCCTAGTCTAGGTTGCGTGGTGGGTAGTGAAATATTGGCAATACATTTCATCTTTGAGCTTATCCTGTATGTTTTGCACAAAGGCCTATTTTCGCAAAAATTGTGGAATAAAAGGTATACCTCACTTTGGATTGGAGTCAAAGTAAATCTAACAAAATTGAAATATTCTAATCAATGCTGAGTACCTCAAATCCAAAACTAAAAATACAGAGCCTCACAGATATAAGGTCACTTGCATAGCCTATTTTTAGTTGACTTTCCACACGTGATTGAAGGATGTGTAAAGTCTGCTATCACTGAAATACGTGAAGCAGTAATTCAATCCTTTACTTAAGTAAACGCGGTGGTGGAAACTATGTACAATCATTCAAGTGTAGTATAGGGAGAATTTATCTCCCGACAGCTTTACTTACATTTTCAGGTGAAGATTTGACACAATAAATAATGTAGCACTTAAAATGCAACACAGTGTTAAAGATGAAACCAGTGGTTCATAACCTTTTTGACTTTTGACGTCTTACAAAAAGCACTGTGTAGTCAGGCTCACATTTCAGATGTCTATGAGTTGTTAACAGTTCCACCAAATAGTGATTTTTCCCGCTAAACTTCTCACATGGTTTCATTTCAGGAAATGTTCAAATGATCAAGCTCCACCTCCATCAGCTACAGCAGTAACATGCTGCTTACACACTGATGATCTATGATGCCATATATAGCTAATAATATATCAGTCAGGGAGACAAAATTAATACTTTAATACTTTAACTACATTTTGCTCCTAATATTTGTACATTTTTACTTAATTTTAATGCAAAACTTTTTTTTTTTTTTTTTTTTTTACAATACTGTAGCCTATTGGTAGGGTGGATCAGGGTAATGTGTGACACTTTTTACAATCCAGACTTGTTCAACATATTTATATATGAATCCAATACATTATATCAACACCTAATATAATTATTTCATAATTTTAGATATTATACTCAAAAGGAAAATTGCACATGTATTAATGTTCCTTGTGTCTAATGGTTTCAGAATGTGTAGATTTTGTAATCTGGGAAACAATTTTTTAGGCTTAGAAATACTTAGATTTATACAAAGCAACCTTAAATGCTAAAACTTTCTGAAATGCACACACCCATATTTGGTCTTTTAATTTTGTTGCCCTTCACGTTTTTTTGCTTTCTGCGTTAAATAGGTAAAAAGACTAGAAGCCTGAATGTTCACGTGTAATGTTAAACAATATAACTTACACAGTTTGCATATACTAGTTAGCTTTAGAATAACTGAATAGAAAAAGAGATAAATGCACTGGAGCCTAGTTGTCCCACATTAGTCAATGTCCCACATTATCCTAATCCACCCTATATTTACTTAAGTAAATATAGTATAGTAGATATGAATGCTTCTTCCACCACTGCTGACGAAAAGCCTTTACAGACATCATTAAAATGCTGTTATACGCTGTGTGTATGTCACCAGGTTGATAGAAAGAAAGGATTACATTCCTCCATTGAACCAATACACATGTGCCTTTTCTCTTGAGACAAAAAAATGCGACTAACATGCACTTCTCTGCAGCTCTAAGTGGTGAGGGGAAACCCCCCCCAGATATAGTAGCCTATTATTATTGTTACAGCAGCTCTATATTCAATTAAAATCCACATTTGCTGATTGGTGCCCGCCCCCCCCCCCCCCCCCCTCTCTCTCTCTTTCTCCTCCTTGTTGTTACCATGTTTTTGGAGCTGCAATGTGCATGAAAGCAGACAATAAATCTCCACAAAGACATGAAAGGCTGCAGTGTCTTAATTAGCTCCACAGAGAGCAGCAGCAGCCAGCCGCCAAAGTGTTGTGTAATTTCTCAAGGTGACAGTTAAGGGCGGGACTTCCCATGAATGCTCTCTATACCCAGGAAGTCGTCGTTGTACTTTTTTTTTTTCTCCTCCCCTTCCCTCCTCCTCCTCTTCCTCCAGTCTTGCGAGAAACGGCAAGAAACTAAGAAGCGTTAAGTTTGCGTTGATAGCCGGTAAACTACCGAGAGTAGCAGCCTTTCACCGGCTCCAGACGCCCCCCGGACCCTTGTCGGTTTCCCTCGGAGGGCTGTCATCGAAGAAACGCCGGAGAAATGGCTACAAAATGAGGAAGAAGTGGTCACATTTTCGCGGTAAGGGAGCTAATTTCGACACGCTCCTTCCTCCAGCTACAGTATTTACAGTCTTAACCTATATATGTCGACTCGAGCAGCAGCAGAGAGGACATGAACAGAGTCGAGCAGCAGAAAGGTTCATGGTGGTCTTAATTGCTCGTTTATTGCGTTGTTGTTTTGTCGAGGCAGCCACAGGTGATAGCAGGAAATCGATAATCGACAGTTTGGGCTGAATCATCACTCAAGTTTACATAAAGCAACTCTAACCCTACGAAATACAAAATTACTGTTTGATGGTTTGAATGATTTCCTGGTTTTCACTGAAGCTATATAGTCGTGATCCAGGACGACAGATGCCTGATGACATTGTGTTTTCACTTTTTCTCATGCTGGCGTGAATCTCTCAGCCCAGGGGCGATTCTAGGATCAGACCTTTAGGGGGGGGGGGGGGGGGCTCAGCTCCTAATGACAATTTGATATACAATCCAAAGTCAAAGTCAAAGTTGGCTTTATTGTCAATTTCTTCACATGTTAAGGCATACAAAGGAATCGAGAAGACGTTTCTCACTATCCCACGGTGGAACAGATAAAGTGCACAGGCACAACAGATAAGATATGTTTCCTAACACTAAAGAGTAAACATTGAAGTGCACAACAGATAAGACATTTACTAATAATAATATACAAATTAAAATTAAAATTGAATGGATAGGCAGTAAGATAAAATAAGATTTTGGAGTTTACTTTTTTTATATGTAGGAAGTAGCAGCATAAGTTTCTGTATAGTTAAGTTAAGTTAACAATGCCCTAAGTGTTAAAACCCCCCTGCTAAATGACTCATTTCACTGGATAACGTAAATTACAAGAAATACAATAAATATTAATACATAGTAGAGTGGCCTACTATAGTGTATAATAATAATGATGGTTCAGAATAAACAATCACAGATTTGAGAGGACCCTAAGATAGTTAATGAACCCTGAGGGAAAGATTATATATTAATGACAGAACTATCTAAAGTACATTAAACCTGTTCAAATAAAAGCCATTTGAACCTGTAGCATAAGTGTTTGTCCGATCGCTAACAGACAGGTTCGCAAAATAATTAAAGTTGTATAAAATATTTTTTTTTGGGGGGGGGGGGGGGGGGGGGGTCAAAAAATAATTATTTATTTATTTTTAGGGGAACAGATCTAATTTAGGGGTGCTTGAGCATTCCTTTATAAGGGTCTAAAATTGCCCCTGTCAGCCTCAAACAGGAAAAAAACCCTCATTAATAAACATGATGAAAGCCAGTAGCAAAATTATTGCCACTCGGCAAAAAATAATATCAGAAATGTACAACAAATAGTTGTCAAAGAAAGTTGCATCCATCATATATGACAGTACGACTGATATATCAGTCTGCTGGTATTGTCAGCCCATATTGACCTATCACAGACATATCGGTGTAGGCCTATGTTGAGATATGTGCCAATATTTTTTTATATAGGCAGCATTTTGTACACATTTGATCCTTTTTCTTAATGTAAGGTTAATACATACATGTTTTTTGATGTTTAATATATATATATATATATATATATATATATATATATATATATATATATATATATATATATATATATATATATACTATAAAGTGCATCAGTACAACAAATAAACAAGAACGTGATTGCATAGTCATTGTGAGACAGAGTATGCCCCTCTGAATAGGTGCTTTTTCAGGCGGGATTTAAAGGTGGAAACGGAGTCCGAAGTGCAAATATCTGGTGGGAAAGAGTTCCAAAGGCGGGGGGCAGATCGGCTGAAAGCTCTTGACCCCATGGTAGTTAAGTTGGCAGATGGGGCAAAGAGCTGGTTGGCAGAGGAGGATCGGAGAGTTCGGGAGGGTGTGTAGATGTGAATCAGTTCCGAGAGATATGATGGTGCCAGGTTGTGAAGGATCTTGTAAGTGAGGAGTAGAATCTTAAAGTCAATATAAATTTCCTTGTTAAGATGTAAAATATCACGCCTACATTACATATCTTTGTCACAAGATTTTCAAAACCACATTTGATATTAGATTTGTTTTACTCTCTAGTATCAGTATTGGCATGGCCCCCAAAAATCCAGTATCGGTCGCGCCCTAGTAGCCACTTCTCTGCCACTTCTCTGCCACCTGGTTCTTGCCTCAGATAACCATCGCTTGAAACTAAGAGATGCAAATTCTGTTTCATAATCTAGCCCATTTAATTGCTCACCTCTGTAAAGTACAGGTGGCATCAGCACACACTGCACACTGTACTTTTATGTGTTCACCTTTTACTCCTGTGTTTGTATTGCATTTGTTTTTATTATGTGTGGTTATGTATGCGTTTTTTATTTTCATTCTGTGTCTCGCCTTGTGTTTTTTATCACTAATGCAGCAGAACCAATTGTTGGTGACAAATAAAGGTCTCGACATTTTTTTATGTCAAGTGTGTGTTCTTATTATTACAGATGCTGGTGGATATTCGTAGCTGAGGATCTGCCAGAAGTACAACTTTACCTCAAAATGAGCTCTGCCCTCCATCATACTTTGTCAGTCTTTACCTACGTTGACACTATATTGTGTCTGAATAACAGTGAGCCTATAAAGTGCAACTCCAGATCTCTGATCATGCTCTTGTGATGATACACAGGCTGCCCTTCCCATATCCTGTTCCTATTGTCTGCAACAAGGACAGGTCTTTCTATTCAGACCCTGTCCCCCTGATCCCCCCTCCCTCCCTTTGAGTTCCTAGGCCATGCTCCGAAAGAGAGGCTCTCTCATTCTTTGTGGTACGTTCCTGTTTATCACCTGGAACGCCATACTGGTGCTTCTGCTGTGGGGCAGACCCCCACCTGGCCAGCCGGGCGAGCCTGGCAGAGAGCACAGCGAACAGGCTGGAAGTCAGAGTAATGATGTGGTGGGAGATGTGCTCCGCATGGCAGACACGTTTGAAGTAGAGCTTGAAAGGCAAAAACAAATCCTGCTGCAGATCCAGAATCATCAGTCACTGTGGGAGCCATCGAACAGAAACGGAGACATCCCCCATCAGCCTGTCATTCCTATCCTGGTTATCGCCTGTAACAGGGTCACCGTGAGGCGCTGCTTGGACAAACTCCTGCAGCACCGTCCTTCAGCAGAGCTTTACCCAATTATAGTGAGTCAGGACTGTGGACATTCTGACACAGCGGAGGTGATTCGCTCTTATGGAAATCAAGTAACTCACCTTAAACAGCCGGACTTGTCAGATATCGCTGTGCCACCAGCCCACAAGAAGTTTCAGGGTTACTACAAAATCTCCAGGCATTATCGCTGGGCTCTCAACCAAGTGTTCAAAACCCTGTCTCACTCCTCTGTTGTGATTGTAGAGGATGACCTGGAGGTAATCATTATGTTAATTTGTGTCACTAAATTGCAGTTTATGCCTTTAGAAGTATCATATAATATTCAAAAGCCCAGTAATACATGTTAAGGTTCGTTATTTCATTTTTACATATGAATAAGTACACAATGCAAGTTCCATATATGTTATCCTTAAAAATATAAATGCAACTGATGGTTATTTTCATTATTGATTTATCTGTTTATTATTTCCTTGATTAATCGATTATTTGTTTGGTCTATAAAATGTCAGAAGATGGTGAACATTTTTGATCAGTGTTTCCCAAAGCAAAAGATGACATCCTCAAATTACTTGTTTTGTACCGTCAAACAGTCCATAACCCAAAGATAGAAATTAAATCAGAAAATATTCACATTTGAGGAGGTGGAATATTTTTTACTCTACTTAAAACAACTGATTTTGCTTCTTGACATGGCTCATGTAAACTGAACCTAAATTATTCATCTCCTACTCTAGGTGGCACCAGACTTCTTTGAGTACTTCCGATCCTTGCTGCCACTTCTGAAATCTGACCCTAGTCTGTGGTGTGCATCAGCCTGGAATGACAATGGCAGAGATGGCTACGTGGATCCGGGGAAGGCAAACCTGCTCTACCGGACAGACTTCTTCCCTGGGCTCGGGTGGATGCTCCTTAAAGAAGTGTGGGAGGAGCTGGAGCCTAAGTGGCCTGCTTCTTTCTGGGACGACTGGATGCGTCAGCCAGAGCAGCGCCGTAACCGTGCTTGCATCCGTCCGGAGATCTCACGGACTATAACCTTTGGGCGACAAGGCGTCAGTCTGGGTCAGTTTTTTGACAAATACCTGAGATACATTAAACTGAATACCGAATTTGTGCCTTTTACCAAGTTAGACC
This sequence comes from Scomber scombrus, assembly GCF_963691925.1. Classification (NCBI taxonomy): domain Eukaryota; kingdom Metazoa; phylum Chordata; class Actinopteri; order Scombriformes; family Scombridae; genus Scomber; species Scomber scombrus. The sequence goes on along the minus strand of NC_084976.1, from coordinate 25,045,806 downwards.
TGAGTTACTTGAAGGAGGAGACATACAGAGAGAAGTTTGAGAAGGAAGTTTATAGCGCTCCTGTGGTTACATATGAAGATGTCAAGCAGGGGCAGCTAAAAGGAACAGGGCCCTTTCGCCTTCAGTACTCTACCAAGGACAGTTTCAAAGTGATGGCCAAAAACCTGGGGATAATGGATGACTTGAAGTCTGGAGTCCCAAGAGCAGGATACAGAGGGGTTGTCAGTTTCATCTCAAGAGGAAAGAGAGTCTTCTTAGCCCCTCCTCCAGGATGGACCAAGTATGATACCACCTGGAGCTGATAATCCAGAAGAAAGCCTCTTTGTAGTTGCCTTTTTGTGATCTCTAAAAGGCCGTATGGGAGAACATTCCAGACCAAAGACTGATGTCTATAAAGGTTTTCTTTTAAGGATATGTGTGGGAGTTAATTGTCCCCGATAATACAGAATGGATTGTCCCTCTTTCTGGTGTAGGGCTTTTGCCAATGCCACTCAGGTCTTTTTTCATTATTCCAAAACGCATTTCTTACGGTGTAGCCTAAACAGTTTGTCAGACAAAACTGCTGTAATTCACCAGAGATCTATTTTTATACGATGCTGATTGTGCACATGACATTCATCAATGCATTCAATGCAATTTACCAGGTTTGTTTGAATTATTTTCAATTCCTGGTATTTATGTCCAGTACAAGTATGAAAACATAATCTGTGGTACGGTTGCTTATGGTGGTGGTCACTGGTCATAGATGCAGTATAATACGTCAATTGTTTCTCATTGTTTATGTCCTCTATGAAAATCAGTTCTTCCTGAATACACTTTAATGTCAAATACATTTGATTCTTGATGATTCTTCAATATAGTACTACTTGCAGGTTGTTACCTTGCAAACTACGTTGTGTGTGTTTATATATTTTTGGAATAAAAAACAATATACAATCCATATTTTTAATGAGTGATTCATTTTCAGTTAACAGTTCAATATTGCACTTTCTACTCTACTACATTTTCTGACAGCTTTAATTACTTTCCAGATGATTTGACACAATGGATAATGTGCCTTTTAAAATACAACATATTATTAAAGATTAAAGCAGTGATTTCCAACCTTCTTGGCTTTTGATGCCTTACAAAAAGCAGTGTGTAATCTGTGTCACATTTCAGATGTGTATGAGTTGTTAACAGCTCGACCAAATACTGATTTTTTTTATTTTTTTTTATTTCTCACATGGTTTAATTTCAACAAATGTTCAAACGATCCAATATTTCACCAAAAATCAAAGATGGAAGGAAAAAGTCCAAACACTGAAAACAGATTTTTGTATCAGAACTTTTTTCCTCCACTTTCCTTTCCCATTAATCATCTAGTGACTCATCAGTTTATCAGGTGACCTTTAGGAGGTGCTCCACCCCTAGGTTGGGAACCACTGGACTAAACTGCATATAAAGTAGTTCAAACTAGCTCCACTTCCAGCAGCTACAATAGTAACCTGCTGCTTACACACTCTGACGCTTCAGTATTAATCATCTAATTAACCATATATAAAAATATATCAGTTAGAGGGACCAAACCACTACTTCTACTTTAATACTTCAACTACATTTTGCTGCTGATATTTATGTACTTTTACTTAAGCAACATTTTTCATGCAGGACTTTTACTTGTAATGCAGTATTTTTACTTAAGGGTCAGGGTTATATTTATCTCTCTGCTGAATGAAACACATTTCATTTAAGTTAGCAACTATATAATTTAACTGTGACTGTGTTGGCTGTGTCTATGGCAACAAGGATCCAACGGCAGACCTCCTCCTGCGGCCCCCACTTCAAACTTTCACTTATTTCAACTTAACAGTAAGCAATCTTTACTCATGTTTGATCTACAATACCTCATTTAAAGTTTGTTCAGATTTTCATAAGGTAAGGACACTACAACAGTGCCGGTTGCTGCTGCTTTCTTGTAAGAGAAAAGGCAAATCCCCAAACAACTACAATCAGGGGTGGAGCTAGGGGGTGGTTTCTGGGGCTGCAGCCCCGAATGTTTTCTTAAAAACTGAATCCATTTGAAACAATCTGAACAGTGACTTCAATCAGCTGCTGACTGTTGTATGTAGTGCTGGCAGCTTTGTTTCATAATGACATTTTGATCTGATTGGCCTGTTTTTGATGCAATGTAGTTGATTGGTGAGTTTTTTTCAAGCTCGCAATATCCGTTGATCATTTTAAAGCACAAATAAATAATTTACTCAGTAATGACTCACTGCATTATTTGCAGCAGTCAAACATTATTTGACTGCTGCAAATAATGTTTGCAGCAGTCATACAATGCAGCAGGGGCGATTCTAGGATCAGACCTTTAGGGGGGCTCAGCTTCTAATGAGAATTTGACATACAATAGCCTGCAAGTGTTCAAACCCCCTGCTAGACTCATTTCAGTGGATAACGTAAACTACAACAATAAATATTAATACATAGTTGAGTGGTCTGCTATAATGTAATAATGGTTCAGAATAAACAATGACAGATTTCTACAGAGAGGACTCTAAGATAGTTAATGAACCCTGAGGGAAAGATTATATATTAATGAAAGAACTATCTAAAGTACATAAGTAGCATAAGTGTTTGTCCCATCTCTAACAGACAGGCTCGCAAAATAAGTTTTTTTAGAAAAAAAACAACCATTATTTATTTATTTTTAGGGGTGCTGAGATCAAATTTAGATCAAAAGGGTCTACAATTGCCCCTGCAATGCATTAAAATTAAATCCTGCACATGTGAACCATCCACACAAAAAATAAATTAAAAAAAGAAATGGCCCTGGCTCTGAGTGCTCTAGGCTATCTTGTCAACTCCTATATGTTTTATGATGTGACAGCAGCACTATGGTTAAGATCTGGTTTGGTTCAGGCATTTTTTTTAAAAACCCACTTGGTTAGACTTACAGTAACATCATTCATGGTTTGGGCTCATTATGATCATCACTGGAAACTTGGTTAGTACTTCCGTGATACATCATTCATCGCCATGGCAACAATAAACACCACAACAACATTACTGGGGTTTTTTTGTGGGTTTTTTTAATGTACTGACTCAAGGTTGGAAACGGGGAAGTGTACGGCTGTGTCCTGCATTTATAGTCCATTTCAAGTCAGAGTGATCGATCATACCTGCATTAAAAGGGACCTGAGGAAAGAGAAAGAGTGTCTGAGGAGTTTATAATATATAGTCTGAGGTGCAGTGCTTGTCTACGGCAGCCGCCCAGGTCCAACCCGTGCGCCGCGTATTCTGCTGTTTACTTCATTTTAAGTGATGATGTGAGACCGAAACAGCTAGCATAGCCTAGCCTAGCCTAGCTAAAATGATCGATTAAACTGATAAAAAAAAGAGTGATGCAATAACATGCGTGACAGGAGTGGCATAGTGATGGGTTTCCTTTTTTTCCTTTACTCTCGTGACAGATATTTCTTCTCACCTGTTTGCTGTTTAATTTCTCGCTGACTGCGTTAGCCACTTAGCATGCTAGGCTAGCTCCGGCGGGCTCGTGTGTTTACGGTGTGATTTTTATTATGGCAGATTGTACACTTAACAAAACTCTGCGGGGATTATCTTTAATTAACTCATATTTCATTACATGTATATGTTATAATTAAGGGTTGGACTTAAAGAGGGATAAAATAGCCATCACGTCTGCAGGCGAGGCTAACCTTAGCTAACGCTGCTGCTAGCGGAATTCTCTAGGCCCGGGATGGAGCCGGGGGATTTGCGTGAGAGCCCCGCCGGGTCAGGGGAGTCTGACGGCGGGGAATGGAGGGAGGACATTCCCGGTGAGGATGAGGATGTCAAAGCTGCAGAAACCAATGTAGCAACACTGGACTTGGTGCAAAGCCGTGAGGAAGGCGAGAGCGAAAAACAAAAAAACGTGGGAGAACAACTACACAGCCCTTACGAGGAGGAACTGGACCCCAGGATACAGGTATAACACCTAAAAGGATGATGCCTGTCTTTTAGGAGGCATATTACCTATTTCTTGTTTATCTCCAACTTTAGTACATACAGGTATAACACCTTAAAGGATGATGCCTATCTTTTAGGAGGAATATCACTTATTTCTTTCTTATTTCCAACTATATCATACAGGTATAACACCTAAAAGGACGATGCTGTCTTTTAGGAGGCATATCACTTATTTCTTTCTTATTTCCAACTTAAGTTTATTTGACGTGTGTAAATACAATTACATATATTATGATCACACAAATCCATTGTTTATGAAGTCGCGTGTTTTAAAATTCAATGACTTGGTTTATTTTAAAATAATGCAAATAATGTACAACGCTAAAATAAAGTCACTGTACAAAGACTCTTGTCAGTACAGGAGTGTAAATGTGGTTTAAGAGATATTTGTAAGTTTGCTGTTCCAAAAAGCCAACACAGAGATTAAAAGGAGATATATATCTGTTGTTGGGGTTAAACTTTGGAATAAGACTGACTTAAATTTGAGAATGTGTAACTCACTATGGATTTTCAAACGAAGGGCATCTTTTTGAGAGTTACACATTGAAATAGGTAGTTTCTTTTTTTTTCATTTTCATTATAATTTTTTGGTGGGTAGCTTAATTTAATGTGTGATTTTATGTAGGATAGGCTTTTTAGTCATTAACATCATACATGAATTACTTTATGCTGTTATTTAGAATCTATATACTTATTGTATACTGTAAGTACTTTTCTGTTTGTTGTGTTGTGATGACTGAATAAACACCACTACTACTACTACTAATATATTATGCAATTATATGTTGAACATTTATTTTTGCAAAGGAAAAAGATAAAAACATAAACAGCAAACAACTAAAAGGGGATGTAGGGTATAAAAACTATTGTTATCAATCAATCAAACAAACGTTACTTGTATAAGACCTTTCATACAGGCTAGAGCAATACAGACTGACGAGCAGATAATCTGGAAGAACAAGTTTAGACCGTAAAACCAAAAAAGAAAAACAATTAGAGACTAATGCACACAGGAAATAGAACTGTAATAAAATACAATAGATTTCAAACCTATTATATTGGGAACAATGATAATAGAGTGAACTAAAAGCTATATTTAAGATAACATACCATATCCCCTCCCTCTCAGTGAGTAATGTGTTAAATCACATCTTTCAGCAAAGATAAGCAGGCTGGTGAGTTTTCCTCCAGTATTTCAGTCAATACCCATCATGTGAATAGAGGCATTAAATTGCTGAAAATGCCTCTCCTCCACATCTAAATTATTTTATTTTTACATAAAATACGATATTTTAATTTGCTTGCGTTGATTGGCTGTGAGCAACTCCATATAAATAGTCATATTTTTTAGTTCTGGGTGCAAAAAGGATCGATTGCAGGTATCGTTTGACGGGAGATGTTTCGATTACTACTTGGTATCGATTTATCTGGGTCGATACTTTAAAGGTTAGCAGGCCTAGTGCTAACATTGTTACAACTGGTATCAAATTATATTGGTTACCTGACAGCTCTACTGTAACCTCTTTAACACTGAAAACAGTGGTCGTACCTCAATCGTTGTGAATATTTTATAATTAATAGTTAACCGAGTTTGAGTAGTTCCAAAAAATGTGTGAAATGAAGCCCGCATCTGTACATCAGTCACCGGATGGATTTACTGTCGAAGGTGTTTTTGGGCCTTTTCTCAACTGATCTTCCTGCCAGGTTTCTCTTCAACGGTTGTCTATTTGTGTAAGTGCAGTAGTTATTTAAATTCAGCCAGGTAGGCATATTAATCTGTCAGGTTGTAATTAGTGTTGACGGTACTTGTGTGGGTAATACTGGATTACTGTGTTAAATCCCAAAGGGAGAAGGTAGCTGTGTGCTGGAATTTATACATTTTTATGATGTTTTTGCCTGTGTTTAATTGAGTTGTTCACATGATAATAAGTGCTGTAATCTGCACAAAGTCTGTTGTCGGCTCAAAAGTGATTATTTTGTTAGGTGGCACAAAATGGCATCATTGCACCGTAAAATATAAAGCTGCTACTATACTAACGATTATTTTCACGATAGATTAATCTGATGACTATTTTCCCATTTTGAAGATTAGTTGTTTGTTCATTTTCCACCATTTTCAGTCAGAAAATGGTGGAAAATGTCTACTGTTTCCCTCAGAAAATATTCACATTCAAGTGGCTGCAATCAGAGAATTTGGACATTTTTCTTTCTTAAAAAAAGACTCAAAACAAGTGATTATCAAAATGTACTAGTTGGCAACTAATGGATTAATCTAATCATTGCAGGACAAATAAAATGCCTGTTAAATACATACCGTACTGGTTTGTGCTTTTCATTTATTACCATTACATTCAAATGATGTCGTCTTTGTTACATTCGATTTAAAAGTAATAATAACACAAAATGAGACACAAACTGGGATCTGACACTTTATGTGTAAGGGTACATTATACAGTTTATTTCTTCACAGTTGTTAATAAGACAGTATAGCAGAACATGATTTGTTTTACTTTTTCCCCCCCACAGGAAGAGTTGGAGCACCTCAATGAAGCCAGTGCAGAAATCAACAGGCTTGAACTGCAGTTGGATGTAAGTAAAAAAAAAAAAAAAAAAAGAGACACTTTCCATCCAATTAAGGAGGTTTGTTCAGTCTTCCTTCACGGATCACATGAAACACTTTGATTTTGACTCAGGAGAACTGTGAAAAACATGTACTATCACCCTGGGAATTGCTTGAGAGTCTGTTTCTACTGCTAAATATTTTATCAGTCTACCCAGGAGGTGCTAATCTGTATGATAATTTTGTTTTTGAAATCTTTTTAAGGCATCAGGTCTGTAAAAAGGGAGAGCTGCTAAAATAGAAATTGTATTGGTGCTGGTAGTTTGAAGTCCGCTGGGAATTGATGGCTCACTTCCATCCTCACTTCCGTGTAAAATCTAATCAGTCATTCCATTACAGATGAATCTTATCTTGTCGTTTTCATGCGTTCCCCATCTAGGATGCTAGGTCAGGGTACCGGAAGATCCTCACAGAGTCTGCCAGGAAACTGAATGCTCAGAGCTCTCAGCTTGGTAGCTGCATAGAGAAAGCACGACCATATTATGAAGCTCGCCGCCTTGCGAAAGAGGTATGACCCGTAAAAATGGAAACCAGAGGATGTAAAAAATGTTCCTTATCTGTTCTCTGATAGAGATCTGATTGTTATTGAGCAGAACAGAACAAGAGGTCATGTCTGTGTCATATTTCACTACTTTAAGCTGTAAGTGGTTGTCTGCTCTCTCTACAGGCTCAGCAGGAGACTCAGAAAGCAGCGTTGAGCTACGAGAGAGCGGTTTCTATGCACACAGCTGCCAGGGAGATGGTCTATGTGGCGGAGCAGGGCCTGATGGCTGATGGAAAGAACACACTGGATCCCACGTGGCAAGAGATGCTCAACCACGCTACCTCCAAGGTAACGAGGAGGAGGAGGAGGAGGAGGAGGAGGAGGAGGAGGAGGTACACATGCTACAACACTGAACAGGATTGAGTGGGCCATTAGATGACAGTAGATGCGGGGTGTTTGTTGCGTCTCAAATGGGATGATGCTCTTCTTCCGGTGAGGTAAAACGTTGGAACTGTAAAGTAGAAAGGACAAGAAAATGAGAGTGCATCTAAAACATGGTCTCAAAACACAGCAGCAAGTGACATATGAATAAAACAAGGAAGCTTAAACAATGAATGTCAGCTTGTGGTTTATTTGAGCATTTTTTACATGTATTAGATGAAGAAACAACTTTTTAACTTAAATAGTTTGAGAGGAAAATGATGTTGATGGAACTAGAGGGACTGACTCACTGTTGGTGGTTTTTGTTACAAACTTCATAGTATTTGTCAGATATGTGAATGAGTAGATACAATATTTTAAAGAAAGAGTTCTGTGTCTTGTAGTTAATAATGCAGCTCCAGTTTGTGTGTGTGTGTGTGTTTACACTCTGCTCCTGTGTGTCTCTCACAGGTGAACGAAGCCGAGGAGGAGCGACTCCGCAGTGAGAGGGAGCACATGCGCGTCACCCACGCCTGTCAGGAGGCCGAGGCTCGGGTTCAGATGCTGCAGAAGTCCCTCAAAAGAGTCATTGTGAAGTCCAAACCTTACTTTGAGCTCAAGGCACAGTTCAACCACATTCTGGAGGTAATTCAAACATTCAAAGCCCAGTACTATCCGTGTTTGTGAAACCATGAGCACATAGGAGGCATGCTGTTCAGTGTAAACTGTATTCTTTCATTCCTAGTTTCCCGTTCTGACAAAAAAAATCTGTCTAGTAGAGTTGTAAATACGCTGCTGACTTGGCAAAAAAGGCTGTAATATATTCTGAAATTTATGGATTTCCTCAAGGTCACTAGGGGGTTATTTTCCTGTTGGCATAAAATCAATGTTGAAATTGACGATGAAAGTTTTTCTGCCCTCTGTGTGACTCCAGGAGAACAAGACCAAAGTGATGGAGCTGGAACAGCACGTGGCCAAAGTGAAGACCCGCTATTCCATCGCCCTGCGAAACTTGGAGCAAATCAGCGAGCAGATCCACGCTCAGAGGGGGAAGGACCAGGTCGAGGGGGGCCGCCCCTCCGTCTGCGGTGGGCGGAGTCCCCCTGTAGGAGCAGAGTCTGACATCAGTGTTCAGGAGGAAGGCGGAGCCTGCGGCGGTGGTGTGACGGAGAAAGTTCGAACGGATGCAACCATCAATCTAGTGGAGAAATACAAGGAAAAGGAGAACGAAAAGGAGAGGGAGCGGGCGGGGTCGGATTCCCTTTCAGTCTTCAGCCTGCAGACCATCGCTTCCGACTTGGAGAAATATGACTCCATCGAGCACCTCGGGAACCTCAGTGATGTCGGGAGCGTAACTGGGGATGAGGTGGAGAGAGAGAGAGGCGGGGTGATGGATCGAAGAGACAAGCTGATAGAAGCAAGCTCCAAAGAGCGCCATCAGCAGTTCTGCAAGCAGCACCACCGAAGCTTCAGTTTGTGAGGTTGTCATAGATACAACAGCTGTATAACATTTATAAAAGTAAAATGTGAGTTTTAAGTGAGTCCAAGTAGGGTAAGTATCCCTACCTCATCGGTACTGACCAAAGTATAAGACCATGAATTAGCTGCAAATGTAAAACTGGTGTGACCCAGTTGTAGGTGTATGATATTTGGTGTAAATAAGCACACGTACGTTGACTGACAACTTATTATTCTAAGGCTGACACTGAGCACAGTTATTGCAACCTAGTTAGAACACTAAAGGAATCTACAGAGCTTACATCCCTCCAGGACAAGTATACTGTATATCTACTCCTTCTGAGGGAACTGGGAAAAAATTGTTCTTGAGCATGAAGGAACAGGGGAGAAAGTTTAAAAGCCTCGTTTGAACTGACATATTTAGAAAAGGCATCACTTCCTCCTTTCCCAGGCTAGTTGTTGATCTAATTTGGCGAGAGCAGTGAAAGCAAAACCCTCTGTCGTTGTTGCCCCCACCCCCCCACCCCTCCTTCCAAGTCATGTCGGGTCTCATCAGTGATTCCTCCAAGGTAGAGGATCACCAGGTCCCCCCCTCTCTATCCGCCCTCATCAAGTTAGTGTTAAGGGAAGAAATGACAAAAACGATTCTCTGTCGGCGCAGAGTGAAAGCATGCTGCCGTTCACACTCCGTATATATATATATATATTTTTTTTTTGTCCTGTAAAAATGCTGCAAGTCGTTATTTTGGCACAAGAGAATGCGTTTTTTGAGAATTCCTGAAACCACGAATACAGCGAGCGAAGTCTGTAGATGACAGAGAGTCTCCGACTCCATTTGACTGTTTTCCACTCTGACAGCATGCACTCCTGCTAGCTATTTAAATAGACAGTTTATGACGTGTATGTAGGGCTATGTGATGAAAGTGAACATTGACAGCATTAAAGCTAGATGACGAAGCTCTGCCATGTCTTATTTTAGCTGTTATATGCTGTAGTCTTAAGACGCAAAAGCCTTTTCCCAAATGTGTATTATTTGGACATCGTTTACATTCGTTGAAGTGCATTTCTTTGGCCTTTTTAATCTTTTTTCTTTTTCTTTTTTTTTAATTTGCCCTGGTCGTAATTTGAAGTGTGCCTTGCCACAGAACAAATAACAAATGAATCCTGAGTTGTACTTTGCTGTAAACTCATTAAAATATATATATATAGATGGAAAAACCTGAATCACCCACGCACTCTTTAAGATTTAGTTTATTTTTTATTTTGATTTCTGTATTTTCTTTTCTTTTTTTTATTGTACTTTGCTTGTCAAAGTGTGAGATGCAAAACAAAACAAAGTCGAAAAATGACTTGTAAATGTATGTAATTATTACAAAGCTGGAAAATATTGACATGTACAGTTACACGTGTTGCTGATTTGAATATTTAACATTTTTGTTGTACAGAAGAACAAGTTTCTCCTCTGTATTTAAATCATTAATTGTTGCAGTTGAACTGAAACACTTCACATTTCACTGCTGTCTTAATGATATGTCATCACCCTTTTAAGGACATCTGTGAAGTAGTCGGTGTCACTTAACTGTTTACCAATTAATGCATTGTCATAACTATAATCAATAAAACAGATCATACTTCTTTTTGGTGTGCGATTCACATGTTTAAAAAAAAATCTGTAGCGTTCTTTCAAGAGTCAGGATCGAGGTGGAAGAAGGATGGTGAGAGGCAGAGGGAGAGGTTATGTATTACTCAGCCTTGTTTCAATTATTCAGCAGATATATAAATATGAAGCAGGATGCTGATCTCAATAGATGGCAGAGCAGGAGAATGGTGGTAAAGACAGAAAGAGGAGATAAAAGAGTAGATAGGCTTTGAATTAATAGATGACCAGTGTTGTAGAAATGACTGATTGCTGCTTCGTTGACTTAAGCTCCAAAGGGCTTTAGAAAAGGGCTTTGCAATGTAGTAACTGTTAATACCACAACGCCATATCTGCACCTCCACCCGTGTCTAGTCTTCCTGCCGTGATATAATTATTCACGGTGGGATCAATCTACAAGCTTATCATAAATCCAAAGCTTCCACTCCTTCAGATTCATTATGATATTCCGCTGTTGTGAGCTTAGACCTGAGCGTGTTTCATCTTGGGGAAGAAGAAGAAGGGAGGATGAGGAGGAGGGGGGAGAGAGAGAGGGTGAAAAAAAACAGATAAATGCGTGAGCAAGGGACTGTTACGCACGGTGCGTCTCCATCATGACGTCGTGAATTAGCCCAAGATTGTAGAGAGGGAGGGGGGGAGAGGAAAAAAAGGAGGAGAGTGTGGTGAATCGGTGTTTCGTCGTTTACGGGGATGCGTTTGTATATAGTGCATGTATATTTTTTGTATGGATTTTTGTCATTTCTTACCTTTGCCATGCGTAACTGCAATACGTGGAAAGATCCCGAATAAGATACGTTTGGTTTTTCTTACAGTCTGTTTACGCACGGAGCAGCTTGCACATTTATAGCCATATTAATACAGCCATTAAAAGAATCGTTGTAAAGATGCATATTTTTTACCAAATAATCCGTCACTGATCTTTCCACCCGGAGGACGTACTGTTATCTTGACTGAGCGCATCGAAACTAATAGTAAGTACACACGCTACAGCTTTGCTTCAGGGGGGCTATATGCTACTATTACTGTAGGTCGCAATATTAGACTACATCTATCCAGAAATTGCTCCATTTGCCATGTAGATAATCTAGACGGATGCCAAATTCGTTCCACATTATGTATGCATGAGCCATTCATTGGCGATGGGCACAGGCCAGATTTGTTTTGAGTTCTCTCTTGTAAGAAACCACCACAATCCTGTCAGCACTTAAACCTTTTTACGCTTCAGAAAGAGAGAATACCGGGAGGATAATGTGCACCTATTTAAAAAAGCATCCAGCCTGTGTAAGGAGGTGACATGTTATATTGTAGACGCTACTTTTGAGACCCATTCAGATGGGGACTAAACGGGCGAGCGTCTTCTGGTCGGCCTTCCTCTACAGGCCATCACGGATTCCCTCGTCAACAGCCGACAAGTAACTACCGGCAGCATACGGTTGGTGGCACCCTTACTGTGACCCTCACGTCTCAATAGTTCATGCTCAGCCATGCACAAAATACAGCATCTGAGTCTATGTGTGCATGTGCCCCGTGTGGCCCTGCAAAGAGCTTAAAATAGCAACAACAAAAATGTGTGTCCTGTGCTTGGTGTGGGAATGGATCGGATGAATCCTTTCCATTGCAGCTTCCGGCAATAAAAACACACCAAGAAGTAGGCAGTGTGTATGTAACATTATAGGTGGAGGTGGATTTTTTTCCCTTCTTGTAGCAACTGCAATGTTTAGGAGCAGTGAAGGCGCTGTCCGTGGTGCTGAAGCCTTAATTGCATTTAAAGCTTGAGGCTAGTTGACGGGCCCCCTTCTCCTGTCTGCTCAGTGCCATTGCAGCCACATTGCTGATGGACTTAGCTGGCTTTGTGCTGGTTAGGCTTCCTCATCCGTGCTACACTCACTCACGTCGTTTGCTTTCATCCGGCTCAGTGTGTGATCGCTAATATTTATGACTCCCGCTGGGCTGTCCTTCTTTCTCCCTCTTTTCTCTCCACTGGCTCCCCTCCCTCCTTCCTACACAGGACGATTGCACACCACTGTACATTACCAACACGTAGCTACACACACACACACACACACACACACACACACACACACACACACACACACACACACACACACACACACACACACACACACACACACACACACACACACACACACACACTGTAGTGGTGGTGTCTACCTCCTGCATGCTTCTTGTCAGTGAACTCTAAAATACACTGGATAATGCTAATGGAGTATCCAGCAGAGTCTTCTGTCTGTCTCCCACAAGCGAACTTCGCTGCCATCTGTCTCTCATTGTGGTACTTTGCTTTGGTATGCCCCCCCCCCCCAAAAAAAAGACACGCACACACACACACTCCACACCCTTACTGCCTTGTTAAGTGTGAGGGTGTATGGATGTGCTTATGTTTGTGCATGTGTGACAGCCTCATAAAGCAACATTTATTATTCAAAACTGCAAATGAGCAGCTAAATATAGATCGTTTATCTTCGATACTGTTGTGTATGGTTTGTGTGTGTGTGTGTGTGTGTGTGTGTGTTTCCCTGCCTGCCAGCACTCGAGGTGCTGAGGTTCACGGGACACAAGGGTCTTTTTGACTTTTTGCTGGTTTGCATAGCACACTCATTCTGTACTTGTGAAATCTGCATGTTAGGCCGTCAGTGGGACAGGTAAGTGTCATTTTTACCATCCCTGATATGCAGGTGGACTTAAGCAGGATTATTCACCTAACCTGTTCAAATTGGGACAATATTTATTTGTTTTGTTGACGTGACATATATTATTTACTGACTCAATCTTAAATTCAGCCTTTAAAAGCTGTCAACACATCTAAAAAGCACCTTTCTGCCTCGCAATAGAGAGCTTTTGTGCCCAGTCTTAAAGCTGCTCTGGGTACTTTTCCACCATTATACTGAGAAAACTCTCACATTTATTGACTCTGTCTGGGTGCAAAATGTTTTCTATGGGCAACCTCTTTGCAAAAAATATCAGCATGAGCCATCAAAACCTCAGCTGAAACCTTGTATACAGCTCCTTTGAAATGAAGCAAAGCTGGCTATCAGCTGAACCTGAGCTGTCTAAACTGTAAATACAAATAGAAGCAGAGAAAAGTGGGCTCATAGTGCTGCTCATCCTCTCTATGCACACTCAGGTAGGTTGAAAAGGGAGCTTTTTTTGACAAGAAAAGTTGATGCATCCTTTTTAGGAGGACAGCAGTGATCCGAAAATGACTGTAGTGCAGCCTGAATACTGTAAGAATATTTTCTCAGATACCCCTTTTCTCCTTTTGTCTCTTGTTTCCTCTTCTGTCATTTTCTAAAACCCTTAATTTCTCCGTCACACTTTCCTACTTTCTTGTAAAACCTCTCTCTCTCTCTCTCTCTCTCTGTCTCTTTCTTTCTTCTCTTTCAGATCCAGAGATGGCACGGCTATTGTTGCTGATTATTCTCTATGCTCTTCCATCTCTCGTTGTGCCCATACATAATTCATCAACTGGAGGTAATTTGTGTGTATTTGTGATTGCGTACATGCATGAATCTTTGTGTGTGTGTGTGTGTGTGTTTACAATATGCATTAATGTACAGAAGTAACTCCACAGAGATTGCAAAGTGACCTGAATGAAGAGCTGTTATTTGTGCAGTGAGGAAGGCGTCAGTTAAATCTACAATATATCACGTTGCTGTAATCTATGTACATTATCGGGAGACAGAGCTCTCTGTCTCTGCTATGTTTCCTTCTTCCCTAACTCTTCTTCCCTTTTCTCTCTTTTTTTCTTCATCCAGGCTGTGCCATCATTCGGCCTCCCAGGGATGGGGGTATCCGCTACAGAGGCCTGACACAAGAGCAGGTACAGAGGATGCTGATACTGCACCAGATCTTAATTAGAGAGCCTCGGCTGTCAAATCAAACACCTTTAACCGCAGTTAGCGTGAAGATTTTCACACACCGTATTGTAGAAATTTAACAGCTAACACTGTGTCTGCTGATTAATGTAATTTCCACCTAATTGAATTGAAAATGTAATACATTTAGTCACCATTAGTCATAAATACATTATTAGCTGATATTTAGTTCTTCATATGATGTGGGTATATTGTAGCTAATAATGTAATACTAATAATGTTGATTAATGATGTCAAATTATCGGCTGACATTTTATTACATCATCCATCAAAAGGTCCTCGTGTTACTACTTATCAAAATATAGTTTAATGTGTTGAAAATGTAATTGGAGGAACATTTTTATTACATTTTGACATGTCATACACAATCAGTAGCTACATAACAACCTGCTGGCTCTAATGGCTCATGTGCTAATTAATTAATGTCCTGGATCAGCTGCCATCTCCAAACCTTTGTCACATGACGTCCAGCTCTTACTCTGATCTTTCCACGTCTCGTTCAACTGTGAACTGTCCGGTAAAACAGATCAACTCAAAGGAGCTTTTTCAAATCTGGGAGAAAAACAAACCTTGCAAAGTCATCAGGGTTATACCAGCTGTTCTTGGGAAAGACTACATATTTACACATTATTAATGGAAAAAACTTGTTTTATAACCTTAGAGTGCCGAGTTTGAAAGACATGGGAAAAGGTGGTAAGAAGATCTTGAGTTAATCATCTTTTGTCAAACCTTTAACATCAGGTTTTCATCCTTTTGTTTTCCCTTATAGTTTTAAGTTTATTAAACACTTATTAACCTGTTGACATATGTTTAGTATGAAACAGTACTGTAGTTTGACAAAAATATCCTTAACTCAAGCTTCAGTTACTCACTTTTTCCTGTGCGTTCAACTGTATTTCACAGTATGCATCGAGTTTACTCCCCTTCCATTCACTGATAAAGACCATGGGATACAGTAAAATGCAACAGGAACAGCTAGTTTAGAGTTTCCCCCTTTCCACTTAAAAGGTTTAAGGCTGTAAAATAATTTAATTCCACAGTCTGATAGATTAATATATATTATGTATCAACCTGTTCCACCTCTTCACTGATGCTATATCATGTTTACTTTAGTGAAATATTCAAGCTAAAGACTTCATGTTTTTATGGCTGCATCATACCATCACATGTAAATGCTTTAGATGTGTGATTCACACAATTTACACACTTTTTCCCCAAACTTAAGTCTGATCTGACCTATTTGATTACTGTGTAAACTTTTGGATCTGCACTAGAAAAAATAAAAAATAAAGCTTTGAGCAATGTGTGTCTGCACAGCATGAATTTATACTGACTGACCCAATGGCCGGTCAGAGAGGTTTAAGAGGTTAATCTGTTAATCTCTTTTAAATCCTGTGAATTTATGGAAGTGCAATACTAAATCACTGTAGTACCCCTTAACTTTTGGCTCACCTGTGAATTAGTTTATATTGTAAATGACAAATAAAACAACAAAAATAAATTGTGTCTAATCTTCATATCATACGGTTTGCAGCACTATCTGTAGTATGGTAAAACTGACTTTATGTTCATTTAAACATCACAAGATAGAATCTTATACTGCAGAAAGCAGTATAATAAGTCAGAGAGGAGATTTTTGATGCAGTTTCGAGGGTGAAAAGGTCCAAAACCTGTACAACTGAGTCTTTCAATACATTCTTTTTCTTTGCACCACTCTGAATGTATGCACACATGAAATTGAAGCACAAACACACACACACATTTCCTTCCTTTCCCAACAGAGTGAATGTGTTGTTCAAAGTGTGACAGCGCATCAATTCAGACAATATTGCTATGCAATATTCTCCGTAGCTTAGCTTTATTGTCAGAGCCATATGGCACCATAGAGACAGAATGAAGTGGGTCCCTAACTTAATGATAAAAACTGGTATGAGAGAGCATCAATCAAGCTTTAATTGCGGTCTCTTCTTCTCCAAATCTCTCTGCGTCCGTGTTTCTCTTACAGATCCGCAGTGTGCAGATCCTGCCAGTGGATTATGAGATAGAATACATCTGCAGAGGAAACCGGGTGATTGTGGGACCCAAGGTCAGGAAGTGTTTACCCAACGGCACTTGGACGGACATTACGCACCACAGCAGATGTTGTAAGTCCTTTTTATGGTCTAATTCTCTTTCCTTTTACCCTGTCCCTCTTCCTTCCCCTTACATTATCACAAAGTCTTATTTCTCCAAATCCTTTTGTATAATAACATGCCTTATCTGGCTGATCAACAACAAAGTTATTTATAGTATATTATAGTATATCTCTGGGCATTTCTGTTTTTCGCTGATCGTGAGGAAGCAGACAGAAAACAAGGGGGAGACAGAGGGGTATGATATGCAACACGCTCCTAATTAATAACAAATTAAAACCACAGTTACAGTTATAACATCTCAGTTGTTTTGACAGCGCATTATCACCTTCCCAGTTGCACTACACACAGAAGGAAAGTGCGAAATACTGTGGAACCTTCACTCTCACTTAATGATTGAAGTTATTTTTACCCTTTGCAGTAGTAACATTAAAATCCACAGTAAGGTAAAGTAATGCAACCTTAAGTGGAGCTTACATGGAATGAATCCACAGTCTTGTACTGTTGTGGGTTCCCATTTCACCATTAAGTGTACTATGATTTCATCTGGTTTAGTTCTTGTCTTCCACATCATTTTCAAATGGTCCTCTTCCACAGAGCCCACCATGTTGCACCACCATGTTTCTACAGTAGCCCAGAACGGACAAACCTAAACACTGATTTTCATGAGTTTTGTGGTCAGTTTACTACATGCTTGGAAGGGGAGGGGTACCCAGTTGGTTACAAGCTGCAATCTTACCGCTAGATGCCACTCAAACCTACACACTCTTAATTAATTTAAATAATTGATGTAGCACTGAAGTGAAATTAAAATTAGGAGAGGGATATTACTGACATTATCATGCCTGTAAAAGTTACAGTTTAGAGGCGTTATCATCTAGTAAATATTGATAAATGAATACCAGTAAAATCTCTCTTGTGTATTGTGTAACAGTGTATTTGACCACATATTGGCTTTTTTTGAGCTCTTAAGCTTATCTGAAGGTCCTCAACAGTGAACCAGCCAATCAATCCATCAAACCTTTATTTGTATAGCACCGTCTATACAGGTGTGTGCAATTGACAGTGCTTCGCAGATGACCGACAAGCTAATGATAACAATAAACAGTAAAACAGTAAATCAAACCTAATGCACACAAGAAATTAAAAATAGAAAAATGTAGTGATAAAACAATTCTAATGAATAAAAAAATAGAATAAAATAAAATAAATAAAAGACAATGACAAACAAAATGGATACAAGGAAGAACAAATGGAGC
Organism: Scomber scombrus; assembly: GCF_963691925.1. Classification (NCBI taxonomy): domain Eukaryota; kingdom Metazoa; phylum Chordata; class Actinopteri; order Scombriformes; family Scombridae; genus Scomber; species Scomber scombrus. The sequence continues at coordinate 25,027,869 of NC_084976.1, read as the reverse complement.
TGATTCAGGTGTGGACATTTGAGACTGAGAGGTTTCTGATCACTAACATTCAGTTAAGTTTTATGTCTCTACATTCTGGATGTGTGTTTGATTAAATGCAGTAAACTAATCAATATAAATGCTAAATTATCTCTAATATCTCCATAGAGGATAGTCTGGGTTTGTACTATATTTAGATTATTGTTTAAGAATAAAGGAGCTCATACGCAATTTGTTCTATCCATATGGTGTGTATTTAATTATTTTTATAGTATTGAAGTTGTTTACTGTTTCTACATGGTTCAAAACTGTTTGTTCTTGTTTGAAACTACAAGCCAACATTTTCTTAATGGGCATCTGAAACCTGAATGGTGTTTCTACTCAGAAAATAAGGCCAGCGATCCAATCAAATCCCCCTTTTACTCTGTTTTCTCTGTTTTTGTTATTTCGGTTCACATTTAACATCAGTGGAATTTGTTTTTTCCCAAGAGTGCATTCTCTAAAGCAGGATTTTTCTTTTTTCTGGCTTATGTAAGAGCGCAAGCTGCAATGTGCAGATTGGAGTTTTATTACATGCTGGAAGGAAGATTCAACAAACTCTGCAGCTAAACAGAATTATATTAATGAGCTCAGCCATTTTGTCGGGAAATAAAATGAGGAAGACAAATACTATACCACATGGAGGCTGTAGTACTGCAAGTTAACACCACAAAGTGGGCCAATTTGAGAGTTTATGTAGCCTCATTTATTTATTACTGTAAAACAGAATGTGTCTATATGCAAGTTGAGAGGCTTCATAGAGTAGTGGAGGTTACAGTTTTTAGGACTTTCTAGCTTCATCCAGTTTGCATTATATTATGTCTGTGTTGTATTTGGGTAAAATCTATGTGCAGGACAATTTAGAGATATATCCATAGCCTACTATCTGAACACAACCCATCAACATATGTAAACATTTCTCAGAGGTAAAGCTCCTCAACAGGCAGACATAATCTCACAAGATAAATCAATTTAGACCTCAGCCTCAGACGCTGGTTTAATATTTTTCCCTCGTCACTCATTTGTATTCTGTTATATTTACTCTAATACTTGTTCAGACTTCATCTGTAGCCTGTTGAGGTGTATATTTTTTTGCTACTCCATGGCATTTGCAGCAGCAGCAGTAATTATCAGAGGAGATGAATAACCTTGAAGCTTTTTGTTTACTGCCTTTGTCACTGTGGCAGGAGTGTTTGCTAACAGCGCTAACCTTTCATCTAACTTGAAGTCTTATGGCAAACACTCACAAAACTAATGATATTCTCATAGAAATGATTTAAAAGCTGAACTAATGTCAGTCTTGGGGACCACAAACAATTATAACCTGACTGCAGTTCTCCTTAGCTCTACATAGTGTAGAAGTGAGTGAACGCTCATTGTTTTTGGTTTGAAGTCCAGATGAAACAGCATTTTGAGAGTATCTAACTGCTGTAGTGTGATGTATTTCCAAGTGAAGTAAGAAGAACAGATGGGACATAACGTTGAGAGGAATTAGGTTTGAATGCTGACAAGTGGGCATTTCATATTGAATCTCAGCTCTGTGCCGCTACAAGCTGAGCTGTATAACATACAGTGGAGCATTTATCGGCTAAAGAGCAAGATATTTCCCTCAGGAGTTAGTTGAGATCAGGTCAGAGCTAAAAGAAAAGTGAAATTTGGACTTATGTTCATCTCCAAATGAATGCTAATGTTGCTCTGTGTTTGCTGGATGTGTAAATAGATGAAATATTACTGCTGTTAAAGTTTGCCAGTTAGCTAACCTGTGCCCTTGCTTTGGCTTTGACACATCGTGTAAGATTATTCCTCCTCCTGTCTATCTCTGAAATATATATGTGTTGCTAAAACTTCACTGTCCTTTAATTATGTAACTACTTTTTTCTAACTTTGTGCTCTTTCTGGTTTCCCAGTGCTGCTGTGTCCGCGGGTATGGACATCGCTGGAGAACGGCCGGGTGGCGGTGAAGCCCCCCGGGCCACCAGTGGAAGGGACAGTGCTCCATTACAGCTGCCACGCCGGCTTCATCCTGGAGGGCAGAAACATCAGCCATTGCACTAAACTGGGCAAGTGGGATGCACCTAAACCTACCTGCCTCTGTGAGTATCTCAGCCAGTGTGACTGGAAGACTAAGTGACTGTTTTACAACACAAAAAGGAATAAAATACATTTATACTGTTATTGCAGCCAGTCTGGAACTAGTGAAAGGGGACATATTGTGTTTTTTTGTGGTTTTATGTTATTTATATACTGTTCTGATGTCTGATGTTGGATGTTAAATATGGTCAAAGTTCCAAAACTTGAGGTAAACATATGTAGAAATGTTCCCTGTAAGAAAAAAAGCAGAGTTTCAATCTGCCCTGAACTCTTGGTTTGTGATGGCTTGTCAACAAGCTGACGTCAGATCATTTCACATGCTCATAAAGGGCCGTCCGTTACACAGTTTTTGTTGCTAAGGGTTTTCCATGTGTTGTTCAAGTGGTCTCCGATTTTGGATCGGACTTCGGCTTGAACATGTATGGATGTAATTGAGAGATTGACAATTCGAGTAAAGAACAAGAAAAAGTCGTTCAATACTACACTATAGTTTGTTTCACGGTTTGTTGACGTGGACTCTGGAGCAGATGGATGTCTGTCGAAGGGCAGCCTCCGAGAGTCGGCCAATCAGTACAAGATGCTGAACCCTAACCCTGTATAAAGGGTCAGTATAAGATAAAAAAGTTTTTAAACTGTAAATCCTGCAAATATACTCCAGTAAATCCCCAGATAAAAAATATACACCTGGATATGTGCATAATATATCCCCTTTAAGCTAGCAAAGATAATCCGGTGCACAATCAGTGTTGGCAAACATTCCTCTCATCCATCATAACAAATCAATTATAACAAGTAACAAACTATTTACTCTCTTTAAGGTTAAGATGTTTCTTTTATTACTACAGGTGATTAGTTGTTTTGGAGAAATCAGACTGGAGGTTATACCACTGTGGAAAATATTTAATATATATATATTTTTAAAGATTTCCTGTACATTTTAGAGCTGAAACAATTAGTTGTTTAACTGAATAAAAGAAAATCAATGATCTCATGAAGCATTTTGGTCCGAGCTTCTAAAATGTGAGGATTTTATGCTTTTGGTTGTGATACAGACTGATGACAAATTAAAGGAATAATCGGTACAGGTCTGAATTCTTGACCCCTACTGTGAGGGGATCTGGTGGCTCTGTAATGCTGTGGGAGCATTTTGCTGGCATGGTTTGCATCCACTTGTCCCCTTCAGAGGCAAGCGTCACTGCAAATCAATACAAAGTTGTTCTCAGTGATCACCTTTATCCTGTGATGAGATATTTCTATCCTGATGGCAGTGGTCTCTTCCAAGATGACAGGGCCCCCATCTATAGGGCACGAGGGGTCACTGCATGGTTTAATATGTATGAAAATGACGTGAATCAAATACTATGGCCTTCACAGGTACCAGATATCAACGTAACTGAGAGATTTTGGACCAATTTGTTAAATAGCACTCTCCACCACCATCATCAAAACCACCAAATGAAGGAATATCTTTTGGAAGATTGAACTTGTAGAATCAATGTGGCAGCATGTGGTGGCTGAACATCTTACTAAGACACTTTATATCAGTTCTTCCTTTAATATGTCATCATCCCATAAACTAAACTGAATATATTTGAGTTGGTGGGATAAAACAAGCGATTTAAAGACATCTCCTCGGCTTCTAGTATATTACGATGAGCATCTTTTACTATTTTGTGACATTTTATAGTCAAAATGATGAATTCTTTCACAGAGAAAAGAATCTACTAATTAATCATAATTGTTAGTTGCAGTCCTAGTAAACATATTTAAACTCCTGACTGCTTCTTTTTGGCTGAAATGTACAATGTAATCAAATAGACAAAACACATCTAGTGCCATTTCATCACATAGATATGACTCACTTGGCTTTTGCAGTCTGCCCCAAAAAATGGGAACATAAGGCTTTAAAGATGAAAGATAATCACAAACACCTGCTCTCCCAAAGGTGGATCAGGGTTGCTAGGAAATAAATGATCCAACCAATAAGAGTGTATCCCACGGAATATAATCTGTACCACTGGCACAGGCAGGTAAAATGAACGATATGCCACTCAAAACCATGGACAGGATAAATACTGAATTAATATTATATTAAAGTGTTGGTGGTTCGTGATAGGAATGACACCCAAGGGAGAGTTCTCAGTTACAACAGTTGGCATGTCTACTGTCTAAAAGGATTTGTCCAAATTAGTGCAAATAAACAAGGATTCGGAGGGGGGGCAAAACATAGATGAAACGAAGATCTGCTAAAAAATGAGATCGCCAACTGGTTATCAGAGGAGTTGGCATGGCAACCTATAAAGTTGCTATGGGAATGGTAGTATTAAAAAAGGATGAAAGAGGAATTATCAGCACAGTTGGCATGGGCATCTGAAAGCAGGCTGTATAAATAACGTATCCATGCTCCATAGTGTATAAATACTAACTTGTATTGTTTAAATCTCCTACAGTGTCAGTGTAAGATTCTCTATACCACCTATGGTATTTAAATACATGAGATTTTAAAGTTCTTTCTGTGACATTTAAATATCCATGTGAAATTTCATGAGATTACATAATACCTACCACAGTTAGGGACCTCCTGCCAGACTTCACTGCTCAGCATAAACCTACATTTAGTGCATTTCACACCAGTGTTGTGTCACTGCCATCTAGTGGGAAGAAATCATTTGAATTTTAAACTTTGCTGCACCAACCCTCAAGCAAATTGTAGTCTGTAAAGGTGACTTAATCATTTAAAAACAGCAGATTTGCTTTGGTAATGCTTAATTTTACGGAGCCCTTAATTTTACACACATTTCCTGGGTATTTTCTGAGTAATTTCCAGCTATTTCACAGTTCATTTCAGGACATTTTACAGAGAAGGTGGTGCAATTTGGTACAAATTACAACAAAAAAATAATATATTCGGGTTGTTTTTGCAAAGATTAGAGAAAGAAAGAATAAATTAGACTCTTAACAGTGCTGTACAATACTACTAATCACATAACCCTTGCAAAGAAGCACGGCTAGAAATACTAATTTTAGAGAAAGAGAATAGAGAAAGACACAACAGCCAAATTTATTAGGAATTTTGGCAAAAAACTACGTGTGAATTTTTTGTTTTTTTCTTATGATATGTTCCAAATTGCACCACCCTTTCTTTGGAATGCCCTAAAAAGTGTAATTGTTAAATATCTGCAAATAACTCCACTAAATTTCCACTAAATTATTATAAAATGATTATAAAATTACTTACTATTACTATCTTTAAAATGTATTAAATGCTGATGCAGAATGATCCATTCTCTTCTATGTATTTGTTCTTTTTCAACCTGAATTATATTTCTAATAGATTGTTCTGTTTTTCTTCTTTTTGCCTGCCAAAGACGACAGAAACTACACAGGTAGGATTTGTTTTTTCATTCTTATCATCATTACCTGGCTCTAAAGGATGCAGTAACCAAATCCTTCTGCACTACAGTGCTGAGCCGTAATGTGTGTAATGTGTGTTGTAACCATGAGAGGGCAGCAGTGATCTTTCAGAAAATGGCCCAAACTCGGGTGTGTCCCCATTTCTGGAGGGGGAGTAATAGCTTTACACATGGACAGGTAGTTCATCTGTAATAGAAAATTGTTGGTTCAAATCCCCATGGCAGCTGGGACAGTCTGACTCAGGAGGGGGGGGGCAACATTCTCCTATGAACAGATGGTCCAATTACAGATTTCACTGCTGTGAGACACACAATTACAGTTAAACTCAGCATGTGGGGAAGCACTAGTTAAAAAATTAGTTTTCATATCTAATATTGGAAAACATGCATAAGCTGTCAGGATTTCCCTCTTACCCGCGTATTACATGAAGAATATTATATTTTTGTGTATTTAGCTAATCCTTTTTTTTTTTTTTGTGCATCAAATTACTGAAATAGAAGATAAGGACTATTAATTTGCTCATAAGCATTATCACTGAGGTAGCATTTTGAACTCTACTCATCCTAACTATCCCCCTTATGTGTTTTGTTCATTTTAATTCCAAAGTTTTAATGACAATTCTGTATTCCTATTAGCTTGTCACTAATCGTTTTTGCCATACTCCTGCCCTATTTGAGGACGGAGGGATTCTGACAGAAGGAGGACAGAGGGTTAATAAGCATGAAGTATAGCTGTGGGTTTGTCATCATTCAGGTATATATTTAGTCAGGGGTTTAATATTCTGTCTGCTCACCCCAGTCCTACATAGTGCTCTATAACCAGCAGCAGAACAGTCAGTGTATTAGTGTGTGAGTTTGCAGCAGGTCATTGCTGAAAATGAGCTAATGTGCTTAGTCAGCCCTCCCCAGAAAACTGAAGGGTCAAAACATCTACTAGTACAGCCATTTTACATCTGATCCCTTGCAAGGATGCTGAATACACTTATTACCATTTTCAGGATGGTTCACCCTCTTGCACAGTTATGTCACCACATTAGGAGTTGGCCAGATATTGAATCATACATTTGCTACGATTCTTGGAATCCTCACACAGTTCTTCGAATGAATTAGGCATAGATGTGCGTGCTGCCCTTTCATAAGTCAAACACTCCTGTTCATACATATGTTCACACACGATAGGCAAAGCTAAACCCAATCAATTGTTTTATTCAATAAATCACGCAAGTTGCTGATAAAAACTTTCCAAATGTCACGGACAGACTTGACAAACACATAATTAACAAAACAGCAGAGAACACTTGTTTCCTCAAATAGAAAATTTCCATCTACTGTCTCAATACTGACCTCCTTCTGGCTCTGCTCTCTCTCTCTCTCTTTCTCTCTCTCTCTCCACTCCATGTGCCATCACCACCCACTTACTGCCTCCTCAGCGGGAGAAAGGTTAATACCCTGCTCCTGTCTGTGTCTGCTTTACCCTGTGTGTGTGTGTGTGTCGGTGTGGGGTGTACACACATATACAAGCTGCAGTAGAGGATTGCATCAGTTTCTCTGTTTTCTCCAATTACAATGTAACAAAACCAGGTACACAGTGAATACAAACAAATCAGAAAATAATCAGAACATAACTACCTAAAATTGTTTCCATCCAAACTCTGCAGCCATACCAAATGCAACAAATCCATATTATGAATGAGTCATGTCATTTCTGCTTATCTCTGGTCAACAGACTGTAGACATTAAAGCGTTGTATTATATAATATTTTTCTTATCTTTCTGTCCAAAACCAACAACACATAAGTCTCTTTTTTTTGTTTTTGATCATTTCATGAGGGCAGTGTGGTTTGTGACAAACTTTACTCAACCAATAGTGAATAGCGCATTTGATGGACACTATTTGGAGACTATTTTTAGCTGCAAATGAATGCACATTTGGCGCTCTAGTGAGTATTTACAGTAGCGTGACAGTGTTATGTGGGAGACTCAAAGTAAACTTCAGTGCCCATGTTCATCACAGTTAAGTAAAACAAAGGCTCGCTGGTGTGACTTTAATTGTTTTTGGACAACACTGGAGGCTGCATTGTAGGATTCATAGACTTACAAAGCAACAACTTATATTTCCAGCCTCACTGTTTAAAAGATGGATTGTAATAGTAACATTTTAGGGTTAAATCAAAACACAGACAGACTTTTAGCACTAAGTGAACCTCTAAAGTTTATGCTAGAAATATGAATATATAATATAATATAAAAATAATGTGAATTCAGTGTGAATGTTAGACTTGCTCATGACAATAATGGATTTTTAAATAGCAGATGAGTCTTTTCTATAATAGCGATATACATAAAAATATATAATTGGTTATGAAATTATGTTATAAAGTTGTAGACTTTTTTTAATAGTTGATCAACAAACTTATATTCTCAACACAGTCTCCTCCGCCCTGACTCAGGCATGATGTATTACTCTAATATCTGAGGTTCTGCAGAGTATTGAAAACAAGGTGGTGTGTAGTGTGCTGCCACTGGATGAATTATGTAATGATGATACAGCATCAGCGTTAGAGCGTTTTACTGCATGATGAACTATATATATATTTTTTAGCATACTGGCCAACATTTATGCTCCTGTAAATAGTTGTCATTCCAATAATGGCCCTGTTATGAGTAAATACGGCTTGAGTTTCCATCTCCTTCATCTGGTGCAACAAGCAAAGTTAAACAAACACACATAATGGATGTTGAAGTTCTCTTTTCACCTGATCACTGCACAAAGATATTGGATATGACTTGTACTGTCACCATTGGGTAATTTTTTCACAATGTTATGGTTTGCTCCCTGTATATAGTGTGCTCTGCAGGTGGGGGACGATGTAATCTGATGATTGCATTAAAAAGGAGACATTCAAACTATTATTTCCCCACTAACGCACTTGCCAGGAGGAAAACAGGCCATTATCCTGAAGGATGCTCAGTGTGTAAACTGCAGACACGCAAATACACAGCACCAGGCCCTCATTAAACCAGCTCAGCAACATGTTACAACACTCATGACTTCATTGCATCTTTTCCAGGCTGTGCCACAGTTAATGTCTTCACTGAAAGGGCCATTTGCCTCCATGTGGGTTGTTAACACTGCAGTGCCCGATGCTGTTGTGCCTTGCCTACGTTGGCTGCAGGCTTATGGAGTGAAACAGCAAGTAAAGTTCACAGCTGAATAATTGATGGTGCGTTGGATGGGTCATAGGGTGACAGTGAGGATGAGGAGGTGGAAGTGGAAGGCAAATGCCAGCAGATGATCACTGCGCTCACCTCTGCCTGTGAGGGCTTGTTAGCAGCTGGATCTGAATAGCTCTCTGCTACATGGATATCCAGCTAATGAGATTTGGGTAATGAACCAGGGTTACATAATAGTCATATTCCATCGCCTAACTACAGAGGGTTTTTAATTTAGACTCCTTCTCAATTGCTGCAATAAGTAATTTTCAAAAGGGAACTTTAACACTAACAATGCATAGCAATTAGAGCACTTACACACGCTTACACAAAACATGAGCATGAAATTCGATAAAAAGTGTAGTCAATAATCTCGTTTGAAACGGCAGAAAGTATTGTCAGTGCGGTGATGACTGCCTGTTTTTGTCGTAGATAATGAGCTGTTAAACCTTTCGTTACGACATCCCTCAGAGGATTCACTGACACCTTATGATGCAGGCAGATGTATCCACAGAAACAGATGATTTCGTATGAGAGAAAGACACAAATGAAAACCATCTGTATCATAATTCTGCTTCAACAACAAATGCCTAGTGCTTCAAATCTTTATGCTTAGTAAAACATACATATACATAAAGTATACATAAATATTTGCACATGATTTGCTAGAACGTTTGTCAGAAAAACAGACCAGGAGTGAGCTGGGTTTGAGCAGATTTGTGCAGGTAGTCCAGTTCCTTACTTATCTACAGTACATTAACTACATCACCGTCTCCACTCTTCTCAGATGGAGATGAAGGCAAATAAAATCAGCCACGATTGATGTCGGCAGCCAGATTTTTTTGCTGACATCTCAAAGCAGTTCCTGTAACATTTTATAGACTTGGCCGCAGAGGGGAGGTAGAGATGAATGGCCAGTGAATTAGGAGGGCAGTTGAACACTGTTCATGTGTGATAGCTCAGAGAGCATGGAGTTGATTGGCAGGTCAAACAACATGAAGGGATTTTAGTTAAAACTGAGCTAAATCTGATTGAAATGTGAAAGTTTCTCAGATGTTTCATTTAATTAACTAAAACTAAACTTTCAGATCCTAACAGTTAAGTCAGTGTTTTTCACTACAGCTGCAACCACCAATCATTTTCATTATTAATGAATTTCCAGATTGTTTTCATGATGGATCAATTAATCATTTGGTATATAAAATGAAAGTGAAAAATCACAGTCTCCTAATGCCCAACATGTCTTGAAATTGTTTTTTTTTCTGACTAACAGTCCTCAACCTTAAGACATTACTTTAACTATCATAGGCAACCACAAAAAAAGAGCAAATATCCACATTTGAATAACAACAAGCTTTTGACTTTGACTTTTGCTTACAAAACTTAAAATAATGAATCAGCTGTCAAAACAGTTATCTATTGATTGACTAATTGATTACTTGACATATTGATTCAGCTCTGCTCTGCTGTTGCTGCACCTTTATTACTGCTGCTACATTAGGCTCATTGCCTTCTCTATTTCTACTTAACATAGCCTATATAAACTATACATAATGGCTTATTTTTACACTATACTACATACTTGTTTATGTTACCTAACATAGCTGGACACATCATCACTGCACTCATTCATATTATACATTTTATGCTTTATGTTTATGTTAACATTATTTCATCATGACATTTGTTTTGTAGATCATGTTTTGGCATTTTCAACACATCCCCATAGTGAAATGATTTCATTTGACAGCTAAAGGTGTTGAGAGAGGTGTGTGACATGCAACAAAGGTCCACCGGTGGGATCAAACCAAACTGTGTTAACTTTAAGGTTAATGTTGTGGTTATTTGGTAAGCATCTTAGTTTAGCTTGTTAGTTCATGCTGTTATAGCTGTTATATCATCCCATCTTGGGTAGTGTAACTCCCTTTTCACCAGCCTCAGCAAAACATCTCTGGATCAAGTGATCCAATATACTGCTGCTTAACTCTTGACCAGGTCCTCCAAAAGGTCTCACACGACACTGAAACCGACTGCTCTTCGCTGGCTCCCCATTCTTATAATTGCCTATAGAGCTCTACATGGCTCTACAGGCACCTGCCTACATTGGAGATTTACCGGAGACTGTGCTTTTGAGGTTGTGGCTCCGAAACCTTTGAACTCTCTCCATTTTGATTTAAGATCTGTGGCCTCTGTGGACACCTTTAAAGAGCAGCTCAAGACCCATTTGTTCAGACTGCCTTTGTGTTCTGTTTTTTTTATTTATTTATTGTGTTTTATTTATATATCTATGCTTCATTTCCTCTGTGAGGCACTGTGTGAAGTCTCTGCTTTTGAAGGGTGCTAAATAAACAGCTACTTACTTACTTAGGCTGCCAGAGGGCCCCATCTTTATCTGTGCATTGCTTCTTTTTTGGTTATGTGTTAAACTGCAATCCAGTTTACTGACACTTACTGTCAAGTCAAGTCAATTTGTATTTATAGTAGCAGTCAAAAGTTTGGACACGCTTTCTCATTCAAGTCAAACTTTCTTTACTGGTACTATATAACTAGCAAATCACACATTTGACCCAGAGGGTTTTACAACTCATACATTCACATTTAAATGTTGTAATTATGCAGATGCTTTTATCCAAAGCGACCTACAGGCGAGGCAAGACAATCAAGTGTTAGAGGACAGTAACTCAAAGACAGCTGTGGTACAAATTCTTAAGTAGCTGACCAGATAAAAGTGCAATGAGGAATAGCACTAGAGTGTTTGTTTTTTAAATTAAGAAATGACTAAGTAGATAAGGATAAGTATATGGAATACCATAAATAACAAGAAAGTAGTAAGGGGCTCAAGTGTTGAGGTTTTAATGGCAGAACAGAGATTTCAGGTATTTATCTGTACAGTACACAACATCCTCTATATTAAGATGCTCAATTTGGATGAGAAAAAACGTTCAAAAAATATCTGTTTAATGGGGGAAAATGAGAGACCACACTGTGTGCAATGACAACAAACTAGAGTCTAATCAAATCTAACTACAGATTACAGTTGATTAATCGATTAGTTACTCAACAGTAAATGTATCCGCAGTGATCTTGACAATCAATTACACGTCAATTTTCAAGCAGTCAATTTTCCCTAGTTTGAGACTCTCACCTGTGAGCATTTGGTGCTTTTCTTTGTCTCATGTGACAGTATACTGGCTGAATAACTTTGGGGTTTGGATTGTTTATCTGACAAAACAAACTATGTCACCTTGGGCTACAGGAAATTATAACGGATCTTTTTATTGCTTTCTGACAATTAATACACTGAGCAATTAATTGGAAAAATAATTGGCAGATTAAATGATAATGAAAAAATACAACATCAGTCACAGCCTCAAATCCAGCTACACATTAAAATGTCGTCATTGACATTATTTGAAGCATTATGTTAGTCGCTGAGATCAAGATCTCTTTTTTACAAAAGGCATGAGAACAAATTGGATGTGTTTAACATCAAAGCAAGGCAGTTCATTCACACAAAGCATTCATCACAAACACACACGCACTAATTAAAACTGCCAGAAATATTATTAAAAACATCAGCAACTTTAAACGCCTTCAGAGGAATGAGTTTGTTTTGCGGTTCATATAAGGTACATAACAGTTCAGAGTAACCTTTAAAGCTGACCTTTTCTGTGGCCTGGTGTCATGGCAATGAACTCAATCCACAGTGCACGGCCCTATACACAAATACATGTTTTTTTCATAAGAATTTAGCTCTAGTTGAATTAGGAGCTTGAAATGTAACAATATATTATGTTAGGGTCTTTTTTAAATGATGTTGTCTAAATAACTTTATGTCAAAGCATATTAGAAAACCATTCAAACAAGTTATTGATTGCTTTGAACATCTGCTTATTTTATTATTATTTATTATTTAATTATTCATTATGCATATCATGATGTACAGTACGTTACTGTTACAACATTAGTCCTGATATTAATATTGTAGCCTTGATTTTAACCATATCACCTATAGCCTATCGCTACCCTGACCTACAAATGACCAAATCCCTGCTTACTTGGACAAAATAAATCTGACTTTGAGTTTATTAAATTGCTGTTTAACCCTGGTGACTTCAGTATGTAGCCACTTTGACAGATGCATTGATCAGATAGAAAGCAGAAGCCAAATGCAAAGAAGAAAAAAAGAGGATGTGTGGGACTTTTGTGGAAAGGATGTACTGTTTAAGTTAAACTCAGCGTGTAACTCATTAGAAAATCTTTCATGAGATGTTGCCCTGAGCCCCCTCCCAACCACTCATCTCCCCCCTCCCCCCTCTCTCTCCCTCTCTCTCTTCTATCTCACTCACTCTCACTCTATCTCTCTCTTACGGCATACATTTCAGACTTGGCTCACTCTCTCTTCTCCTCTCTCTCTCTCTCTCTCTCACACACACACACTCAGCCAGCCGGTGCTGCAGTGGATCAGACGCAGAGCTCTCGCTCTCCTGCTTTTCCGCGGCAAATCGTTCATCTGTTGGAATACGGCAGCGTTAACAGGGGGGATATGTAGCCTGCTATTTCTGCTGCTTCAACTCTCAGTTCACTCCAGTCGTTTTTTTTTTTGTTTTGTTTTTTTTTAGCTTCGGCTCCCAATCTACACTCATTTGACCCGGTTACGTTTTTTGTTCGGACTCCAATGTCTAATCGCTGCGTCCTTTATGCGTAAAAGTCGTGATTAAAGGACGTGCTGTCCAATATCTATGATTGATTGTGAGCACAAAGCGGCGACTTAGTTCAATTTAGTCGAGCCAAATGTGCGGAATTGAAATGAGTTGGACTGAAGGACAGAGGTTCGTTTGAAACTTGACTGATGAGACTCCGCGTCCTCACATGATCGCTACGAGTTCAGCAAAGTAAAGGCTGACTGAACTGTGTTTGTCCCGAAAATATTCAGCATATCATGTATAATTAACCATGCATTATGCTAAATTATACGCCGACTAAATTATTTAGTTGATTCTCGTAGCACTTGCAATTACAACTGAATAGCTGGCTTACACAATATCTGCAAGCATCAACGTAAAACTCATCTCTTGTTTTCTTTTTCCCCCCACTCAGCCGGACACGTGTTGAGTAAATTTCAACCAGTTGCAAAAATTCATTTCAGAATTAGCATATACAATAAATATTTGCTCGGTTTGGCTCCTCTGCAGCACCTGGGGCAACTTGCTCTGGTTCAGCTCACCTTGAACTATGCTGGGGATTTGCAGAAGTCATCCGCGGGTTATCCGGGCATCTCTCATTTTCCTTCTCCTCCTCTGGCCACGGCCGTCCGCAGGAAAGAAGAAGCTGTACATCGGAGCGCTGTTCCCCATGAGCGGAGGCTGGCCAGGCGGTCAGGCGTGCATGCCCTCCGCTCAGATGGCCCTGGACCTGGTGAACAACAGGAGCGACATCCTGCCTGACTACGAGCTGGAGCTCATTCACTACGACAGCATGGTGAGTGCATGTGGAGGAGCGTCAGAGGAGGTGCGCACTTAAGTGATCTGTGGTGTCAGTCAGTGAGGGGCATGGTGATCTGCCTCTCAAACTCGCACGAGGAGTAACTGACTCCAGTGTGCTGAATATAATTTGTCATCAATGTTGTGTGTTTTAGTTTTGATGTGTCCTCTTACGATCAATAATGCTTTCTTGGCCTCTTAGAGCTTATTATTTCCCAAGGTTGGCTATATGTGAAAGGCTATGGCAAACTTGCACATGTAAAAGAAGATAAGTGAAGAAGTGGTCAACCCCACTGATAACTAACCCTCAAAGTCCTCACTCTGCCAGGCAAAGAGGGCTTCTATGCCATTCAGAGCTGGTTAGTGCTAAATGAATAAACACACCACCTGTTTGTTGCTCGTCAATCATTAATCATGGTGGTATTTTTTAAAATGTCAGCATTATTAGCCACTATAATTCCAATACCTCCCTCCTCATCCCCCCTCACCACCACCACCACCACCCACTGGTTCTATTTCCCTCACTGCCCCAGTTTACCACCTACAACACTGACACAGACTTTAATCAAAAACCACATTATTTATCATAGTGGATAATCTTTCTATTTTTGCCTTGTTGCCGCAAGTCCTAAATTCTGAAAGTAGTTTTTTTTTTTCTGGGATAAGCGGAGACACATAAAAACAATTAGCTGCTGCTCTGTCTCCTCTTTTGAGGGTTGTTATCAATCACGCTGCAGGACAGATGCCTGGAGAGGCTGGGGCACCAAACAGTTAACTGTGGGGGACTGGTTAGAAATTTGCTACAAGCTTTATTCTGATTGGTGTACAGAGCTCTGCATTGGAATCCTGTTAAACAGAATAGCAGGGAGAGTGTGTGTGTGTGTGAGTGAGTGAGTGAGTGAGTGAGTGTGTGTGTGTGTGTGTGTGTGTGTATGTGTGTGTGTGTGTGTGTGTGTACGTATGTGTGAGCGAGAGAGAGAGAGAGAGTTGGCATGGCAACACAGTTACTCTTGAAGCAAACCACAGAAACAAATAAGGTTTCAAAATATATGTGCAAATTCATATGGTGGATGTATGCAGAGCTGATAGTACAGTGTATGCTCATTATGTGTACACCTTGTTCTTTACAATCAAATGCTAAACAGATCAAATGTGTGCGTGCGTGTGTGTGTGTGTGTGTGTGTGTGTGCATCCTCTGATTACAAGTGTAGTGGAGCAGGCAGCTGCAGATGTAGCTGCCATAAACATAAAGATAAAGCAATTCCATGAACAGATTTCATAGGGATTGGAAAACATCACTCCTCGTGCTTGAGGAATCGCAGGCGCCTCCGGCTCGAGAAATAGATGCAGATCCTTTGAATAGAACAGCTCCAAGAGGCTGGTATAACATTGTCTGAGAGACGCTGGTTAATTCCTTGAATTAAGTCAAGAGGGGAATTTATTGCTCCTTGCTGTGGGTACAGTGTGTTTGGAATGAGATTTTTACCTTCTGATTGCAAACGTTTTTCACCTGGCTGGAATAGTAATGACGATCTTACCCTCTGAGAGGAAGAAAAAGCAATTATAAGAAGAGGGATTAATTAGCTCTTATATTTACATCCAGTTATAATGACTAACTCCACATTCTTGTTTGGTCAAGGTGCAAATCTCCATCTTGTGAGCACAGCTCTTTGTTTAACTGTGAGATTAGGACAAGGGCGTAACTCGTCCTTTGTTTGCTTGCATCTCAAGATCAAGGTTGGAGAAGTGTAATTATGCAGCAAACTCCTTTGACCTGAATTTGTTATCCTGATGAGGAACTTTAACTGCGCCTTTAAACTTTCAAGTTTAAGAACAATATTGAATGTATATGAGATTCATTTACGTTTGACTCGGATTTGGCAAACAGGTGCCTAATCACACACACGCCAGTCTGTGACCATTAGGACTACGAGTATCAAGCCATGTCCTCAGCTTGTTCAACATCATACAATATTCATGAAGCTCAACACTTAATCCCAGCCAGCCCTTTTAATGGATGCAGATACCCTGTGGTAGCAGAACGGCTTGTTTCCCTGGCTATTCTGGCGACAGCATCAGACTATTTACAGCCTTCTGAGATCTACACACACACACACACGGACAGGCACGTACACACACATACAGTATGTGCCGACACACACTCTGCACGCAGGCCGTTGCCATGGATATATCAAAGCCGAGACTGCCAACTTTGATCAATTATTAACAGTGATGGAGTGAGACAGTGGAGATACAGAGAAATGGTAAAACAAGGTGCTTCCCTCACTTCCGCCCTTTATTTTAATTGGCAGCCGTGACACAATTTCCCATCCTCTCTGGCATAACCAGTATTCATCACTGGTCCTCATGCATGTCCACTGGCACGCAAGCTTTGAGTGGGGTGCCAGACGTAATTATGAGGAAATTAGGAGATGTAGCAGTGCATGCTTGGAGATTCAATACATAGCCCCCCCCCCCTCAGGCCCTTATCTTATCCCCTCTTCACACTCGTTTTATATTATTCAATCTGGAGAATAATTAGAGAGTGTATTATGACAAGCCAGTGTCTTTTGCAGTTCCTTCCAGCCCAGGGAACCTTCAGTTTCTTTCAAAGGTTCTCGCAAGCTGCGTTTGACTGATTGGAAGGTCTACATAGGCATGTTAACATTGACACTGATATTGGCTCAGGGAATTTCAGAACCAAGGACAGCGACAGAAGTGGTAGAGTTATGTGCGTGAGTGTATGCAGCTGTGTGAGTGCACTTTTATGGCTGTGTACACACGGTCGCACCGGTCTCTGTGTGTGTGTGTGTGTGTGTCTCCAGGAATGTGTATGGCATCGGGGGCCGTCAATCCAGGCGCCCTCATGAGCCATGGATGGCTAGAAATGAAAGTGGAAATGGTGATGACCCCAGAGGGTTGTAGAGAAGGACCTCCAAGAATAGCAGAGATACCTCAGTCTTTATTGCATACCTGCCAACACCTCCGTTTTCGCTTTTCTTTCTTTCATAAGGGAGACTATATGCTTTTTCACCCCTTACTGCACTGTGTTCCCATTTTGTTACTGTTCAACCAAAGGTTTCATTTCTTATGCTCACAGAAACACTTAAATGGTTGAAAGGTTCAGCTACAGAGTCTGATGCCATTTTGTAATTGTGTTCAAGAATAGACCCCTTTATTTGATACCTTTCCAGCCCGTTAACCTTTGTATATTAAGAAAAAGGTGGAACGAACATGAAATAAGTTGCCAGTGTGGGGTAAAATGACTGAATTTATTCCTTGACAGACCAAAGTCAAGCCCAAATTTTTGCTTTTGCAACAGTATATGCAATCAGTATTTAGACTTTACTTATTTATGGCCTCCTCCATTATTGTTCTAATTTTATGCATTGCATTCAGAGATATAAGACCCTCATTTTATATGGGATGATGAACGCCTTTTAAAGTTTCTCAGTAGACGGGCATTGGTTTACCACCAACCGTTTTTTTCACTAATGCATGCCATTATTTTTCCTAGCAAAGCTTCTGCTGTAATTCGCCTTTTTATTTTCTCTTTATTGAGGCTCTGCAGTAAAAGCACTATACTTACTGTCAGTGTATTTAATTATATTTATTCTACACTGTTGACAGACTTGTTCCTTGTTAAAGGGCACACATAATGCTTTTTGTGATTTTCTGCTATTCTTTTTTACATTTTTTTTTAAAGAATTTTTTTTTGGCATAGACACCTTTATTAGCAGTAGAGAGACAGAAAATCACAGGAGAGAGGGGGGTGTGACATGCAGAAAAGGTCCTCTGGCCGGGATTTGATCCGCTGCGTATGTGGCATGCGCTCTTAACCACTCGACTACCTGAGCGCCGATTTTCTGCCATTCTTATATTGTTATTATGTCTGATGTCTCTGTTAAATATGGTCAAAGGTCCAAAATTAGAATGAAATTTCTGTGAAAATGCTCCCTGCAAGTGAAAAGTCAAAGGCTTCTACCTGCTCTGAATGCTTCATATGCAATGTTACCTTTACTTCATCCTCCTGATGATGTCAGATTGTTTGTACTTGCCTACAAATGGCTGTCCATTATGTTGCCTTTGTTGCTACCCAATCCATGGGCTGTAAAAGTTGTCCACTTGCATATTTTGCATCGAATTTGGACTCGAACATGTACGGATGTAGAAGTTTCCATTTTGTGTAAAGAACGGGTAAAAGATGTGAAATCCTACTACTATTATTTTTTTAATGTAGTCAGTCAAGATGTAGCTTCTGTAAACTAACCAATCAGAACAGGGTGGGTTCATTGGAGGGGGGCTTAAAGAGACTAAAGCTATGAGACAGAGGTTGAACCGAGTGGCTGCATAAAGGGCCAGTATAAGATAAATAAGGTTTTTAATTGTAAATCATACAACGATTTTACTGCAGAGTCCCAGAATAAATATATGTTGACCTGGAAAGTTCATGATACGTCCCCTTTAATTAATCATGTAATTAATCTAAGTATCATCAAAAATATTTGTCTAACAAGATAATATGTGTAAACATAATTTTGACTAAGCTGACTAAGCTGTAGATGTTTGTCTTGGTATAGAGACTTACATAACCTCTAAAAGGTCAAAATGTGCACTTTTATATTAAATTTTAATTTATACATGCAATGAGTGGTGAGTAAATCAGACAATTTATGAAAATAAGCTGTTATTAAAAACGGCAGTGTCGGATGGTAATGATGGATTGATTAAATAATTCAAAGATAATCAGCGTAGGTGATGAATTACTGCTCATCAGAGTGTTGTTAAAATGCTGTAACACCAGAAAGCTAACAAGCTTCTTCTCAGCATGCAGCCAACCCACAGCAATAATGTCAGAGAACACAAACAACCTTTGGGAAAGACACTGTTTAAAAGGATCTGTGCATCAATCTATCTTTCTTACACCAAGATGAATATATGTTGTCTCAGCAATTAGTTTTATGAGGAATGGGCAACCTTGTGCCATGACTACAGTTTTGTTTAGGGACTGAAAGCTGCAGCATCCAAAAACACCAGAGAGGAGGAAGAAATCTATGATTAGCTGGTGTAGTGATTGATCCGAAGGAAACCCGCAGCCTCTCGGCCCTGCATTGCACAAGGTTGGATACATGACATCAATAGTGTGGAGCTGCTTTCCTAGTCGGTGTTAATGCTATTAAACCAGTGCATTGAAGATGGTCAGAAGTGCGTGGAGACAGAACAGTAGATCAGACTCAGTGAGTAATTTTACAGACATTCACAAAAAAACTCTAATTGTGTTCAAGTAGTCAGCTTAGGCAAATATATTGTTGTCACCAAGTAATAGAACTTTTGTACAGGTTTGTTTTGTTGTCGGCATTGTTATGACGTTCTTAGTCAGCAGCAGGGGTCAACAACATTTTCCAAGCAAAAAAAATAGCTAAGATCTACCATTTGGAAATACTCGCCCAGAGACACTCTCGCCCTGCATGTATGTGTAGCATTTGAACACTTCTCTAGGCTCTTTTTTAAATGTAGGACATTTAATTACAAACATGACTATTATTTTACCAAGGGCACATGAAGATATGACATTAAGTGAAACACTTTCATCAACCCCCAAAACCAGCCGATGAGACACATTTTCAGTAAGAAAGATTGACAAATGAAAAATTCAGCTGATCTCAGACAACAGTTAAATTATTCAGCTGGGACAGTTACACAATGCTATGCTATGGGAGGGTGCTTTTCCAGTCAGTTTTAATGCTATTTACCCAGTATGTATCTCTGGCCGATTAGAACCATGGATGTTTATATGGTTAATTTTAAAGTCAGTGGAGAGATGACAGGAAATGAGCTGAACTCCATACAGGTACATTGCAGTGTTGTTAGTTTTGTATCGATATGAGATAACAACTTTTCACTTTGATTAAACTTTCAAAACATTCGTAGAAACTTCTCAAATCACTCCTGCAGCATAATCAAATTTTAGCACTGTCCATCTGGGAAAAGGAATATGATAACATATTTTGGACTCAAAGTTTACTTACTTTCTTTTTGAAGATATAACACGTCCTTCTTCTGTGAATGGAACTTGCTCAGGTGTCTGTCCCTATCCAAAATAAGTAAAAAATGCTTGAAAAAGTACTTTGATGCAAATACCAACTTCAAGCTAACCAAAGATTATGTTCTTAGTGAAGAAGGAAACTGCCATCTTCTAGTAGTCGCCTTCAAATAAGCAAAAACCTGTTGTGAAAAACTTGTACCTGTTGTGTATGTTGTTTGTGTTAAAGTGGACAGCAGCAGACACACCACTTACCTCAGTGACAAATATATGCATTCTTTGTAGCTGAATCACAATAATAATAGTGTCAATGTGATTTGCCAATGCAAAGCTTTGTTCAACAAGAGCAGCAGGAAGTTAATTAGAATTAGCAGTTACTTAACACAATAGATGCAGCCTTATTAAGGTTTTGAGCGCAGTCTGATCAATTGAAATGCCTTGGGATCATCTTGAAACTCCACAAAGACCACCAGGTCAATTGCAGTCGATGGGTTGGTCACCTTGATGATTTTAAAAGAACATGCCCTGAAGGTCGAATGTGGCCCAATGAATTAAAGAGTAAGAAATCTTTAAGTTGAACTTCGTGCTTCGACAGGAATCAATGAAGAAAAGCATATATATGAGAGGACCTCAACAGTCAGACTTTTCCTTTAATAGGATTCAGATTGAGTTATCTTAGGTAAGGTGAATTTCTCTGTGATGACATGACACCACTATAATTCCACCCAATCTAGAGTTAATGGAAAACACATCAATCAATAAGAAGCCCAGCTATTCCACATATTCCTGGGTCTTGAGTGGTGATTACCACTTCAGAAAAATCACAGGGCTGTCTCAAAGAGACAATTCTGCCGTTGAGACTAACACCCCAATTAGGAGCCATATTGATCTTGGCTGTCACTGGCCGCGGTACAATTGTTTATGATACTCGTTGGGTGTGTTTTTTTTTGTTTTTTTTAAATCTGCATGTGTGTTTATTTTTGCGAGCTGTTTCTCCTACTCTGTGCTGAATCATTAGATGTGTCAGGCCAGTTTATCTGTGACTCTGATGAGCGGTGCAGCAGTGACGGCCTGTCAGTAGTGTGGCTGACAGAGCAGTGATGGTTCATTCCAGCCACACTCTCGCCACTTAGACATGCTGTAAATGACTTTATTGGAGTGTTGTAATGACTTGTGATAGCTGCTGTTGTGGTCGTCTGGCTAACTTTTGTTTTCCCTGTCTCTCTGTTCTTATATCTTGATCTGTGGACAGTGTGTTGTGTTTTGATGATACACACTGTCTGTGTGGATTTGAACTCCCCCACCTTGTTTTTTCCCTTCACATTTGCATCTGCTTGTTTGCTGCTCCCTGCTACTTTTGTGCCATTTTCCTATTCTTTATCCTGACCTTGTCTATTTTCTTCTTTCCATTTCCCTTACTTGTCCCTCTCTTTCTCCTATGTGTCTTTTCTCTTCATGTTTTCATTGGCCCTTTTGTCACTCCCCGTCACTTCTTTGTCATTTTACTTTAGTTTATCTACTCTCTCCTGTTTTCTTATTTCTGTTTACAGTCACCTCCATCTCCCACATTCCATTTCTCATTTGTCTCTTTTTTTTCTTCAACCTCTGTTATCTTTTTCTTTCAATCTGTCTCCCTCGGTCATATCTGTCCCCACTTACCTCTGTCTGGCTCCTCCATGTCTGCTTCTCTCCCTTTTTTCTTTCTCTAGATTGCCTCACTTCATTTCTCCATCTGTTTGTCCATCCAACTATTTAACGCTTTGTCATTTTGTCCTTCCAGTGTGACCCAGGAGAAGCCACCAAGCTGTTGTATGACCTTCTTTACACCGAGCCCATCAAGATCGTGCTGATGCCCGGCTGCAGCGGTGTCTCCACACTGGTGGCCGAAGCTGCTCGCATGTGGAACCTCATAGTGGTGAGTGCATTTCACTGATGTATATCCAGGTATACACTTCCAGGACATTCTCCAGTTCCCAGCCATTTTAAGCTGACTGCACTGCTCCATAACTATGTGCAAATAATGCATCAGCTTATACTGCATTTAAAGGATCAGTGTCTAGGATTAAGTGGCTCTAGAATCATGCTTTCTTAAAACACAAGCTGACATTTTTAGCTTCAACCCACAATGTCTTCAAAACAGTGTACTATATTGCCAAAAATAACTGGACTTACTCTGATCATTCAGGACTAGTAGAGCTACAGATGATAAATGATGTAAATGTTGTCTATGTTCTTCACTCAAATTTCACATCCACGGACACTGTATATTTGATATCAAAAGGGATGAGGCAAGCGTTATTGGCAAGTATCAGAGTGACCCGATCAAAGCTCACTGTTATTGTGGATGAAAGCACCTCATTAAGCAAAAATTCCTGTCTTATTGTACACCACAGAACATCCGTTGATAGCTCAGAGCCGTTGACCTTATTCTTAGATCTTCTTGAGCCAGAAAATACAATCACATATGAAATCACTAGTGAACTACTGACCTGCCTGCTGAAACATGGCCTTCAAGATGCCTCTCTTAAAGAAAGTCTTATTCTGCTCAGATGGAGCCTCTGTAATGGTAACAAAATGGTTTAAAAAAGTAGCCTATCAGTATAATCAGTCACCAAAGAACTTTAGAGAGCTTGATGCTGTAGTCTCTAATGTAGGTGTATGTTTGAGACAGATTGATTGAGTCTTAGGGATAAGGTGGCTTCATTTTTGAGAACAGTAAATGCTGTTTGGACAATCATGCTGCACTCTACAATCACCTCACAGCTGCAAATAAAGACGTGACATGAAATTCAAGTGAAAGATGTTTGTATGAGGGGCTAGCAGCAAAGCCAACTTCAATTGCTTTTGTTAAAAACCTTGGGCTGATGATGGACACACAGCGATTAACTTAAAGACCTGTCTGAGGCTCAGCAGTCCTGAGACATTAGACTCTGTCGCGATCAATAAATCTCATAAAAAAGGCAGCTAGATGTCTTCAATACTATGAGCAGGAACCCATGGTCCATTCTACAAAACTGCATGTGAGGCTTCCCTGCAAGGTGCTTTTAAAGGCATGACATGACAGACTGACGGCAGGCATAAGCACTATGCAAAAGAAATCACTCTTTCACAAGCCAGTGGGTTGGATAAAAAACACATGGCCAAGCCCTCTACCATTAATGTATGGGGGAAATGAAGTAAGAGAGGTATGCAATCTCTGGTGTTAAGCAAAGTTATAAGGATTTTAAGGAGAATGCCCATCTATCAATGCACAAGTCCCTTCTGCCTAAACATACAGTTGAGATCATTGATGTTAATAGTGCAGAGTGTGAGAGTGCTTTCTCAGACATTAATGTAGTTGTGACCGGTTTTTGGCAAGTTACTGAATATTAATCATTAGTTCTAGTCATTAGTTACGTCTCTCAAAAAGTAATTGAATTATTTGACCAACTGCTGCATATAAAAAGTAATTAGTCACCAGAGAGAATCACATTTTGGTTACCTTTAATGCAGACGTGTAACTCATCCCTAAATCTCAGAATTCAATCCACTCTATAAAGACTCTGTTTTGTTTTCCCCACCACCCCAAACCAGTTCAGTTCAATCCAGTTTAACAAGGATAAAAGAAGAAAAACTCAAAAGTCTACTCCGTGTTACCGCAGATCCTCAACTCAAAGCAGCATCAGCAGCAGTTTAGTCACAGTTACTATTTTCAATATAATGTCATAACTCCAGAGACAGGGCTCATGTTTTACCACTAGTTGGACACAGTTGGACTTAACAATGTGGCTCTGGTTGGGCTCTGAGACATGGTAAGGTCAGATGATGTGTTTGTGTTGTGTGAGCATTTCTCTGCTGTCCTCTGCAGTTGTCCACCATTTTCATATAAGACAAAAGTAACAAGTAACAAGCCCATTTAAATTTCAGTAATTGTAAATGTGTTATTTATTTTAAAAAAGTAATTAGTCACATTACTAGTTACCGGAAAAAGTAGTGGAATTACAGTAACCAACACTAGATGTGCATTTATGTTTATTAAAATGTTTGGACCTCCTCTTACCTCTTGAGATGCCACAAAATAAGTCAGGAAGTGGGTAACTACAAGAGGGTCTGCAGACCTTTTTAGCATGTAGCCACAGATGCACTACCACACAGGCTTCTCCATTTCAGTCCATCTGGGATCAAATGAACAAACTGGTCTTGATACAGATAATGAGTCCAGTCAAAATAGAGTGAGCAGTGATGGTTACTGCTTAGCTATGACTCGTCACTGTCATCATTTGTGCTGGTGAAACAGTTTTGCACTTACATACAAATGTTCACATATTGAACTGAATAAGTGGAGCATCTAAAATGACAGCCCTGTCTTCAAACCTCACTACATACAGTACATCGACTGCAACGTCGCATTAAGATTCTTTATGAACAGTATCATTGTAATTTTCTGTGCCATGATAATACTTGTTTGAAACTTTATTGGGCATGTAGGCCACTCTCTTTCTCCACAAGGATGTATTTTTCTCCTTTACCTTTTAGACACAAAGGCACAAATTAAAAGATCAAACCTATCATTTGTTTTTTAGTGCAGTAGCCTGTTATGCACTCAACACTCTTTGTATGTAACCACACTCACCATACTCTCTATATAGCATGTGTTCAAAAATACATGGATTTAAAGTTTGCTGCCTGTGTTACAGCCTGTGAGATATGGAAGTTGGAAGCTGAAAATGAAATCACTTGAAATGTCATTTTCCATTTGTGTGTACATGATTTATGACAACGTTTGAATTAACAATCAAATTAATTCTGGCAGTAATGATTCATTTTCATAAAAGTTTTAATATGAAGTTGTATTTTTTTGTCACGTGCACACAAATGGGAAAATGTCAATTTGATTATACGATTTAATTTTATTACTGGCAGCCGAACAATGTTAAAACTATCTTGGGTAAGCTTTAGAAATCTGAAAAGGCGCTGGCAGCCTGTGTATATAATATTGTATTGTACTTTATTTTCTCTGTCAGTGGTGACAACACTATTCCCATATTTGATACAGATACACAGAATAGTGTATTTACAGAAAGTCATCAGCTGTTGTTTTGTGCACTGCCAACAGTATCTAGAATGACTTTGATTGGCATTTTAGTGTATAGAGCACAGGGTTGTCTCATCTAATTTTCTTTAGTTTGTCAAAGATATTTATATTTTGTCAGATGCGCAGACACATGTGCATCCATGGCAGCCCTAAAACCACAGAGCCTCCCGCCCTTTCATAATAAACATAACATAATAAATCCCAATTTAACCCCTGCCCGTGAAATTAAGGCTGAACATGAGGGAGGAGACCTTCCTTTTTGAACGTTCACCAAAGTTTCATATTAGAAAAACAGGAATTTGACTTGGTTAAATGTATTTTACTTAACAATATTAAAGTGAGGCTGTATTATTTTTTAAAGAAGAAGCAACACATTCTTCTTCTTACAAATCTAAAGTTGAAGGCTTAAGCAATAAAACCCGCTGTGGTAATTAGGAGGCTTTAAAATAAGTGAATCACTACTCACTACTAAGGCTCAAACAAAAAATAATGTTATTGACTAATGGGGAGGGTTGGTGAAGGGGGGTTGTAAGAACCTAAACTCCTCTAGGACTGGGATAGACTCTTAGGTGCTTAGTGGCAATTTTACCTTCCTGCAGGCAAATATAAAAGAGAGGAGTGAGGGGCAACCACAAATCCCCCCTGTTTTCACAGCACCACAGTATCCTCAAAACTAACAGTAATTTATCACTTGCAATTCAGAGTATATTGCCCCAGCCTTCTCTTATCCCTGTCTGTTCACCACTGGTGCTTCTTAGGAGCCACTCTCACCACTTGGAGGGCATATTAGTAACCATCCTCAAGACCTCAGGAGTTAACAGTGGTAAAACTGCTGCATGACTACTATTCCCCGCTGGCGCCAATGGGTAGATAGAAGCTAACCAATGACTTGCTTGTGTGGGCCACATGGTAAACCACACCACCCTAGCTTAACTCAATACACTTTGGGATTTTGCAGCTACTGGCTCGTTTAGTCTGAATTGACCAGCAGCTTAATGGTGGCTAATGTTAGCAAACCTTAGGTAGATATTGGCATATAGCTGACCTAGAATTAGGACCCCTTTTTCTACAAAAATGACAAAAAAAAAAAATATACAAAGAAGTCATTTATTTGGCAGACAATTTGATAAGTGCATTCAACCTCCATTGAAAACAACAGCTATTTGAAAAATAAAGCAAGACCTCTGTCACCTCTTGTACCTCGTTTTCCTTTTGGTATACATGTGTTCTTGATAGCAAGCAAAGCGATATAAGCTGATTGAAAAAACCTTGACGCCGACGCTGAAAGCTTAGCTGTTTTTGTGCTGAAAGAATATTGCTCCTCTGTTTTGTGCCATAAAACAATCCAGCAGATTTTTCATCTAATTTAAGCAGGAAAACAGTGAATGAACAATATAAAACAAATGTATTAGAAGCTGACAGTCATCTAAATGATTTGCGCTCATGGTAATTATACCAAGTTCCCAAAATCAATGCTGTGGTTGTTTATTGATTTTAAAATACATCATGAGGCAGTTTCACTAAACTGCTTTGACACCAACATTACATGCAGGAAAAAACATACAGTTTGACCTTGCATACTGCATTACAATACATTTATCACGAGTATAAACACATCTCAGATCTGTAAATCAGCCAGAGATCTGATGCTGTCTTCTGCTGCTGTTATTAAAAAAAAAAAATCATCTTTTTATGCCTTCGCCAGTCAGTTTATTTTGTTTATCTCATTCTCTCTCTCTCTCTCTCTCTCTCTCTCTCTCTCTCTCTCTCTCTCTCTCTCTCTCTCTCTCTCTCTCTCTCTCTCTCTCTCTCTCTCTCCCTTGATCTGCCTCTCTGTCACTCACAAAGCTCTGCTTATTAGCTTTGTCCTATAATTGAAGTTTCATCCAGAGATTAGTCATCAAGAACAATCAGTTCTAGTGGTTGGCATCTGCCCCTCTTTCTCGTTTCTGGTCTTTCTCTCTTTGTCACCCTTTTTTCTCCTCATCATTAAAAACTCTCTTCCACTTTTTGACTCTTTGCCTTTTTCTCTTCTCTCTGTCTGTTGCTGCTGCCTGAAGCTGGCCTGCTTGGTCTACATCCACTACTTTTGCCTTCCTTACTCCTTTCCATCCCTACCGTCTTTCTCGCTGTCTCCCACTCTTCATTTCCGCCTCGCTCCCTCAGTTCGAGCAGTCGATTCTCCCCACACTCAAAGGGATCTGTCTCTCTTTACTACAAGCCACCACTGGCACAACGTCCTAACCGCCACACTCAATTATTTCTGTATGCATTCTGCCTGCAGGAGCCTTCTCGCATGTCAAACAGCCTCATCAGAGCACAGTGGAGGCAAAAGCAACCTCCATTTCTGGACGGTGATCAAGAAGGGGCTCTCGATCCGCTCTTTTTGGCACAGTGTTAATTTGATCCCCTATGTCCTTTTCTAAAAGCACTGCAAGCCACAAACAGGCGTTGATCTGCTACTACAAGACTGTGGGAGAACTGATGAACTGGGAATTGAGAGATATTGTTTGTGAATTTTGGGAAGCTTCGATGTCGAACTTGTGGAACTCTGTTTCAGAATGCTGCCACATTGGTCTATTTCTGCTACAGCAGCTTTTTGCTCCATTTGAATATTGTCGCTCTTTTCATGTTTGGTGGAGATTTATTTTAGTAGTTTTTTTTCAGGCTTTGACTTGAGTTAAATGATTACATTCTACCAGACATTGTGGTAATGAAAGTGGACACACACTAGACGAGAGAGATGAGTTGATAGTATGTCGGGTTTTCTTAGTTGTCTAAAGGTTGACATTGTGAATATTTTACTGGTTTGTCAAATCATATTTTCTTGTACCTCTTGTGATATTTAGCCATGAAGTCTTTTCATTGGTTTTATTTGCATATGTTTTTAGATACACATTTACATACATATTCAATCATCTTGTGTCATCACTGACAATTGTAGAGTCATGTGATTTTTCATCCATAAATAGCATTTCATTGCATGTGGGATTGTTAGCGGATGAGCCGTCTTCACATTTAAAAAAAAAAAAAAATGTTGACCAAAGTGCTTCACAGAGAGATGATAATTAAGATCAAATAAAAACACACATACAGTAATTGGCTGAAAAGTGTATTGGATGAAAGCGTGCACTGAATTTATCAGAAAGTACTATGGGAATTTTTGAGTGTGCATATTTCACACTCAGAATTCAGATGATCAAATATAGTGCACTGTATTGTAAACAGGGAGTGATTTCAATGCAGCCAGTGCCCCTGTTACTCTGGATAATCTGCACAACACGCTGCCAACAATTTTCAAAGGGACCATTTCTTTGTTAGAGTAAAGTGTTAAAGTAATGCTCTGTGGATTATCCAGATTAACCAAAACACTGTTTTTGAGCTGAATTTAATGTAAATGTAGTTTTTCAGTAGAGTGGGCACCACAAACAAAAATCAATTCATGCTTACCTTCATATATTATGTATATTCATATATTATGTATGTTCATATATATATATATATGTATATGTATATATACGACCATACTCTGTCGTGACTTCAGGTGGCTCGCGAGTCTCTGGCTATCTTATAGTGAATTTAATGGTCACATCTATGAGAGGGACAGACTGAAAAGGACTCTGCACACTGATGTGTGCTCTCAGTTTGTGTTAGTTGATGAGGCATCATCTCTGGTTACGAGAGTTGAAGTGCTGGGAGTCGACTGAACATTTTCCAGATGACACATTGGATAGTTTGTCTGTGCCTGCTGGGTATCTAAAACTAGGTAGCAGCAGTCTGCAGATATCAGGCTGATGTCTGGTAAAAAAACAAAAAAACAAACAGCAGATCAATTAGTGAGCGGACCTTGCTGCTCCATCTGTGCTGAAACTGATTATTAAACTGAATGTACTCTGCTTAGTTGAAGCATCTGGTGCCAACATTCAATAGCTGTATTTTATGTGCAATGATGATAGACTTGCAGGGGATGCAGGTGTGTTATTGTTTTTGCTCAACTGTTTTAAATAAATATGATGTTTCACGCTAATATTTTTCAAGCAAACCAAAATTGATTAAAATCATGAATCGTCCCCAAAATGAAAAAATACCAAGATTTTTTGGTCCTATCTTCCAGCCCTAGACTTACTTAAAAATAAACTGCTGCGTCTGTTACCGAATTTATAGCTATAGATACAAATAGGATCAGTTTAGATCATAGTTGGTTTTGGTCTTTTCAAGATATTTGTTGACAATAAGAATAAGACTAGATTATTGTCAGCTTTATCTTTCAAGAAAATATGTTGTTGTTTTTGGTGTTAGGGTGAATCAACCCTTAAACTCTTATCACACTGTCAGTGTTTGTTCATATATGCTCGGAACACCTGGAGCTTATTACAACAGAATGTGTGTAGCCCAGCGATACTACTGCTGTTTTTTTCAGATGTTTCATTGCCGCGCCCCAGATCAGCTGTCACTTCCTGTATAGTCTCCCTTCCTTTTTATTGATGCCTTCGTCTACCCGCCTGCACCCACAGGGATTTGTTATTGTGGGAGTCCATACAGTACATGACATTTGACATCTATCATCAAGCTCCCTCTCACTCGTACTGGTGAACATCTCAGGGCTGTATGGGTAATGGGCCTGAGATAAGAGCTGGAGAGGAGGATGGGCTGTGCGTGTCTGTAATGGTTCCCTATAAATGCCAGGTTTCTCATTTTAACGGAGACTGTAGTAATGCTTTAGAGTACAGCCCACAACGTACAGCATAATTACTCCAGAGTTGCGGTGTAATATTTACTAACAGTACAGTGCAGTGCTGATACATACATGTAGATATATTATGGTATTATAGATGTGAAGTTATGGAATGAGGGAGGTAACAATTTGCGGATCTTACAAATAACTTATACTATAGTTATTTTTTATATCTACCAAGTACTTATTTTATCATTAAAGATTATATATGTATGTATGACCTACTGAGCCAACCTGATCTCACAGAAATACGTGACAGGGGCACGACCCCTGTTAACACTTAATTCCGTGGTGGGTACACGCAATGTGTCAAATTTACGTGTCCCCATCACAGAAACAATACCAATGTAAAATCAATGGGAATCCTCTTTCGTGGTGGACACACGGATTCCCCGGTTCATTCTGATAACAGCCTATAAAATTATTGATTATATTATTATTCATGTGGTAAAATGCTAAAAGAGGACAGTATTTCCCTTTTTAGTAACGTAAAGGTAAAGTCCAGCGGTAATAAATATAATAACTACCTCATTACGCCAAAATGACAGTTATATCATACACAACCTGTTTTTTAGACAACAAAAAAAACTTATTTAATGCACTATAATAAATTCAGTTAAATGACTATTAAAAATAACGATTAAATAAAACATTTATAGATTAGAAAACAGACGTATGTGACGTTGTTGAACCGGGGAATCCGTGTGTCCACCACGAAAGAGGATTCCGTGATGGGGACACGTAAATTTGACACATTACGTGCCCCCATCACGAAATTCAGTGTTAAGTAGTCGTGCCCCCGTCACGTATTTCTGAGAGATCAGGCTCACTGAGCAATAATCTGGAAGTTTGCAAGGAATTCAGAGAGAATTTATTCTGTAGTTTTTTTTAACGATGGGGTTTCTATATTTTATTATAACAGAGTCCGTATGACCTTCTCAAGCTTGGTAGGAATTTAGAGAGCATTTATACTGTAGTTATTATTTAACTAAGAGGTTTCTATTCTATTATTACAGTTCACAGTATGACCATAAAACTGAGCAAAAATCTGGATATTTCAGGGAATATGGGAGTGACGACTTCTGCAGCACTTAATCAATCTGATGTAATTAGATTTCAAAATGACCTTCCTTATTACCAACAAACAGACAAACTGTAATTTTGGAGTACTTGAATAACTACAGTGCACATTTATGCGTTTACTTTGCAACAAACATCCAGGGGGCAGTGTATTGTCACGGACTGTCTCAGCTGTCGTTCACCTCACCAGCAAACTTCACTACTGAAAGCTGGTTCATGGCCTCGTGACTTCACCCACCCTAGATGTCACTCACTTTTGTTTCGTTGTAAACACATTTTGACATTTTTTTTATGTTGTTAAATTGTTTAAAGTCTTCTCCCTGGCGATTGTGTTTGATCGGCATTACAGCTCCTCAAGGTTAAAGCTTGCCTTTTATTCAGCTCTGTGCCGGCTGCCTTTCATCCTAGGAAATAAATATGAATATGGAAAGATAAAACATATGAATCACAACACACACATATGGTTAAAATACTGTTTTGAGAGCAAACTGTGCAGTTCTTTGTAGTTACAGAGTAAGTTTTAAAAGTGATTGGTGGTACTTCCCCTCTTGCAGACTGTAATCTAAAGCAATGATAGTTCCTCCCTTGTAACATGTGATTTCAGAGTAACTACTGTATATAAATGATAAACCTTTGAGGAACAAATAGCATTGAATCCTTTATTTCTGTGTGTTTTTTGCATTGTTTCCTTATTTTGCTCTTCTTTTTCATCTTCCTTCCCACTCTTGAGGTTGCGGTTGAGACGAGGGGAGAGAAGCCGGTGCACTGTGGCCTTTATGTTGACCCTGTAGAGAAAAAACTGCAAGTGTCAGTCTTTTGACCATCATTTATAGTCTGATATGTCTGGATTTCTGACAGCTACGATGCCTCCCACTTGGTGAGAAGCCATCAGAATCAAACCACACAGCTGCAAAGCCATCATCTCTGGCACTCTCGATGTGAATAAATACAATACTAATGGGCTGTGCAAGGTTATACAAGAAACATCGCGACTAAAAACAGCATCTTGTTTCTAGTTTGTCAACAAACCATGACAGATATATGGCACAATAATAATGTAGACTTGAAGATAATTTCCAATAAGGCATGAAGTCAGAAGCATGGCTGATTTTTCCTTTTATTGATTTCACTGACAAAGGTTAAATGCAGCAGGACATGTTTGATATGATGCTAATTGCCACCAAAGTCATCGAAAGTTAATATAAATTGAGGATGTGTTGAAAGTTTAGCCAGTGCAGTAGCAGATCAACTTAGTGTAGGGTGCTATTTGAAATCAAATCAAATCACTTGAACATGTTCCAGCTTCTGTAAGACACAAACGTTATACTTTATTACACTGAATGTAATGACATGCTAAATCTTAGTAGTGTTGTGAAAAATGCAGCTTTACTCTTTCGGGTAATTGCACACTGTTAGCATGGACATGAACGTCCGGTGGCCAACAGATTATTATCAAGCCAACACTTCAACAGCACCTTTCATTTCATATCATTTGTTCAGTTAAAGCTGCGTTTGAAAAGAGTCACAAACCAGACAACTCTGTGCCA
Source organism: Scomber scombrus (assembly GCF_963691925.1). NCBI lineage: Eukaryota > Metazoa > Chordata > Actinopteri > Scombriformes > Scombridae > Scomber > Scomber scombrus. The sequence continues at coordinate 24,995,172 of NC_084976.1, read as the reverse complement.
GTAAATATATTCAGGTTATTACCCACCGTATGTTTGTTGTAAAGTAGGTTAGCATGGAACAGATCGGGCGTGTTCCTTCATCTCACCAGCGTACGCCTGAAATGTGGGCGAGCGGAGAGCCTTTTCCATTTCACTCCATAACCCCCTGCTGTGGTTTGAAGCGTACCCATTCAAGTTGCAAACATTGACGACACTGATGTGAAAGGTTATACGTCACAACTTTCATTTAAAAAAAACAACAACCTTACTGCTCTTGCAATATTATTGTCTTTGTGGCATTGCTTTTATTGTTTTGCCTTTGAAATAAACCACATCAGATTATTAGGTGCTGCGGTCATCACTCATCATCCCCATCTTCTCTGAAAAGTCCAGATTATTGCTCAGTAGGTCGTACTGTGTAATAATAGAATAGGTACCTGGTCATTAAAAAATAACTACAGTATGAGGTATTTGTAACTTCCCAAACTGTTACCCCCTTATTCCATAACTTCACATCTAATTCCCCTGTATCTATATGTATGTATCAGTACGCTTTGTACTGATACATATATGTAGACACAATTAGTACAAAAGATTTCACTGTAACTCCGGAGTAATTACACTGTATGTTGCAGGCTGTACTCTAAAGCGTTACTGAGGATTTTATCTCCAGTTGTCACTGTGAAACTAATTGTTTGAGGAACAGTCTTCTCCCATTTTTTTATTGGCATTTTCCATCATCCCTCCCTGCTGCTTTGGACACACATCTTAGCAATATTCTCTCCACCACAAGGGAATTTTTTTTTTGGTTTTGTTTTGTGGGAATTGTGCCTGAGAATTCAAATTATGTGAGTCCAAATGAAAGAAACAGATTATCACTGGGGCTACTGTTTTCCAACAACAATAATTAGATATATTTTTTTATTTGTTCTGTTTGTAATAGAATTGCAATTTAATGGAAATGTATGCATGGAAAATCCTTCATGCACAATTTCGTTTTCTTTTTTTTTTTGGTTGAAAGTGGTTGAGTTTATCGACACACCTCCATAAGCCAGAAGCAAAAACGAGGGAGGGAGGGGTGTGGATGAAAATGAGAAAATGAGAACAGGGATTGTCTCTCTGGTTCTCTGTCTTTTTTGCTGGCTTTCCTTTCTGTTGTTTGCTGTTTGAACCAGTCACCATCAAAGAAGACTATGTACATGGGAGGAACAAGACAGTCCTGATTTGAATACATTTTGATTGAAGTCTGTTTACTACTGATGCCTTGAAGGACCTTCAGAAGTTGTTTTTTTCCCACAAAAACTCTTGTTTCCCTATTTCCTTCCCAGCAAAACCTTTACATTGTTTGTTCACTGCTTTCCTCTTCTCTCTCTCTTCTTTTCCAGCTGTCCTACGGCTCCAGCTCGCCAGCCCTGTCCAACCGCCAGCGTTTCCCCACTTTCTTCCGCACGCACCCGTCAGCCACCCTCCACAACCCCACCAGGGTGCAGCTCTTTCAGAAGTGGAAGTGGACCCGCATCGCCACCATACAGCAGACCACTGAAGTCTTCACCTCAGTCAGTACCTTTAATCTTCTTCATCTCACCTTCGATTTTACCCCTGCGTTTTATCTCCACATCTTCACTTCTTTTATCCGCACTTTCTTCTACCTCTATACCCAATTTTCACTTTTTCTTCATCACTTTCCCCCTGTCCTCACTTTGGCCCTTTCATTTTCAGTAAAGTGTGGGTTGCTTGACTGCCCGCCTGCCTCTGTGTGTTTGTTTATGGGTGCTCTTGTGTTCTCAGGCTATGCGATACTCCTTCAAGCAATCTGTCCTGGCGATTAATGGGGGATTTTTGAAGTAATTTGTTGGAATATTGGTTGTGAGAAATATTGATCAAGCAATACATCTCTCCCAGGCAAGGCGGTCGATACCATGGCACTAGGGTTGGTTCCTGTAATGGAGGTTAATGATCCCAGTCTCATATTCTTTCCTCCACCTTCTCACACTATTCTTCTCTCCAGTCCAGCTCTTTGTCTAAAAATCTATTCTCTCCCATGCTGTATATCTTGTTCATCATACATGCCTCTCTTGATGTTTCTCATATACACTTCAGATTTTTTTATTTGGTGTTTTCTTTTTATTGTCTCTTCGGACATGGTTGTTTTCCTTTTGTCTTTCTCTATAATCACAACCCATGACCTCTCTCTTTCTCTCTGTTCAGCTGCCTCTCTAACGCCCTCCTCCTCTCTCCCTGTTTGCCTCCCTCTGTCCTTCCCTTTCATCTCGCAGACTCTGGACGATCTGGAGCAGAGGACGAAGGAGGCAGGCATTGAGATCAGTGTTCGCCAGAGTTTCCTCACCGACCCGGCTGTCGCTGTCAAGAACCTCAAGGTGCTTTGATTAAAAATTCACCTCAGCTGCTGGCCGTCTGCTCCCCCCTCCCCTTCCTCCTCCAGCTCACAGCTGCACACGACACCATTAGCATAGAGGCGATTTGATAGAGGAAATTAATGCGCCATGCTAATTAGCAACTCCTGAACAGCAGTATGTGCTGTCCTGCGAAGCAGTAGAAACTTTGGCACACTGCACTGCCACATCAAGCTGTGCTATTATGAAGTTAATTTTGTTGCTGCTGATGTAACTAAGCATTGTTTTTCATGGTTTGATGCAGCGCCAGGATGCAAGGATCATTGTGGGGCTCTTTTATGAGACCGAAGCCAGGAAGGTGTTTTGTGAGGTTAGTACTTTTTCCCACTCGATTGATCCCAATAGACTGAACCTGACTGGCTATTAGCAGAATTGAGCTCTATAATGAGCTGTTTGAATGTCTGAATGAATTTCCTTGTTTGGCAGTGATACAAAATGCTCAACACATCTCGGGGAATAATTATCCTCATGCTTATTTATCATTCTCTACCTCCCTTCATCTACCTTTCATATCTGGCTCACTCCCTCCCTGCTGCAGGTGTTCAAGGAGAAGCTCTACGGGAAGAAATATGTGTGGTTCCTGATAGGCTGGTACGCAGACAACTGGTTCAAGATCAAAGATCCAGCTATCAACTGTACAGTGGAGAACATGACCGAGGCCGTTGAGGGACACGTGACCACTGAGATCGTTATGCTGAACCCTGAAACTGTCCGTGGCGTCTCCAACATGGTAAGAAGACACAAAACACTGTATTCTCTCACCCTCTCCTTCTCTCCTGCTTTGTAAAATGTTTTATTAAAGGTATATTAAGTGATCTTTGACCTTAATAAGTGCCAGAAAATTGCAACACCAGCTGCTTAAAACAACAGTTGAATAAGTCATATTTGATAGAGTGAAGCAAGTAAAATTTCTTATGAAGAATACACCAACATCCCAACTATTTAAGGCCCTTAGGTGAGAGTGCTTAAGTATTTAATGAGCTTATAATGACATGTACACATGAGAAATTGGGTTCACAATTGTACTCTCCAAGATAAATGGGAGACTCCACCAGTACAACATTTCATTAAAAACAGATGAGGAATAAATACAGAAAGCAATCAAGGAATAAAAAGAAATGTCAGAGGTTATAAAAGGAAAGGAAATATTAGACAAACATCTATAAAGTCATCTTGAAGTGCAGTAACTTCAATCCTTAAACATATCAGTAAATTCCATGACTGGCCCATTTAATTCAGATAACCAAAAATCTATCTTATTTATTTATTTATTTATCTTTATTATTTATTGTATTATTATGTCCCCATGCACCCAGAAAAAGAAGAAGAAAAATGGGTATAAAGTGCATGTGTGATACTGATACATTGCAATGTCAGCTGGTTGGGCCACTGGTCCAACCTGAATCTCTCAGCAGCTGTTGGATGGAAATTTACCTACAAAGATTTATGATCTTCAAAGGATTATGCATAATGATTTTGGGGATCCCTATCATCACCATGAGGTTGATCTGTTTGGTTGTTAGTGAAATGTCTCAACATATTGGGTGCTGTTATTCATGTCCCACTCAGGATCAAAATAAATAGTAACAAATTCCTATATTTTTTCCAGAAAAAAAAAAAGATCTCCAAAATAGTGTTAAGATTTGTAACGTGTTTGCTAGTTAATTAGCTAATTTTGGTTGCGTTTCTGTGTCAGTGAAACAGTGTGGTGTTGTGTCTTCCTTCAGAGGTTTTCTGTTAGTGTAGTTTGAGCTGTTTGTCTACTAGCTAACACCACTCTTGTCAACAATTTAGTTATTCTTTTGCTCATCTCTTTCTGTCATGCATTGTCATTTAAAATGGATCAGTCTCCATGTTTTTTCCATGTTCAGATTAGTAACGTTAATTGTTTAGAGCAACAAACATTAAATCTTTAATGAACTCTGTATGATTCAATATTACGTTTCCTAAAGCGCTGATAGAAAGCAGGAGAATAGGTGTTTCTTTGTGGGAAAATGCAGTGGATTATTAGTTTAAATTATCACTGTCACACTGTCACACTCTTTCAGAACTTCTTCCTGTGTAATTTTGCCCGAGCCTCATTTAGCTTCTCAGGTTCGAGTCATTCTCTGCTTCTCTTCTGCCTGTCGCTCTCATCCGTTCACCTTCCCTAATCCTCTTAAACCATCTCTCTCCTTCTCCGTCTTTCTCATTGTTCGACCTTCTCTGACTCTGCTGATCTATCGTGGATCATCTTTTCATTCTCCTTGTTCACGCACCTCTCCTTCTCCCTTCCGATTTCCTCATCCACACCTTTTCATCCACCCCCCCTCCTCCAACACAGCCCCTCCATCCCCCCCTTTCACTCCATCAGCAGCTGTTGTTTATATACAGCACCTGCCACTACCTGCTGATTTAGCTCTTGACGAGCTGCTCAACGGGTGATAAGAATTACAGCCAGAACTCCTGCTCATAGTCAATCCATTCACATTCAATTTCCAAGTTTGAAATTGGCATATATCTTCTAGATAGAGCTCTCAGATGAAGCTTGTGTGCTAATACTGCTGGCTCTGCAATAGCACGTTGTCAGCTAGTTTTCAGTGGGTAGTGGGAGATTTAAATGCCAAATGCCAAGGTGGAATTTCAATGAGATGAATTTGACATAACTGAATTGGGAAGGTAGGCCTAATTGGCTTCAGCGAATCCGCAGAGACACCTTGATGATTGGAAGCAATAATCTCCTGTCACACTTGTATCCATGGTTTTCAGTGTGTGATAATGTTTATTGGTGTTTAATTACTAAAACAGTTCTAAAGCTTAAGTGTATACCCTGAGAAGGCATTAGTATTAAGTTAAAAATCACTTCTAGGATTTTAGGTTCTCAGCAAAGCAGAGATGTCAAGGATTGTCGACGGTTTATATTTCCTCTGAAGCCATATTTCAAAATCCTACTTTAAAAAAATCTCTAAATTCACAGCAGCACCCAGATCCGATGTTGTACTGACATCAAATGTCAGTTGAAAGCAAGCAAATTATCATCTCCATCAGCCAATCAGCATTGCCAGCATGGCCGTAGCTACCATTGAGGACACCGAGGTCATGTCCTCTGTATTTTTTTCTTGAAGTTTCGTTTAATTGTGGAAGTGAAAATAGCCGACGAGACAATTATCCTTGCAACAGACTGTCATGTGACACGTACTTGAAGATTCCGCTGCCATGTCAAAACAAAAGTATCCGGCTATAGCCAGCGGTGGAGTGAAGCCTTGAAATCGCCAGAAATATGTTGTCTACATTTGTGAATTGGACTTGACCCAATTTTGCAAACTGTTCATTCATTGGATGAGCCCTTTTCTCCCTTTCCCAGCAGGCCATGCTCCATTCCACATTTTAAGAACAAACAAAGAAAATAATATATTGCAGTTATAATTTTTTTAATTTACAACCATGGAAGTTGTAGAATACTGAAATAGGAGTTGATTTAAGTTGCAAAATTGGAAATGATAAGAAAGAACTGGACCACAAGAATGACCATGACTGAGAAATGCACAGCAAATGAACAGTCATTTAAATTGTGGTCTTATTTTTGACCTCGGTATATGAAAAATCCTGGCTACGGCCTTGATTGCCAGATAAATACAATAATTATCGTATTTGGACGATAATTTTGCCCTCTGTATGATGTACGATCAATAATGCCAAAACTCCTCCAAGATAGTCTTCATCACTCTTCACCTTTGATGTTATCATGAGAAATGTCAATAGTGGCACACAGAGAAGTGAGGATATTTTCCTTTCTATTGTGTGCAGTTTTATAAGTTTATTCAAAGTTTTCCATTCAGTTTGATCATACAAAGCAGAAAAAAGCAGAGAGAAAATGTTTTTATACACAGTTTAAATGGAGACCAAAGATCAGTTCTGGGGATTTTGAATGACTAAAATATAAAAACGGAGTCAATATAATCTTTTTCTCAGTGTTGCATTTCTTTAGAAGGACTTCCTTTTGATATTATTTCTCCTCTGATTCCTCTCTAATCAGACATCGCAGGAGTTTCTGGCCGCCTTGATGTCTCGTCTGGGAGGGAAGAATCCTGAGGAGACGGGTGGGTTTCAGGAGGCCCCTCTAGCCTACGATGCAGTGTGGGCTTTGGCCCTTGCCCTCAATAAGACTGTGGCACCACTGAAGGCCAAGGGCAGACGACTGGAGGACTTCAACTATAACAACCACGACATCACCTCCGAGATCTACAGGGCCCTCAACACAAGCTCCTTTGAAGGGGTTTCGGTAAGTGCAAAGGATGAAATAAGGACAAAAGACCAGATTACCAAAAACATCTATTATACTCTAATTCTACTAATTACCCTGTAGTTCTTCATGGTAACTGAATATTGTAGGGAGACAGGAAGTACTTCATTCTTTGATGAAAAATGTATGTTAATAATCTGCAGTTAAGCATTTTTTAAGGAAAATTGCCAAACATTCGAGGGTTCCAAGTTTTCAAATGTGAGAGCTTGACATTTTTCTTGGCCCTACATTATAGAAAGTTCAATATTTTTGTTTTTTAATGGAATCATCAAGGGCTCTAGGATATTGTGATCAGCATTTTTCACTGCTCTCTATATTTTTCTGCATGCACCAACAGTGTTTGTCTTTCCTGAAGCCTAAATTTAACTAAAAAAGGGTTTAGTGCAAAAAGAAATTCAACTGTTGATGCACATTTAGATAAGAGATAAGATGCCTTTATTGTCACTGTACTTAAAATACAATGAAATTGTTGGTGCCCATCACAGTGGTATTTTGACATAATACTACTGCATACATACAAACATACATACTTTCGGCAACACACACAACCAATCACAACCCTTTATAAAACTATACAACAAACAAAAGCAAAGCAGGTAAAATTAAGACAATTTAATGCATATAACCAAGGACTTTAAAGGATGTGACCATTTTCAAGTCAGACCATATTAAAATGTTAAATTGTGCACAGGACAACTTCACTGACAGCTGCAGAAAATAGATACTAAGTACTATGCTACAGCTTCTCACAAGCTCACACAGAGTGGTTAGTTTTTCATTTCTGCAGTTGTCCTAAACACCACTATTAAAATAAATGCAATTAAACAAAAATGGAAACAAGCTAATGGGTTGAAAAACACATTTGCTTATTGCTTGTGGCTATTTGGATGTGCCAGTGGTTATTTATAGATATAATTTCATAGCCGAATACGTAAAGTTCTGTAGTCTATTTGGCATTTCTGACGCTAAATAAACAATTTTAACTATTAACAATGTAGACTTTATTATTGCCTAGGAGCAATGCTTTAAATTTGAGTGTAATACATTTTCTGAGAGTGTCCCAGTCTGGACCCTTATTAAACATTTACTAGACCTGCCCCTGAAATTACCAACTAAATAAAGGCTTTAATTTCTTGCTCTTCTGAACAATGTTTATTTTATTTTAAAAAATGTTAAAAAATAAAGAATAAAAAAAAGACTGGTTATGATAAAGTTATTGATGCTGGTAAGGCTCCTTTACATTGTGTGACTTTCTGAGATGAAAGTTGACAATTGTGAGAGAAAGGTGGTAAAATCTTTGGCTGTCAGTCTAAAATAGCGCTCCATCATCACATGCTTTCCAAGCTTTGGCAACCAAAGACAGCCTGCTGTAAAATTCTGACAGTGTCAGAAATTTAAGACCACATTCTCAGAGTGTGACATCTGCTACGACCCAAGTCTAAGAACAAAACAATTAAAATGACACAAAATATACTGGCTAGCATGACATGTCGTAAGTGACACAAAAACAAAAAAAAGGGGGTGAAATGAAAAGATATGAGCGCTGTAGATGGACGATGTGAGCTGATGAGTTGCCTCTGCTTTTACATGCTTTTTTCTATTTACGTAATAATAGTAGCGCTACGATTAACCTTACATTCAGAGCACAATCTGACAGCCTGACACTGATATCCTGCAGTCTGACACAGATTGTGAACAAGATTTTCTTATAGATGTCTCACACAATATGTCATGCAATAAGCTTATATGATGGTTTAGAGAAAAGGTTGAATAGTTGCAGTAAAAGAAACTCCTCCTGTCTGTGTCACAGGGCCAGGTGGTGTTTGACGCCCAGGGCTCCAGGATGGCAATGACTCTTATCGAACAGCTACAAGGTAAAACACTCCCACATTGTCTCCCCACAGAAGTTGAATTCAGGTCTAAACAGTAAATGTCAGTCATTCATCAAAAAAAGCAATGCTGACTGTGTTCATCATGTATTGATTGTTGCTCTCGGCCCACTTCAAACCAAAGCCTCTTTTTTTTATAAGGCGGGGGATTGTTGCGGCCTTCACTGCGATTGGTCTCGATGTCCTATCATTGCACACGCGAATGGGCTTGATGCAGGAATGCGTTGACTCAAGGCTTCACTCTAATTGGGCACAAGCCTTCGTTCTAAGCTGTTTCTAGAAACGGCATCCCATTTGTCACCAGTGACTTAATGAGTTTCCCCGCACAGGAAGAGGCTGGGGATTATTTTCTACCTCTGTTCTCTTTCGTGTTAAAGGATGAGAATTTATAATCCTTCCCCTTTCCTCTCACACTCTGTCTCATATTTCCTGTTATGAAGTTGAGGTAATTTGACATCCGCAATTAGACGACCTGACTTGAATCCCTGAATCACTGTGGGATCTCGTCAGTATTCCTGGTCAAGACTGCCACATAAGCTCCTTTTTTTCCCTCTTCCTTTTCTCCTTCTTCTCCCCTTGGTACATCTTTGTTTGTTCTTCCTTTATGCACCTTTTCATCCTTTTATCTGTTGATTGTGTGTTTTTTCCTGCACCCACGCATCCTATTAATATGAAAGCACTGGCATGATAACTTAATAGCAGCTGTATGAATAGAAATGTTTATCAGTAGTGCCAAGTTTTGTTGTGTAGTTTGAAATCATTATCCCCCCACAAATAACAGGGGAGGAAATGAATTCCACAAACAATACTGATTCAACTGTTTCTCTTTCTCTGACTTTTCTTTTTTTTTTTTCTTGCACTGTCTGTCTCTGCCTCTTTTTTCTGTCTCTCAAACATCTAGGAGGCAGTTATAAGAAGATTGGTTATTATGACAGCTCTCAGAAGAACCTGTCCTGGTTTGGCAATGATGTTTGGATAGGTAAGATGGAGTTCACGACCCTGTCTTCATCCAGCTTCCTGTGTCTGCATCTGTCTGTCCTTAATACTGTGAGTCATCAGTCACATCGATGTGCTTTAATGTTAGACTTCCTCGGTGCAGCTTAATTTAGACTCTCTTTCAGTCTAAATGATATGTAGTCGTGCTGGATGTTTTCTAACCACTACTTTTGGTGAAGCCAGTTATTTGGATGCTGACGCACACCCAAAATTAGCCGTCTGCACACTCTCTGTCTAACACGTGTTAAAATGTTTGAAAAGAAGATGCACAGTAATCAAACAGAGGACAACGGTCAGGTCCTAAACAACCAAACAAATCATTCTTCTATATGAAGAAGCTCACGCCACACAAACCAGAACCTACTCTCTTAACTCCTTCTACACACATTCTGGTTTGCTGTGAAAACCATTTAGTGCTTATTTGAGTCACACCAAGACCAATTCTGTGGTTGTTTACTGGCTCGTACCTCCCTGGAGAGGTGACATACTTGTGCCTGGACGGAGTGTGCCACTAATCAATCCTGCATGCCGCAGCGGCCCGTGGAGAGACGTCTTTTTTTAGGCTTTTAAGGAAATGAACTGTTGCCAAGGCTTAACTGAACCGAGAAGAAGCAGCGATTCCAGGGCAGCGTGAATGGCGAGGGATGGGTGACCTGTATGCATGCAGGCAACATGTCCTTCACCAGGCCGGCGGCCAGCTCTTTAGCTTGGCTTGTTGCAATGTGATACACTCAGTGACGGCCCAGTTAAAACCCACTGAGTTGCAACTGACTCACTCTCCAAGGTGTCAGAGGTGAGCTTTGCTTACATTGTTTTTGCCTTGCTCTCTTTATCTATGCATGATTTAGTTTTGATTGTTTACCAAATAAAGACACATTCATCTGACATCTACTTGTTGGGAGGAAATGAGTAATTTCCTGCTCTGACTCAGTTCGGAATTTTTTGTTTTGTATTGCTTAGTTTATTTTACACTGTGGGGGGTGTTTGATTTGCTCCACGCTGACAGGTTGGAGTACACACAGGGGTTCTTAACTTAACCCCTTTGCTTGTCTTTTTTTACTGTGTGTTAACCAGGCGCCTCCCTCCCTCACTTTCTCACTCTCTTCACGGTCGCCCTAACAACCACTAAAGCTCAGTTCTTCTTCTAATTGCTGTGGCAACTGTTATAGAGCTGGGTCTCCATGGCAACACCCTGTCCCGATTCCTTGATCAAGGACGGAGGAGGGTTTAAACGTTGCACATGCATTGACTGAATGGACCGTTGAAACACGCACATACATGCACACACACAGCAGCAGTTAGTACAACAAGTGTTTCATAAGGTAGAAAAATAAGAAAACAATTTAATGGATCACCCTAAATGCAAACAATGAGGATGCTGCAGTATCAGGATAGATAATATAGATACAAATCCAGTTGACAAAGAAATTATTCCCCACTTGGTTCCCATGCTTTGCTGATTTTTATCATGTTTTTCCATTTATGTTTATTTACTTTAACTTTTGTATAATGTGAAAAATGAGAATCGCCTTAAATAAAAAAGAATGGGAAAAAAAGAATGTAAAATAAGATGAAGTGAATATAAAACTTTCTGTTGGATGAATAAATTAAGGATACAGACATGGTATAAGCAAGATTAAGGAGGCGAGGCTGAAAATGTTTCTCAAAGGAATTTCCGTTTCGACACATTTTTCTTAGCTGTACATTAATGCTGTAGTTTCCGATGCTGTAGTTTCCGATTACGAGGCAACAGCGTGGACTATAGAGCGAGAGACTGTCAATGAATACTAACATTACAAAATCGACTCTAAAAAGAGACAGGATGCCAATTTAAATATGTTAATATGGGTGTGATGTGCTCACAGCGAAGAGCGTGCAGACTGTTATTTTTCACACATACTTAAACTTAGTTATACCTTTTAAAACACATATGTGACGAGTTTGGATCACTGCACATTTGTGCCACTTCTCAACACATCAACCTATGTTGTGTATGCTGATTGTGGGCTTTCATGTTCATCCAGTAGATCTAAATTGCACAGATGGACAAACACTTCTTATTCTCAATACATTCTCACTAACGACACATTATGTCACATGAACAATGTTGAAAGCTTGAATTCAAAGGAGGCTGATATCATCACTCCTCAGTCAGATGACACTCCACACACATGTCAGCTGTGTGACGATAGTGACAAACATCTAAACAGAGCATGATGGGCGTCTTGACATCCTGCGACCCTCGCGGGGGTGACACTCTGACACGTCCCTCTGACATCTGACACATCAGCTTCACACAGTGCTGACACTCTTGCTCTGCTTCGCTTCTGACACGCGCGCACACACACACAGACACACACACACACACACACACACACACAATTTCTCTCTCAATCACGCACACACACAGACACAGTACAGTATATGCATGCATAAATGCTCTACTGTGCTCATATTCACCCTCTCTTGAGCATAAGCCTACATGGGTCTACATGCTTATCATACAAACTTTAAGTATACAGTGCACGTAGGCATATGCACACTCGAGAGCACACACAGACACACAAATCCGCAAGCAGAACCCAGATTTAAACAGACAGATAGTCAGAGGCTGTTGAGTGTAAAAAGAGACTCCCTGTCCATCTGCCCCTCTTTGAACCTTCCTCACTGAGGAATTCTTCTGGTTTAAGCTATACAAGCATGAATAATTTGGTAGTTAGTGTACACACACACACACACACACACACACACACACACACACACGCTAAAGCTCCTAATTGTTTACTGAAATTGACATTTAAGTCTGGATCACTAGTAACAGTCCATGGCAGTATACTTCCCTGTGCCTGAGCCGTGTTAATAACAGTATTTAAAGCTACCCTGTGGGGTTTTCTAAAAGTACACGGTTGGGTTTTCTCCAACAAACGAAATTCGCTGTAATCATTGCTGCTGTTCACATTGACCATTACAAGATCCCCTCCAAATTTGTGCACAATGTAAGTGAAGGGGGACAAAATCCTCAGTTCTTGTTTTGAGTAAAAATGTATTTAAAAGTGTATCTGAAGTTAATATGAAGCTTCTTCAATCTTTTTTAGTCACAGTTCATGTTTTTAGTAAGAAATTCCCTTTTGTGTTTCAACAAAGGGTTTTCCTGTTCAGCTGTAGTGTAAGGATCCTAACAAAGAGGGAACTTGGCACTAAAACGCCTGTAACCTTGAAAGATATTGACTTGATTTGACTAAATTGAACAGCTGAAGTCTCACATTAGCTTCAAATAAACTTTAAAATACATTTTTGCACAGATGGATTTGGTCCCCCATCACTTACACAGAAGGTGCATTATGAAGGGATCCCTTAATGGCCAGGTTGAACAAAAGAAATGATTAAGGCAAGAAGAATGTGTCAGTGTTAATTTGGGAACCTGATTGTTTTAGCACAGACTTGAAAAATTGTGAACCAATCCTTTAAAGGAAGTGGAAGAGTTCAGGTTTGTATGCTAATCTGTGGGCAGTGTATATGTGTTCACTGCTGTATATACTTATATGAGTAAAAATATGGACACCTGGGGCATAAATGCAAATAATAATAGTCAGAATCATGACTACAAGTGCACAGAGAGTTCTTGTTGGTTAAAGTTTTATTGAACTTGCTGCACCCCAATAATCCCAAGAATTCTTCCTTTATTTCCTTTAATATATTACACAGCATGAAGAGCTGTTGACCGCTTTCGACTCAGACGTTTGAATGTCTAAAGGTTTCTTGATTTCCAACGTCTGAACAGGCTTTTCAACTCTTGTAAAATGTGTGTGGAGGAGTTTTCAAAGGTTCATGTAAACAGGGTTTGTGTCATGAATTCCTTTCAGACCAGTGCCGTGACACAAGTTAAACCCACGTCCATCTGAATTTGTCAAACTGGCTTCAGGAAACTCCTTCTGACCTTGGTCGAATGCTTGTCGCACACTCAGCTTGGGTGAACAGGTGTTTCTGTTAGCGATGGGAATTTGATTTAACGATATTGACATTTAAATGACATTTGACTGATGTAGGAAACAATGAGAGGGAGAGAGAGAGGGAGACAGAGTGTGCAACTATGCAGCGTATAAAGAGAGTGAGCATGCAGAAAGAATTTATACTTCTTACTTATACTGTGTAACTTCATCTGGTATTCACTGTGTCTAATGTAATTATGTGGTTAAGTACTGGTGAATATTGTACTACAGTTGCATGCATGAGTCTCTTTAAATGCTGATGACAAGATATAAACCTGGCAGCAGTCTCATATGAATCACATCTCAAAAGACTCAATGATCCAATCATTATGGAAAATTATGAGGTTTCCACTTAACTGCAGCAATTGGTTCTCTAATAATAACATGCTAATTATTAATTAAAATCCGCAAATGCCAAATTTAATTTTATATTTTAACATTTTCCATTCCATAAAAGCTTGTTATGGGGCAATTTTGGTCTTGACTGGACCGGCATGAAACATCTTGGTGAAGAGAGTAAACGAGCAGCACTTGCCCCTTCATTATTACTTCCACTGAGGTCCCTTTAAGCAAGGCACTTAAACTCCAACTGCTACAGTGGAGCTGCTCAGTAGTCAGCAGATTAAACTGTGTAAATGTGAACATGGTGTTTCTGAGAAAGAGGGCCTGACTCTCAGCGATACTTCCCTGGTTAAATATATGTTTTTAGAAACGATCAGTTAGTTTTAGCTAAGTTATTTTTCATGTACTGTACTCTTGGCTAGTGTTGACTGACTTTGTACCAGGTTTGATCAAAGAAGAGAGAGAAACACAGTGCACTATCCATTTTAATCCAAATTTTCATTTATAAAACTAATCCAAGATTGCGGAGGGAGAGACGTCAAAACTCGTACACCTTCTTTGACTCATAACTCAATTTTGAACAGACAGACAGAAGACACATATTGTTATCCGTATTGTTATGACTTGAAGCACACTCCCCGAATATATCATCATTTTGGATGTGTATTGCGAAAAGAAAATTCCATAAATCTACGTTGATATCATAGAAAAAGATGCTTCAGAACTCACCTGAATCATCACTTTTTAAAGTTTTATAGTTTTCTGTACATTTATGAGCACAATGCAACCAGAACTGCTGATAGATAATTCAGCAAACTTTTAATGGCACAACTTTGCCATAATGTACACAAATAAACATTGTAGCCAACAGTATTCTCACTGAATCTATGGAAATGTTACACTGTGTGTTTACACCCTAAAGCCTTATGGGAACTCTAAAACTGAGAGCATGATTATCCTCCAAATTACGGGGCAGTTGTCTTAATTTTGTCTGTGCGGGGGCTGCCCAGAGTCATGCATTGACAGTCCAAACCCAAACCTGATTACATGCTGCATGTATGTATACTGTACATATTATATACAGTATGTATTTAATTAATAACATCTTATATAATAAATGTTTTTTTGTTTAAATGAAAATACTTTAAAAACATAAAAAACTTCTTAATGTCTTGTGGTTTTGGCCACTGTAGGTTAACATAACACTGTATATAAGTGCATCAGTGGGAACTGCTTTACAGCATGATCTAATAGGGCCACAAAGTATAGTCCTCTGTGGGCTTTTAACCAAGTCCAATCTCAACCCCAACTGTCAAAAGCAATTATATGGAGCTGTAAGTAAAGGTGATCTTTAAAAGTTATTATCCCATTATTGCTGTGAGATGTAGACTGTATCCTGGGTACTGTAATTGGGAGATCATGCAGAGTAGGAGGCAGATGGCACCAGAAACATTTTCTCTCTTCATGTTTCCTTCTTTCTCTTGCTCTCTCTCCATCCAGGCGCTGGGCCTCCAGCTGATCGGACAGTGGTTAACGAACAGTACAGGTTCTTATCGCAAAAGCTGTTTGCTGCCGTGTCCGTCTTCGCCGGCCTCGGCATCTTGCTCGGCATCGTCTGTCTCACCTTCAACATCTATAATGGCAACGTCCGGTAAGTTCACTAACACTGAATGGGAATGAATGCATGCTCCATCTTTCCAATCTCAGGCCCACACTAATAAACCTAAAATACTGTTTGTGCATTCATTATTATATTATATAGAATGTTGTTTAATTTGATGTTTTATTGTAATGTCAGTACATGATTGATTGATTGTAGTTTTTTTTCCTTTCCACTCCTCATATTTCATAAAAATAAAGTTGTTCTTTAAAGGTGGTCACAGTTAAAAGGAAAAAAAGAAAAGGTGAACATAATGGGAATTGATCATTTAAATGGCCCAGAGGTTAGAGAGATTTTTTTCTCTTATGGAGGTCACCTGTTTGAGGAGCTACAAAGGCTCCAAAGATTAGAGTCGATGATGGAAATGACATCCTGTAACAAGCCCCCGCTGCTCCAGCAGAGCTTATCATTCAGTTTGCTGGTACTCTGAGTGTGAATGTGAGTTTCTGTAAAATGTGAAGTGGGATGAAACAGAGGAAAAAAATAATTTACATGTTCAGCATGAGGTTAATGTCTTTAGAGGTTAATATAAACGCTGAATGGCACTGCAGCTTCTTAAGAGACTGCCACGTTAGTGATTTGGGTGTGGCTTTTGCAAATCTAGCAGCTGGTTTCATTGTCACAGCTTAAACGTAGCCCTAGACCAAATGCAAATAGACTTCCTTTAGAAATGCCTTTTGATCTAGGTTTTCTGAGCTTAATATATGTCTGTAAACCCAGCGCAGCATATGCCTTTCTGACATAGTATTTTTATGTTTGACCTGGGTCAAAATGATTTAAAGTCCCATAAGTCCACGGGCTTATCAGTAGTTTTCGGAGAGCTGGAGAGGTTTTCTCCTCTGGGGATCTCCGGCTGACTCCAGTGTGCCAGTCAGGCCCTCTTCCAGCTTTGATTATATTTCAAACACAATTTCAGCAAGGGCTGCTTCCAGCAACCTAAACACTGAGTCAGATCAAATCAAATTTATTCAGTAAGCTGTTTTCACAAAACAAGTTTGCCACCAACTGCCTTGTTAAAAGAGAAAGATACAAAACCAATTCACTTCAAAAACAAGAAAAAGTCAAACGCAATCACAGTCTTAAAGGAGCAAATCTTTAAAAACTAAAACACCCTGACATTGTTTAAATATCAGCTATTGTGCCTCTCATTTCTGTTTGAGTCATGACAGGCCAGTCATGTGATCCTTTGATGATCCCTAGTGCAGCTACAGCAGAGTTTGATCACAGAATATCTTCCAGCGATCTAAAACATCAGCAGCAAACATCAGAGTTCAGTACCTCAGATTCACACAATAACCTCCTTTTAGTTATCCAAAAAAATTCAAAATAAAGAAAATGAAAAGCCACATTTTCTGTCAGCTGTGATGTTTTCCAACCACGGTGGAACACAGCAACAAGACACGCTGAATAATATGAGAAGAAAGCAGCTCTTCAGATCAGAAAATAACTCCTGCAGTGAATTGAACATCATATATGCATAGTATGAAACAGCATTAAAGGTTTTTCAAAGGTATCAAAGGTTGGATTGAGGCCAGGTGTGTGTGTGTATGTGTGTATACAATATGTGGTTTGTATGCAGGCAGCATGAGTGTGTGGCTGTACAGTAAATAAGCTGCACGGCCTCAGGGCAACACAAGGGCAGGTCAATGGGATGAAAGAATAAAAGACACACCTACTGCTGCAGGATGAGCTCCAGCTAGAGAGCAGAAGACAGCTGCTGTGCTGGATAGATATGTGTTATGGTAAATTTGCAGATTATGTTAAAAACATGAGCCTTGAATGCAGAGTTTTTTGAAAATATTGTCACACTGAGATTGTCTCTAATATGGCATTTGAATAAGCACAGATACAGTAGATATCTCTGTACTTTCTTTTTTATTATGATGATTTCCTTTTTTTCCCCACTATCCTTTAATCGCCTGTCAGTATTTCGACATACAGTACAGTGTTTAAACACGCTTAGAAGCCACGCTTCAGTGCAATGACAAGATCTAATTTCAACCCCATGTTAAAGATGTAGGCAGAGAAACAAATGTGGATGATAAGGATTGTAAGGCATACACAATAAAGTGTGGCTGTCATGGCAGAATGACATAATAAAGGATCCATTCACCCGATTTCTTTCTTACCCAGCTTCAGTTGTATTGAGTTGTGCAGGCAGTGTTGGTTTTATTCATCCCAGTTTTGAATTATCGATCATTGATACTCTGCCACCATTCAGTAAAGTGGATTATTCATATTCTGCTACTGCTACAGTCACCCTCAGCTGTGCTGCTTCAGAGGCCTTGTAAAATCGTTGCGAAGTGCTGTTTTGTTAAATCGTAGAGTGAGAATGGACATGGGGGGATTTTTTGTTTTGAGTCGAGAGGTAAATATTACGAGTGAAAACAGTGGCTACACATTTCTTTTTTTTAAAATGTCATGTTAAAATCAAAAATACGGGAGAGTTGTTTCCCTCCAACCCCTTTTCGCCAGACTCAAATCTCATGCAGGTTGAAATGTGCATCAATCTGATCTCACAGAACGTGAGCTGCACGTAATATGTTAAAATGACGTGCCAGCACCACGATCAGGTTGACTGGGCAATGGGCCAAATCACACAGGCCGAAATAAAAACAGATGCTCCACACCAGACTGGAAATTTCAAAGAAGAAAATACTGGCTGTAGTATTAGTAATAGTAGTAATTTGTTTATTGGAACCATATACAGCGTTAAATATAAATGTTACCTTGATGTACTGTACTGATGTTAGCTTATAGCTAATGTTCATCTGCAGTCCCAGAGGCCAGTATTTCAAATAAGCATATTTCCTTCATTTTTGATAAAATATCATAGTCATTTTATGAGTTAGTACAGTCAATATATTACATATTGGTCCTTTAACCAGCTAGTGTTACTCCTGAGTTTAAAGCTATTTCGCAACATTTTTTTCTTAATAGCAAATGCAATATAGTTCTTATAAATGTCAGTTATAGTTGTAGAAAAAGTCACAGATTGGGGGGCATTTAGATCAAAACAGATAATAACCTGAATAAACCTGACACAAATTCCCATCAGGGGTACCTTTGTGTTACTGCATTTATTTAAAAATAGTATTTTCTAAGACTAAAAATGCAAATGAACCCTCCTGCACTATATCTAATTTGCCAAAAGTAAAAATTGATGCTGGATTGCTTTTATGCTTGTTGCACATACTTGAGCAAAAAGGAAAGTGTTTTCTGTTGTTGAACTTGGACCACTGTTAGAGGAGAAGATATGTTTTGAACTGCATGTATTCACCCTGCTTAATGAAGGCTATATGTGAGGAATAATGAGTTAAATATCAGTGATTGAATGACTTGTGAAAAATCTGAGGGAGATTTTTGGTAAGACTATTAAACTCATTTGACAAGGCTGTTTTTGTAAACAGATATAGTCTGATAAATATAACTGGCTGGCTCAATTATACTGCACTGGACTGGAGCTGCTGTGACACATTAAAATATTTGGAAAATAGGCAGAACAGACCTGGGTGAAGAGAAGAGAAAGATAGGAGTAAAAAATAACTGACTGTTGCATTTGGCTCTGCAAAAAAGGGGCTGCCATTCCTCAGTAAATGTCCATTTATTGGAACTAAAGAAATAGTCCTCATGAAAACAGCACATTGTTTCCGTGCAGATAATTATATTGCTTCAATTTACACTTAATTAGAAAAAAAACTAGAATATTACAATATAGCTGCTGTTCTGCCTCCTACACTAAATAGGAAGAAACAGTGGAGAGACAACAGGGAATGATGGATGTTAATGTCCATGGTCAGTGTTTTAACCCCCCACCTCCCCTTACTTAACTAATATAAATGCAGCCAGTTTCACCTGTAATGGCGGCACTGCTCAGCACACAGACAACAGGAAGTTGCTTTCTCTCAGCTCCAATTAGTCAGGAAATAAACATGACAAATGAAATTAAAAATCAACATGAGATTAATTACCAGCAGCTGATGACATTTCAAAGCGCTGACAGCGAGGCCACTGACACAATCAATGCATATTTATCTTTAAGCAGAAATGTGTTTGATTTGTCTTTTACGCGTGTCCCTGTGTTTCAGCTACATCCAGAACTCTCAGCCATACCTGAACAACATGACAGCGGTGGGCTGCATGATGGCGCTGGCTGCAGTGTTCCCGCTGGGGATTGATGGCCACCACGTTCACAGATCACAGTTCCCCGTCGTTTGCCAGGTAACGGAAAAAAGAGACAGACGGAGGCTGAGAAGAGCCAGACAGCAGGATTGAGAGTAGGGCTGGATGTTGTCTGTAAATTCAAAATACAAAAGAGTACAAATACAAAGGAGATGGGTTTTTTTTATAGATTTATTTATTTTTTTAAATTATGTGTTAAAAAGAAGCTTATTATGTGAAATTTGAAAAGAAAAAATTGAACATCTTTACAGCAGCGTTTTGATGTCAACACAACAGCAAGAAATTGGTTTAGTTTCTTGTTATAATGAAAAAAGAGATGAGATGCTTTTCAAGTTCTAATGCGATATTTCTCGTGTCATTCTGACATATGTTTTCATGTTATAATGAAATATTTTTCATGCAATGCTGAGATATTTTCTCATTATTACTGAATGCAAAATTATTCGCTTTTTTGGAAGGAATATTTCTCAATAACAGCATATCACTACCTTGATGTATCATAAAATGTTTGTTATTTCACAAAATAACATATCTCATTAAAAATAACTCAATATAACATGTACATTTAGTAAACTGTCATAACAAGAAACTTCATATAGCATTCAAATAAGAAAATAGATCCACTCAGTGCCTAAAGTGACATTATAGCTTACATCAGCCAGAAACAGTGTAAATGATTGGTTTATATGCTTTGATTAAGTTTTATTTCATGCTTCAGATGAGACCATCCATCCATCCTTTGTACTGAAAAGATGACATGAAAAATATTTTTAAAACAAGAAAAAAACCTTGTAATGACAACTTAATAATAATGTGGCAGCACTACGCTACTGTTAATTTTATCCCTGTATTCTCCACATTTATCATAACAATAGTAATGAATATAAAATAAAAATTTCAGACCTTGATTTCATAATAAACTATTGAAGGTCTATTGAAGGTAGCAATTTAATCCCTTTGAGAAAATATGATGTTAGAGGACTGAAGAGAAGAGAACAGTTTTCTCCTTTTTCCCTACTTTTAAGGCTAGAAAAATGAAAAACTGCAATTCACCAAAATTCAGCCTAACATCTTTGGTATCTTTGGAAACTTTTACATCTCCACTTAAATTTAAAATAAACTTGAACGTCTTCGAATAATTTTTGGCACAAGCAGGTCAATGAAGGCTGAGGTATAATATCCAAAAGTTTATATATTTATACCAACGTTACACAAAAAGTACACCTCTTTCTTAAATCAACATTGATTCTTTTCATTTGATTCACGTTGCTGCTGGACCTTGCAGTTATTTCTTCCCCCACAAATGTTGCGTCGTGTGCACCGACTGTCAGTTTCAGTAAAGCCTTACCTTTCTGTGAAATTGTGTGCCTACTTTGAGCAACCCCAGATTTAGATGTCGTGACGCCCTGACAGTTTTGACGTTCCTGCCTGTGACAAGCTGACACCTGCAAACCAATCAGCAGTCATTTCAGTACTTTGATTACGTACACTTAGTGGATGAAAGATGATGAAAATTTAAACACAGATATAATTTATTATTTATTTGGGTATTCTGTGGTACGGGCATGATCCGCTGTGTGCCAGCATAGCCCAGACGCTGGGATCTCCGGCACTAATGAGGAGTAGGAGTACGTCTCTGTCACCCATGTTGGGTCTTTGTGTTGTGGAGACAAGAGGGAGATTTCCATTTCTGTAGTTTTTTTGTTTGTTTTTGTTTGTTTTTTGGCTCTTTGTCCTCCTTTCTCTGTCCAGTTATTCTCTCTCGTTTTTTTGCTCTGCCATTCTTTGGCACTTTACATCTGACCTTCTACTCTGGATCGCTTTGTTTTTGTCTGTTCCTGCAATCTCTCCATCTCCCCAAACTTACATCATCTCTCTGCTCTCACCCGCTCTCTTCATCTCTCCTTATCATATACCTTTTCTGCATCACCTACTCTACCCTTTCCAGGAGTCTCCCCAACTCCCTCCTCTCACGCTTCTATATATCTATCAACTCCTCTTCCTCTCCTCTCCTGTTTTTCTCACCTCTACTCTCTCCTTTCTTACACTCTCCTCCTTTATCGTATCTCTCCCTTTCTCTCATCTCCTCATTTTCTCACCTCATCCCTCTTCTGATTTTGTCATTTCATATGTTCTCCTAATTCTCTTATAGTAAATGGACTGCATTTATACCTTCCTAGTGTTCTGACCACTACATGCCAAAATTCTCACACACACACATGGCAAAAGCTGCTATGCATTGTGCCATCCTGCTCATTAGGAGGCTTTTCTAATGCTTATTCACACACACACACACAAACCAATGGCACAGTTTGGGGTTCAGTGTCTTGCCCAACGATACTTCAACATGTGGATTGGAGGAGCCAGGGATTGAACCGCTGATCCACCGATTAGTGGCGACCCGCTCTACCTCTGAGCCACAGCCTCCCCACCTCGTTTATCCCCTGTCCTCTCCTCTTCTCTCCTCATCTCACCTCTCCCCTCTTCTCTCTGTCTCTCTTCCAGTTCCGCCTGTGGCTCCTCGGGCTTGGCTTCAGCCTGGCGTACGGCAGCATGTTCACCAAGATCTGGTGGGTTCACACCCTCTTCACAAAGAAGGAAGAGAAGAAGGAGAAGAAGAAGGTAGGGAGGGAGGCGGGGAGTGAGAAAGCAAAGGAAGGGAGGTTGATTGGAGGGTGGTAGGCAGGGAGGGATAAGCCTCTCAGCCGTCTCAGGAGAGCGGAGAAAGGATGGGAAAGGGAGGCCAGGCCACGCAGCATGTGTGGCGCCGGCTGATAAAAAAAGTTCTGTTCGAATCTTTGCAGGCTTTCTAGTAACATAAGCTTCTAAGAGGCCAGCTCGGCATCATTCACTACGGCGGGTTTGTAGCGAGAGTGCAGGGATAAGGGTGTTGGACGCACACTGACATAGATACTGTACTTTACACATGCACACACAAAGAATATGCACACATAACACACATAACCAGGGCCTTGAAATCCCACGTCATCAGCTTTATTTGCATGCTTGTGTGTTTTAGGAGCGGGTGTGTGTTTGTTTTTGTGCGTGTGTGTGTGTGCACCTCCTCTTGAAGATAGTGTATCCTGGAGCCAGAAAGATACTGCCAGTCTGCGATGTGTTGTGGGAATTTCTAAGACCTAATCAGAAGAATAAGAGATTAAGCCATTTATGGAATATTTATGAATATGGATGAGTATTAAAGTTCTATGCAGAAATCCAACCTTCAGGGGGTTTATTATTTGAGCCAAAGCACAACGAATCGGGTTGACTTTCAACTCTCTTCATGTCCACAGAAGGGCAATTTGCCAGAGAGCTCTGTATGAGTATTTAAAGAAAGTTTCACAAATCGAGGGGAGAATGAGCGCTTTTCAAAATCATTTTTCATGCAACTCAAGTGAAGAGGCGCCTAAGACTGTGTAATGTGTTTTCTTCTTTATTTTATTTCTCAGTTTTAGTCATTGCACGGTTGAATGGCTGTTACTATGTTGGAGGTGCCGGGAGTTAGCCAGCGTGGTCGTATAAGAAAGTGGGAGAGCTAAGTTTTGTTGCTTTTCTCTCGGCTACGGCTGTATTGCTTTCATTATAGCTTAAGTTAAGAATAATAGAATTGATGTTGGTCGCTTCAGAAGCTGTCCACACAAAAGCAGTGTCATCTCAGTGTGTATAAATGATGATTTGAGGTGGCAGCATAAACATAGCTACCGCAGCTCTCTGTGTGTCGCCTGCAAACACACACAAACTCCCTCTGCTCCTGAAATACATCTGGACACACTCATGTGTGCACACACTCAGAGACACGCATTCAGAAAGACAATTCTTGCCCACTCACCCAGAAATCGCTGGACGCCTGTCGGGTTATTTGTCCTGGTTGTTTGTCTTTGTTTGTGGACTGGCTTGTGATGCCCTTGGATAGTGATGACTGTTGTTTGTGTGTGTGTGTGTGTGTGTGTGTGTGCTCTCAAACTCACACAGCAACACTTGGAGCCATGGAAACTCTACGCAACAGTTGGAGTGTTGCTGGCTATCGACTTCCTGTCACTCATGATCTGGCAGATTGTGGATCCCCTGCACGTTACAGTGGAGGTAGAGTACGAGAGACAGATGAGATCATTTGTGTGTCATCGCCCATTTTCACAGACCATGTACCCACTGTCCTAAGTCAGTAGTGCAGTAATTAGACACTGGGCTTCATTTATCGAAATGTTTGTTCGTTTTGATTCATCTTACACTCAAAGAGCAGGATCTAAGAGATAAATATGAAGTCATTTCACAAAGCACAGCCGAACACCAGCGCTAAATTGGTGACATTTATTACTTGAATAATAATATGTATTTGTGTTTGATAAGCACATTGAAAGGTACCCTTTGGTATTCAAATAGTAAATAAACCTTTGTTAAATTCAACATTCATCAAACAGACCTAACAAACAGTTTGGACGAACTCCCTGTCTCATAAAAAATTTAATTATCTTTCAAAGGTCTCGTGAAATGTCATGTTTAACTAAATAAACCCGCGTTACGCAATATTTTTTATTATTAACACTGACTAAAAGGACTTGCTTAAACAAACTCAAATATCAACCAGCTCTTTATGGTGTATTTTAGTCTCTTTTTAGCTCATTGTTTTATATTTACTGTATGGTTCAGTCTGAGCTGCTCTGATCAACCTTCATAAGCAGTTATAAAAACAAGCTCACATAACCTTTTCTAGCACTATCTGGTGAAAAAAGCTGAACATTAAGTAGCTAAAAACTGAAACACAAGTCTAAAAGAAATGTGGGATGTTTCCAACCAAATGTAACACAAATTTAATCCAAATTTCCAGAAAACAGAAGAAGAAATTAGTGAAATTAGTTAACATTTAGGACTCCTAAAGGTACAAAGGGTCTCTTCAGCAAAGTGGAAGCTTCGGTGGACTTTAAAGTCACATGTTTCATGTATGTCTTCATGTCAATTATTGGCTAAATTTATTTCCATTTCACTTTGCCCCTTTGTGTTTTATTCCTTGCATGTATTACTTTGCCCCCTAGCACCAAGTATAAAAGCTCAACTGAAAATGCACATAAAAACAGGTGGGTGGAAATGCGCTTTCAGAAAACTCAAAATGTCTGCTGTGAAAAAGACCTGCTCCAAACTGCAGACCACTTAAGGTGTGCTGGATATTGTTTTGCCTGGACTGAAGATATGCTGTTTTTCAGGCTTTGTATGTCTCCTTTTTATGGAGTCTTTAAACCAGCAATTACTGACTTTTTGGCCACTTGAGGGCAGAGGAAACAAGCTGTGAACAAAGCCTTCCTATACTATAAACTTTAGATGATGATATGGCAACTGTTTGCACATTACACAGTCATTTGCAGTCCTGTTTGTGTCCAACTGATGAATGTTAAGTCAAGTATTCATTCTTAATTTAGCTTTGGTTTTATACTCCACTATATCCTGGGGGAAATATCTGGCTGTTTAGCTGCTAAATGCTTCATTATGATCACCAGCAAGTAGCTAACCTTGTGTATCTACTGTTTGTTGCTGGGCAGATATAGCATTAAAAGCTTTTTTACAGAAAACTACGCTATGAGATCAGTGAGACTGAGCCAAAACAATAAAGAGAACAATGAGCAATGAGCTGAAAGACACCATGAAGCTCCAAGGATTCCTTCAGTGTGTGGAAACATTTTACAAATGAGGACTAATAAGGAAAAACCTCATCTGTATATGACCTTACACTCATTTTGGAGACAAAGAATTTTACAAAAGGTGAATGAAAGATCTGTTGGAACAAGAGCGAAATGTCATCACCAGCCTAAATCTGCACAAGACTGACTTCAACTACAGTCAAGCCTTATATTGAATTTTTTAATATTATAATTATTGGATATCTGATACAGTTTTAATTCAGTCATCTATATCTGACTTGTGGGAAGGACCTGTTTACCCGAGGGGATCAACTGTGCAGTCACGGGTGCTTATGCTTACAATGCATTTTTGCCTCCTTCACCAGTGTGCTGCTGTCTCATCGTTTCTTATTATCTCCCCCTTTCCCTGTCTCTCTTTCTCTCTATCTCTTTATCCTTTCCTTTCTCTCGGTCTGCCATGTGAGTAGAAGTTCACTAAGGAGGCCCCTAAAGAAGATTTGGATGTCCTGATTCAGCCCTTGTTGGAGCACTGCAGCTCAGAGAAGATGAACACATGGCTCGGTATCTGTTCTCTCCTTATATTTCATGTTTTACCCCCTCTTTACTCAATCTGTCTCTCTCTCACTCTTTGCCCTGCTTTGGTTTTTGAATATCTTTGTCACACGCGTAGACATATGCTGGCACATATGCACGCACACACAGACACGTCACTGCCATTCACTCTGAATTAAACAGGTCTCATATCTCAGCCCCCCACCCTCTGTCCCCGCCGCCCCCTTACGTTTGATTCCTCTTTTCTGGTTCGCTTTTCTCCCTCTTTGCTTCTCTTTTTGTCAGCCCACGCAGTCCCTCTCTCTCTCTCTCTTTCTCGCTCTCTGTTTCTCTTCCTGTCTGTCTCTCTGCTGTCTTTCTTAGCATGGCAGCTCTTATGAAAGTATAATGGTGCTGAAATTCAAATAATGTGGGTCACAAACTGGGCCATTGCCCCATAGCATTTCCTTTCTGAGGGAAGAAAAGATGGTGCTTTAATATCAGGCGGTATAAAGAAACAATGGACAGTCTGAAGACGTCTCAAACTTATTCTTTTCTTCCCCGCTTCTCTCACTTTCACTGTTATATCCTCTTTTCTCTGTCAGTCTGTCTAGCTCTGAGTGGTGTTCCACATATTTAACCTTTTTGCTCTTTTCTATTTACATTTTCGGTTCTCTACCTCTGCACATTTCTATCGTATTCACATACCCCCTCACTATTTCCTATCTATGCTAGAAGCAAACAAAGAACACGTTAAGTCATTTACATGACCCTATAATTTGTCTCCCTGTAGGGATTTTTTCATAGATTTTATATCTGAAGAAATGAATTAAAAGGGCACTCCAGCAATTTAGCATCACACTTTCACCAATTGATATAGGTGAGGGATTTGCCTGAGACAGTTTAAAAAAAAAAGAGAAGGTCAAAATCAATGCTGTACAGGCAGTCCTACAGTACGCTCCCTTTAATTGCTACTATAGATCAAGCTCCAGAAGCTCATTAGCCTACAATTCCCATAATGCATAATAATCCCTGTGTGGTAAATGCACACATCGTTCAAACTTCACACTTGTCAGTTAAAACTCAGGCTTTTTGCTGAAGACATTTTTATCGAGCAGTTTGGTTAAATATACAGATAACAATGAATCAGCTGTTAATAGTTTAACAATTTTCAAACCAAAGGATGTGTTATACTGGTGTAATAATAAAAGAACTAAGGGAACATTTAAAAAAGGGCAAATTCAATAGTAATAATTGCTAAATAAACTGAGATGGAAATAAGGGTGAATAAAGGAGAAAAGTCTAAATATTCGCACCCGTTACCTTAAACCACCAAAGTTTATTTAGTGTCTTTTCACTCACTCACATTCTTCCACATCTGTGTGATAGTGTGAAAGGTTATAGATGGGAAATGTAGTTTGTATTACAGTTTTCAGCTGCAGTGTACTTAAGAAGGGGCTGTCAAATCTATCAAATTGTGTGTTTCCTAAAACAAATCAAATCTTTTTCTAATTATGTGTTGTTAATCAATTATTCATTTTAGCTACATCGTAATGGTTTTATTCCAATGTGTGATGATTAGTTTTTGCCTTAAGGCCCAATATATAACATTTCCACATTACAATGTCTAAAAATGACTAGTCCTACTTTATATATCTTGTGTTGAGTTGTGTACTGACATTATTGTTCCAGATGAAGGATTTTAGATATCAAAGAAAGTTATCAGAGAAACAAGCTGAGCAAATGCTAGCGGCAGCTTGGCTCTTTATTCTGTGTTTTTAATTGTTTTAATTACTGGATCCATTTGTTTTTAAGAGGATAATTCGGCTCTTGGTAAAAAAAAACTCCTTCAAGATGCACTGAATGTATTTTAACTAGGAGGAGCTGGTTGTTTAACAATGGAGAAAACAACTCCCATGACACTTCAGAAAGTCATCAAGCTCCGTCTTTTGTTATATTTCTGATGGAAAGACCCCTAGTGGCAGGAAATTATAAATTGCATGTTTACTAGAAAATTTTTAAAAAGAAAAGGAAAAAAAGGGAATTTCTGAGCTTAAGTCAGAGTCATTGTTGATTCTGATGAGCCGAGGATGATTAAAAGATCTGGTTCTAGATTAGAGGACTTTAGAGATAATATCAAAAATGTCAGACCAATAGTGTTGAACCTGAGGCTTTCTGTTCTGAATTTGTAGTGTCTAATCCAAGATAACCCAGTGATTGGCTGAGTATTTTAGAAATCTCCCCCTTCAGAGCTTCAAAAGATACTATACAGCTGTTTTTACAGGATGTGTGGTAGTCCCTTTCACATACCCCACCTTAGGCAACTTGACCACAATTCAAAAAATAACACCAAAATGTGAATATTGAATGTGTTTTTCATGTTAATATGATCAGATAATCAATCATATTAACTGTTGTCGTGCTGTGTAACTGATTCTGTTCACTTCTGCTCCGATCTCATTATGTCTGCACTACTAGATTTACAGTCAGTGTTTTGCATCGGCTCTGCATTCATTGAATTACGGTCCTTAGTGCTTTCACAAAATATATATTTTTGTGTACATGAAATCCTGGCTCAATCATTTACTCCTTTACCCGCATTCTCTCTCTTCCTGTAGGTGTTGTTTATGGCTACAAGGGTCTGCTGCTGCTGCTGGGGATATTTCTGGCTTACGAGACCAAGTCTGTCTCCACAGAGAAGATCAATGACCATCGGGCCGTGGGGATGGCTATTTACAACGTTGCTGTGAGTCCGAAAAAGAAACGACACCGTCACGCCTAAACTCCTGTTTCTGGGTGCTGCTCTCCGCACACACTGCTTTCTGCAAAGAGCTTTCTGTAGCACACTGTATAACGTTAAAGTGGCTATAAGTAAGATGTTCATTGCCCCATAGCACAGAATGGTTGCAGTATATATGTGGGGGGTTAATCAACGCCCCTGCCTCCATTATTACTTCTCTTGGTGCTGAGATCTCTGTCCAGAAGCCACTTTACTGCTCACTTTAGAAAAAAACAGGCAACTGACCAGCATTTCAGGACATTTCAGCTGCAGTGCCTTAAAAGCCTTGTTCTCACGGGACAACTCAGTGCAGTTAATGGAGTTCATAGATAACTTAATGCTATTTTAATGCCTCTGTGGTGCATGTTTCTTATATGACTAGCTAACTGCCTCAACGTGATTATCACATTCAAATGTGTGGCTACAGTGGAGTGTAAAACAGTAATTGTTTTTTAGCTAATTAGGTTTTGATGTCTAGTAGGTTTCTTCAATCTTCAAGAATTGAGCAGCAAAAAGTCCATTGTGGGCACAAAAGAATATATATTACAACTTCTCCTCTCAAAATTACCTAAGGGATATGCTGAACATCAAAGATTGATGATTTAATGTAAAGATACTGAAAAGTATATGCTGGTGTAGTAATTGGTTGGAGCAATATGAGACACACAAACAGGTTAATATATGAAATAATTCAAACTTTTCCACAAGTACATCTTTAGTAACTTTATTCTCTAAAACACGGATTCCTGTATGCGTTTCCGTCCATATCATAGTACTGCCAGCACAAGCTGCAGTCTTGTATGAATCACACATTTTGATGCTTATAATGCTTGTGGTGTCATGAAACTAACAGTCATATCTCGAAAGTCTTGGTTTTAAAAACAACCTAAAAGCTTTCAATTGGATTTCCCGGTGACTCAAGTATACCTCAGTTTTTTTTTTGTTGAATGCTTTGTACTTGAGTGTTAGGGCTGAGCGAATATAGGGACAGAAAACTGTTCATGTTGTTATCTTAAATGTGTGGATATTGGTGATCACATACACAGTGCTTTTCATAGAGCTATTACCTTTCCCTATATGGCACCAATACGTTTAAAAATATACCCATTTGGGCACCAAAGTGCAGCGGTAAACCCAGTCATCAGACAAGAAAATCTTTCAGTGGCTGTTAATAGCAATTGAATCATCTTAAACAGAGGCACCTAGGATGCACTTTATACTGAAATAGCTGCCATTATGTTCACTTTAGCCACTCAGGACAAATCCCTGCTACCATTCCCTGACAGTCTTGAGCTGTTTTGATCAATAGCAGACAAACTTTAATTTATTTTCTTTGGTTTTTACTAAATTTCCCGTGCTTGCCTAGATTTCTATGAATAAATAAAAGAGGAAGCATCGTCATAAACATCCAAACATCCAAACATTTATCAACTCATACTTTGTGGATTTGTAATTAATAAATGGATTGATCTTGCCTCTTCTGTCAAGCAGAGGGTGCATCATTGATATATCATTCATGGTTATTTATGAGAGCAGTAAATGCAGCTAAGCAAGTGTGAGCGCTTGCATGCTTATTTCATCACATTCACATAATGTTAGACAAGTCTAATGTTATTATTTTGTATTATGATATACACATTTCTGTTTTATGATGATGTCAATAGTTAATGGTGTCTGTAAAGGGACCTCCTTCCTCCTCGCTAAGCTGCGAGCTCGAGGCCCTGATGAGATGACAATGTGGTGATTGTCAGCGCGCCATTGCCACTTCAGTCATGACTTTTTAATGCTGTTTTCACATGGGAGCCCTCCCCAGAATGATAAACAGATGCCTCTTGCTTTTATGGATGTGATTTTCCTCCTCTCTCATTCTCTCGCTCTCCAACTTTACTTTATTCTCCACCTCCACCTCCTCTCCTCCCCCCCACCTACCCTTCCTGCTCTTTACTTTAAACCTCACTCTCGCTTTTCGTCTTCCTTTGTTCATGCTCTTCTTTTTTTTCTGTTTCTCTCTCTCTGTTTCCGTCTTTCTCCTTCCTGCAGGTGTTGTGCCTGATCACGGCTCCAGTGACTATGATCCTGTCGTCGCAGCAGGACGCCTCCTTTGCTTTTGCCTCTCTAGCAATTGTCTTCTCTGCATACATCACTCTGGTGGTGCTTTTTGTACCCAAGGTACTCTGACTTGTGACTGACACCTAAAGGGGCTGCTTCTCACTGACAGTTACTCTCATACTGCAATAAAAGCAAAGGTCAAAAGTGTCCATCTCAGTGTCTTTAGGAAGAGAAGTTCAACGATTTCTGGAAGTTCATATTATTCATTTGGACTGCTCTGCATTGGAAAAACAGGCTTTGATATTTGAGTCCAGTGCATTATTTGATCTACTTAAATCACTCCGTAATTTCACCATTCAAGTAACAGTCATTTGTGAAATGTCATTGTGAATTGATGATATAACATTCACACTTCACATTTGAAGCTGCTGTAAACTGTAGGGGCCAAAAAATGACACAGGAAATAACTAGCTTGCTTCAAAAAGAAATATTTGACATTAAATATTTGAAATATTTGATAGTTTGATAGAAGCAACGATTTGTTTGGAATAAACGGAAGAAGGGCAGGGTTGTGCACACAGCTGTGGACTGTGCCGACAGAGGAAAGAGTGCCACCTACAGAAATTCAAACCTCATTAACTGAACACACGAGAAGGGAACATCACAATATCGTCACCGCTATTTGATTTTGGCTATTTCTGGAAGCCACAGCACGTTGTTGAGCGCTGAGCATCAAAGATATTGCCAAAATAAGAAAAAAATTAAACAAGGAGCAGCACTTTCAATTCACCACAATGATGAAAACATTTTTACGCCTTTAGAAAAAATGTGGCAGATTTGGCTAAAAGTCTGAAAATATTATAAATATGCTCTCATTCGATGTTTTAAACACGTGCATTTTTCATTCAGATCAAGGTACTCTTCTTTTGTTCTTTATTGACTTCCTGTTCCTGTGGCGATCTAGATGCGGCGTCTGATCACCCGTGGTGAGTGGCAGTCAGAGCAGCAGGACACTCTGAAGACCGGCTCGTCCACCAACAACAACGACGAGGAGAAATCCAGGCAGCTGGAGAGAGAAAACAGGGAGCTGCAAAAGATCATCCAGGAGGTGAAGACATTATATATATATATCTAATTATAGAAACACATCCACATTATTATTGACCATTCACATCCAAATGCTGGACATATACTGTATATTTCCATATTGGTTAACATTTTAGTCATCTTGGAGGCACACAATCTATAATACAGATATTCATGGGCATAGGTAGTACACACATTTATATTCATCTAGAAAACATAAATACTGATTTTTATGTGTGTGATTTTTGTGATACAGAAAATTATGGAAGCATCTTTCTTTTATTCAGTGAATTAATTGCAGAAGTGAAGCTCCAATAATTAATTGAAATAAAATGGAAAAGGTATTGGGATATAATTTTCAGAACAGGATTGTGTCAATACTTCACATTATCATGAGTCATGTGCACGCTTCCTAGACTTCGGAAACATTAATAAGAGTTTATTGGACTCCCTCCAAACTATACACAGCCAAATTTAAAGTCACAGTCAAAAGGAAGTTAGAGTGTCTTTAGTTTCCGTGCTGTGATGTATTCCCCAGTTTGATATGATAGCATTGCAATTGCAAAAAGGATTTCTACAAGAAAGTTTGGGTTAGGGTCACACACACCTCCCTTAGCAGTGTTAGCACTTCTGCGTATTTATAGACAAAACAATTACTCAATTAATTGATAATGAAAATAATCCGTTTTTCCCACTTACATCCAAACACACAACTCCCACTGTGATTTTTCTCTGGTTGCTATTAACAGCCACAAGCAGTCGGGTGTGGTTTTATATGATGGGTGTTGTTAGACCATTGTGCAAAATCACATTTGTTTAGATACATTTACATGCATGCTCCTGACTTCACGATGAGTCATCAGACATACTGTTTGACAACGTTTCACAGGAAGAGAAAAGACCGGGATTTGTATATAAAAAATACTCAACATTTATTTGGAAAATGACAAGAGATCACTGAACAATTCACAAAGAAATACAGTTTTAGAACGGGGAAGAAGTATTTTTTTGATGCCGGTGTTCCTGCCTGTGGAACATACACAGAGGAGAGCATGCTAATTTTTGTATTTTGGACCTAAAATCCAGTTATTCTGGGCATTGATTCATGAATGTATTGAGATTATTGTTAAGAAGGTCCCCTATGCCCACATGTATTTGTGCTAGGAGATCCTTCCACTCTAAATTGCTCAATGGGTTCATGCAGCTATTAAGCCAGACGGGAGATTACTTGTACAACAATGGAAGCTTGTT
The DNA here is from genome assembly GCF_963691925.1 of Scomber scombrus. Classification (NCBI taxonomy): domain Eukaryota; kingdom Metazoa; phylum Chordata; class Actinopteri; order Scombriformes; family Scombridae; genus Scomber; species Scomber scombrus. The sequence continues at coordinate 24,962,113 of NC_084976.1, read as the reverse complement.
CCCGCATATGAAAAGGTTATCATTCAATATTTTCTTCCTTGGAGGTTTGTGGAAAAGGGGCGCTTGTGTTTTTTACTTTCTTGCAGCTTGTAAAGATGGTTTTCTTCAGTTGTGCTCATGTGGCTCATACATACAGTTTTCCATTTGAACAGTCATTGTCAAAAAAGGAGGGGGGGGGGGGTCTAGGACTGTTTCCTGGCAACAGTGGCATCTGCACTTTAATGAGACAGGAAAACATGCCAGAGATTATAACAACCGTGTGACAAACTCAGATTCAGTCTCAAAAGAAATGTTTTATTTGTCATGATTGTTTGTGAAAATGATAAACAGGTATTCTTATAAATTATTTTAATTTGTAGACATGACAGTTTTACAACGAACTTACTCTCCTCTTTTTGTGTCTTTAGAAAGAAGAGAGAGTATCGGCACTCCGCAACCAGCTGGCGGAGAGACAGGCTTTACGCAACCGCCGCCGACCTTCTACAGGCCAGAATCAGAACCACAACTCCCCGCCACCCTCATCCCAACCGGATCCCAAATCTCTGCTTCCCCCGCCCGGTTACCCCAACCCCACCACGGACAATCACTCCCTCCCTCCGTCATTCTCCAACTCCTCTAACCTGTACCCGGCGGACAGCAAGATGAGTCGCAATCACTGTCACAACAGCCAGATCCCACTGCTGTATAAATAGGCGAGGCACGGGGGGGAAGGGGGGAGACAGTCGCACAGTGCACACGGGGGACACAAAACACCACAAGACACTGTGACTTTCACTTGTTTCGGTGATGAGCACAGCAGCGTAGAGACACTGTTTTGAAATACAGTGTGGAAGCACAAATATATACAGGGGTGTGCTTTACACTTGGCAGCTTTTGAGAGTCACGCAGGTAACACCCGTCCTCACAGTTTTGATCTCACTGTGTTCAGACCAACAACAAGGCACTTGTGACTGGTCGAAGTGGCAACAAGCACATCTCAGACTATAGCAGCACTGGAGGTCTTTTTAAAGGTCGAGTGCACGGATAGATCTCTTAATCATTCCTCTCCCTCATTTGTTATCTCGTTCTGTTGTGGAGACACCGCGTCGAGGATCTTACAAGGAAAAGTTTGTGTTTGTGTCTTTGCTATATCGTCTCCACCTTTTGTCTCTCGAGTTTGTTGACTAGACAAGCACATACAGTAGTGATTTATATTGTTCTGTAATATCAGATCTGTTTTGTCATGGAATTGATGTTCAATTATCTGTTTACTTTTCAGGAGAGTTGTGAAAAATGAATTTACAAAGGGACAAAGCAATGTACAGTTTTTCCAATGTTTCCTCGACCGTGTGGAATACTGGTTTCACTGAAAAGTGATAATGTGCATTATTAAATAGCCATAATTTAGAAGGTCCAGTGAGCTTGGCACATATGTATGGATGCCTGGTGTGAGGACTGTGTATTCAACAACAGCACGGCATCTTATAGAAGCAGCCCTTTGCTGATGTACAAACTTACTGTACGAACTAATATTACAATAGACCCATTTCAAAGGAGAATATTATCAAAGCTTGCTGATGTGTAAGAACAATTTTGATAGTTTTTGCCATTTGAAATGAGGTTTTACAATGTATTTTTTGAGATTCGAGTAATATCTATTTAGTGGTACAGTACAGCCATCAAATAAATCCCTTATCCTAGATCTAATGTATCTTATCTTTAATATCATTGGCCACTCCTGCAGCCACAGTCACTGCAGGTAGGGATTAAAAAGCTGGGAAACTCAAAATTCCCATTTGCCAGAAGAATAATTTGTACTTTCTGCATCCCGAAAAGGAAAGCCGATTTATATTTCATGCATGTGGTGAGATGCTGG